>NC_137069.1:16997753-17017753 GCF_032717465.1 Coenobita brevimanus
AAACGCACACTCTATCACTGTACCACAGAGGCTCCATTTATATATATATATATATATATATATATATATATATATATATATATATATATATATATATATATATATATATATATATATATATATATATATACCTAGGCTGCTTCCCCCAAGAAGAAGGGAGGTAGCCGAGACAGGACGACACACTCCCCATTTACTCATCCATTCAAACACATTCATTCGCATCTTAGCCCCAAAGGGGAGAAGGGACAGATCCTCACCGCACCACACCGCACGAGGGTCAACTGCGCAGTGCAATATATGTTGTGATAAGGACATCTGGGAATTCGTCTTAAGATGTCCGTATCCCAAGTCAAGAAGTCCTTAGCATCTCCTCCTTAACGAATTATTTTTGGATATGGTTGGTTAATACCCTTTTGTATGAGTGTATGAGGCACTGTTAGGATTTTTACAATATAACACAGAACAGGACAGTCATGTGTAAAAAGCAAAATAAATTACTTAGGAAAAGGTGTTAGGGAGCTTCCATACCCCACTTTTCTTGTAGACACGATTTCACGCGTTTTGCAGGAGAGGGACGCCTTCACGTGATGGCACTGATATAAATGGGTGGCGTCACTGCCTGGTTATACAAACGTCCCTCAACTCCCTCCCTGTCCCCCGAAATGAAGACAGTGGACTGCAGGAGAAGGGTAACTTCAGCCTGCAGTCCACTGGGTTTACGTTCAGATGTGCCCGGTGTTACTACTGCTGCTGCTAATACTACTGCTATTACTACTACTGCTACTACTACTAGTACTACTACTACTTTTTCTTTTTCTTCTTCTTTCTTTTCTTCTTCTTCTTCTTCTTCTCCTTCTTTCCTTTTCCCTTTCCTTCTCTTGTGGTTTCCTCCTCCTCCTCCTCCTCCTCCTTCATCATCTTCTTCTTCTTCTTCTTCTTCCTCTACTTCTCTTTCTCCTCCTCCTCCTTCTCCTCCCCCACTCGTGCATCGCCAGCATGGGAAAGGTTTGTCTCGGCTGCCATCTCCTTCCAAGGAAAAAGATCCATTCCTACAATGATCCTACCAGGACATATAGTCAAGTGATCCACGGTATATCCATTAACAGTATCATGGGATCAGCGCCTGGTGGTCATGTGGATTAAGACGTCCAGTTAGTTAGGACCTTCCAAACTTTCGACCCCCAAGAAGCGACTGTATATTTTTCCATTATTTTATGCCACTCAAGGATGATAAACTGGTCACCCATCCCTAAATGTGCAAGATTATGTTAGCCTATGCCGTTTTTATTCTAACTTGGCCCAGATTTGTGTCCTTTTGCAGCTTCACATAGTTCAGTGGCCGAAAATGCAGCACTAAATGTTTACATCCTTTCCACAGCACTTCTTCGTGACCAGCATCATATTCACGGCAGGGAAAATACAACATTACAGCTTACATCCTTTCCACAGCACTTCTTCTTGACTAGCATCGTATTCTAGTGTTAATCCATTATTACAACTCAACACTCAAGATGGAGAGTGACAATTTTAAAATAAACTTTTCATCCTTTCCATGGCACTTCTTCGTGACTAGCATTATATTCTAGTGTTAATCTATTACTACAAGTCAGCATTCAAGGTGGAGGAATGGCTATTTTAGGCCAGGTTAGAGTGAAAGGGGAATTATTGAGCACCTATAGGGGATAAGGTGGAATTGAATGCTATCCTTGTCTTATTCTATCATACATATATATAAATTCCGAAAATATATATAAATTTCAAGTCTAGTAAGATTTTATGAATATATATATATTTAAATTCTAGTACTGTAATGCATATACATATTTAAATTCTAGTACTGTAATGCATATATATAGTTAAATTCTGCTGCTGTTACTCTTACTGCTCGAGTAACTCTCTCTCTCTCTCTCTCTCTTTCTCTGGAACGACTCGGGAAAATACCAGAAGGTCGAGAGACAGACAGACAGACAGAAAGTACATTGGAAATTGAGAGGAATTAGAGGAAAGTTTGATGTGTGTGTGTGTGTGTGTGTGTGTGTGTGTGAGAGAGAGAGAGAGAGATGGGAGTAGCTTTAATGTCCTCCCGTGTGTGACTAAACGCAGGTTTATGTATTTTCCGGTGTACATGTGTGTGTGTGTGTGTGTGTGTGTGTGTGTGTGTGTGTGTGTGTGTGTGTGTGTGTGTGTGTGTGTGTGTGCACTGTACAGGATTAACTCAACATCAAAGCAACAATCAGACAGTCATTGGTTTGTCGATGGGAAATGTGGAGTTTGTCGATGGTGAAATATACAGACCTATTATCCACTCAGCTGAACAGGAAGGCAGGGATGTATCGGCTATGGTGAGGCCTTGAACTTTATTGCTGTGGAGAATTTATGGTATTTTGTGTGTGTGTGTGTGTGTGTGTGTGTGTGTGTGTGTGTGTGTGTGTGTGTACTGTTGCCCTTTCATCATCATCATCATCATCATCATTATTCTTTAGTTCTTTATTTTAGAGAGGGGGTGGAAACAGAGATCAACTATGAAAGGAACCGTGGAGTTTATCAAAATGCCTAGGGGAAAGAAGATTAGAACATATATAAATAGATAGACAGACAGAGAGATAGAGAGGTAAATGGATAGATAGATAGATATACTATTCCCCTATCCACACATCCATTAGTCACCCCCTCTGGCTTTCTCTTATTCTCACTCTTATTTTTTTTTTTCCGTTTTGTGGTTCTGGTTTGCAAACAGATTCCCACGCACACGCACGCACGCACGTACATGGAAGTACTCACATGCACACGTGAATTTACTCAACGCAGCCTGTAATCTGAATATCCCAACCTCTCTCTCTCTCTCTCTCTCTCTCTCTCTCTCTCAAAGATTCCTCTTCTCACCGCTCCTTCCGCCCTCTCTCTTTTTTCTTCAGTTTTCTTCTTGCCGTCACACACACACACACACACACACACACACACACACATTTTTCCTATCGCCCCTCTCTCTCTCTCTCTCTCTCTCTCTCTCTGAGATTGTTGACAGAAGTGCTCATTTTGGGAGGCTGTAAGAGAGGTGATGGCCCGCCCACACTAGAGAGAGAGAGAGAGAGAGAGTGAATGAAAGCAACGAGGAAGTAGGACGAGAAAATTAGGAAGGACAGACAAGGAGAGCGTATAAAAAGAGGGAGAGAGAGACAAAAGTGAGGAAGTTAGAAAAGGCATTTGGAACAGGAGGACAAGGGGAGAGAGAGAGAGAGAGAGAGAGAGAGAGAGAGAGAGAGAGAGAGAGAGAGAGGGAGGAGGGTCTTGCCTATCAAATAACCTCAATCGAGTTAGGTATCTGTAGGTTAGGACAGTCGCGCAATAGGAACGAATATAGGGACCTTAAATGTACAGTGATTGTTGTGTGTCCTGTTATGAAGCGATGCCTGTGTGCTATCTTTGTCAGTTACGCTCTGGTTAGCTACGTCTGATTAAATGAGGTTGCTCTCTCTCTCTCTCTCTCTCTCTCTCTCTCTCTCTCTGGAGTGTTATCCTTTTGGAACAAAAGACGGAAATCTTGACCAAATTAAGGTGAACGATGTGTAGTGGCACCTTATACTTAGCGATTTATTTTGCCTATTACACCTTAACATTGTCTTGCATGCTGTTAATATCTTTTTTTCGTTTAATCTACAGAAGAATAATGTGCTGTTGTGTCCAGAATAAATCGCCACGGAAGAGGTGTTTGGGAATTGCCTGGTCCTAGGGGTGGGTAGGAATGACATACAGATGAATACTGTGCTGTTATGTCCAGAAAAATTCGCCACGGAAGAGACGTTAAGGTCTGGGGGCGGGTGGTGTTGATGGGGAAGACATACAGAATATTGTGCTGTTATGTCCAGAATTATTCGCTATGGAAGTGGTGTTAAGGGCTGGGCTGAGCTGGGATGATATGAGAAAGAAAAATGCTGTGCTGTTACGTCCAGAATAAGTCGCTGCGGAAGGGGTGTTAGGGGTTGGGGTGGGTGGGGGAAGACGTACAGAATATTGTGCTGCTACATCCAGAATAAATCCATACGGAGGAGGTGCTGAGGTCTGGGGTGGGGGAGGGGGAGTACTAGCAGGGCAAAAATTATTATAATCTCTTTATATCTGTCTTGCACGAGTTGCTTACGTTCCCTGGGGGCCATGTTGATTGCACGAGTGCTGACGTGCAACTTTGTTCCAGTATAAGGAGTAGTAGTGGTGGTGGTAGCACTAGTAGGAGCAGTAGTAGTAGTAGTAGGAAGAGGAGGAGGAGGAGGAGGAGGAGGAGGAGTAATAGAAGTAGTAGTAGCAGTAGCAGCAGCAGCAGCAGCAGCAGCAGTAGTAGTAGTAGTAGTAGCAGTAATAATAGTATAGTAATAGTAGTAGTACTAGTAGTAGTAGTAATAGTATAGTAGTAGCAGTAGTAGTAGTAGTAGTAGTAGTAGTAGTAGTAATAGTATAGTAGTAGTAGTAGTAGTAATAGTATAGCAGTAGTAGTAGTAGTAATAGTAGCAGCAGTAGTAGTAGTAGTAGTAGTACTAGTAGTAGCAGTAGTTGTAATAGCAGTTGAAGTTGTAGTAGTGGTAGTAGTAGTAGTAGCAGCAGCAGCAGCAGCAGCAGCAGTCGTCGTCGTCATAGTAATAGTAGCAGTAGTAGTAGTAGTAGTTGCAACCCCAGGACCGTCTTAATGTGAACCCAGTGGACTGCGGGTCAAAGCTACCCTTCTACTTCAGTCCACCATCCTCCCGTCGGGGGATAGGGAGGCAACTGAGGGACGTTTGTATACCCGGGCTGCTCCAACACCATAATATTGGTGCCACCGCCTGAAGGGGCTTATCTCCAACACTATCAGTACGAGAAGTAAGTCACACTCCAGAAAATCGGATTGCAATATATTTATATATATATATATATATATATATATATATATATATATATATATATATATATAAAGTCAGATTCTTACTCTTTCCTATCAGAGAGCGCATGCCTCCGGAAACGTCTCATCAAAATTTAATTACTTCTTCCTTGGTCAGTACTCCACATATGCACAACATTTAATTGAGGTCCATCAATAACTCTTTTAGATACAGTGTAAACAAACAGACAATCCCGGTTGAATACATAACCTCCTCCCACTTCGTTGGCGAAGGTTAAAAAATTAGGAATATGAATTGAAGGGAGCTATAATCCTGAAAGCTTTACTTAATCTTGGAAGCTGTGGTAAATCCTAAAAGCTTTAGTAAATCCTGAAAGCTTTAGTTAATCCTGAAAGCTTTAGTTAATCCTGCAAGCCTTAATTAATCCTGAAAGCTTTAGTTAATCCTGAAAGCTTTAGTTAATCCTGTAAGCCTTAATTAATCCTGAAAGCTTTAGCTAATCCTGAAAGCTTTAGTTAATCCTGAACGCTTTAGTTAATCCTGAAAGCTTTAGTTAAACACCTAATCTTATAGAAAAACTACGAGAGCTGAAATTGTCATCACGAAAATGTGGGACGAATTTCAGCCTCTTATTTATTCAGAGCTTCAGACAAGAGCATGTATGACTGAATAATTGTCCATGTCCTCCTCTTGGCTGTGAATTTTGGGTGAGAATTGATATCCTTGTCTCTAAATGTGGGAGCCTGGTTGTCTAGTGCCTTAAAGTGATCAGTTAGATGTGAATAGCGACTTAGAATAATATAGCTCATGTCTTGTTATTAAAGTCTGGTTGAGAGATTTTTGTACTTGTGTACTGTATAGATGAGTGGGAGCCTGGTGGTCTAGTCGGTTGGGGCACTTCAGCTGGGTATTTCGTGGAAGGGTTGACACTCAGGGACAGGCGACTGGTCACTCAAGCCTTAACACTCCCAAGTAAGTAGTTTAGCCCCGAGCCCCCACTCTCCTGACGGGCAATTTGTATAAAGGATTGGATGAGAGAGAGAGAGAGAGAGAGAGAGAGAGAGAGAGAGAGAGAGAGAGAGTGGATGGATGGATGGATGAATAAATAGATAGACAAGTAGAAGATAGGTAGATAGATAGACTGATAGTTAGATAGTCGTAATGAATCTTAAATATCAACATTACAGGATTTTTTTAGACTTAAAAATTCATCCAAAGTTCTCTATATGTTTGTCGAGAAGGTGAGGATAAGACAAGGAGCATAAATGTGAATAAAGTCTGGATTCTGGCGTAGAGTGAGTCGATAATGCCGCTTTCTCTCTAACTTTGCTCAAAATTGCCATCTCTTTATCTCAGATGTATACTCTTTTCCCTCAAACTTCACTCAAAATTTCCATCTCTGTATTTAAAACTTATACCCCTTTCTCTCTAACATGGCTCAAAATTGCCATCTCCGTATCTTAAATCATGAGTTCCACCAAGAGATTAACACAAGAATATGATGCTGGTCACGAAGAAATGCTATGATGTCGAGCCGTAGCAATGGGCATCGTCTTCTGCCACTGAGCTACATGATATAAGCTGCAGAAGGGCGAAAATCTAGGCCAAGTTAAGGTGAAAAGAGTATAGTAGTGTTGAAGTTAGATGAAGTTAGATTTGAGATGATGAAGGAATGACAAAATATATACGTGTAGACATGTCACAAAGAAAATTCTATACTCTCACCTTAACCTGGCCCAGATATTCGTCCTTTTGCAGCTTATTTCACTTAGCTCAGTGACAGAAAAAGACAATACTCTGGCTCTTCATCCTTTCCATAGCACTTCTTCGTGACTAGCACCACTTTCTAATGTCACTCAGCATGACTTATCATTCAAGATGGAGGTATGGCTATTTTAAGCAGGTTGGAGTAAAGAAAAGTATAGTCTGTTTTTTGAGAGTGTGAGGGCATGTGGACTTACTGTGGAGGGTGAGTGTTAATCTGGAGTGGGTGGAAGTGGATTTAACCAGGTAAGTGGTGAGTGATTCCAGGGTCTGTCCACTTCAGCACCCCTCTGTTAAGTAGTCTCATCACACTCTCATTACTCTTTCGTAACATATTCATCACACTCATTTCACATGCATTACTCATAGCATTATCAGGTCATCACATCGTCCTTCATTTTACCACACCCTCATCACACCTCATCACATCCTCCATCTCTCACCACACCCTCATCACAAACATCCTCCTTCACCTCACCACGAGCTCACCACACCTTATCACACCATGTTTCATCTCTCACCACACCCGCACCACACCCTCCTTCATTTCTCACCACATCCTCCTTCATCTCTCACCACACCCACACCACACCACATCTCACCACATCCTCCTTTATCCCTCACCACAAACTCACCACACCTTGTCACGCCCTCCTTCATCTCTCACCACACCCTCCCTGATCCCTTACCACACCTCCACCACAACTTTGTCATCACCCTAACCTCACAACTCCATCACAACCCCTGGTTAGGAAGTCTGATCGCGATTCAATAATTCTCTTCCTTGTTTATCTTTACTTGACTCTCTCTCTCTCTCTCTCTCTCTCTCTCTCTCTCTCTCTCTCTCTCCATCCGTTCATCCATCCATCCTTCCTTCCATCTCTCTATCTGCCTATCTCTCTGTATATAAGTATCTATATCTGTCTATGTATGTAATCTATTAATCTGTGTATTTATCTGTCTATTAATCTATCTGCCTATCTCTCTGTATATAAGTATCTATATCTGTCTATGTATGTAATCTATTAATCTGTGTATTTATCTGTCTATTAATCTATCTGTCTATCTGTTTTAATTTACCTGTCTACCAGTAAATCAATGTAAATCTCTTATTCACTTTCAGTCTCCTCCTACTCATTTGAGTTCATCCACACATCTTAATTCAGTCTCGTCCCTCCCTCCCTCCCTCTCTCCCTCTCTCTCTCTCTCTCTCTCTTGCGCGCCTCTCATCTTAAACAATCCTTCCCTCCTTCCTTCTCTCACACGCACTCCTCTCTTTCAATTTTTCCTCCACCTTTATTTACACACTCACTAGCTTTCTCTGTCTCCTCTCTCTCTCTCTCTCTCTCTCTCTCTCTCTCTCTCTCGTCATTTCCCAGCTCCGAATTGTGGTTCATTTGGTAGTGGTTTCTTTGTCATTGGTCGGTCTCATATTGCTTCATTTCATATTGTTTCGTCTCCTGTTAGCTGAGTACACACCGGTTCATTTCTCAGTGGTTCGGTTTGATTGTGGTTCGTTTCATATTGATTCGGTTCTCACTGGTTCATTTCTCAGTGTTTCGGGTCCATAGTGATTCGTTTCATATTGGCTCGGTTCGCACGGGTTCATTTCTCAGTGGTTCGATTTCATTGTGCTTAGTTCCATAATGGTTCGAGTCACACTGGTTTATTTCTTAAGGGTTCGGTTCATAATGGATTGTTTCATATTGATTCGGTTCACACTGCTTCACTTTTGCGTGGTTCGCTTCACCGTCGTTCATTTATCAGTGGTTCCATTTTTCTTCGTTTCATATTGGTCTGTCCTCATTTTGAGTCACTATGTAGTGTGTTGGAGAGGGACGCCTTCCAGTGGTGGCATCGATATTACTTTTTTTTTTTTATGCAAGGAAGAAGAAACCCAAGGCCGGATCCCGCAAGATTGTTCCCTCCAAGAAAAAACAAAGACAAGGTAACAGGGAGCCAAATTCATTATCCATTCATTTTGAGATGCCTAATGGGCAGTAGGAAATGCAGACAGAGGGAGACAGTTCCAGACCTGACTTTATAACTTGGCCGGTGGAGCTGCCTCGTTATACAAACTCTCCTCATATCCCTCCCTATCCACTGAAAGGAGGATGGTACCACGGAAGGGAAGCTTTAGCCTTCAGTTTGCTCGGTTCGCGTCTAGATGATCGTGGGGCTACCGCAACTACTTCTGCTATCCTCCTCCTCCTCCTCCTCCTCCTCCTACTACTACTACTACTACTGCAGAAGCGTTTCGTTCTTTAGTGGTTCAGTTTCTCTGATCTGGTGTTTATTTCCTATCGGTTCCGTTTCGCAATTGTTCAGTTCCTCCGTCCTTCATTTTCATAATACTTCCATCCCTGAGTGTTTTTTTTTTTTTTTTTTTTTAATGGTTTGTCAGTGGTTCGTCTCCCAAGGGTTCATCTCAGTGGTTCATCTCCCGGCAGTTCATCTCAGTCCTTCTCTCAGTGGTTCATTTCCTTATTTTTCCATCTTTTTGCTACCTCACCCTCTGGTTTAGTTCCACAGTGGTTTATCTCAGTGGTTCGCCTTTTAGTGGTTCGTCTGTCAGTGGTTCGACTCTCAGTGGCTAGTCTCCTCATGGTTCACCTCTCAGAGGTTCGTATCAGTCGTTCGTATCGTTGTGGTTCATCTCTTAGTGATTCATCTCTCAGTGGTTTATTTTCAGTTGGTTCAATTGGCAGTGGTTCACATGAGTGGTTCTTCTGGTTCCGTGTGCTTTCCGTCTCATTTGCTCGATATTTTCCTGCACCGGTTCACATTGCTGACTTACTCCTCACGGTCAGAGCCCTCCCTCCACCCCCCGTCTCTCTCTCTCTCTCTCTCACACACACACACACACACACACACACACACACACACACACACACACACACACACACACACACACACACACACACACACACACACACACACACACACACACATACACACACACAATACTGAATTAATCCCGGACCATCTACTTTGTATTGTAATGCCAGTGATCTCTCTCTCTCTCTCTCTCTTTCTCTCTCTCTCTCTCTCTCTCTCTCTCTCTCTCTCTCTCTCTCTCTCTATCCTTTCCTTCTTTCTTTTCTTTCCTACATTCTTCTTCCTTCCACCCATAAGCTCTTTTTCTATCCCTACCTCCTCTCGGCTTTTTGTCTAACTCCTTTTCTTTTAATCCTTCCCTCTCTTCTTCCCTTCCTCTTTCCTCCCCTTCCTCTTCCTTCTTTTGTTTCCCTTCCACTTCCTTCTTTCCTTCCCTTCCTCTTCCCTCTTTTGTTTCCCTTCCACCTCCATCTTTCCTTCCCTTCCTCTTCCTTCTTTCCTTCCCTTCCTCTTCCTTCTTTCCTTCCCTTCCTCGTCCTTCCTTCCTTCCCTTCTTCCTTCCTTCCCTTCTTCCTTCCAATCACTCTCTCTCCATCTGTAGTGCCATAATTTTAAGTATTAGTGTAAGTTAGTATAAGTCAGTATTGTAAGTGTAATCTTAAGCTTAAGTAATGTAAGTATAACTCATTATTTAACCGTTAAGTTCTATTTTTAAGTCTTGTCTTAGTTGATATTCATAGTCTGGACATGATTCCACTGTTGATAGTGCTAAGTCGAGGTTTGATGTGAATATGACTAGTGTTTATGTATAGTGAACCAGCCGATTTCAACAAAGACGTATAACGGCGAAATTTTAACAGAGATTAAATATCGCGAATGTCTTCCTTTATATTCTGATCTAGAGACTTACCTGCCGAAGTTCATAGATTTCCCCTTTTGAACTATGCAGTGGTGATTAAGAGTTGACTGAAGTAAGAATATTGAAGATTGTCATTTGTGAAGCGCAAAATTCATGTTATTGAGTCCTGTTGACAGTCACGTAGGCATGTAACCGACACGGGTAATAAAACTGTTCGAGTTGTTATTTGATTTGGCTTCATTATGATTAAAGTTCCTATACGCTTATTACAAAAATTTCAACATCGTAAGTCACTTTTCTACGTATGTTGAGTGCAAACGTATCTTTCATATTCTTTGGAGATTGAGAAGAAACATATTATAAAGTAATCAGTTAAAGTTTTGGCCGATTCCCGAATACTGTCAGTGATGCTTACAAAAAGGCAGGGGGACAGCGCAACCGCCAGATCGCTGTTCCTCTCCTCATCCTTAGAGGTTTAGTGTCCGAGCTCTCACCGCCCCCCCACCCCCCGTTTTTCTCTCCCTCGTGTATTAAGTCATCATATAAGTTCGTGAATTGAATTAGTGATATTTTCCTCTGATCTTTCTTGTGCTGAATAATGAGATCGCTGTTCCTCTCCTCATCGTTGCAGATTAGAGTTATGGAGGGCCGTGGCTCGCATCCCAAGGATTCGAGCGTTCTAGCCGCGGCCTAACCTCTAACACACTAAATCTTCCCCCCCCTTTTTAGTTCATGGAATCAAAGTGAATATCGGCTGGTCCATTTGTCCATTTGATTACGGTCCATTTGATTACTGGAGTTATACTGTAAATCCTGATTATTGAATATTAATATAGTTTTGTAAAGATTCTCATTTCCGGTGATATAGATCCTCATTATATTTTGTTTGGTATCATTCCCAGTTTGAAGAGTAATCTGTATCTCAGTTCTTCATACTTAGTAAATCTTAGGTTAAGTCATTTTGAGTTCGAGTTTGTTATCCTCCAATGTTTGGTACAGACGAGACTGAGTGACCCACAAAGCGTGTTTAATATCTAACGGCTCATGCACTCTCTTCAAAAGTTCACGCTACCACATTTCCCATAAACCCTGTAATAAGATCACGCTACCCATTTCCATAATATCTAAACTTGTCAACATCACACTGGTGACTAGTTCTCAGCGTCATATTGGTGGCATTGTCAAAAATTTCTGATTATTAAACTGGTGGACAGCGGCCTAAAAATCTCCGAGCAATACACATCTCTCTTCCTTCTTTGGCTGCCTTTCCTCCTTCGTCTCTCCATCACTCTTTTACCCTCCAATCTCCCTCCATTACTCTTCTTTTTCTCCCCTCCATATCTCCTTTTTCTCATTCTCTCCCTTCTTCATTTCCTTCATCTCTGTCTCTGTCTCTCTCTCTCTCTCTCTCTCTCTCTCTCTCTCTCTCTCTCTCTCTCTCTCTCTCTCTCTCTCTCTCTCATTACGAGTATAGAGATTATTTTATAGTGCTATCCTTGTCTTTAATTTCACTAATTTAAATACTTATATAACTGGGTACAATTTAAAACCAAATGTCTTTATCGGTCTGTGTGGTTTGTGTAGCTGTGTAACTATGTAACTCCTTTCCTCCCTTCCTCCCATAAGTCGTCTCCCTCTCCTCCAGTATATCACTCTCTTCCCTTCCCCTCCCTCCCTCCCTCCTTCCCTAACTCCCTTCATCTCTCTCTCTCTCTCTCTCTCTCTCTCTCTCCTTTTTTTTTTTTTCTTTCATTTATGGCCCACCCATTCTTCCTTCCCTCCCTCCCTCCTTCCTTGCTTTATGACTTCCTTCTCTCTCCATTTCTCTCCTTTCTGTTCCTTGTAATTCTCTCTCTCTCTCTCTCTCTCTCTCTCTCTCTCTCTCTCTCTCTCTCTCTCTCCTAATCTTGTTTAATTATGATTTTTATTGTTGTTGTTGTTCTACTTCTTTGTCTTTGTCTTTGTCTTCGTGTTCGTCTTCTTGTTCTCTTAATGATTATTACGAACTCCACACATTCTGTGGAGTTCTTATTAATATTGTGGATATTAGTCTTTTTCTTTGGAGGGAGGGAAAGATCTAGAAGGCTGGCATTCAAAGACCGTTCGAGATAAAGACGTGAAACTTTCAGGAGTGATGTATCTTGGTTGCAGGCTTCTTTTGACAATTTTCCTAGCACTAGCGCCACACTAGCGCCCTCTAAGGTATTTTTTTTTTCAATTTTTGCCATCCTGCGCAGCAAAAACTACTGAATGGATTGCTCTGCAAATGTTGCCGTGTGTAGTGGTCAGCATATACTAGAGCACCTGGGTATTGTTGCAATATGTAGTGGTGAACATATACTAGTGCACCTGGGTATTGTTGCAGTATGTAGTGGTCAGCATATACTAGTGCACCTGGGTATTGTTGCAGTATGTAGTGGTCAACATATACTAGTGCACCTGGGTATTGTTGCAGTATGTAGTGGTCAGCATATACTAGTGCACCTGGGTATTGTTGCAGTATGTAGTGGTCAACATATACTAGTGCACCTGGGTATTGTTGCAGTATGTAGTGGTCAGCATATACTAGTGCACCTGGGTATTGTTGCAGTATGTAGTGGTGAACATATACTAGTGCACCTGGGTATTGTTGCAGTATGTAGTGGTCAGCATATACTAGAGCACCTGGGTATTGTTGCAATATGTAGTGGTCAACATATACTAGTGCACCTGGGTATTGTTGCAGTATGTAGTGGTCAGCATATACTAGTGCACCTGGGTATTGTTGCAGTATGTAGTGGTCAACATATACTAGTGCACCTGGGTATTGTTGCAGTATGTAGTGGTCAGCATATACTAGTGCACCTGGGTATTGTTGCAGTATGTAGTGGTCAACATATACTAGTGCACCTGGGTATTGTTGCAGTATGTAGTGGTCAGCATATACTAGTGCACCTGGATATTGATACTGGGATCCAACAAACACTTTTTAAGATATTGAGGAAAATCAATATGATCGCCTCATACCTGAAAGTGCTAACTCGGAAAATATTTGGCCGATTTTGACCGATTTTTAACCAAACTCGGTGGAAATGTAGTGAGTCAGGAATGAACATAATTTGCATAGTATGAATGACCTTGACCTTGATCTCAAGGTCACAGGTCAAAGTCCGTCAAAAAAAATTTTGATTCATACCAAAAGTCCTTTAATATTAGGTTTCCAATCCGTGGCGGAGCCAGGAGGGGCGAGGGGGCACGATGCCATCCCCCCCCCCCTTTGGTTCTGAGGTCGAAATGCCAAAAAGCGCTTAGCATCATGGGCATCCATCACTGTCTCCGCCCATTCGTGGAAATAACATGGAAATATCAGTGATATTATTTCATAAAGTTTCATGTTTCAACAGCAATTTAGTCTTGTATTTGGACATTATCAGTTACATTTACATTAATTACATTATCTGATATTCTGTTCTTCATAAAATTTACTATCCACATAGGGTTAGACGCATCGATAATTGCGGTACTTGCGCAAATCCACACGTACAATAACGTCTATCATACATTACAACAGTTTCTACTTCCGTACATGTGTGAACATATAAATCGTACACAGTGTTAATTCCTACAATTTCCCGGAGTAATATCTATATTTTTCTTCATTCCATTCACGACACTTTACTTTGTGTTATAAGTTTTCAGCAATGGGTATACGATGTAGACATAGTATTCAGCTGAATCAAATTAGACGTACAGGAAATGAATGTTATGCGCATTGACATAGTATTCAGCTGAATCAAATTAGACATACAGGAAATGAATGTTATGCGCATACTAGAACGAAAGACGAACAGAGAATAATTTTTAGCATGTGGTGACTAGTGAGAAGGGTAGGTGCCCCCCTCCCCTTGGACAAATCCTGGCTGCACCACTGTCTACAGTGATAAAAGTATTCTCATCTGGAATGTGGAAGTCTCTGAATATTGCTTCAGCCGTTTCAGAATTCTAATTACCGTCTGTAGTAGTAGTAGTAGCAGTAGTAATAGTAGCAGTAGCAGTAGTAACAGTTTTAGTAGTACTGGTAGTAGTAGAAGTAGTACTAGTAGCAGTAGTAGTACTAGTAGTAATAGTAGCAGTAGTAGTGTTCCTATAACTATGATTTTTTTTATTTGTTATTATCATCATCGTTATCATCTCCTTCCTCCTTCTCTTCCTCCTCCTCCTCCTCCTCCTCCTCCTACTCCTTCCTTTGTCCTCTGATTCAGTTTCTCTTTTTGCCTCGTCCTGTTTCGTACCCCTGCGTTTTTCTCTGCCTTTCTTTTTCTCTTTTCTGCCTTGTCACGTCTCTTCCTTTTTTCCTCTTTCTATTCCCATCTTTCTTTTTCTTTTCTCTCTCTCTCTCTCTCTCTCTCTCACACACACACACACACACACACACACACACACACACACACACACACACACACACACACACACACACACACACACACACACACACACACACACACACACACACACACACACACACACACGTATTCACTCCTACTCTCTTTCTTGCACAGTCTGTTTCCCTCATTCTTAAGATAAAGTTTTCTCAGTTCACCTCGGCGAAGAGGTGACGGTGCGGCCTTATTCTTTACCAACATCCGCGGCCTTACCACAAATTTAAACTCAGTTCATTTTTTCCTTCAGTCCATATCCCCTTTGGCCCTTTTCCTCACAGAACCACAAATCTCACCCTCTACCGATATATCTCCATTTTGTTTTCCAGGTTACCATCTCCTTACAAACTTTCGAAACAAGGGCGGCACCTGTTGTTATATCAAATCCCAATATGCAGTTGACACTATTTTAAACTTCACTTCATCCAGTTTTGATTACTCATTATATAAATTAAATTGCCAAAACATTACCAAATATATCTGTGTAGTTTATCGTTCCCCCAATGCTTCTTCGGAACCCAGTGTATTTGATTCCATATCCACTCAGTTGAGTAACCTTGACCTTGCCCTTGGCAATGAAATTACCATTTTGGGTGATTTTAACATACACAATGTTGAATGGTTATTGCATTCTGCCCGGACTGACGACGCTGGTCTGGAATGCGAGCTGTTTGCGGAATCGTTTAATCTCACCCAGTTGGTAAAGCAACCAACCAGAATACCTGATAATCCTGACCATAATGCCCATCTCTTGGATTTATTCTTGACAAATAATCCAGATCAATACAGGATAGAGGTACTGTCTCCACTTGGATCCTCTGACCACAATCTCATCAAAGCCTCATTAGTTAACCCTCCTACATCTCCCCATTCCGAACCTGTCAGGGTGACCCGATGGCACTTTGACAGGGCAGACTGGGATGGATTTAGAAATTTTCTTGCTGATGTTCCATGGCAGTCTTTCTTCTCTAGTGATCCCAATTCTACCCAGTCCCACATTTGTGACTTAATACTAGCTGGTATGGATTTATTCATACCAAGTCAACAATTCACTAAAAGATCAAACTCTCCAAAATGGTTTGATGGCAATTGTGCCAGAGCAACAGCCCAAAAGTCATTAGCATATAACTCTTACTTAAAATCAAAAACACCTGAATCACTCTCCCAATTTAAAATTGCTAGAAATCATGCAAAAGCTGTATTAAATCTATCTAAATCAAACTTTCTTCAAAAGCAAGCATCAAAACTACTTAACAACCCTAATGACAACAGAATATTCTGGTCAACTCTTAATTCTTTCAATAATAACTTTAACAAGTCATCTTCCATTCCCCCACTAAAATCTTCAGATGGCAATATTACAAATGACCCACGTGGGAAAGCAGATATCTTTGCTAGTACCTTTGCAAGAAACTCTACCATAGATGATACCAGCCAGAATGTCTCAGTACTGGAACTTGATTCTCCCGAAATTGCCCCACTTAAAATACAGACAAGATTTGTAAAATCCATCCTAGACAATTTACCTACCAACAAAGCTCCAGGTCCAGATGGAATTCCGCCAATTGTTTTGAAAAAGTGTTCCCCTGAACTTGCCTCTGTCCTAGCTAAATTATTCAGACTATGCATACGTACTTCTTTATTCCCAAATTCATGGAAAGAAGCCAATATCCACCCAGTTCCGAAGAAAGGAAGTTCGTCTGACCCCTCCAATTACAGACCAATAGCTATCACATCTTCTCTTGGTAAGGTATTTGAAACTTTAATTAATAAGCATATTGTTAAACATCTTGAATCCAACAACTTAATTAATGATAGACAATACGGTTTTCGCCACGAAAGATCCACCATTGACATACTCAATCTCTTAACTCATACCATCCATCAATCAATTGATCTTTTTGGAGAAACTCATGCAGTAGCTCTTGATGTCTCTAAAGCTTTCGACAGAGTATGGCACCGTTCCCTGCTGTCCAAACTCCCTTGCTATGGACTAACGTCTTTTGTTCCTCTGATTTCTTCTTATCTTAGTGACAGGAAAATAAGAGTAAAAGTAGATGATGTATATTCGAATTTCCACTCAATTAACGCCGGCGTGCCACAGGGATCAGTTCTGGCGCCAACCCTATTTCTGGTTCATATTAATGATCTCTTATCTGTCACTCACAATCCCATTCACTCATATGCAGATGACTCAACACTACATAGTTCATTCACACTCAGACATCCATTTACAAAGTCTAATATCTCTACCTCTCAACTCAATACAGCCATCTCCATAAATCAAGATCTATCTACAATCAGTGAATGGGGACAAAACAACCTTGTCTCTTTTAATGCTAGTAAAACTAAATATATACAGTTTACTAATAGACAGATATTGCCAGATTCGTACATTACCTTCAGTGCTACTAATATTCCCATCTCCAAAAGTATTGAAATTCTTGGTGTCTCACTTAACAGTGCCCTCAGCTGGACCTCTCATGTCAGATCACTTGCTAAAACCGCCTCAAGGAAACTTGGATTATTGTACAGAGTCCGTAACTTCTTCGCCGATGAGCAGTTAGCTATAATTTATAAGAGTCATGTGCGCTCTCAGCTTGAATATTGCTCACCCTTGTGGAATGGTTGTGGAGAGGTTGCATTAAGACAACTAGACAAAATTCAGAATAAAGCTGTTAGAATCATTAACAACCCTGCCATTACATATAAACTACCTCCCCTGCAAGTAAGAAGGAATGTTGCCTCCCTTGCATTATTTTACAGATATTTTTTTGGCAAATGCTCAGACGAAGTTGCGTCCATGGTGCCACCTCTCCATGCCTTCCCTCGTGCTACACGGGCATCTGGTAACGCTCATGACTGGAATGTCACTCAACCACATTGCAGAACTTCTGCCTATCAGAATTCTTTCATTCCCCGAACTGCATCTCTCTGGAACTCGCTTCCCCAGAGTTGTTTTCCTCCAAATTTCAACCTACAACTGTTCAAGTCTAATTCTTACAGATATTTTATGAACAGAGGACACCAGTAATCTGGTGTATGGATTATTTTTTTTTCTCCATTTGTTTTTCCTTCCTCCGTTCTGTTATTTAAAAAAAAAAAAAAAAAAAAAAAAAAAAAAAAAAAACCCTCTCTCTCTCTCTCTCTCTCTCACACACACACACACACACACACGTATTCACTCCTACTCTCTTTCTTGCACAGTCTGTTTCCCTCATTCTTAAGATAAAGTTTTCTCAGTTCCTACACAACCTCTCTCTCTCTCTCTCTCTCTCTCTCTCTCTCTCTCTCTCTCTCTCTCTCTCTCTCTCTCTCTCTCTCTCTCGCTTCTCCTTCCTTGCCTCTACGTCTTCACTTCATTATCCTCCTTTGTCATCATCTCATTCTTTTCTTATCCCTTAGATTCCACCGTCTTTATTTTTTCTTTATTCCTGCTGCCGCCGTGTGCTTTATGTCTTTTTTCAAAACTTTATTATTAAAACTTTCCACATCCATATGGGAAGTTTTATTATTTTTGTCAATATTCTACTTGCTGATCTCGACCTATTGCCATAAGTGGAGATCTTTGTATCCGTCATTGTTTTTATTATTATTATTATTAGTAGTAGTAGTAGTTTTTATTATTATTATTATTATTATTATTGATTCTTACTATTATTATTCCGTCACTTTTCGTCTCCGATTTTCATTATGCTTGTTAAGGATGTACAGCACCATGTCCCCATTACACTGACCCAGTTTCAGTGACCTTGACCTACTTTTCAAGGTCACAGGTCAGAAGTGCCAAAAAATCAGGAATTTCAACCTTAGTTTACCTCAAAACTATTATAGACACGTGAGCATGGAAGGGAATGCCGTGATAAAATTATTTTCCAAACCTTCATATGAAAAAACATTTGAAGGTTATTGATGCGTGACATCGCGATAATTGGAACACTCCAGTTTTCAACACTTTTCACTTTGTCTTCCATACACGAAAAACCAAAACAAATGAGGCCCTTCTTGGCACTGGAAGTTTTGTCTGGTCCTGAAGCAGGTCTGTGTACTTCTCGGTGGCAGTGACCAACGGTATTTGAGGTATTACAAAAAACTATATTCTTATTGGCGGAGATCAGTAACTGTCTCTGACAGATACAGTCTTCTAGATATTATTAGTCTTTCTTGTCAAAAAGTAAATGGCCATTACTCAAAGGCTATTTAGCCTAGAGCCTTCAAGCTTTGTCAGCTGAGTCCCCAGCTGGCCGCTTCATCTGACAAAACTGGAAGGAAATCATTTTCACCATTTCTCTTGATATGGAACGGAACATAGAAAACAAAATTGTTGACACTAACTCAGAAACCACATCAGCCAGAAAGATGAAAATTTTATAGCATATGCCTGTTGACGGGGAGCAGATCTGAAATGAGTTTGGTCTTAATCGGATGAGTATTCGAGATTGAATAGGGTCAGATATTGGGATTGTCCTGGATATTCCGGATGTCACCTACTTTTCCATGAAAAAATAATGCCAGAGCCACCAAACCTGGTGGACTTATACTGCACACTGTGATGACCTGAGCGACATGCACAAGATCAGTGGCACTGACCTCAAGGTCTCTTTATAGCTCGGCTTCCAGCAGGCAATGACTGTGGCAAGTTTTTCTCTATCAAAATTGTCCATGAACAATTTTGCGGTGTTCTAGTTTTATTTAAAGTTTTATGTTTTGTTTCTGTGGCCTGAAATAATGGAATAAGTATCAGGCTCTGTTTTTATTTTTATTTTTTCCAATGGCGTCAAGGTTTCAGGGTCGATGTCACCTAATTTTTCTGACAGGCAATCGAATTTCCTTCGATTTTTTTTTCGTGTGTGTGTGTGTGTGTGTGTGTGTGTGTGTGTAAGTATAGATGTATGTGTAGAGGTGTGTGCTTGTGAATGAGTGTGTGTATATGTGTTGTTTATGTATGTATGTGTGTGTATTTGTGTGCGTGTTTGCGTGTGTTCAGAGGGTAGTCTTACAGTGAATTAACACCTCTTTAATTTCTCATATTGTTCCTAATTTTAAAACTTCAAAAGCATAAAGTGTACCAAGTGTTCCAAAAGATTTGATTAATTTCTTTTCTTTATGTGAGTTTCCCAATGTCTTTCAGGCACGAAATATTTATGTAAATTTTTCACCTCTTTCATCTGGATAATTCTTTTTCTTCGTCATTTTTAAGTTTATTTATTCCTCTCTCTCTCTCTCTCTCTCTCTCTCTCTCTCTCTCTC
>NC_137069.1:17022753-17037753 GCF_032717465.1 Coenobita brevimanus
AATGAGAGAGAGAGAGAGAGAGAGAGAGAGTGTGTGTGTGTGTGTGTGTGTGCGTGTTTTTGATCTGGCTAAGCTGACCAATATGTACAGAGGATTACCAAGTATGATGTGACCAGTCAAGGGATTATGTGGATATTTGAGAGAGAGAGAGAGAGAGAGAGAGAGAGAGACTTTCTTTACATATTGCGTTTGCAGTTTTGTGTGTGTTCTTACCTAATTGTTCTTACCTAATTGTATCTTTATAGGAATGAGTCAAGCTCGTACTGAACCGTGTCTTAAACCATATTTATCGTACATATCCTTAAAATTGTGAATTGTTTTGGCGCACACTATTTCATTCGGTAATGCATTCCACTGATCAATTGCTCTATTTGGGAAACTAAATTTCCTTACGTCTTTATCACCTCTCTTCTTATGCAGTTATTTGCAGTGTCCTCTTGCTGATGCTTCCCCATATGTTAAGTAATCATTTATGTCTATTTTCTCCTTCCCTGATATGCATTTATATAGCATAATCATTTCACCTCTTTTCCTTCTCTCCTGTAGTGTTGGTAGATTCAGTTTATTTAGTCTTTCTTCGTAGCTTAGATCCCTTAAGCTTGCTACCCATCTTGTAGCGGCCCATTGAACTTTTTCAATCTTGTCTACGGTATGTGTGTTTTGAGATGAGGACTCCAGACTACTGATGCATACTCCAGGGTTGGTCTGATGAATGATGTTATCTTTCTTAGCATGTCTTCATTTATATATGTGAATGCTATTCTCATATTTGCAAGCAGTGTATACATGTTCCGTACCTTCTCACTGATGTGGTCAGCCGGAGATAGTCTGTTATTGATAATCAAACCTAGGTCCTTCTCTCTTTCTGATGTGTGTAGGGTTTTATTTCCTAACGTATAATCCCAATCAGGTCTTTTTCCACTTTTACCAAACATGATTACATGACACTTGTCCACATTGAATTCCATTTGCCATGTATTACTCCATTCATGATGTTTATTTAATTCTTCTTGTAGCTCTTTACAAGAGTCTGTGTTAGTAATTCTCCTTTGTATTTTTGCACCATCTGAAAAAATATTTAGATAGCTTTCATTTCCAGCGTTACTGTCTATATCATTTATATACACTAAAAACATGATTGGTGCCAGCACTGAACCCTGTGGTACTCCACTAGTCACTTCTTTCCATGATGAGTAATTTCCCCTTAGTACTGTTTTCATTTCTCTTCCTATGAGAAAATCTTGCATACAACAATACAGTTTCCCTCGAATTCCTCCTTGATGGTACAGTTTCCATAAAAGTCTTTGGTGTGGTACTGTGTCAAATGCGTTCTTGAAAACTAAATAGATACTGTCCACCCATCCTTCTCTTTCCTGTAATGTGTATGTTACTCTGTCATAGTAGCTTAACAGATTAATAACATATGATTTTCCTTTTCTGAAACCAAACTGTCTTTCTGTTATCATACTGTGTTCTTCTAGTTTCTTATAAGCTTTTCTAATACCTTGCTTACAACACTGGTCAGTGATACTGGTCGGTAGTTGAGTGGATTTTGTCTATTCCCTTTCTTGAATAAGGGAACAATGTTTGCTTTCTTCCAAATATCAGGTAGTTTACCTTGACTCAAGGATTTCTTGAAAATTAAAAATAATGGTTTACTTAACTCCTTTGCACATTCTCGTAGCATCCAACATGAAATTTCATCAGGACCATTTGCTTTTCCTCTGTCTAATTTACTTAGCTCCTCCTGTATTACTTTTTCTGATGTTTGTATATCAGGTAGTATGTATGGGCATGCATGTTCCACATAATCCCTCTCAATTTTTTTCCTCTGTAAAAACTGATTGGAATTTCTTGTTTAGTGCTTCACAAATATCCTTCTCTTGTGTATAGGTGATTCCCTCGTCCGTAATGGATTGTATTTTATCTTTTACTTTGGTTTTGCTTCTAAAATAGCTTCAGTTGATCACTACTTTTATTTATGATATCCTCCTCAAACTGTTTTTGGGCTCCCCTCATTATTCTTGTATAATCGTTTCTTGCCTGTTTGTAATTATTATATGCCCTTTCACTATTGTGTCTTCTGTATCTATTCCACAACAAATCTCTTCTTTCTTTTGATTTTTTACATTCTGTATTGAACCATTTCTTTATTTTATTTTCTGCTTCTTTGTGCTGTGGGATGTACTTCTGGACTCCTATTTCATAAAGTTCACAGAATTTTTTATATATAGCATTTAAATCTTGTCTTCTAAGCTCCTTTCCCCAATCAGTTTCTAAGAAGTACTTCTTCAGGTCATGATAGTTTCCCTTTTTTATAGTTTAGGCTCTTTTTGTAACTTTCATTGCTGTTAACTATGTCATATTCTATCCTGAAGTTGCAATTTAGTACTGCATGGTCGCTCTTTGCCGAATGGAGGGTGGTATATTAAATTGTCAATATCGTTTTCTTGCCTAGTAAATATGAGATCTAGCATTGAAGGTACATCGAGTCCTCTTTTTCTGGTGCTTTCCCTTACATGTTGCGTTAGGAAAAACTCTTGCACGAGATCCAGGAGCTTTTGGTCCCAACAGCTTTCTTGGCTTATTATAACTAGAGTATTCCAATTTATATTTGTATTAAAATCTCCAGTAAGTATAATTCTTTCCCATTTCTCTTCCATTTTATGTAGTAATCCTCTTAAACTTTGAATTGTTTTCTCTGCCAGGTCCTCATATTCGTCTCTTTCTCATGTGTTTGATCTGGGTGGCATGTACAAATTGGCTACAATTACTTTCCCTTCAGATGTATTGATCTCTACTGCAATCAGTTCCACTTGTGAGGGTATATCTAGTTCTCTTTCTTTGACTTTTAGATTTTTCTTAGTTAATATAATTCCTCCTCCTTGTTTTAAGTTCCTATCTCTTCTCCATACATTATATTTCTCTAAGTTTAGGATGTCATTTGATATCCTTGGTGTTAATTTTGTTTCAGTTAGGCATATTATATGTGGTTCATTTTCTCTGACATAATCATTCATCTCTAATAATTTAGATACCATTCCATCCACATTTGAGTACATCAACTTAATCATCTTGTTTATATACTTGTCATGACTTGATTCTACTACCTTCCTCCTTTTTATTCCATTCTGGTTATGTACCACTTTCGTACCTGCAATCCTATTACTTTATAAAAAAAAAATGTGTTCTTCTCTTCTGATCTTTCCTCATATTTTGTTTTTGCTTCCTCCCTCTTCTCTTTCAGTAATTCCAGTTCCTCTTGTGTTAGGCATCTTTTTATCCATACATTTTTGAACTCCTCTTTTTCCATAAGATTCTTTGCATTTTTTAGTATCTCCTCCACGGTGTTTACACTCTGGAAGGTTACCTTTATTGGTCTTAACTTGCTTCTCTCGTATTTCCCTAACCTTTTGTGTTCCTCTATTTCTTTACTACAGATTTCCTCTGATACTTCTTTCAATATGCTCATTACATTTGCCATCTCCTTTTTGTCTCTTGAGATCTTGTTTTTTACTTCTTCCTTTTCTATACCAGTGATTACTATAGATTTGTTGATATCTGCTGAATCTCTGACTAACTTAGGATTGTTTTGGATTATTCTTTTCACTTCCTTTTTAATGCTTTTTTCTTCCACCCTTGTTTCTAAGTCTTTCTTTACTTTCACCATTTCAGCATACGTGGTTTCCACATCATTTTTGTAGCTTTGCACAGCTTCATTCACATGTGTTATCTTCTCCTCAATATCGCTGCTCTGGTCTATCACACTGCTTACTTTCCTAATTGTCTCTGTATCATTTTTGAACTCTTCCATAATACTGTCGTTGTTGACTACTGTATTTGTCATTTCACTAATTTTTCTCCTAAGTGAACCCAATTCTACTGTCAGCTCATCTATGGTTGTGTCTTTCTTGTTGACTTCCTTTCCTAATTTTTCTATTTCTTCCTTTTGCAAGTGCATCTGTTTCTTAATTTCATCAATCTCATTTTGAAAAGCCATCTCTAGTCTGTGTTCCACCAGTTTATTGTGAGTCTCCATTTCAACAAGTTCTTGGTAGAAATCATCGTCATGCTTTCTACCTTTATCCCCTTTCTTTTCCAAATTTGCTTTACTAAAGTATGTGGTCATTTTGCAGTACTAAAAGCACATATAGTACTTACATTCCCTGGGGCAGTTGTAGACTAAACAAACGATCAGCTGATTGTGCACATTCATGTGCTACTTTGTTTTCTTTTCTGTTTGAACAAGTCTTGCTTAAAACTTTTTTTTTTTTTTTTATTAGAATACCATTTAGTCTAGCCTGCTACAGAGCTTGACTCATATAAAGATACTAATTTAGGTAGTGCCACTGGCTAAGTTGGCTGTGTATGGAGCGGTGGCGGCGTGCATCTGGTCTCTTCGGTGCCTCGTGTGTGTGTGTGTGTGTGTGTGTGTGTGTGTGTGTGTGTGTGTGCGCGCGAGCGCGCGTGCTTAAATACTAAGGGAAGCTAAGTACTGTATCCATTAACCTCTTCAGCTCGAGGTTGTCATTTTATAATTTATTGCTGATGTCTCCAAATGAATTAATTCAGCCTGGAGGAGACTGTTGGCACTGGACAGGGTGTTTTTATGAGGGTGTATATAGCTTTTGTTTATCCATTTACTCTTAAAATATAATAATCATCTGTAGCTAAGAAGAGGAGAAATTGTTAGGACTCCATATTATAATTACAAATCATAATAGATAAATAAATAAATAGATAGATAGAGAGACAGATAGAAGCAGGAAGTCAGATGATGAGAAGGTATTGTGTCTGCGAGAATCGAGCAATGCTAATCATGCTTACACACTCTTAACTCAAGGAATGCTTTATAGGCACACGACAGCGCCTCGTGACCATACACACACATACACACATACTCACACACTGGCTTCTAGAACTTTCCAACAACAGTGTAACACACGTGACACGACCCCTGCTACACCAGAATTTAGGAAGCAGAGGCAGAAGGAGGCTAGCATTTGAACCGACAGGTAGTGGAGAGAGTGAACAATAAGAGGGGCTCAACTAGACTTATTATATTGTCTCTGTAAGACATACCCTGCTCAACTTCGATTTCTCTGATGATAATAAATTAAGATCAACTCACTGTATTCATCTTTAATTCCTACTACAAGAAATCGAGAGTGACAACTAAACAACAAAACTTCTCTACAAGTTACTACAAAGTCTTTTATGACATTTTTTGGTGGCAGCGGTGGGATACGAACCTCGTCTACGAATCAACAGTGAATTTCTACAAAATATCAAGATTGAAAACAAAAAATACCTCTCACAACCAACAACTCACAACCAGCTCCCGACAGTATTCTCTCCAACCAGCCCCCTCCGTCTCCCCGATCATCACGCTGATGTAGAGGTGAAGTGATCACACGAAGCCTTGCCAGTAGTTTAACAAAGTACTGATACAAACAATCTTGCAATTTCTACGACGAACAAACGAACTACAACAATCTACGATCAACTACAAGTAACAACTCTACGAGTCGTATGTATAATCTTCTACACGCTCCTACAAGTAGCGGCAGTCTTCATCCCACAACGAGTAAATTACAAGAAAAAAGGACCGAGAATACATCAAGAAAGAAAAAACAAAACAAACAAACGAAGAGTGAGATACGACTCACAACTCACAACCACCTGACCTCACCCTCATTTCTCTCCTACCGTCCCCCAACCTCCACCGCTGACGCAGGAGTGAAGAGGTCAAGACGACGAAGCAAATACCAAGTCCATATTCACAACTCATCTTACTCACTCATCTTCACTCAAGTTACTCATCGCTACTCATTTACTCACCACAGCTACCAGTGTGGGAAATCGACGTCACCATACGTATCAACGTGTGTCTGACACCCCACAACACGTCAATCACCCCGTGAAGGACAACGCTATCACCACGTGCAACACCACTCACACCATTTCCACCACGGTAAAAATTAGTGAGTTACACAGTTACTTGATTTATACGATACACAGTGATAGACAACACATTTTGCACAAACATATAAAACGTGCTGTATTGTTACAACTTGAATACATATACCAACTTCAATTATCTTCGTATTTCAATCATTAAATACTTGCACCAACAATAAATATTCTACACTATATATATTCATTCATTTACTATACCATTTATTTACTACCAACGAGTGTTACCATTTATACCTACATAAAATACGTGTTTCATACATACAGCTATACATTATTACATCTACAAAGTGATAAAGAAAATATACCATCACAGTTACTCAGTGAGCGATTAAAAGAACTGTATTGAACATTTATTAATTAAAGCTACCTAGTGGAAACATATAAATTAAGTTACAAGGAAAACCAGAAAAAAAAAATGGCCAACACAAATGACGTTAGCAAGAATGAACATCTTCAACATAAACGTGAAGACAAAGATTTCCACACAGTGCTGACACATATATTGCCCACGATAGGTACAAGTGAACAACAAGTCAGTGTATATAGTTAATACTGTATATAGTGTATATATATTTTTTATATAAAATAACAAAATATGGGACTATATAATATCATTTTCAGTAATATCTGTGCAATATAAACTAAACCTTAAAAAAGGATCCCAAGGAAATTAGCCAGCAATTATGCAACCATGAACAACACAGAAAAAGCGTAGACAAACGAAGAAAAACAAACTATAGAAAATCAATACATAAAAAAAAAAAAGGAAAAAAAGAAAGAAAGAAAAAGAAATAGAGTAAGATCACATAACAAACAAATGAAAATAAGTGTAAGTGGTGTTACTACAAATGCCAAAATACCACATAAACTATAAACAATATGTAACAATTATGTAACAGTTGCATTAACAAGATGTAACTTTTATGTAACTTTAACTACAATTACGTAACTACAAACAATATGTAACAATTATGTAATAGTTGCATTAACAAGATGTAACTTTTATGTAACTTAAACTACAATTATGTAACTACAAACGATATGTAACAATTATGTAACGACAAACGATTGCATTATGTTACACTTGCTACAATTATGTAACTACAAACAATATGTAACAAATATGTAACAGTTGCATTAACAAGATGTAACTTTTATGTAACTTTAACTACAATTATGTAACTGCAAACAATATGTAACAATTATGTAACAATTATGTAACAGTTGCATTAACAAGATGTAACTTTTATGTAACTTTAACTACAATTATAAGGCCAACACAATTATGTAACAGTTGCATTAACAAAATGTAACTACAATTATAAGGCCAACACAATTATGCATTTCCACAATATTTTTTAACAATTCATAAAATGTTACAATTATGTATTACCACAATGTTACTACAATGTTATAAGTCATACAATTATACCACAATTCTGTATTACCAGAATCATCGTACAAGTTAGGTGAAATATTAGACATTACTAAAGGGATAACTCAATATGTAATGTAAAAACCTTATCAGTATTACCATTGCACAATTATATGCATATGTCTGTTATACATACACATCTTACAAAATGTCATACAACAACCATTGCGTTTATTCAAATATGTATACAACTTGTTTAAAATGTAATATTACTAGATCATTGCAATTTACTATGAATATTATATGCATACAATATTATAATCAATATTATGTACTAATAGATTAGCATATGTCAATGATGATTGCTGTCGGAGGACCTTCAGCGGCGTGGCCGAGCGTATGTTAGGACTCCATATTATAATTACAAATCATAATAGATAAATAGATAGATAGAGAGACAGATAGAAGCAGGAAGTCAGATGATGAGAAGGTATTGTGTCTGCGAGAATCGAGCAATGCTAAACATGCTTACACACTCTTAACTCAAGGAATGCTTTATAGGCACACGACAGCACCTCGTGACCATACACACACATACACACATACTCACACACAGGCTTCTAGAACTTTCCAACAATAGTGTAACACACGTGACACGATCCCTGCTACACCAGAATTTAGGAAGCAGAGGCAGAAGGAGGCTAGCATTTGAACCGACAGGTAGTGGAGAGAGTGGACAAGAAAGAGGGGCTCAACTAGACTTATTATATTGTCTCTGTAAGACATACCCTACTCAACTTAGATTTCTCTGAAGATAATAAATTAAGATCAACTCACTGTATTCATCTTTAATTCCTACTACAAGAAATCGAGAGTGACAACTAAACAACAAAACTTCTCTACAAGTTACTACAAAGTCTTTTATGACAAAATGATATCGTAGTGAATAGGGTTTTTTGTGTATTTTTTTTAATGCAAGGAAGAAGGAACCAAAGGCCAAGACCCCGAAAATTGCCCCTTCCAAGAAAAAAACAAAAACAAAATAACCGGGAGCCAAATTCAAGATCCGTTCATTTCGAGATGCCTGGACACAGTGCGTTTGAAAGACTGGAGATCATAGGCAGTCGGAAATACAGAGTGAGACAGTTCCAGAGATGACCAGGCGATTTTAATGAGCTGAGGGGAGACATATGGAACTGTAGAAGTGAGATAGTGTTTTCAGTAACTCCTTTTCTGCGTGTGGGGAGGGGGGGCTCATAAAGAACCTGTAACCCCGTAAGGAAGCTCCCTAACACCTTTTCCTAAGCGATTTATTTTGTTTCTTACACCTTACTGTCCTTTTCAGTAGTATATATATCCTTCCAATAACACCATACCCTGCATAAGTAACGTATGTAAGATTAGAAACAAGCCATATCCACAAATAAATCGCTAAGGAAGGGGCGTTAGGGAGATTCCCTTCCCGAGGGGAATATGGGCCTTGGAGACATATTCAGAGTGACTTGAGATTTCCTTAACGCCTTCTCCTAAACGATTTATTCTGCAAATTACGCATCATTATCCACTTATCAATGCAAAGTAAGTCGATATGAAAGCGATGTGAAGAAAATACGTTAGACTTAAGGAATAGTAGATAAATAGCTAGATAGACAGATAGACAGATGGATGGATGGATGGATAGATGGATGGATGGATTGATAGACATATATAGATAGATAGACAGACAGACAGACACATAGACAGATAAATAGATTGATTGATAGATATAGATATGGATATATAGATAGACAGATATAGAGATATAGATAAATTGATGGCTCGATAGATATAGATAGATAGATGGATGGATAGTTATAGATATATAGATATAGATATATAGATAGATGAATAGATAGATAGATTGATTGACAGATAGAAAGACAGATTCATACTCGTAGATAGATATAATAAGTAGGAACAGATGTCTGGAAATCCGGAAAGGATGAAGAAATATGAAGGCAATATTATGTTAGTATGAAGTAATATGAGAACAGTATGAAGGGACATGAAAAATATGAAACTATGTGAAATAATAAAGTCTTGAGGTGGAATTTCGTAACCTTATTGATAGAAAAAGAAGTAAGGGTGGGTGGGAGTATGGATAGTAATGTAGTATGAAGTAGTATGAGGAAGTATGAAATTAGTATGAAGCAGTATGAAATTAGTATGAAGCAGAATGAAATTAATATGAAGCAGTATTAGTGTAATATAAAGCACTGTGGAGAAGTATAGTAATGTAGCTAATATGAAGTAGTATGAGGAAGTATGAAATTAGTATGAAGCAGTATGAACGGATTATGAAGCACTGAAGAAATATACTGATACAATAGAAAGTAGTATGCATCATTATGAAGTTAGTATGAAGCAGTATGAAATTAGTATGAGGCAGTATGAAATTAGTATGAAACAATATGAACGTAAAATAAGGCAGTGTGAAGAATTTAGTGATGTAATGTTAAGTATGAAGCAGTATGAACGTAGTATGAAGAAATATGAACTTAGTATGACGCAGTGTAAAGAAATAATGTAATATGTAGTAGTATGCAGCAGTGTGAAATTGGTATGAAGCAGTATGAGTGCAGCATGAAGCAATGTGAAGAAATGAGAAAGAATGAAGGTTTAAGGTGGAAATTACTGTGAAGAAGGACGTAGGGCTAGGAATGAGGACATGTGAAGCAATATGAAGTAGTAAAGGTATGCAGCATTGTTTATGAAGCAGTATGAACATAGTATGAAGCAGTATGAACGTAATGTGAAGCACTGTGAAAAAGTATGAAAGGAAACCTCAAGGTGGATTTTAGTAGCCTAGTATGAAATTAATATGAAGCAGTATGAACATAATATAAAGCAGTATGAAGAAATATGAAAGGATGAAGGCTCAACGTGGATATTAGTATGAAGACGGGCATGGCGGTAGGAGTGAGGACAGGTGATGTAATATAAGGTAATTCTATCCTGCTCTATCCCACCCCCATTCCACATTCCACAGGTGAGAAGCCGTTTTCACCTGGCCACACACCTGTCCTACCTGTCCTACCTCTTTAGATTAATTTTACCTTCTTTTCATTTTTTTTTTTTTTTTTATGGGGTGCGGGTATCGATTCACTGTTTTGTGATCAGTAAAATACCTAGCTGTCTACCTGTCTCTCTCTATCTGTTTATTTATCTATCTGTCTATATTTGGCTGGCTGGCTGTAACTATCTGTGCCTCTTTATCTGTCCGTCTGTCTATTTACATCCCTCTAAGTGTCACTGTCTGTCTGTCTGTGTAACTATCTCATTCTATCCATCCATCTCTGCACACTCTCTCACATTATCTCTTTCTCACACTCACTCACTTTCTCACACCTACGCACTCATACCTGCCCTTCATCTTTTTCACCTGACCCACACCTTTTGGATTCAGTTTTGCTTTCCTCATTGTGCTCTCTCTCTTTCTCTTTCTCTCTCTCTCTCTCTCTCTCTCTCTCTCTCTCTCTCTCTCTCTCTCTCTCTCTCTCTCTACCTGAAGCTGTTTTCTTCAGTATATCTTTCCCACTCCCTATGACCTCCAGTTTGTTTAATGATGTGTATCAAGCATTTTCGGAATGAACGAATTCTGATTTTGGATTTCTGTTTCATTCCTTTTCTTTACGTAGAAGCATTTTTTCAGCCTGACAGCCTTGGGTTCCTTCTTTTTTTTAAATAAACACGTGTCACACTACACTTGTCTTGGTCACTCCCCACACCACATACACACAAAAAGAAAAAAAAAAAAACACGCCACACCACACCACACCACCACTGTCATACCACCACCACAATTGTATCACCATCACCACATCCCTACCACAATACCACACCGCCACCAAAACACTCCTTGACCTCCCCACACCTGCCTTCTCTCCACCACACCTGTTGGAACACCTGAATTGTTATTAATCTAGGTCCCCCCAACACCCGCACCTCTCCCACACCTTACCTCTCTCATAGACTATTATTTCACACACACACACACACACACACACACACACACACACACACACACACACACACACACACACACACACACACACACATGTTCTTTCCCCGCTCATGTTTCTTCCTCTTGTCACAGATCAAGGACAGGTTATATCGGCGAATGAACATAATTAGTGGGTGGAAGTCTTTTCACGAGTCAGATGCAACGTTGAAGAGTGTGTGTGTGTGTGTGTGTGTGTGTGTGTGTGTGTGTGTGTGTGTGTGTGTGTGTGTGTGTGTGTGTGTGTGTTACTTTTACTAATACCATGATTGATTGTTTATTATAATTGGCATAAACGTATGTGAAATTAAAATAGTATTCTTTCTCTTACTAATTACATATATTACTTTTGCAGGTTAGTTGCTTCCTCTCTAACCGTTCCTCAGAAATGTAAGTACAAGAGCACATTTATCGTTGTTACACTGATGCACTTATTTCCAGAGTAGTACAAGTAATTTAGAAAATGTACGGTGAGCGAAAAAGGTACTGTTGTTCATTGTATGCATACCTAACAAGCATGGGACGAAGAGATTTGAAACACAGCATAGTATGTGTTATTTCAGTATCATATTTTATCATTCACATCAGCTGAGTGGAAAATATGGCTTCACTTTCACAACGTCACTCCTAATCCATTTATGAGGGAAGTTTGTTGATTAGCTATTATATATTCTCTTTCTTCATTTACTTGTTTTTCTCAGTAGGACAATACTCGTATGTGTCAGAGAAGTCTATGCATGGCCTACTTGGTTGCCTGACCTCAGTAATACCTATAATACGGTATCATACTCATACGTCTCTCGGCTCTTCAAAATAATAATAATAATAATAATAATAATAACAATCCACTCATCCATCCATCATCCAATCCTACGGTGCCCCATGAGGAGCGTAGGAGCCCGGGGCTAGGCAAGTTGGGGCTGACATTTAAGAGGAGAGTGATCAGCCTCAATCATCCCTGAGTGGCATTGCGTGAGCAATAAACCAACCACCCCATAAATGTAAACCTTCACTGGCTCAATCTGATTGGAGCGCCTTAATTACCCACTAAACCACCAGGCTCCATAATTTGTTTATATGGTTACCACCCAGGTTAGTTAATGGTTTCCTGGTGTACAGGAAACCATTTGGCTTGTTGCTCAGTGTGAAGTCACCCACAGGCAGAACGAAGAGGAAAGAATGAAGGAAAGGAAGACAGAAGAGGGAGTGTAAAGTCACTCGTAAGCAGAAGGACGAGGAAAGAAAGACAGAAGAGGATGGAGGGAAAGAAGGATGGAGGAGAGGAAAGGGCAGACACCTGAGAGCAGCATTATATCAAGTGAGTGGATGGTGAGCGCCTCCACCTACCACAAAATAATGATGATGATAATAATAATAATAATAATAATAATGTTTACTAGTTTGAGGCAAGGTCGACCCATATGAGACACGTGATAGTGAAGATGGAATTATTGTTGTTTTGCCAGGTGTAAATTTCCTTCCAACTGAACGTGGAATATAATTGTGTGTGTGTGTGTATTAGTGTGTGTGTGTGTGTGTGTGTGTGTGTGTGTGTTTTGGCTGTACATTCCCATATTTAGTTTCCAAAGACTGTCAAAGTGGCCAGAATTTCGTAGCACACCTGGCGCTGGAGCAGGTGTGACTTCCGCCATGGCTAGTTCCTCCATCGCTGCCGTGAACCGTTGGACACGATTAGAGGGAAGTTATTTTGAATCAGAAGGATGGTTGAACGGTACTTGACATTCACTGCATTTGCGATTAATGATAGGGGAACACCTTGCTATTATTGAAAGGGGAACACCTTAGTCTGTTATCTTACTGTGACCCTGCCTAATATGGTTGCACCTGGCTAACATAATTCCACCGATCACCTGGATGAAATTGATTATTCTCTACGGCATTACTGCGAGGGAAACACTTTCTTCTATAGCACTTTCGCCTAATATCTAACGGTGAATCTTCCTATACTCATATTAAACCTTGCCTAAAATTGCCATCTGTCCTCTTTGAATGTTGTGTTATCACAGTAGACTAACATTAAAATACGATGCTAGTCAGGAGGAAGTGCTGTGGAAGGATGAAGAGCCCTGAACACCCACTAATAAAGGAATATACCAAAACTACCAACACCTGTCCACCCACTAATCAAGAAACACACTTAAATTACTAACACCTGTCCACCACTTAATCAAGGAACACAGGTACACACCAACTTCTCAACTCCTTCCAGAATATCTTAGTTTCGTAAGCAAGAAATTTGGGGGAATACCTCCTTGGTTCTGTCGTCTTAACCTGTTTCTTATTTCTACTCCTTGACCTAATTCAACCACCAGTACTTTCTCGGTTTTACTCGTCTTCTCTCTCTCTCTCTCTCTCTCTCTCTCTCTCTCTCTCTCTCTCTCTCTCGTTAACTGCCAGACTATAAGATTTTCACCTTAACTTGGCCCAAATTTTAAGCCTTTCACCTTAACTTGGCCCAGATTTTTAGACTTTTTGCAACTTATTTCACGTAGCTCTGTGGAGGAATAAGACAATACCTTAGCAACCATATCTTTTCCACTGCACATCGTTGTTACTTGCATTATATTCTAGTGTGAATCTAATGCCTCAGCTCGGCATTCAAGATGGATGGATGAGAATTTTAGAACAGGTGGTAGTAGTAGTGGTAGTAGTAGTAGTAGTAGTAGTAGCAGTAGTGGTAATACTGCAAGAGGTATGATGTTCGGAGAAACCTTGAAGTAAAGGAGAGAAAGTATAGTTAAAGATAAGGTTGTTTCATTCTTAAACGACTTTATATTCATGTAATTTACAGCATAGATAAAGCCATTCTATCTATCTATCTATCAATCAGTCTATCTATCTGTCTATCGCTCTATCCATCCATCTGTACCCAGACACCTTAATCCCGTATGGGGTGGCCACCAACAAATCTCCTCCATGTCGCCCTGTCTCCTGCCATTTCGCTGCCCTCCTCCCAGTTCTTCTACATCCCTAATTCCCCTGCCTCTTATCCTGTATCATCCGGACATTGAGACTTATCTGTAATTTCCTTCTCTTATCTCTGTTTCCCAGTCGGCTTGTCTCTTAAAGATTCTTATCTTTAAATTACTCTCTTTTATCAGTCTGCCTGTCTGCTGCCACCCTTCACCTTGCCTTTTTAATGTGTGTGTGTGTGTGTGTGTGTGTGTGTGTGTGTGTGTGTAAATAGTAGTAGTTGTAACTGTGTTGAAAGTTATGTAGTGAGGATTCTGTAGTGATGTTTGTTTGTTGTGTGATGTAGTGTAGTAGTGTGATGATGGTAGCGTAGTTGTGTTAAGCGTGACAGTATGGTAGTGTGACTCTTGTAGTATGTTAGTATGACTGTAGGGAGCTGCAGTGTGGAGTCTGGCAGTATAGATGTCTAAAGAAAAGTGTGACATTGTGATGGTGTGGTAGTGAGGATTAGGATTGTGTGGTTGTGGTGAAAGTCGATGTGGTGTGGTGTGGATTGAGTAGTGTGGTGATGTGGTGGTGAGCTATGCATCTAGTGTGATGTGGTGTGGTGGTGTGCAGTGTGGTGGTGTGGAGTGTGATGGTGTGGGAGTGTTCTCTCTCTCTCCCTCTCTCT
>NC_137069.1:17047753-17090253 GCF_032717465.1 Coenobita brevimanus
AAGAGAGAGAGAGAGAGAGAGAGAGAGAGAGAGAGAGAGAAAGAAAAAGAGAGAGAGAGAGAAATAACAGAAAAGAGAGAGGAGGAAATAGATAGAAGAAAAAATGAAGGAAAAGAAGAAAGAAGAAGAAGAAAAGAAGAAGACTATAATGAAGAAGAGGAAGTGGAAGAACACGAGGAGGAGGAGGAGGAGGAAAAAGATTTCCGAAAATAGTTGTACGATAATAGCAAGAAGAAGAAAAAAATGCGAGAGAGAGAAAAGACATAACCCCAAAACTGAGCAGTATTTTTTTTCTTCTTTTTTTTCGTTCGGCACAACACACACCCTCGCAACACGGTCCAAAAATACCCACAAATAAGAAAATGACCAAGGTGACCTTTGACCTTTGGCTCCTGTCTTGTCTTCCTATTTTTACACGTGTGGTCGATAGGTGGCCACTTTACTTAGGTTTATTTGTGCACGTAGCTTGTGGGTATTAGCTTTGTTGTGTGTGTGTGTGTGTGTGTGTGTGTGTGTGTGTTAGCTTCAGAACTCCTCGTTACTCTCTCTCTCTCATCTTAATCACCTTACGCAACCCTACCCATTATTTCATTATCCGATAAGGCATGGAATTACTGACTCACTAAACGATTATATATATATATATATATATATATTTTGTTCGACTCTGGGCATAAGCTTCAGAGTCCGTTCCATGATGTCCAACAGTCCCCCTACGTACCCATACACCTTCACATGTCACCACTTCGGCGCCAACACCCACCGTCCATACTGAAGACTGGAAAAAAGACTGGTGAATCGAATTAAGTATCTTGACGTTGTAAGGATGAAGGGGCTGTGAGATGAAGGAGCTAAGGTGCTGTATGGAGAAAGGGAGATACATGAAGATATGAATTAGTAGACAGATAGATAGATAGATAAATAGACAGATAAAAATGAAGGAGTGAATGAATGAATAAATGGCTAAATAAGGAAATGAATAAATATGAATATATGAACGAATGACAATAGAAAAATAAATAAGTAAATAAAAGTACATAGATTGATAGATTGATTGACAGATAGATAGATTGATAGATAGATTAATAGATAGATTGATCAAAGATTGAATGACAGATAGATAGATTGATAGATAGATTAATAGATAGATTGATAGATAGATTAATATATACACATAAATGAGTGAATAGATAAATAAGTAGATAAAAGTACAATAATGAATAAGTAAAATAAATAAACAAAATAAATCGCACAGGAAGAGGTGTCCAGGGAGTCTTCTAAGACAACGGAGAACATGACTACCGCGAAAATACCCAAGAGATTCGTGTTCCTGCAGGAAAAGAATTTAGGGGGAAAAATTAGGATTTTTAATTATGCCGTTCCCACTGGGAAAGTATCAGAAACTAAAAATATAATAAAGCAGGGGAAATTTTTTTTTGCATTGGAAATTAATCATGAGTAAAAATAATTGAAAAAAAGAAAAAGGAAATAAATGAAAAAAACAAAATGGAAATACAAATCGCAAAAATACAAAAACTAAATCAGAGACAAAATAATTGAAAAAATTGAAAATAGAATAAATGAAAAAAGAGAAAATTGGGAAAATAGAAATAATTGAATAAATGAAAAATTGAAAAAAAAATGCTGTAATTGAAAAAATAGAAAAATTGAGAAAATGAAAAACAAAAAAGGAAATGGAAAATAACAAAAAATTGAAAAAATTAAAAACAAAAACAAATGGAAAAAATTAAAGAATGAGTAAAGGACAATAGAAAAAAACATAATTGAAAGAAGATGAAAAATCGACTAATAATCTCAACTGAATTTCTACTCATAAAATTTCGACTACGAAGCCCCTATGAGCTGAATAAAATGGCCTATTTGTATTAATTCAAAACAATTGATAAAACAAAATAAATTAATGAAAAGAAAAAATACATGATTTAAAAATATGGAAAATTGAATAAATGAATAACTGAAAAAACATAATTATGAAACAGAACAATTCAATAAATGAAAAGACACAAACGGAAAAAATAGAAAAGTTGAAAAAAAAATGAAAAACAGAAATGAAAAAATGGAATAAATGACAAACAGAAAAAACATAATCGAAAAAAGATGAAAAATCGAATAAAGTCTGAATTGAATTTCTACTTATAAAATTTCGACTACGAAGCCCCTGTGAGCTGGATAAAATCGCCAGGTTGTATTAATCTAAAACATGATTTTAAAATATAAGAAAACTGAAATACAAGTGAAGGAGAAAAACATGATTGATAAACAGTAAATGAAAAATTGAGAAAACATAACTGAATAATTGAAAATTTTGATAACTGAAAAACAGAAAAAAACAAATGGAAAAAATTGAGAAACTGAAAAAAATGAAAAGGAGAAAAACAGAAATGGGAAAAAAATTAATAAATGACATTGAAAAAACATGATTGAAAAAAGATGACAGTTCTAATGATAAAAGTCTCAGTTGAATTTCTACTGGATGAAATCGTTAGGTTGTATTGTTTTAAAAAATGATTTAATAAAAGGAAAATTTAAATACATGTAAAAGAGAAAAACATAATTGAGAAACACTGAAAATGGAATAAATGAAAAACTGAAAAAAACATAGCTGAAAAATAGAAAAACTGAATAACTGAAAAACAAAAAAACTGAGTAAATGAAAAATAGAAAAAAAACAATAATGGAAAAAATAGAAAAAACTGAAAAATGAAACAAAAACAGAAATGGAAAAATAATAAAAATGAATAAATGACAAACAGAAAAAAAAATAATTAAAAAAAATAAAAAATCGAATAATAAAGCCTCAGTTTAATTTCTGCTTCTAAAATTTCGACTACGAAGCCACTCTGAACTGGATAACATCGCCTGGTTGTATTAATATAAAACATGATATTAAAAATAGAAAATTGGAAGAGATGTAAAAGAGAAAATCATGATTGAGAAAAAATTGAAAAATGGAAAAAATGAAAAACAGGAAAAATATGAATAGAAAAATTTTTAAAAAATGGAATAAATAAAAAAAAATGGAGAAAAGATGGAATTAATGAAAAATAGAGAAAGTATATATAATTGAAAAAAGGGAGTAAATCAAGAACAGAAAAAACATAATTGAAAAAAGAGAAAATTGAAAACAATAAAACATAATTGAGAAAAATAGAAAAGTATTGAATAAATAAAAAACATGAAGCATAAATGAAAAAAAAAATAAAAATGAAATAAATGAAAAACGGAAAAAACATGTGATAAAAAATGGAATACATGAAAAAGAATGAAAAAAATGAAAAATGGGAAATTGAATACACGAAAGATAAAACATAACTAATGAAAACAAAAAAGCATGAATGGAATAAACAGAGAAACTGAATATATCAAAAGCCAAGAAACATTATTGAAAATATGAAAAAAGTCTCAGTTCACTTTCTACTTTTTTCGACTACGAAGCCCCTCTAATCTGAATGAAATCGTCTGGTGGAATTCACATACAAGGAAAAATCGTCTTCTTGAAAGATTTAAACCTTCCGCCCATATGATGTACCCGGTATTTTTTACCTTTTTCTTCCTACATTCAGACGATTTTATTCAGCTGAGAGAGAGAGAGTGAGAGAGAGAGAGAGAGAGAGAGAGAGAGAGAAAGATGGAAAGGTTAGATTTAGCCTTCATTCTCTCTCTCTCTCTCTCTCTCTCTCTCTCTCTCTCATTTCCACTAATTCTCGTCCACTAACTTAATTCAACTCGAGTTAAACTTCATTCACTTTTACCGTTTCCCTCTTTGTTTTTCCTCTTCTCCTTCTCTCTCTGTCAATCTATCTATCTATCTATCTATCTATCCAGTGTATCTATATGTGCAGGGGCGTAGCCAGAATTTTGGATTGGGGGGCTGAATTTTGGTTTTCATTATTTTTTAGGCACATTTGCTAGGAAAGTATCATTTTACTATTTAGGTGAAAAAAAAATATATAGTGTTAAATAGTGTAAATATAATAATAATAATAATAATAATAATAATAATAATAATAATTAATAATAATAATTTCTGAAATTAATGACAGATTATTCATTTTGATTAGGAGGGGGGTTCCAGGCCCCCCCGCCCCCCTCCGGTTGCGCCTAAGTATCTGAGAATAATGTTCATCTGCCTGACCGTTTATCTGTCTTTTTATCTATCTATCTATCTATCTATCTGTCCATCTATCTATCTATCTTTCTGTGTGTGTGTGTGTGTGTGTGTGTGTGTGTGTGTGTGTGTGTGTGTGTGTGTGTGAGAGAGAGAGAGAGAGAGAGAGAGAGAGAGAGAGAGAGAGAGAGAGAGTAGCATTCATACGTGCCATAAACCGCCACATGTCACCACTTCCGCGCTAATAACCACAGCCCGTCCTCACAACATTCTAAGGGTGTTTATGAAGGCCTGGTGCAGTGGTATGGAGGGGGTATTGTTCTGGCTTGTCGGTGGGTTATGTTAAAGAGTAGAAGTATTTTTTTTACCACTACTACTGCAGTTCACATCGAAACATTCATCGCTACTGCGCGCGCGCACACACACACACACACACACACACACACACACACACACACACACACACACACACACACACACACACACACACACACCACCACCACCACCACCACCACCACACTCCCAAACAGGTAACACGACCCGCACTCAGCCACCTGATTTAATAAAAGGAGCAAAAATTACAACATTAGCCCAAATTTTTTGCAGAATATCAGGTGTTTAGACGACAGAGAGAGAGAGAGAGAGAGAGCAGAAGAAGGATGGGAGGTGTTGTGTGAATGAATGGAGGGCGGAAGAGGCAGGTTAAGAAGGAAGTAAGCTAGAGGAGGGAAGGAAGTCAGTGGAGATGAAAGGAGGGAAGCAAAAGAGACAAGGGAGGGAGGGAGGGAAGAAAGAAGGAAGGGCGTTAGGAAGGGACGTTGGAAAGAGGAAGAGTTTCAGTGAGACAAGTGTACGAAGGGAACGGGGGAGAGAGGGAGTGAATAGAATGGGAGAGGAACAGAAGGAAAGATGATAATATGAGAGAGAGAGAGAGAGAGAGAGAGAGAGAGAGAGAGAGAGAGAGAGAGGCAATTGTACCTGAGCCACAGAGACGAATTATAGTGAGAATCAGATAGAGAATTAACGATTGCATTTCCAATTATTTAGGCAGAGTTAGAGAGAGGAAGAAGCAGTAGAAGTAAGAGAGACAAAGACCTCAAAGAAAGATTAATATTTCTCAAGGAGTATAGAGGAACTTCAAGAAAAAAAGATGGAACAAGATGATAAGGTCAAGAGCCCGTATTCTCGTCAATTAAGGAAGCTCCGTAGCACCTCTTCCTAAGCGATTTATTTTGCTTAGTACACCTTGCCGTCCTCTTCCGTGTTACTTAAATCACACTAATATCACCCTACTCTGCATAAATAACGTACGAAACAATATTAGCCAGTCTTCCAAAAACAAATCGGTAGGGAAGAGGTGTTAGGGAGCTTCAATAATCTCCGAGATTACGAACCTAGGAGAGACTACAACCACTTTCAAGAAAAAAAAAATAAGATGCTTGAAGTTTTACGTGAAGTGAGCTGAAGAAATTGTAAGAAATGGAAGAAGCCAGGAAGCAACTAAACAGAGGCATTATATAATAAAAAACCTAAATATTTATTCTGAGATATTCTAACAGAGAAAAATAAAATAAATGAAGTGGTCAGAACAGCAGAAGAAATTTATGCAAAGCCGACCAGAGGCAGTAAAAGAATCAGTCTTGCTCAGGATGTTGAACTGGTGAGCATAGTTATTCTCAGCTTTATTTTAGAAGTAATGGAAGTATTGAGGGAATAAAGAGGGATAAGGGAGGTGGTGATGAGTCTCTCTCTCTCTCTCTCTCTCTCTCTCTCTCTCTCTCTCTCACACACACACACACACACACACACACACACACACACACACACACACACACACACATTTTACCCTATAACACCTTCACCCTCTCCTCTCTCTCTCTCTGGAATTATCTTTTATCAGCTTAGGAATAGTTTATAAAGCGAAGTTTCTGTTTGTTCATCTTCATCTATATCTGTCTGTCTGTCTGCTTATCTGTCTATCTATCTGTCTGTCTATCTATCATCTGTCTGTCTGCCTGTCTATCGTGCCTATATCCATCGTTTATCTATCTATATCCATATCTCTATCTATCTGAGTCTGTCTGTCTGTAGCTATGCCTGCTGTATGTATATATGTACGCATGTATGTGTACTGTCTGTCTCCTTGCATCTATCTTTTTACCCATCTTTAAGTTAATCTATCCGTTCATCCACCTATTCATCCACACATTCACTTATCCACCCATCCATGTATCTCTTAATCTCCGTCTATCGGTCCCTGTCTTCTCACTCCCTCTCTCGTGTCTCTCAATGGCTTGTTACGTGCCTTGAAATGGTTATAGGGGAGAGTCTGACCTCGTCCCAAATCAATACCTGTTCCATATTGAGTGAAATATGAGGCTGGGACTTTGTTCTGTATTATTCCAGTAGAAGAATTTGCCCTTGAAGTACGATTGACTGATTTACCCATAATGCTTTGAGGACGTCACTTATTTTTCATCTTTTCATTTCAGACGATTTTTTCAGATGAAGAAAGCATCCGTGTGGTAAAAGAAAATCAGTCACATAATCTCTCCTGAAATTGCTAGTCTTGAGCCAATTTTCATTACTTAATTGGCAAATCCTATTTTTTTAAAGGGAGTCCAATCAAATGACCAAATCTTAAAAAACCCTAACTTTAAAATGCTCATCACTAAGACAATTTTAAGACCACTAGGGATTTCTGATAAAAATTTTTGGTCAATTTTGAGTAAGTGTACCTCACATGATCATTTTTTTTCCTTTTGTTATAGGGATTTCAGAAAATGCTTATTTCACATCTTTAAGTTCAATAATTCCACAAAAGTTTATGATAAGAGAGAGAGAGAGAGAGAGAGAGAGAGTGTGTGTGTGTGTGTGTGTGTGTGTGTGTGTGTGTGTGTGTGTGTGTGTGTGTGTGTGTGTCTTCTCGCTTGCTTAGGGGAAAAAATTGCTTGTATGAATGGACTGAGATTTCCTACAGCTGTGTGTTTAGCTTTACTTTAGATTTGTAGAGACTTATATTAGCTTTCATTTAGCTTTTAGAACCCGGTATTAGATTTCCTTTAGCACTGTGTAGACCTAGGTATTGAGTTTTCATTTAGAGACCTATGTACTTAGCTTTCATATAGCTTTGAAGAGACCTGTGTTTTTAGCTTTAATTTAGCTTTGTTGAGACCTGTGTTTAGCTCAGGTGGATGAATTTAAAAATGGTCCTAAAATTGTCTTCATTGTTTTTGTTTTGTTTTTTTAGTTTGGGTTGAGTTTGTTCCCCTTCTCTGTTATGAAAAGAGAGAATTTGTATATTTAGATATACTCTCTCTCTCTCTCTCTCTCTCTCTCTCTCTCTCTCTCTCTCTCTCTCTCTCTCTCATCCATGCCCTTCCCTTCTCTCAGTTTTTACCCTCTTGCCTTCCACTTCGCTATTACACTGTCCAGTTCAATCTCCAGCCTCTCCATTCCTCATCCTCCTTATTTCTCGCTTCTGTTGTTCTGTGTTGCAAGAGAGAGAGAGAGAGAGAGAGAGAGAGAGAGAGAGAGAGAGAGAGAGAGGGAGAGAGAGAGAGTATTGGGAGAGGGAGTAAGAATGTGCGTTTTGAATATAAGGGAAGGCTGTTGGTAACATAAAGAGAGAGAGAGAGAGAGAGAGAGAAGGTAGAAAGGTGAGGATGAGGAAGAGGCAGAAATGTGAGGGAGAGAAAATGAAAGGAGAGTGAGATTGTGAGAGTGGGATATAGAACGGGAAGATTGAGAGAGAGAGAGAGAGAGAGAGAGAGAGAGAGAGAGAGAGAGAGAGAGAGATGCAAGATAGGGTATGTTCGTCTCCTTGGTTACTTATTTCATCAACAGCCAACAGATCAGTTTTCAGTTAAACTGGATCCCCGTGTGTTTCACTTAATGTCCTCTTGATAGACAAGAACGCCATTAACATCAACAAATTAAAGTATTGCCTTCATCAGCCCTTTCCCTAACACTTTTCTGTATGCGAATCATTCTGGACATTAATTCTTGGTATGCTCCTGTAGGGTTCTGATGCAAATTAGGTCGATATTGGAACGATAAAGGCCTGTGGACCCTCCAGGGAAACGTCATCTGTGGCATTTTGGAGCCGCGGATTGGGAGGCCCTCAGGCAGTACTTCTTTGATTTTCCCTGGAATGATTATTGCTTCCATGGCCGTGAGCCATCTGAGTGTGCCTTGCGCATTACGGAGGTTATTCTCTCGGGCATGGAAGCATACATTCCTTTCTCATATCCTTTGACTAACGCAAGAAAGCCTTGGTTTAATCACGTTTGTTCTAATGCTGTCCGCAACAAGGAGAGGGCCTACAAATGGTACCGGAGCCAACCCAACCTTGAATCACATCATCTTTACGTTTCTGCCCGGAATCGTGCTAAGTCTGTTCTTCGCTCTGCTAAGAATAATTTCATCCGTACTAAATGCTCTCAACTCTCCAACTCGAATTCTTCCCGCTCCTTTTGGCACCTTATCAAAAATCTTTCTAACAACTTTACCTCATCTTCCTTCCCTCCTCTTTTCTACTTTGATGGTTCTGTAGCTATTTCTTCTACTGAGAAAGCAGATCTCTTCACACAGACTTTTTCCTCCAATTCCACCTTAGATGATTCCGGTGCTGTTCCTCCATCACATCCCCCCTCTGACTTCCCCATGGCTGACATTAAAATGTCTTCAGCTGATGTATTTTCTGCCATCACCGGCCTCATTACTAACAAGGCATATGGGCCTGATGAGGTCCCTCCTGTTGTTCTCAAGAACTGTGCTTCTGTGCTTACACCCTGCCTAGGCAAACTCTTTTGCCTTTGTCTGTCAGCTTGTACCTTTCCTTCTTGCTGGAAGTTTGCTCTCATTCAGCCAGTTCCAAAGAAGGGTGACCACTTCCAACCCTCCAACTATCGTCCAATTGCTTTAACGTCCTGTTTTTCAAGTTTTCGAGTCAATTCTCAATAGAAAAATTTTAAGGCATCTTTCCTATCACAACCTTCTTTCTGATCGTCAGTACGGGTACCGTCAGGGACGTTCCACTGGCGATCTTCTCACCTACCTTTCAGACTCCTGGTCATCCTCCTTTCGGGACTTTGGCAAAAGCTTTGCCATTGCACTTGACATCTCAAAGGCTTTCGATCGAGTCTGGCTTAAATCTTTATTTTCCAAACTGCCCTCTTACGGTTTCTATCCTTCTATCTGTGCTTTCATCGCTACCTTCCTTCCTGGTTGTTCTATAGCCGCTGTTGTATACGGCCATCGTTCGTCTCCTAGATCTATCAACAGTGGTGTTCCTCAGGGCTCTATCCTATCACCAACTCTCTTCCTTTTAGTCATCAATGACCTTCTAAGCTGTACATCGAACCCTATCCACTCATACGCTGATGACTCCACGCTTCACCTTTCCATTCGGTTCCCGCAACTCCCATCTCAGCAGTTACTTCAACAAACAAGAGATGAGGCTATGGCACACCTAATGTCTGACTTGGCTCGTATCTCTGACTGGGGTAAAAATAATCTGGTTGTTTTTAATGCATCTAAGATTCAGTTCTTACACCTATCAACCTGACAAAATCTTCCACAGGTATACCCACTAATGTTTAATAATATTCAGCTTAATCCAGCATCATCGTTGAACATGCTTGGGATTTCATTTACTCGGGATTTATCTTGGAAAGATCATATTACATATCTTGTAAAATCTGCTTCCAAGAGATTAGGTGTGCTAAGCCGACTCCGTTCTTTTTTTACCCCTGCACAATTGTTGACTCTATACAGGGGTTTTATGTGCCCTTGCGTGGAGTACAACTCTCATGTGTGGGGAGGCTCCCCACATACAGCTCTTCTCAATAGGGAGGAGTCAAAGGCTTTTCGTCTCATTAACTCTCCTCGTCTTACTGACTCCCTTCAACTTCCGTCTCTTCGCCGCACTGTTGCATCTTTATCTCTTTTCTATCGCTACTTTAATGGTCACTGTTCCTCTGAACTGTCTGCATTCATTCCTCGACCTCTACGACGTGCGCGTAGCACCCGTCTAGCAGCGAACTCTCATCCCTTTTCTGTCCATCTCTCTAATGCAAGCGTTAACCGTTACTCCCAGACTTTCATTTATGCAACAGGTCAACTCTGGTACTGTCCCCCTCTGTCTGTATTTCCTGCTTCCTATGATCTCCAGTCTTTCAAACGCAGTGTGTCCAGACATCTCGAAGTGATCGGATCTTGAATTTGGCTCTCTATTGTGTTTTATTTTTCTCTTGGAGGGAACTGTTATTGCAGGCTCATGGCCTTTGGTTCCTTCTTCCTCGCAAAAAAAAAAAAAACCTAATTCCGTGGCCCAACGTCCTTTCCCTAGCACTTCTTTGTAACTTATACCCTATTCTACCGTTAAGCTCTTGTTATAGCTCAACGTAGATGATGGAGATATGGCAATTTTACTCCATGTTAAAGTGAGTGTACTATTTTACTCCAAGGTAATGTATTGTGCCTATATCTGTACTCCTCTTCCCGTACTACTTAAATATGTACATGCACATAACTCGTGCTTGACTAAATCCTGCATATGGTACCAAGGTCTCGAGGTGACAGGAATGTGAGGGATTGTTAAAACTGCTACTACTACTACTCCTCCTCCTACTACTACTACTACGGTACTACAGCTACTACTACTACTACTACTACTACTACGATACTACTACGATACTACTACTACTACTACTACTACACCATCACTACTATTACTACCACCACCACCACCACCACAACTACTACTACTACTACTACTACTACTACTACTACTCTACTACTTGTACTGCTACTACTCCCATTTTTACAGTCCCCTGCAATTAAACCCCCTCATGAATGACGCAGCTCTAGCATTTTACTCCATGCAGCTGAAAGTGTGTCACAGGCGCCTGAGCGCATAGTCCGTTCACTTTAATTTGGCAAAGATTTTCGTCCTTTTGCAACTTATTTCCCGTAGCTCAGTGGCAGAATAAGACAGTGCTATGGCTCAACATCCTCCATAGCACTTCATCGTGACTAGCACCCTATTCTGGCGGTCACTTCTCGCTAAGGTCTCGACATGGCTGGAGTGTATACAGTATGTGAAAGAATTCTCTCTCTCTCTCTCTCTCTCTCTCTCTCTCTCTCTCTCACACACACACACACACACACACACACACACACACACACACACAGTGTAAATCTGTCTTTGTCTGTCTGTCTGTCTGTCTGTCTGTCTCTCTCTCTCTCTCTCTCTCTCTCTCTCTCTCTCTCTCTCAATGTAAATCTGTCTTTGTCTGTCTGTCTGTCTGTCTGTCTGTCTCTCTCTCTCTCTCTCTCTCTCTCTCTCTCTCTCAGTGTAAATCTGTCTTTGTCTGTCTGTCTGTCTGTCTCTCTCTCTCTCTCTCTCTCTCTCTCTCTCTCTCTCTCTCACAATGTAAATCTGAGTCTTTCTGTCTGTCTGTCTGTCTGTCTGTCTGTCTCTCTCTCTCTCTCTCTCTCTCTCTCTCTCTCTCTCTCACAGTGTAAGTCTGTCTTTGTCTGTCTGTCTGTCCTTCTGTCTCTGTCTCTGTCTCTGTCTGTCTGTCTGTCTCTCTCTCTCTCTCTCTCTCTCAATGTAAATCTGTCTTTGTCTGTCTGTCTGTCTGTCTGTCTGTCTGTCTCTCTCTCTCTCTCTCTCTCTCTCTCTCTCTCTCTCACAGTGTAAATCTGTCTTTGTCTGTCTGTCTGTCTGTCTGTCTGTCTCTGTCTCTGTCTCTCTCTCTCTCTCTCTCTCTCTCTCTCTCTCTCTCTCTCTCTCTCTCTCTCACACAATCTAAATCTGTCTTTGTCTCTTTCTAACTCTACTTGTGTGTCAGTTTATCTCTCATTCTGTGTGTCTGTCCCTGTCTCTCTCCTTGTCTCTCTCATTCTCTCTCACCCTAAATCTCAGTGCCATCTATTTCTCTGTCACTCTCAGTCTCTCTCACCCTAATTCTCACTGCCACTCTCTTGAAAATGGTAATCGTGGAGAATTATAAAGCTCAGCACAACACTGTCCCAACTCATCGACGTGACACCCTTCCAACTTGCCCACACCGCCTCGACACAACACACGGGCAAAATTAAGGCATGGACCAGAGTGTTGTTGTCTGGGTGTGGGCGTGGGTATAAGTTTGGGTGTGGCTGTGGGCGTGGGTGTGGGTGGGGAGTAGAGGTAGGAGTATGGAAGGGTGAGTGAGGATGCAATGGAGAATGAGTGTGAGGGAAGGTGGGAAGTTTCTGTGTTTGGGTGTGGGTGTAAGTGTGGCTGTGGGTGGGGAGAAAAGGTCGGAGGTATGGTGTGGGTATTGGAAAGATAAGTGAGATAGGGATGGGCGTGGGTTTGGGTGTGGGTGTGGAGGGTAAGGAAGGATGGAGAAGCTTGAGTGCCTGTGTGAGAATGTGGATGCGAGAGGTGTAGAATGGCTGGGTGTAGGTGAGAGACGCGTGGGTGTGCGTGAGAATAAGAGGTAAGAGTGAGGGTATGGATGTTAGAAGGCTGGGTGAGCAACAGATGGCTTTTTCTGTGTGTGTGTGTGTGTGTGTGTGTGTGTGTGTGTGTGTGTGTGTGTGTGTGTGTGTGTGTGTGTGAGAGAGAGAGAGAGAGAGAGAGTGGGAAGCAGAGGTGGAGGTGTGGAAGGGTGAGAGGATGCAATGGACAGGAAGGAGTGAGGGTGCGAGAGAATGAGAAATCTATGTGTGTGTGTGTGTGTGTGTGTGTGTGTGTGTGTGTGTGTGTGTGTGTGTGTGTGTGAGAGAGAGAGAGAGAGAGAGAGAGAGAGAGAGTGGGAAGCAGAGGTGGAGGTGTGGAAGGGTGAGAGGATGCAATGGACAGGAAGGAGTAAGGGTGCGAGAGAATGAGAAATCTGTGTGTGTGTGTGTGTGTGTGTGTGTGTGTGTGTGTGTGTGTGTGTGTGTGTGTGTGTGTGTGTGTGTGTGTGTGTGTGTGTGCAAGGGTTGTGGAACGGAGGCGCGTGGGTGTGCAATATGTGTGGGTGTGTAAAAGCAAGTGAGGAAGAAATAATGTGCGTGATTTAGAGAGTTTTGTGGTAGGTGGGGGCGCTCACCATCCATTCACTCGACGTAGTGCTGCTCTTGGGTGTCTGCCCTTTCCTCTCCTCCATCCTTCTTTCCTTCCATCCTCTTCTGTCTTTCTTTCCTTCATTTTTTCCTCGTCCTCCTGCCTACGGATGACATTCCACTCCAACTTCTGTCTTTTCTTTCCTTCATTCTTTCCTCTTCCTTCTGCCAGTGGGTGACTCTACATTGAGTGACAAGCCAAATGGTTTCCTGTACACCAGGAAACCATTTACTACGCTGGTTGGTAATCATAGAACCCAATTTTGGTGCCTGGTGGTTTAGTGGGTAATTACGGAGCTCCAATCGGATTGAGCCGGTGAAGATTTATATTCAAGGGATGGTTGGGGTTTATTGCTCACGTAATGCCACTCAGGGATGAGTGAGGCTGGTCACTCTCATCTTAAATGTCGGGACCAACTTGCCTAGCCCCGGGCTCGTACGCTCCTCATGGGGCAACGTAGGATTGGATGATGAATGAATGAATGAATGATTTTGAGAGCTGTTGCACTGTGATTCTTGGCTATACAGATTAGGAAGGTTTATGTGTGAGAGGTGTTGTTGAGTGAGTGATGGGTGTAGAAGGGATGGGTGTAAAGGGAATTGGTGTAGAGGGAATGAGAGTAGAAGGAATGAGTGTTGACGGGATGAGTGTGGGTGGAAGAGAGGCAAAACAGACAGATTTAGCGATCCATGCAGATACCAGTGTAGAGGTGTAGTGCTGGGTGGGTGTGAGTGTGGGTGTGGGTGTCAGACCAGCAGAAGATACAGACGAGGATGAAGTTAATCGATACACCCAGGACATGCTGCGTGAGGATAAATGTGGTTGGATATGGTTGTGGGGACGATAGGACAGTACAAGCACGAGGGATGGATGTGATAGTGGAAGAGATGAATTAGAACGTGAAAGACTAGAAAAACCATTGTGTATAAAGCAACTACAGTTCAACTAATAACTTTAACTTCCCTGATTGCTAGAAAGACTCTCGTACCTTCAAAGCAACTGTTGGAGAGGAAGTTATAATTGTAAAGTAACTTGGATTTACGTTTTTGGATACTTAACTGCAGAAGACTAAAGTTTGGTTATGTGCTATGTTTTATTATGCAAGTATTGATTCACAGGTTGTAAGATGATGATGATAATGATGATGATGATGATGATGACGAGGAGGAGGAGGAGGAGGAAGAGGGGGAGGAGGAGGAGGAAGAAGAAGAGGAAGACAAGGGAATGGAAGATAAAGAAGAGGAAGACGAAAGGAAAGAACAGAGAGAGAGAGAGTAAACCGAATATTCCTCCCCAAGGTTTAATTTAGTTGCAATCGGATTAAATTTCAGTCTAGCTACATGTTGCATTTTGTTGCAGGAAAATACATGTTGCTTTCTGCTCTGCTGGTCACACGGGGGAGGAAATATGCGAGAGAGCTCCTAGGCTGCAGATGATAATGATTTATGTGTGTGTGTGTGTGTGTGTGTGTGTGTGTGTGTGTGTGTGTGTGTGTAAATTTGTGTCTGAATATGTAGTTGTACGTGTCTCAATGTGGAGGTGTACGTGTCTGAATATTTAGGTGTACGTGTCCGTGTGTATGTGTATGTATGAAGATGTATATCTGTGTGTGTGTGTGTGTGTGTGTGTGTGTGTGTGTGTGTGTGTTTACGTCTTTGTGTCTGTAGGTGTGTGTACTTGAAATATGCTGGATAAATAATAGGCTGGAAAAAAAAAGGATGAAAGTGTGTGTGTGTGTATGTGTGTGTGTGTGTGTGTGTGTGTGTGTGTGTGTGCGTGTGTGTGTGTGTGTGTGTGTGTGTGTCCCTAAGGAGATGGAGGGAAGAGGAAAAAAGAGAGGGGGGGGGGAGGAAGGGAGAGAGAGAGAGAAAGAGATGAACAGGAATAGGCAATAAGTTCGATGAGAGAGAGAGAGAGAGAGAGAGAGAGAGAGAGAGAGAAAGAGATGAACAGGAATAGGCAATAAGTTGGATGAGAGAGAGAGAGAGAGAGAGAGAGAGAAAGAGATGAACAGGAATAGGCAATAAGTTGGATGAGAGAGAGAGAGAGAGAGAGAGAGAGAGAGAGAGAGAGAGAGAGAGAGAGAGAGAAACGTATGGAGGATTACAAAAGGGGGGAGAGAGAGTGAGAGTTTTAAAAAATTGGAGAAAGAGAAACAGAATCGAAAAAGAGGCGCCAGAGGGGGAAGGGAGAGAGGGAGAGAGGAAGGAGAGAAAGAGTAAGAGGGAGGAAAGGGGGAGGAGGGAAGGGCGAGAAAAATGCTGAGGGAGAGAAAGGGGGGGAAGATATAGAGGGAAAGAGAGAGAGAGAATAACAGGGGATGATAGGAAGGGGGTGTTGTGGGGAGAAGGGGGGGAGGAGAAAGGGGGAAAGGGAACGAAAAGGGAAAAGAGAAAAGAGGAAGTAAAGGAAAGGGAGAAAGAGAAAAGGGAAGGAAGAGAAAAGAGAAGAAGGACAATAAGGAAAGGAATAAGAAAGTTGAGTACAAGAAGTTATAAGGAAAAGACCTACTGATTTTTCTGAGACTGTCTGATATAATGGAAAATAGAAATCATGAAGAGGAAGTAGGAGAAGAAGAAGAAGAAAAAGAAGAAGAGGAAAGAAGAATGAAAAAATAATAATAATAATAAGAAGAAGAAAGAGGAGGAGAAGAGACAGGAATATGGAATGGAGAGGTGGGAGGGAGAGAGGGAGGGAGAAAAAAGGAGGAAGGGATTGAAAGGAAGAAAAAAGAGGATTAATGAAGAGGGTGAAGGGAGGGAGGAAATAGACGAGGGAGAATAGGAAAGGAAGGAAAGAAAAAAAGGATGGGAAGGGAGAGAGGAGGAGAGAGGATATAGGAAGAGAAGACATTAAGAAAGAGAGGGGAAATATAGAAGGTAAAAGAAGGGAGAAAATAGGAGGGGTAAAGCCACGATCCAATCACGATTTCTCTCTCTCTCTCTCTCTCTCTCTCTCGTTCTCCACTCGGACTGTGACCTAATTTCACCTCCTCCCAGCCCAAGGGAAGGGTTGCCATAATGAGCACGTGACCTGACCTGACCTGACCTGACGACCTAACCTGACCTGACCAAATCTAACCTGACCTAACCTGACGACCTAACCTCATCTGACCTGACCTCACCTGACCTGACCTGACCTGACCTGACCGACTTGACCTGACATGACATGACGACCTGACCTGGCTTGACCTGACCTGACCTGACCTGATCTGACGACCTGACCTTACCTGACTTGACTTGCCAACAACAGGGTAACATGGACGCCAAAATTCCCTGACTGGATTAACTGAGAGAGAGAGAGAGAGAGAGAGAGAGAGAGAGAAAGAGAGAGAGAGAGAGAGAGAGAGAGAGAGAGAGAGAGAGAGAGAGAGAGAGAGAGAGAGAGAGAGAGAGAGAGAGAGAGAGAGAGAGAGAGAGAGAGAGAGAGAGAGAGAGAGAGAGAGAGAGAGAGAGAGAGAGAGAGAGAGAGAGAGAGAGAGAGAGAGAGAGAGAGAGAGAGAGAGAGAGAGAGAGAGAGAGAGAGAGAGAGAGAGAGGTTAAATAAGAGATGGTTAGGACGTTGGGAAAATAGACTGCTTCCTGGGTGATGATGATGATGATGATGGTGATGATGATGATGATGTTGTGATGATTATAATGTAAGATAGAACTTTTATTATTACTGGTAGGGAGTTTAATAATTAGACATAGATAGATAGATAAACAGATAGAAAGTGGATAAATTAATGGATGGATGGATGGATGTATAGATAGGAAGATAGATAGATAAAAACAAAGGTACCTAAATAGATAAATAGATAGACAGGTATATAAAGTGGTTGGTAGATAGACAGATAGATAGATACAGTAGATAGATAGACAGATAGATGGATAAACGAACAAAAGACATACCTACCCACACACCTACCTACATACCTACATACCTACACACCGTACTTACATATACGATTTTAATCAACCCAATTACATAAAGGAACATCTACTTTATTGCCATTATTATTACTAATAAAAATCTTTTACACTAAAATTTTCGAAATATTTGAAACCAAAAATTGTACAGAAAATGGAGAGTTTTGGAATATAAAATTATGAGCATTATAAAAATAATGTTAATGCCATAAATAGCCTGCATTACTGTACTATTAAATGTTATTACAACGAAGTGCCTTGTGTTAGTAAAGTGTTATTTGTTGGTATGTGTGTACAAAATAGTAATAGTAGTAGTAGTAGTAGTAATAATAGTAGTAGTAGTAGTATTACGGTCATCATCATCATCATAAAGTGGATGTTTTGGGAAGTTAGATTATCGGATTGACAGTGTGTTCGTTTCGTTTCGTTTTTGAAGGCTCCAACATGCTTGCATGCGTTGGTCATAGTCACCTAATGGCGGCCCTCCATGGTGTTCGATCTCTGGCAGCCTCCCAGTTCAGTCCCTTAACCCTGAGGTCGCACTTAATATTGACTGTTTATTAGTATTAGTATTTTTATTTTGTATTATTATTATTATTATTATTATTATTATTATTATTATTATTATTATTACTACTACTACTACTACTAGTAGTAGTACTACTACCACTACTACAACTACTACTGCTGCTGCTGTTGCTGCTGTTGCTGCTGCCGCTGCCGCTGCTGCTGCTGCTACTACTACTACAACTACTACTATTACTACTTTCATTATTATTACCATGGATATTAGTAAATCTAATAACCCTCCCCATTAATAATTACATATATTTTTATTTTTTTCAGGTAAGTCGAGTTTGTCACCTGCCGTACTATAAAAGCTGTAAGTATTAGAGAATAGATCACAATGTAAATACACAAAAGTACAATGAAAGACACAACTATCTTCCCAATTCCGTCCAAAGATAATTTACACCTGGCGAAATACAATGAAACCCCTATCTCTACTAGTGCATGTTGCAAATGGTTCGATTCATCTGCTAGACATTCGTCAGACTTTGGGAAGATAGTTGTGTCTTTCATTGTACACTTGCGGACATGAATAACGATACACCGGATGACGATAGAAAACGTGACAGTGAGCGATGACTTTAGAAAAACCTTAATGCACTCCCGGAACCCAGTATATCTCTCAGAATATTAGGTAAGAGTTCCGTAAATATTCAGCTGAAAATTGGATCTAAATTTTTGCCTGCGACCTTACGTATCCCCAAGGAAATGCCTAAGAAATTGTTTAAGAAACGGGAGAAGTAATCATTGGTCTCCTATGCTGAAAATTAAAGGCGATTTCTATAGTCACTGCTCCATGGTCAAAATTTCAGTCTCTAAATGGATAGATAGATAGACAAATAAACTTTATTCCTTTGCTTTCACTCACAAACACCTCCGTGGACGAACCAAATACCAGCGCACGAACCAAACTCCAGCGTACGAACCAAACACCAACGCACGAACGAAACACCAGTGCACGAACCAAACACACACACACCGGATCACGAACCAGTCACACACCAGCGCACGAACCAAGCACAAACCTCCACGAACCAGTCACACACCAGCGCACGAACCAAGCACAAACCTCCACGAACCAGACAAACACCAGCGCACGAACCAAACACAAACCTCCATACAGGCAGGTCATTTCACTGATATACAGCAAAAAAAAAAAATCATGTTGCAGTGACCTTTTAAAGCAGTTAAACATTGTCCTCTGTGACATGTTTTATTACACATATATTAAAGACACAGAAAACAGACTGAAAAGGGTAATTTCATTTTCATAAGTGCAGGAAGATAAATTTCTTTTTGTCATGGCCCTAGAAGCTCTCTCACGTGACTTCAGAAATGGACTTCCATGGGTGATGTATGCTGATGACTTGGTGCTGATTGCAGAGACTGAGAGGCGGGGGGAATATTTAGGGAAATGGAGAGACGGAATGGGGTACAAAGGTTTGAGAGTAAATGTGGGTAAAACAAAAGTGGTGATATCAAGGGCTGGTGGTAGTACTGTCAAAGCAGAGGGAGTGTGGCCATGTGCGGTTTGCCACAAGGGTGGAAGAAGTAACTCCATTTTGTGCTGTACTTGTGATGAGTGGATGCATGAAAGATGTAGTGGTACTAGAGGCAGACTGCGAGATGATGATGATCCGTGTGTGCGGGATGTCAGGGAGAGTATGTAGAGATCGTCAGGCGTGAAAGGATTGATCTTGCTGGTGAGTCTTGTTGGGTGGAGGAGTTTTGTTATTTGGGGGGCATGTTATGTGCTGAAGGTGGAGATGGAGCTAGCTCTGTGGCTAGGGTAAGAAGTGGTTGGAGGAAGTTCAGAGAGCTGTTGCCTCTCCTGACATTGAGAGGGCTCTCCTTCCGTGCTAAAAGATCTTTGTATGCGGCATGTGTTAGGAGTGTAATGTTGCATGGTAGTGAGACCTGGGCAGTAAAGGAAGAGGATATTCGTAGGTTCAAACGTACAAAAATGACAATGATTAGGTTGATCTGTAGTGTGTTCTTGAATGCGAGGCCTGGGGGGAAGGGCTAGGTTTACGATGCAAGAGTTGAGAGGAAGAATGGGACTGGAGTGTATTGGTGTTGTGATGAGGTGGGGTAGATTGAAATGGTTTTGACATGTGGAGAGGATGGGGGATGACAGCTGGGTGCGGAAGGTGGGGGTGGGGTTGCGAGAGGCAGACTGAAAGACTTAAGAGTGTGACCTCAGGGATAAGGGACTGAATAGGGAGGCTGCCGGAGATCGAGCATCGTGTAGAGCCGCCATTAGGTGACCAAGGCCGACGCAGGCAAACATATTAGAGCCTTAATTAAAAGAGTACGAGTTGTCTGTCTGTCAGTCTGCCTGCCTGTTATCATCAAAATATTCCTAAATAACTGCATACAGAGTACTGATATTAATAAGCGTCCCTGCCAGAATACTGTTATAATTATGACTACCGAATATTAAGGTGTGAAATATTCAGAGGAAGTAGATGTTTTAAAATCTGTGTGTGTGTGTGTGTGTGTGTGTGTGTGTGTGTGTGTGTGTGTGTGTGTGTGTGTGTGTGTGTGTGTGTGTGTGTGTGAGAGAGAGAGAGAGAGAGAGAGAGAGAGAGATGAGAAAAGAAAATGAAGCAAAAGAAATAGAAGCAGAGAAATTACCAGTGAAACAGAAGAAAAATTTAAGGAGAGAGAAAGAAAATTTAGGAAAAGAAGTGATTAAAAAGAAAAGAATGGAAAGACAGAAGGAAAGAGAAGGAAAAGAGAAAGAAGATACAAGGAGAAAGACTAGAAGAGGAAGAGGAGAGGGAGAAGCAAAAGGAGAGGAAGGAGAGAGAACGAAAATAAAAAGAGAGAGGAAGGTAAAGTTAAAGACTGAAAATGGAGAAATAATGAGCCAGTTATGAGTGCATAAAACCTGAGAAATTACCTGGCTAAATTACATGTGAGAGAGAGAGAGAGAGAGAGAGAGAGAGAGAGAGAGAGAGACAGAAACAGAGACAGAGAGACAGAGACAGAGACAGAGACAGAGACAGAGACAGAGACAGACAGACAGACAGACAGACAGACAGACAGAGACAGAGACAGAGACCTTGACTAAATGAGATACTAACCAAAATTTGCCCAGGTAAATGAGCCACACTCCCATTCACTCAACATTCAAGCCCACCGAATCCTGGCCTTACCTATTACGTTAAAACTCATTCCTGGAGTAGCTTCACGCTCACCCATCTGATAAAGTCAATCTGATGACTCTCGACTTAATATATAATGCTAAATCCTGGTCATACACTTCACACAAAATTCATCCAGCCAGCTCGATCGCTTGTCGGTTCCCTGTCCTTGTTATCTCCTATATCTCTATCTCAATCAATCAATCAATCAATCATTTCCTGTAGCACCCTCGGGGATGCATAGGGCCTCGATGAACTCACACCACCACATCCTATCTTGTGCTAACTCCTCAAGATCTCCCCAACACTCATCTCCAGCTTCCCGTCTCATTGTCCTCACCCACGTCTCTTTTGGCCTTCCTCTACCTCTCCTACCAAGTGCCACCCACCCTGGTGTACCTCGTACTATTCCCTGTCTCCTATACACATGTCCTAGCCACTTCCATCGTGAGAATCTAACATATTCATCGATCGGCTGCACTCCCGTTATTTCTCTAATTCTACTATTTGGTATCCTTTCCCACCACTTAACTCCTAATATTCTTCTAAGTGCTTTATTTTCAAACACCAAGAATTTATTTTCCATAGTCACTGTGCTGTACCAAGACTCGTGTCCATAAATTAAGATACTCCTAACCATTACCTTATAAAGTTTGATTTTTGTATGCACAGAAAAATTGTTATTATTCCAAATATTTTTAAGCATTCCCATTGCCTGATTAGCCTTCTTTAACCTTTCCTCGAATTCAAAGTTCAAAGAACCATCCTTGGCTAAATAAGTACCTAAATATTTAAATCTATCAACTTGCTTTACAACCATACCTCCAATTACACATTCCTGCGCATTTTCCATATTCATATTGATTATTTCAGTTTTTCCACAATTAATAACCAAACCCACCTTGCGACCTTCACTCACCAAACAGTCCAACACTCTCTGCATCTCTTCTGGCCCATCACAAACCAAAACTATATCATCTGCATAATCTAAATCCAAAAGTTTCCTGTTCTCTCCCCAAAGTATACCTGCACCGGTTTCTGTTCCAACGCGTTTCATAATGTAATCAATGACCAATATAAATAGTAAAGGCGATAGAACACCACCTTGAATTACTCCGGACTTGACTTCAAACGAATCACTCAGACAACCATCAACCATCACTTTACAAAATGTGTCCTCATGCATGTTCATAATGACCCTCACAAACTCCTCTGGTATTCCATAATGTCTCATGATCTTCCCCATAGTCTCTCTCGAAACACTATCAAAAGCCTTTTCAAAATCAACAAAACAAAGACTTAACGGTACTCCCATTTCATTAACTTGCTGCATCAAATGCCTAACTATAAAGATCTGGTCATTGCAACCACGTCCCTTTCTAAAACCAGCCTGTTCATCCCTCAGAATACCCTCAACCACCGGCTCCAACCTATTTAACAACACTCTACTGAAAACTTTCAAAGCTATCGGTGACAAAGAGATTCCCCTCCAATTACCACATTCACTCAGGTCTCCCTTCTTCGGAACTTTAACAATTACACCGTTCTTCCAAACTGATGGTAGTAACCCCGTCACCCATATCTTATTGAATAGCTTGGTCAAGATCATTATTAATCTATCCCCCTCCACTTTAAACATTTCCAGAAATAAACCATCCTCCCCTGGTGCCTTATTATTCTTTAACTGTTTTACTGCTTTCTCCACTTCTACAAGCCTGAACTCTCCTGTTTCTTTATTTAAATCTTCCTGAGCAGACGGTATATCCTCTTCTGGTGGTATTGGTCTATTAAGAACTGTCTCAAAATGCTCTTTCCATCTATTTTTAATATCTCCATCTTTGGTCAATAAATTTCCTTCCCTGTCTCTAACTGGTATTTCCTTGCGTTTACCTGCATTACCACTCAGTTCTCTAATCGATTCATATGCTATTCTTTGACTCTGTCCATCATTTTTGTTTATTAAGATTTCAGTCTCTGCAACCTTTTCATCCACACATCTTCTTTTATCTCTCCTAGCTAACCTTCTTACTCCTGAATTCAAACTCCAGTACGCAGCTCTTGCTAATTCAATCTCTCGTTCATCAATACATTGCATCTCACTCCTCAATTTAGCCTCACCTCTCTTTTTTATCATATCCCACGTTTCCTCTGATATCCATTTCTTTCTCCTGAATCTATGTCTCCTTCTAATCGTACATTCAGCAGTCTCATGAAAAACTTTGTTCACATCCTCCCACATCTCATCTACACTTCTCTCCCCCTCTTCCAACGTTTCCAACACCAAAAACCTATTTCTGCATTCTAATCTGAATTCCTCCTTTTCTTCTCCTTCCTTTCTAAGCTTAACAATATCGTATCTACCAACACCAGATTTTTCCTTCTTCTGATTTTTAAGTTTAAACCTTATTTTTGCAATGCTTAGTTGATGGTCACTACCAATATCCGCTCCCCATTTAACATGAACATCTAGCAGAGAACTTCTATGCCTCCTACTGATAGCGATGTGATCAATCTGATTTTTATATTTTCCACACGGCGACACCCAAGTTGTCTTGTGTATATTGCAATGCTGAAAGAGTGTGCCCCCAATGACTAAGTCATTTGCTAGACAGAAGCTTCCAAACCTCACTCCGTTTTCACTCATCCTACTACCAACTCCCATCTTACCCATACATGCCTCAAATCCCTCATTTGAACGGCCCATTACTGCATTAAAGTCTCCAACGCAGATCAAAACATCATGTCTAGGTACCCTTCCTACTCCTTCTTGCAACTTTTCATAAAATGTGTCTTTCCTTTCATCGAGTGCATCATTAGTAGGTGCATAACACACAAACAGACTGATGTTGCCATGATTTGATTTAAACCGTGCGTATAACAATCGCTCATCTATAGGATCCCACTCACATAAAGCCTTATTTGCCTTACAACCCAGCAACAATCCTACTCCCTGATAATGCATTCTGTCCTGTCGGCCAGATATCAATAAACTTATACCATCCTCCAAATCCAACTTATCGACTCCAGTTAATCTAGTTTCTGTCAGAGCACAAATATCAAGTCCGTAATTTTGAAAAACCTTCACTAACTCATCGATTTTACCGTCATGATTTAGCGTTCTCACATTCCAGTTACCAATTTTAATTGTATTTTTTGCATTAACAAATGAATTAGATTGTAATTGAGGCAACCGTGAGATTCTTAGCACCCCCTGCCCATTTAAGGGCTGCACGGGACTGGGGGCCATTATTGTTCTTTCAGAGTCCATCAAGGTTTCTTTGGCTAACTTCCTGAACACCTCGCCAATGTATTGCAGTCGCAGTAGGCAGCTAACTTGCCTGATTGCCCACACCCGAAAGACCCAGCTATGCTGTAGCCAGTCACGTGCCGGCATGCTTCCCAGCCATTTCACTCTCAAGGAGTTCCTCTGCCTGAGAAAGCAACCACCCCCCTGCTCCCGAGGGCTTTTGATCTGTGTAGGTAGAGGGCGATCACTCCCTCACTAGCCATATACAGTGCATATGCAGTGTATGTACAGTGCACACACAGTGTAAATACAGTGTACAGACTACACTCACCAGGATGGAGGGTGAAAGATTGACGAAGACAGAGTTGGTATCACAATACTGTCATGTAGTAACTTTTTCACTTCCATGCTCACTTCCCTGTTTCTTATCACTGCTTTCAAAAGAACCAGCAACCTTTCTTCCCTGCTGTACCCTTTCAAGCACTTCACCCTCCAAACCTCCATCCTTACTCATCACACTACCCAAGTACTTAAACGTACTCACATTTTCCAATTCCTCACCATCTCACCTCGCTGTACATTCATTGACTTCGCCTCTATCTCAAACATTCTTTTACCATATCTGTCCACTTTCTTCAAACCCTACCACGTCTCATACCACCTTCGAATGTACCATTTTCGTCACTCTATTCACTCCCGTTCTCACATGTCCATACCATCTAAGCACACTCTGAATAGCTCTGGTTCCCACAGATTTATTACTCCACATCTTTCACGACGTGAATCACTTTATTCCATATCCCAACTATTATCGAACTATCCACACTCCTCACACATTCCCCAACAGTACCATCACTTTTATCTGTTATCCTATTGTCCACATTGCACACACATTCCTCACTAGTTCCATCTGCATTGCTCTTAATTGTGACTTTTCTTTTTATGCCACACCATAGTCTCCCAGCCATATGATGCAGTCGGCACAAAACGTCCTTCCCACAGGACTCTCGCAGTCACTGTACTCAGACTTCTGGTTTTTATCAAGGCGTTCATAGCTCCGTCCACTTTTCTTTGCTATGTCACTCGACTTTACACTTCTTTTCCACAATTAGTCCTATATTTTATCACTGCACCTACAGGTACTTAAACTCTTTCACCAGTAGTAGTAGTAGTAATAATCTATCTATCTATCTATTGCCAGAAGCCTCAATCCCGTTCGGGGTGGCCACAAACAAATCGCCTCCACGTCGCCCTGTCCCCCGCCATTTCACTGCCCTGCTCCCAACTCACACCCTCCTCTCTCATCTACCTCTTCACCCCCATCCCTCCATCTCATCCTCGGCCTCCCTCTCCCTCTCCCCCCTCTCCACCTTACTCACATACACTGTCTTCGTCAATCTTTCACCCTTCATCCTTTCCACATGGCCAAACCACCTCAGTGTATTACTCCTAACGCTTCCCATCACATCCACATCCACACCACAACGCTCCTTTATATCCTTATTTATCAGCCTGTCTCTCCATGTGACTCCACAGGCTCCTCTTAGATAACTCATTTCCACTGCTGTCACTCTTGACTTGTGCCCTTCCAACAACGTCCAAGCATCACTTCCATACGTTAGAGTTGGTATCACAATACTGTCATGTAGTAACTTTTTCACTTCCATGCTCACTTCCCTGTTTCTTATCACTGCTTTCAAAAGAACCAGCAACCTTTCTTCCCTGCTGTACCCTTTCAAGCACTTCACCTTCCAAACCTCCATCCTACTCATCACACTACCCAAGTACTTAAACGTACTCACATTTTCCAATTCCTCACCATCTCACCTCGCTGTACATTCATTGACTTCGCCTCTCTCAAAGACCATCACTTTACTCTTCCCTACATTCACCCTTAGATTCCGTTTCCTACACACTCTTCCAAACTCATCCACCAAGCCTTGCAGCTCCCCTTCGTCTTCACTCAACAACGCAGTATCATCTGCAAACAACAGTACAGGAAGTTTCCAAACACTACCCTCTCTCATCAGGGCCACTCCAACATCCACTACCCTACCTTGTATCTTTTATTACCCCACCTATGTACAGATTGAACAACCATATAAACATGACACATCCCCGTTTCAACCCAACCTTCAAAGAGAAAAATTCACTCAGTTCACCATCCACACGCACTGCAGCCTTAGCACCATCATACATACTCTTCACAGCACTCAACAACTTCCCATCTACTCCATATATTCTTAATGCTTTCCACAATCCTTGTCTATCCACCCTGTCATATGCTTTCTCCAAATCCATGAATGTCGCACACAACTTCTTTCCCTTCTCTAGAAATTTTTCCACTAAAGATCTAAGGATGAATATCTGATCTACTCAACCTCTTCCCTTCCTAAAGCCTCTCTCTTCTTCTCCAACTAATCCCTCTGTTATTTCCCTAACTCTGTCAATAAGTATCCTACCATACACTTTTCCTATTATACTAAGAAGACAAATGCCCCTATGATTACCACACACTTCTTTTTCCCCCTTTCCTTTGTACAGGGGAATAATTATACCTGACTTCCAGTCCTCCGGAACTCTTCCTTCCTCCCAGGCCAATCTACACATCTTCCACATCCATTCTACCACTATCTCTCCCCCATGCTTCAACATTTCACAACTCACTCCATCAATTCCTGGGGCTTTCCCCAATTTAACTTTCTTCATTGCATCCACAACTTCTACCCTACTGATTTCTTCCTGTATTCTCACCTCCCTCCTTCTCCCAGCCATTCCCCAGCCACTTATACTCGCATTACTTCCATCCTCTATGTTCAACAATTCCTTAAAGTGTTCTCTTCATCTGCTCACTTTTTCTCCCTTCTCCACTAGTAATCTACCATTTTTATCTTTCACTCCCCTGCTAACTTCACTTCCACCCTGTCTTATTCTCTTCACTTCTTTCCAGAATATTTTCTTACAGTCCCTCCACTTTAAACTCAAGTTCCTTCCAAATTCCTCATCCACACTCTTCTTACTCTCTCTTACTAATCTTTTTATAATAATAATAATAATAATAATAATAATATTCATAATAATAATCATAATCATGATCATAACCATAATAATGGTAATAATGATAATAACAACAACAAAACAACAACAACAACAATAATAATAATAATAATAACATTCATATCAATAATCATAAGCATGATCATAATAATGGTAATAATAATAATAATAATAATAATAATAATAATAATAATAATAATAACAATAATAATAATAATAATAATAATAATAATAATAATAATAATTAATAATAATAATAATAATAATAATAATAATAATAATAATAACTTTTATCAGAGTGCCAAACAAAAATACCTAACTCCCCCATTACCGAATGTAGTAAATAAATAAAGAAAAAAATGCATTATTATTACAAATACACAAGGTTTGGAGTTATTTTTTATACTGGTGAGTGAATTAATTCAGATTAGAATGCAGAAATAGGTTTTTGGTGTTGGAAACGTTGGAAGAGGGGGAGAGAAGTGTAGATGAGATGTGGGAGGATGTGAACAAAGTTTTTCATGAGACTGCTGAATGTACGATTGGAAGGAGACATAGATTCAGGAGAAAGAAATGGATATCAGAGGAAACGTGGGATATGATAAAAGAGAGAGATGAGGCTAAATTGAGGAGTGAGATGCAATGCGTTGATGAACGAGAGATTGAATTAGCAAGAGCTGCGTACTGGAGTTTGAATTCAGGAGTAAGAAGGTTAGCTAGGAGAGATAAAAGAAGATGTGTGGATGAAAAGGTTGCAGAGACTGAAATCTTAATAAACAAAAATGATGGACAGAGTCAAAGAATAGCATATGAATCGATTAGAGAACTGAGTGGTAATGCAGGTAAACGCAAGGAAATACCAGTTAGAGACCGGGAAGGAAATTTATTGACCAAAGATGGAGATATTAAAAATAGATGGAAAGAGCATTTTGAGACAGTTCTTAATAGACCAATACCACCAGAAGAGGATATACCGTCTGCTCAGGAAGATTTAAAAATTGAAACAGGAGAGTTGAGGCTTGCAGAAGTGGAGAAAGCAGTAAAACAGTTAAAGAATAATAAGGCACCAGGAGAGGATGGTTTATTTCCGGAAATGTTTAAAGTGGAGGGGGATGGATTAATAATGATCTTGACCAAGCTATTCAATAAGATATGGGTGACGGGGTTACTACCATCAGTTTGGAAGAACGGTGTAATTGTTAAAGTTCCGAAGAAGGGAGACCTGAGTGAATGTGGTAATTGGAGGGGAATCTCTTTGTCACCGATAGCTTTGAAAGTTTTCAGTAGAGTGTTGTTAAATAGGTTGGAGCCGGTGGTTGAGGGTATTCTGAGGGATGAACAGGCTGGTTTTAGAAAGGGACGTGGTTGCAATGATCAGATCTTTATAGTTAGGCATTTGATGCAGCAAGTTAATGAAGTGAGAGTACCGTTAAGTCTTTGTTTTGTTGATTTTGAAAAGGCTTTTGATAGTGTTTCGAGAGAGACTATGGGGAAGATCATGAGACATTATGGAATACCAGAGGAGTTTGTGAGGGTCATTATGAACATGCATGAGGACACATTTTGTAAAGTGATGGTTGATGGTTGTCTGAGTGATTCGTTTGAAGTCAAGTCCGGAGTAATTCAAGGTGGTGTTCTATCGCCTTTACTATTTATATTGGTCATTGATTACATTATGAAACGCGTTGAAACAGAAACCGGTGCAGGTATACTTTGGGGAGAGAACAGGAAACTTTTGGATTTAGATTATGCAGATGATATAGTTTTGATTTGTGATGGGCCAGAAGAGATGCAGAGAGTGTTGGATTGTTTGGTGAGTGAAGGTCGCAAGGTGGGTTTGGTTATTAATTGTGGAAAAACTGAAATAATCAATATGAATATGGAAAATGCGCAGGAATGTGTAACTGGAGGTATGGTTGTAAAGCAAGTTGATAGGTTTAAATATTTAGGTACTTATTTAGCCAAGGATGGTTCTTTGAACTTTGAATTCGAGGAAAGGTTAAAGAAGGCTAATCAGGCAATGGGAATGCTTAAAAATATTTGGAATAATAACAATTTTTCTGTGCATACAAAAATCAAACTTTATAAGGTAATGGTTAGGAGTATCTTAATTTATGGACACGAGTGTTGGTACAGCACAGTGACTATGAAAAATAAATTCTTGGTGTTTGAAAATAAAGCACTTAGAAGAATATTAGGAGTTAAGTGGTGGGAAAGGATACCAAATAGTAGAATTAGAGAAATAACGGGAGTGCAGCCGGTCGATGAATATGTTAGGTTCTCACGATGGAAGTGGCTAGGACATGTGTATAGGAGACAGGGAATAGTTCGAGGTACACCAGGGTGGGTGGCACTTGGTAGGAGAGGTAGAGGAAGGCCAAAAGAGACGTGGGTGAGGACAATGAGACGGGAAGCTGGAGATGAGTGTTGGGGAGATCTTGAGGAGTTAGCACAAGATAGGATGTGGTGGTGTGAGTTCATCGAGGCCCTATGCATCCCCGAGGGTGCCACAGGAAATGATTGATTGAATTAATGTTGAGATAAAAAGGATGCATGTGTGTGTGAGGGGAGGGGTAGTGATGGTAATGGCCATGATGTATGTGAATTAGTATGGTTATTAATGATGATGATGATGATGATTGCTGGATATGAGGTGATGATGACATCATATGAGACAGAGGCGATGATGATGATGATGATGATGATGGTAATTAGTATTATACATGAGATGGAGACAACCATCTCCATCACCACCACCACCACCGCCACAACAACAACAGTGTGGTCAATCAGAGGAAACAGCATCCTGGGTGGATTCTATTTTCCGGTCATTTACACGACCAAGAAAAAACGTGACTGATATTATTACGCCAGCCCATTCAACCCAACACAGTAAAGCCACCTCACACTGGGTTCATTGTGGCTGTATTCTGGCTTTATTGTGGCTTAGACTTAATACTTTAACCTCATCATTATGCCAACCCACCCAACCCGACCCACCACTCCTTGTAAAGCTGCCTCTCACTGGCTTTGTGATGGTTTTATTCAGACTTTACTGACTGGCTTTATTTTACAACTAATGTATATTTCATAAATTTTACTGACACTTTATTTCCCTTTGGCAGGCTTTACGAGTACTTTAAACATTGCCTTAACAGATTTCTCACATTTGTTATTTGACAGCTGGCTTTATCTCACTTTATCTCACTGGCTTTTCTCTATTTGACTGGCTTTATGCTATTTCTATTTTTGTAGTTTTTGCAGTGGCTTTACTTTTGGTGGCTTTGTTGGTCCCTTCCTGTCTCTCTTGGTCTCGCATGATTTCGCCAACCAACTAACAACTCCCTGTAAAGCCACCCCAACTGGCTTTTTTGACGGTGGCTTTAACACAGTGCTTTATTTCACTGGCTTTACTACCTATGCCACTGCTTTAATGTTCTTTTCCGGTCTTTATTTTCTAGATGGTTTTCCCCCACTGGCTTTATCCCTTCATTTGTCCACTCCCTGCAAAGCTTTACTGACTTAATTGGCTTTATTGATTTAAATGTTTCAGGTTTATTTCACGGCCTTTAGTGACTCACAGAAGTAATTTCCCTGGTTTTATTAACTCACAAAAGTTATTTTAGTTTTTCAATTACTTTATTTTCGTGACTGTTGACTGACTCGTTATTTTCGTGACTTTATTGATTGACTTTATTGACTCGATGACTTTATTGACCCGTTGACTTTATTGACTTACTGACTTTACTGACTTGATGATTTTATGACTTATTGACTTCATTGACTTACTGACTATTGACTCACTAACTTTAACTCACTGACTTAATTGGCTCACTGACTATAGTCGTGCTGACTTTACTGACTCAATGACTTTATTGACTTACTTTATTGACTCACTGACTTTATTGACTTACTTTATTGACTCACTGACTTTATTGACTTATTACTTTATTGACTCGCTGATTTTACTGACTTATTACTTTATTAACTCACTGACTTTATTGACTCGCTGACTTTATTGAGTTATACTTTATTGACTCACTGACTTTATTGACTCGCTGACTTTATTGACTTACTAACTTTATTGACTCACTGACTTTATTGACTCGCTGACCTTGACTTATGACTTAAATGACTCACTGGCTTCATTGACTAATAAACTTTATTTACATACTTTCTTGACTCACTAGCTTTACTGACTCACTATTTTTATTGACTCACAGGTTTTATTGACTCACTGACTTTATTTACCCACAGACATTATCTTACTGACTGTATTTTCTATTCAGCTTCAGTGTGGCTTTATTTTCCCACTAGATATATCCCACTGGCTGTCTTGCATCACTGGCGTTCTGTCAGTGACTTTACTTCCTCTGGCTTATTTTCACTACATTTCGCTGTTTTTTGTCTCATTGGCGTTATCTGAGTTGCTTTATTGTTACCTTTGTTACTGTTACTGCGGTATTTTGAAGGAGAGAGAGAGAGAGAGAGAGAGAGAGAGAGAGAGAGAGAGAGAGAGAGAGTGAGAGAGAGAGAGAGAGAGAGAGAGGTGCCAACTAAAGAGGAATTTTCACTGAACACTCAGGTCTCTAATTCAGAACACAGGAAGGAAAAAGAGAGTACGTACACACACACACACACACACACACACACACACACACACACACACACACACACACACACACACACACACACACACACACACACACAGAAAGTGTAATGAGATATTCGTTTTATTAATACATTATAAACTTTGCCAGTCTCATATTCTCTCTCTCTCTCTCTCTCTCTCTCTCTCTCTCTCTCTCTCTCTCTCTCTCTCTCTCTCTCTCTAACTGCAGAAAATAAAGAAAGACTTTCTGATAGTAACATGCCCGGACCACCTCAGTGTAGCCGTAAAAAGGGTACTCTCTCTCTCTCTCTCTCTCTCTCTCTCTCTCTCTACTGCCACAATAAAGCGAGGCAGCATTGGGGTGCGTGTAATAGAGAGAGGCATTTATCTGGCTAAAGCTACGGGACAGAGAGAGAGAGAGAGAGAGAGACTGCCTTCATCACCCTAAGTAGGTAGGACTTGGGATAATATAGGAATGGATTTGAGTCACCGCGTCCGCAGCTATTCAGTGTGTGTGTGTGTGTGTGTGTGTGTGTGTGTGTGTGTGTGTGTGTGTGTGTGTGTGTGTGGCTACTGATGAATAAAGTTTGATATACTGGAAAACACATCATTATCATCATGAACATTATTGCTATTTTCGTCGTCGTCGTCGTCATCATCTTCGTTCTCCTTCTCCTCTTCGTCATCATCATAAGACCTAAAAGCTGACGTTTCTCTCTCTCTCTCTCTCTCTCTCTCTCTCTCTCTCATTACTGTTATGGGGGTGTATATTACGGTGCACACTTAACCCTTACTTAAGCACCAAAAGGGGTAAGGCAAAGCTTGCAAGAAAACTAACTTAACTTTACTGTACACTATAACATACACAACCAAAGAAGTGACCAGGGTTCGTTTTACAAAAGGGAGGAGGCATATTGGCCTCAAAATACAAATATAAAACAAGTTATTTCTTACCTAACCAGAATACACTCAGGGGAGGCCGTTTTTTTTTTTTTTTTTTTTTTTTTTTGATAATGCATGGAGGAAGGAAAAACAAAGGGAAAAAAAATAAGTCCATGTCCGTAAAGTCATCCTCCATTCATAAAATATTTATAACAACTGGATTTGAATTGAAGTGGATTATATGTTTGTGGGAAACAACTCCCAGGAAGTGAATTCCCGAGAGTAGTAGTTCTGGGGATAAATGAATTTTGATAAGCAGAGGTTCTGCAATGCTGGGGAGAGAGTGTGAGTTCATGGGCGCTCCCAGCTGCCCGAGTATGTTGGGAGAAAATGTGAAGGTGAGGCACAATTGAGGCCAGTTCGTCTGAACACTTACGATAAAAATATCTATAAAATAATGCTAAAGAAGCAACATATCTACATACTGATATTGGAGGAAGGTCTTGCGTGATGGCAGGATTATTGATTAATCTATCTATCTATCTATCTATTGCCAGACGCCTCGATCCCGTTCGGGGTGGCCACAAACAAATCGCCTCCACATCGCCCTGTCCCCCGCCATTTCACCGCCCTGCTCCCAACTCACACCCCCCTCTCTCATATACCTCTCCATCCTATCCCTTCATCTCATCCTAGGCCTCCCCCTCCCTCTTCCCCCCTCCACCTCACTCACATACACTCTCTTCGTCAGTCTTTCACCCTCCATCCTCTCCACATAGCCAAACCACCTCAGTGTATTCCTCCTAACGCTTCCTATCACATCCTCATCCAAACCACAATGCTCCTTTGTATTCTCATTTGTCAGCCTGTCTCTCCATGTGACTCCACAGGCTCCTCTTAAATAACTCATTTCCACTGCTCTCACTCTTGACTTGCGTCCTTCCAGCAACGTCCAAGCTTCACTTCCATACGTTAGAGTTGGCATCACAATACTGTCATGTAGTAACTTCTTCACTTCCATGCTCACTTCCCTGCTTCTTATCACTGCTTTCAAAGAACCAGCAACCTTTCTTCCCTGCTGTACCCTTTCAAGCACTTCACCTTCCAAACCTCCATCCTTACTCATCACACTACCCAAGTACTTAAACGTACTCACATTTTCCAATTCCTCACCATCCAACCTCGCTGTACATTCACTGACTTCACCTCTCTCAAAGACCATCTCTTTACTCTTCCCTACATTCACATTTAGATTTCTTTTCTTACACACTCTCCTAAACTCATCCACCAAGCCTTGCAGCTCTCCTTCGTCTGCTTTCAACAACACAGTATCATCTGCAAACAACAGTACAGGAAGTTTCCAAACACTACCCTCTCTCATCAGGGCCACTCCAACATCCATTACCCTACCTTGTACCTCTTTTATTACCCCATTCATGTACAGATTGAACAGCCATGGAGACATGACAAATTCCTGTTTCAATCCAACCTTCAAAGAGAAAAATTCACTCAGTTCACCATCCACTCGCACTGCAGCCTTAGCACCATCATACATACTCTTCACAGCATTCAACAACTTCCCATCTACTCCATATATTCTTAATACTTTCCACAATCCTTGTCTATCCACCCTGTCATATGCTTTCTCCAAATCCATGAAAGCCGCATACAACTTCTTTCCCTTCTCTAGAAACTTTTCCACTAAAGATCTAAGAATGAATATCTGATCTACTCAACCTCTTCCCTTCCTAAAGCCTCTCTGTTCTTCTCCAGCTAATTTCTCTGTTCTTTCTCTAACTCTGTCAATAAGTATCCTACCATACACTTTTCCTATTATACTAAGAAGACAGATGCCCATATGACTGCCACACACTTCTTTTTCCCTTTTTCCTTTGTACAAGGGAATAATTATACCTGACTTCCAATCCTCCGGGACTCTACCTTCCTCCCAGGCCAATCTGCACATTTTCCACATCCATTCTACTACTATCTCTTCCCCCATACTTCAGCATTTCACCACACACTCCATCAATTCCTGGGGCTTTCCCCAATTTAACTTTCTTCATTGCTTCCACAACTTCTATCCTACTGATTTCTTTCTGTGTTCTCACCTCCCTCCCCTTCCCAACCATTCCCCAGCCACTTATACTCGCATTACTTCCATCCTCTATGTTCAACAATTCCTTAAAGTGTTCTCTCCATCTGCTCACTTTTTCTCCCTTCTACCATTTTTATCTTTCACTCCCCTGCTAACTTCACTTCCACCCTGTCCTACTCTTTTCACCTCTTTCCAGAACATTTTCTTACAGTCCCTCCACTTTACACTCAAGTTCCTTCCGAATTCCTCATCCACTCTCTTCTTACTCTCTCTTACTAATCTTTTCACCTCTCTCTTTCTTTCTACATATAACTCTCTCTTCCGCCTCTCAACTTCTTCCATGCCCCTATTTCTCATCCATTCATTGTATGCTTTCTTCTTTTGTGCCACAGCCTGTCTTACCTCTTCATTCCACCATGCTGTTCCTTGCACACCCCTCCGTCTTCTCTTCATCCCACACACCACATCACATGCTGCACATATGTATTCTGTAAATATCCTGCACACACCTTCCACGTCCCCCATCTGCTCCAATTCATATTTGCCCAATCGTTCCTTCACTTCTCTCTTATACTATGCCTTTTTCTCATCCTCATGTAACCTTTCCACTCTCCTTACAAATACTCCTTCTTCCCCTCCCTCTCTTCTTCTATTTCTCCATCCTAATTGGACCTTGATTCTGGCCACCACCAGGTAGTGGTCAGAAAGTCCACTCCCCCAACCTCTATAAGCTCTTGCATCCATTACACATTTTTGCATCCTTTCATCCACACACACATAATCAATCATTGCCTTCCTTTCATTCAGTTCACCACCCACCCTTCTCATCACTTGCCACGTATACCTGTGGATCATCTTCTGCCTGAAGAGGGTATTTGCTATCACCAACCCCTTCCCAGCACAAATGTCAACTAACGCACTGCCATTCTCATCTATCTCAGCAGGCACACCCCACTCACCAACTATTCCATCCAACTTCACATTCCCTACTTTACCATTCATATCACCGATCAAAAACACTCTCTCATTTCTTCCAAACTTTTCCATGCACACTTTCACATTTGTCCAGAACTCTTCTCTCACTCTGCTTGCACGATCTTGGATTGGCACATAGACACACACAATCGCCCACATTTGTATTCCAACTTTCAATCTTACCACACAATCCTTGACCCAACTGATCCATACTCTCTTATGCTCTTCTTCCATCTTTTACTCACAACTATACATACTCCTTCTCTTGCCCTCTCATTCTCACCTACTCCTGCACATATACCCCATCCATACTCCCATTCACTCACACTCTCACCTCTCCATTTCGTTTCAGTTATTCTGCATACATCAACTTTCACACTCTCAAGCACGTGGACAATCTCTCTCTCCTTCACCTCATCATTCGCTCCCCTTACATTCCAAGTTCCAATAACCATGTCCTTTATCCGGTCCTTGGTTGTCATCTCTTGGTCAGTCCTTGTCTGAGGCTTATTGTTTGTCTTTTTAGTTAGTTGTTTTCCGGGGAGGGGCATTAACCCTCCGTCAACCCTTTTAGTCGCCTTTTACAACAAGCAGGGATACTGAGGGAATATTCTTGAAAAAAAAAAAAAAAAACTACCCCCAGGAGGGGGGCCAACTGCCTTAGTGCAACCGCTCTACATCCACTCCACGTGGTGAACAGTATTCGATCTGAGAACGAACATGACTTTTGTATATTGTGGCCATCTGCTCGTCAGTGAAGAACTCACGAACTCTGTACATGAGTCCCAATTTTTTGGAAGCATTTTTAGCGAGGGATTTAACATTAGCTGTCCAGCTTAGGTTGGGGTTTAGAGTAACACCTAGGATATCAATTGTAGTGGAATATGGGAATATTGACATCATTTAAATTTATGTGAGAGTCTGAGGGATTCTTTCTGTTGGAGAAATTAATGTATTTAATTTTCTGAGCATTAATTGAGACTAGATATGTTTGTCCCCATTGATTAATTTTAGGAAGGTCCTGGTTCAGAGAATTTGCTGTGTTTATTTGGGAATTTATAATAACAAATCGTGTATAGGAGGTACTAAATATGAAAGAACTATGAAGGGTCGAGTCATCAGCCTAAGAGTGTATTGGGTTGTGAGTGACAGATGGGAGGTCATTTATATGAATGAGAAAGAGGGTTGGCACCAAAACTGATCCCTGAGGTACGCCAGCATTTATGGAATGAAACTGAGAATAAATACCATCTACCATGACCCGTATGTTTCTATTATGAAGGTAAGAAGAAATTAGAGGAACCAGTGATGCAAGGCCATAGTGTGACATCTTAGACAATAAGGCCCGGTGCCATACTCTGTCAAATGCTTTTGATATATCTAATGCTATTATGTGTGTTTCACCGTGTTGGTCTATTGTTTTGTTAATCTGATGGGTAAGAAGGCAAAGAATGTCTATAGTTGAATGTTCTTGTCAAAATCCATACCGATCATTGATTAATTTATTGTTGTCTAGATGCTTGATTATGTGTTTGTTAATTAGCATCTCAAAAACTTTACCGAGAATGTAAATTATTGCAATTGGTCTATAGTTTCATGGATCAGAAATTGCCCCCTTGACTTATGTACCTAGGAGGAAAATATGGAAGCTGAAAAACCAAGTAGTAAGGGATGCCTTCTATAGCGAGTTGAGAAGAGTGGTGGCTGAACAGGGAGCTGTAGACAGAGGCGTTAATGAACAGTACAGAGCCCTCAAGAACAATTTCTTAAGAGTTACTGATGTAACATGCGGCTGGACAAGAGGACCACCAAGACATAAAGTAACTTGGTGGTGGGATGAGGGTGTAGAAGCTGCAATTAAGGAGAAAAGAAGGCTTTTCCGGGAATGGAAGAAGGGTGGTAGCAAAGAGGAATATTTGGCTGCCAAGTGTAGGGCTAGGAGAGAGGTATACAGGGCAAAGTCTGAGTCACAGAGACAATTACTTGATAACCTAAATCATGGGGAAAGGAAAAATATATTTAGGGTGGCAGGTCAGGTGAAGAGGGATAATCGGGATATCATAGGTGAGCAGTGTGTGAAGAATGATGAAGGAAGGGTAGTGGTGAACAGTGAGGATATTAAAGATGCATGGAGAGGGCATTATAACCGGTTGTTGAATGAGGAGTTTGACTGGGACAGGGAAGGTTTGGAGCCAGCAGATCCAGTGTCTGGCCCTTGGCCTTTGATTGATACTGCTACTGTGAGTGAGGCAATAGGCAGGATGAGGGTGGGGAAGGCAGCAGGTGTGTCTGGGTTGACTGCCGAAATGTTGAAGGCCTCAGGCGATATAGGGGTGAGTTTAGTCACTGACCTGATAAATAGGATTATTTATGAGTGTGTTGTCCCAGATGACTGGCTGAAGAGTGTAATTGTAAATGTGTATAAAGGGAAGGGTGATGCCGTGGAAAGAGGAAATTATAGGGGTATAAAGATAATGAAGGTAATGGAGAGAGTTTTAGAAGGTATGATTAGAGAAAGAGTGAATATTGATGAGATGCAGTTTGGGTTTATGCCAGGTAGGGGAACCACTGATGCCATATTCATTGTTCGACAGCTTCAGGAAAAATATATTGGTAGGAGAAGGGATCTTTATTTTGTTTTTGTTGATTTGGAAAAGGCCATTGACAGAGTCCCTAGAGAGGTGGTGAAGTGGGCAATGAGAAAGCTTGGCTTGGAGGAGTGGCTGGTTAGGATGGTTATGGCCATGTATGTGGGTGCTCACACCCAGGTGAGAGTGAATGGAGATTTGAGTGATGAGTTTTCCGTGAATGTTGGTGTGCATCAGGGGTCAGTCTTGAGTCCCATGTTGTTTATCATGGTACTTGAAGCCCTTTCAAGTGACTTTAGAAACGGACTCCCGTGGGAGTTGTTGTATGATGATGATTTGGTGTTGATTGCAGAGAATGAAAGGGAGGCGGAGGAAAGGTTTAGGAAGTGGAGAGATGGTATGGGGCAAAAGGGTTTAAGGGTAAATGCAGATAAAACAAAAGTGATGATATCTAGGGTTGGTGGCGGTACTGTCAAAGACGAGGGAGAGTGGCCATGTGCAGTTTGCCACAAGGGCGTGGGAAGTAATTCCATCTTGTGTGGTGTGTGTGATAAATGGGTGCATAAGAGATGTAGTGGTATCAGAGGTAGACTGCGAGATCATGCTGATTTTATGTGTATGGCGTGCCGGGGTGAGCAGGTGGAGATCGTCAGACGTGAAAGGATTGAACTTGCTGGTGAATCTCTTGAGTGTGTGGAAGAGTTTTGTTATTTGGGAGACATGTTGTGTGCTGGAGGTGGGGCTGGAACTAGCTCTGTGGCTAGGGTGAGAAGTGGTTGGAAGAAGTTCGGGGAGCTCTTGCCTCTCCTGATATTGAGAGGGCTCTCCCTACGTGCTAAGGGGTCTTTGTATGCAGCATGTGTTAGGAGTGTAATGCTGTATGGCAGTGAAACCTGGGCAGTGAAGGAGGAAGACATTCACCGCTCAGATGTACAAAAATGACAATGATTAGGTGGATGTGCAGTGCGTCCCTGCGTCCAAGGCCTGGAGGGGCTGGGTTTACAATGAAAGAGTTGAGAGGTAGGATGGGACTGGAGTGTATTGGTGTTGTGATGAGGAGAGGTAGATTGAGGTGGTTCGGACATGTGGAGAGGATGGGGGATGATAATTGGGTGAGGAAGGTGAGAAGTGTTAATATTGGGGGTGGGGTTATGAGGGGTAGACCGAGAAAGACATGGGACGAGGTCATTAAGTGTGACCTTAGGGTTAAGGGACTGAACAGGGAGGCTGCAATGGATTGTGCAGCGTGGAGAGCTGCCATTAGGTGACCAAGGCCGACACATGCAAGCATGTTGGAGCCTTTAAAAACGAAACGAAAACGAAACGAAACGAAGAGGATAAATATTTGCTTCTTTCCAAGAGGCTGAAAAAGTTAAGGTACGGATGCATAAGCAGGAAAATTTTCACAATACAGGAGCCAACACTGAGGAGCAATTTTTAAGTACTATTAAAGGAATTTCATCTGGACCAGTAGCTTTGTCTGCCAAGAGATTCTGTAATACAGCTTGTACATATCTGGTGTGAATCATGAAAGGAGGTATTTGAGGGGTATCAAAATCAAGTACAGGAATATTGTAATTTTCTGTATTTAGGGTTGAGTTTGTTGAAAAAATGTCAACAAGAAGGTTGGCTTTTCCATGTGGGTCACTTACTAGATTTCCATTTGGGGACTGTAAAGGTGGAATGGAAGAGGAGGTAGTGATGTTAGTTTTGAATGAATTAAGGGTTGACCAGAATATTTTGTTATCTTTTGGGTTGTTTAGTATTTGTTAGCCCGTCTATGGAGAAAGTTTGATTTAGAAAGATTGATGATACTTTTGGCATGGTTTCTGATGTTTCTATAATAGTTAACCCCTTAACCGAGGGGCGTCACTTTCGTGACACTTGGGAGCAAGGGATCATGCCGTGGGGCATCACTTTTGTGATTCTGTGTTATTTTGAATTCGCCCGGGCTTTCAAGTGGTGGCTTGTATCATCAATCAGTACTGCCAATGTCCAACACTAGTCAGCACTCCTAATCTCATCTGTATTCCCATCCATTGTTGACAATTTAGCCATTTCTCCCCGTTCTTGACTCCCCTCCCTACCTCCCCTCCATTACCCTCTCCTCTCGCCTGCCCGGCCATGCTATGCTAAGTAAATCTTCCTTGGAATTTTCCACTGATTTCATCCATTGAAATAAGCCCTATGCCCTATTCTTATACCAAATAATATATACAAAACAGAAATAAGGTAAGTGATAGTGCCATACACCTGGAATTGGCTAATTATCACCTGACAACACCTCACGTTCACTCGTTCGCTAATTTTCGCTGTTTATTTCCCATTGTAATATGCCGTATAATCTATTCTCGTAATAAAAATATACTGTATATAAGAAAGGAAGGGAGAAGCCTAAGTGATACAGGTATTTACATTCACCTGGAACTACCTAATTTATTATGTATTGTCTAGATTTCCTGCCAATCATTTCATAGCGTATATATTAGCAGCTGTCACCACGCTGACATTGGCAGCATTGCACTTCCCCTAGGCGGCTAGGCCACCACACTGTATTCAGTTTACTGTCGTCTTTCAAGGTGAAACCATGTGGAATTTACATCTTGAGAGAAAAAGGAGGTCCAAGGAACATCCATGAAAAAATTTTGGAGTCCCTCCCAGTCTGCCCTGCCGTAGTACCATTTAGTCACCACGACCTGTTCAGAGCAGGAGGGTGTGGTAGGTGTTAAACTGGTGGCTTGAATCAGACAATGATCTGAGGATCCGAGGGGGGACTTCACTTCAACACTATAATTATCTGAATTGGGTGTTAGAAACAAGTCCAATAGGTGGGGGATTTTGATTGGGGTTGTCTGGTACACGGGTGCGTTGACTGACATACTAGGTGAGATTAAATGAGTCTGCAAGTAGCTCATATTCAAGACCAGAGTCATCAGTTCTGGCTGAATAAGTGAGCCATTCAACATTATGGACATTAAAATTACCCAGAATAGTAATTTCTGATGCAGTATTAATGCTGAGGACACTTATTTGTGAAGTCAGAGTGTCAAATAAACTCGGCTCTGGAGGGGCATTAGGGGAATGATAAACACAACAGAAATACTTAATTTTATCAAAAGAATTTAATTTGTATATGGAATAGTCGAAATAAGAACAAATAAATTTAGTAATCTCCTCCAGGGCAATTTCTGATTTAGCAAGGCAACATACGCCTCCTTTGGGTCTGAAATTTTGAATCAAGATATAACCAGGAAAATTAAATCTAGCTAAATCAGAGGTGGAGCTTACTTGTGTCTCTGTCAAAAATAGCAGGTCAAGGGATTCAAACTGGAGGAAATTTTGAACAGAGTTGATGTTGGAGTGAAGTCCCCTAATATTGCAAAAGAAAATTTTACTGCACTGACAAGCAGATTTAGGGCACCGCAAAACTGGAGGTGGCAGCGTTGCTTGATGACGACCGGGAGGGCCCTGTGCAGACGACCCAGCCCTGCTGGTGGTGGTCACCCATGAAACCACCGCACTAATTCCCAGTATAGCAGCAGCAATGGTTCTTTTTATGGGGGGGAGAGCAGGGATGTGTTGTGAAATGTGTATGATATGTAATGACAAGATTGGTGTTTTGTGGAGAGAGGATAACTGGTTTTAGGCAATTCGATATAATGTGGGTGTGTGTGTTGTGTAAAGAGGGCAGCCTGATGTCCTCTGATGTTTGAGGCAGAAAGATGTGTAACCAGCTACCAAAGCCTAGAAGAGAAAATGGAATCCAAGCTATTCCCTGAGTCTCCCTTTACCTTGGCGGTAGTACTTCCCTGGGCAGGGCTGCCTACCCCTACTACTCAGGAAACGTGGAGACTTCGAAGGTTAAATCCAGATATAATTCACACATTAGTGTAAATGGAGGAGTGAACTGAAGCTGGGAAATGGTGCACAAACAGTGTTTTGTAATCAAAGTCATGTATTGAGTAGTGCTGGGGAAAAGTGCAACACAATGTGACAAAAGTGTAACGTGACACTAAATGTGTACCAATGTGTACAAAAATGTGTACAGGGATGTGTGTGGAAAATGAGACAAAAATGTGTCTCATCACATTTTCCTCAACCTTATAAAGCAGACTTACTCCGCCTTTCTCAGCTAATTAACCACTAGGCTGTCTTAAAAATAATCTCCGTCCATACAGA
>NC_137069.1:17095253-17127753 GCF_032717465.1 Coenobita brevimanus
TCATAGCTCTTTCCTACTTTTAGGTCTGGGAAGATCACTTATAACCTGAACCTTAGCTCCTGGTGGTGCAACATGTCCATCACCAATTACGTACCCAAGGTACCGAACTTTAGCCTGACGAAATTCACACTTTGATAAATTAGCTACAAGATTAGCCTGAACCAAACGCTCAAGAAATTTACTGACATGGCATAGGTGATCTTTCCAGTTGTCACTGAAGATTAATACATCATCATAATAAACAACACACCCTGCCAAACCCTCTGTTACAACATTCATGAGCTTCTGAAATGTGGCTGGTGCATTCTTCATACCATATGGCATTACAGATCATGCAAAAGTCTTTCCTAGTGTTACAGAACATGAGATCTCCGTAGCACGTTCAGTCATACGTACTTGCCAGTATCCCTTTAACAAATCAAACTTACTTATGTACCTAGCCTTTCCGATCTTGTCTATGCAATCTTCCACGCGAGAAACTTACTTATGTACCTAGCCTTTCCGATCTTGTCTATGCAATCTTCCACGCGAGGGAGAGGGTAAGTGTCTGTTTTGGTTATCTGATTAACACGTCTGTAGTCGATGCAAAGCCACTGTGACCCACCTAGCTTAGGGACTAGAGTGACAGGAGAACTCCACTCGCTCTGACAAGGCTCAATCATCTTGTGGTTCAACAGGTAGCCAAGCTCCTTCTGGTTGAGAGGAACTTTCACTGGGTTCACACGGTAAACAGGCAGTTTAATTGGCTTTGCGTCTCCAACATCGACATCATGCATCAACACAGTGGTTCTTCCTGGAGTGGCACGGAACACTTGTGGGTACTCCTGCAGTAATGCTGAAAACTCCTGCCTTTCCTTGGGAGCTAGATGAGAAAGCTTAGTCTGGAGATCATTCATGATATCAGGATTCTTCCCCAGACTATCACTCAGGCTCATACTGCATGGGAGAACTTCACTTGCAGACTCGGGTGGAACAGCTACAGTGCAGACTGGTTTATTTTTGTCCCGCCTGTGATATAACTTTAGCATGTTGATGTGACGAAGTTGCTTGTTCTTTCTACGATCTGGTGTGGCGATGACATAGTTGACATCACTGAGTTTCTTCTCCACGAAATAAGGACCACTAAACTTGGCTTGAAGAGGTTGCCCATGCACCGGTAGCAGAATCAAAACCTGATCTCCTGGCTGAAAGTGGCATAACCTGGACTTCTTATCATACCAAGTCTTCATCTTCTCCTGAGCAGCTCCTAAATTCTCTCTCGCCAGCTGTAAAGCAGTGGACAGCTCTTCTTTGAACTTCATCACATACTCCAGCAGGTTGACGTCATCTTCCTCCGACAGCCAGCATTCCTTGAGTAGCTTAAGGGGTCCTCTTACTTCATGGCCAAACAGTAGTTCAAAGGGTGAGAAGCCCAGTGATTCATTTGGAGATTCTCTTGCGGCAAATACAACGAATGGAAGGCCTTTATCCCAGTCTTTCTGATGTTCCAAACAGTATTTCTTGAGCATCGATTTGAGTGTTTGATGATATCTCTCCAACGCTCCTTGGGTCTGGGGATGGTAAGCTGAAGACGTGATCTGGGTGATGCCCAACTCTTTCAGAGACCGCTTGAAAACATTTGACATGAAATTACTTTCCCGGTCTGACTGTATCTCCTTGGGCAGACCAAACTTTGTGAAGAACCCTAGCATTTCCTTAACCACGTTCTTTGCTGAGATATTTCTAAGTGGAATGGCTTCAGGATAACGAGTAGCCACATCAATCAGGGTCAACACATAAGAAAATCCTGAAGAAGTCTTAGAAAGAGGGCCCACAATATTCACCAACACACAGGTGAATGGCGCCTCAAAAGGAGGAATGGGAACTAGAGGTGCAACCTTTTCGGTCTGATTACACTTCCCCACAACTTGACAGGTGTGACAAGACTTACAATACCAGGAAACATCTCTGAAGATACCTGGCCAGTAGAAGTGTTTCAAAATGCGTGCCACAGTCTTCCTCACTCCAAGGTGTCCTGCCAAACTGGAATCATGAGCCACTCGAATGATATCCTGCCTACAAACACGAGGGATGACAACCTCCCATTCACAGTCGGCTGATGCTGTTGGGGTTCTCCACTTCCTCATAAGTACTCCTGACTTTATATAATAACAAGTAGAAGCACCAGCTGACTCTTCCTCATTGCAAGCAGAGTTAGCTAGACCTTTCAACTCAGGGTCAGCAACCTGCAACTCAACCAACTCTTGACGAGACAAATTATCAACACTACGGGGTACTGCCTCATCTGGTGAGTGGTCCAAATTAGCAAGAAAAGTGTCAGCTAGGATAACATCATCATCATCATTATCCTCTAAGTCACCAGTAACTTTAGACTTAGCCCTAGTGACAGCATGTGCAGAGAACACGTCAGGGACATCACAATCCTGGGTCGCAGCCACTGGCTCACCAGACAACTGAGGAGCTGGACACACTTGACCTCCACCAATATCACTTCCAAGCAAGAAAGTTACACCTGACATTGGGAGTGTCTCAACCAACCCAACCATAACGGAACCATTAACAAAACCAGACTCTAAATTCACTCTGCACAGAGGGACAGAAGTAATTATTCCGTACACCTTGTAAGATTACATTTTCATCAGAGGAATTAACATTAGAGCCTAGAACACTGGTCAGCATAAGGGATTGGCAAGCACCTGTATCACGATATATTTGAACTGATTTCCTGTTATTACTGTCCAGAGGACTGACAAAACCATCAGACAGGAAATTAGCACATGAACTCTTGAGAGTGTCACCCACGTTACTGCTCGAAAGAGGAGCTTCATCATGAGAATTTAATTTACTCCTCAAAGCAGGTTCAGTTAACTCAGTTAAAGAATTCTGGGAACTCTCAAGGGTGGACACTAGACCAATTGACTGAATATTTAAAGACTCCTTTTTGTTCAGATCACGCTGTCTCTTGACACATTTCTCCGTAGTATGACCAAACTTACTACAATAAGTACATTTACTTTTCTGAAATCTAGAGGTGAAGCTGGTATTTACTTCCTGAGAAACATCATCTTTATTCTCTTTCCTGTTACCTGTACTCTGAGTAGAGGCAACGTACTTACTCTCAGCTTTCCTTTTTTCTTTAGAATATCTCTTGTGAGTGAGAACATATTCATCAGCTAAAACTGCAGCATCAGACAAATTATCTATTCTTTTCTCATCAAGATATAGGCTTATATCTTTGAAGTCCTCCAGCAAAATCATCTGCTTAAATTTATCAAAATCAGAATTTACATTCTTAGAATTTAATCACTGCTCTAACAGATCTTCTTTGATTTTTGCATACTCAACATGGAATTGCTTATCTTGCTTATAAGTGTCCTAAATTTTACTCTATAGGCTTCAGGAACAAGCTCATAGGCCTTAAGAATCAAGCTCTTAACTACATCATAATTATCAGATTGATCCTGAGGCAAAGATGCATAAGTTACTTGAGCTTTACTGGTGAGAACAGGTTGAAGGAGTATTGGCCAATACTTTTTGGGCCAATTAAAACCTGTAGCTACCCTCTCAAACAACTGAAAATACTTTGTTAAATCAGATTCATTAAAAGGAGGGACAAGTTTAACATTTTTAGCCACATCAAAATCATCAGAGGTAGATGATCCAGTTCCACATTGTTTCATGCAATACTCATGGTCTGCCTGAATCCTAGCTAGTTCAATTTGTGCCTGAACGTGTGCCTGTGCCTCCTGAATACGAGCCTGAGACTCAGCGTCCTTAACATTTGCCTGAAACTCAGCCTCCTTAGCATGAGCCTCCTGGAGGGCTAGCTGTATCTTAGCTATTTCAATCTACGTTTGCTCATCTGGATGAGTTACATTAAACAAGCTTTCATTAATCATGTCAACAATTTGATCTTTGGAATGATGAGAGCGAACAGCAATTCCCAATTGTTGAGAAACAAGCTTAAGTTCATTCTTTGTTCTGTTTTCTACATCACACATTGTTTGCACATTTGACAAAAAATCTTTGGCTTCATCAAGCGTAGTAAAAGTAGACATCATGAATAAATCACAGTCACAAAATATCAAGCAATATCCTTATGATAATATCCTGAATATCCTGATAAGAGGTCGCCAAATTTATGTTACGGAACAGAGAAATATAATGGACACTTCAAGTGAGAATACTAAAATCACTACTATCCCGCAAAGGTCCAGGTTCAAAACAAAAGAGTTAGGTAAAATTACAAGTTAAAGTTTAATGCTCAAACTAACAACTAAACATTCAGGACTCATAAGGATAATGTAATGGCAAAAAACAGGTTAAATATATGGTTAACTGCAATAGCCTCTATTAACACGAAATTTGCAAGAGTAAATTTATCTAAGTCAGCCCTGATAAAATGAGAAAACCGGATAATGCTCAGTTAATGCAAGATACATTATTACAGATACAAAATATTATCATTAATGGCTGACATCAAAAACTCCACATGAACCACAAAAACCTCACCAGGCCTACGAACTAACACCTTATGCTATACAGCACAAGAAAAAATGCAACAACACTTATACTCAAATTACATAGCAGCCAGATGGTTGGAGACTTCCTGAGCACTCACAAAAATAATAACAACTGTACAGGGGAGGACAGAGATGTGAACAAAATGAGGAGTAGATCTAAGTGGCAATTAATGCAGAGACTGAGGTCAATATATAGGGGCCGGCAGAGCTTGATACAACTTGTAAGAAGGACGCGCAAATGAAGCCATAGGGGACAAAGGGTTGACATTCCTGCTCTGAACAAGAGAAAGAACGACTTACTCTACTATAAGGGAGGAGGGGGGAGTGAGGTAGAACACGCACTATGGAAGCCACGAGGCGAATCGTGATCAAACATGCAGCATACTGTATGTTAGAATTATACAAAGGATGATGAAATCATAGGCTATGTAACAAGGTCTACATATGAAAAACTGACACACAAATATAGCCAATAAAACATGTCCAAAAAACACTGCTCAACCACCAAACACACCTCCATTTGTACTTCGTCAGCATGGGGAAAGGTTAATTCAGACTGTCATTCTCCCTCCAAGGTGTCCCTCGTATAGAATGTCAATTGATTTTACTTGTCGAAATAGTGTGCTAAAAAACCTTCTTTAGAGAGGGAGAGAGAGAGAGGGAGGAGGGGGAAGGCTGAAGGTGGATAGAGATAGTAAAGAGTAGAAGAGGGAGACAGAATGATTGACGTGAGAAAGTGGTGAAGAAGACGTGTGTGTATGGTGGAGAGAGAGAGAGAGAGAGAGAGAGAGAGAGAGAGAGAGAGAGAGAAGGGGGGGGATAATGCAAGGATGAGGAAAAGCTATAACAAAGATAGGGAAATGAGAGTGAGAATGAGGTGAGATGAGAGAGAGAGAGAGTGAGAGAGAGAGAGAGAGAGAAAGAGAGAGATGAGGCAGAATATGATAGGAGGGGTCAAGCAGGAGGGCAGAATGTGAGAGAGGAGAACAAGGTATGAGAGGTAAGGAAGAGAGACATGAGAGAAAAGTTAGGCAGGAAAGGGGGACAGGGTGAGGCAGTAGAAGGAGGCAGGGTGAGGCTGTAGAAGAATGTGAGGCAAGGTAGGGTAGCAGGGTGAGGCAGAGGAGAGGAAAGTGAGGTAGGAAAGGAGAGGCAGGGTGAGGCAAATTTAGCATATAAAGATGGAGCAGACACTGATAAAGCGCTTAGACATGGTGCTCACTTCCATAACTTAAGCCTTTGAACCTGTGATAGATAATTTACCTACTAGTCTTTAAATACAAGGCCACTACAGCATACAGGTTACCATAGTTACCTGTCCTAGGTGTTACCCAGGTATTCATTTTACCTGCCAACCCACAGTGGCTTTCGAGGCTTCAAACACCTTGTCCTTAGCGATTATTTTGCATATTACACGTCAGCATCCCCTTGCTTATTATTGCCGTAAACTTCATCGGTATTGTAACTATATAAACAGCATAGAAGAGAATGTTATGGTGTTACGGGTAGAATAAATCGATTAACACTATATAAACAGCATAGAAGAGAATGTTAAGGTGTTACATGTAGAATAAATCGCTTAGGAATAGGTGTTAGGGAACTACCCAAGCCACTTGCACTAGGGCCAGGAGTCGAGTGGCGCCAGCTGCCCGCACCAGGATTCCAACCGTGACGCTATCGAGCCGACAGCGCCATAACTTGCCAGGCCATCCCCTCGGCCACTGCTTGGACACTGGGTGGACTCTGAATATTGTTAGGGTGAGGCGGGGTGTACAGGGTGAGGCAGGAGGGAGAAAAATGTGTAGGCAGGAAGGATGAGGCAGGGGGAGGGTGTTGCAGGGGAGGGAGGGTGCAACAGGACAGACATACAGTAGTTAGGCAGGGTGTGGAAAGGGAGGGAATAGAGGGTGAAGTAGGTAAGCAGGAAAGGCAGGGTGAAAGAGAGGGAGGGTGTAGCAGGGAAAGACTGACAGGGGAAACAGGGTGAAGCAGGATAGACTTGGTAAGGCAGGATGAGGGAAATGAGGGAAGGAAGGGTGCAGTAGATCTGCAGGGGATGCAAGGCGAAACAGGGAATGGTGAGGCAGGGTGACATAGGAGCGGAGAGGCAGGAGTAAGGGTGAGAAGATGGCAGGGTAAGGCAGGATAGAATGATGAGACAGGGTGAGGCAAGGGTGAATGAGACAGAGTGAGGTTTATAAGTTGGGCGAAGCAAGGTAAGGAAGGATAATGAAAGTAGAGTGAGATAGAAAGGTAGGATCGGGCGAGGTAGAGTAAGGCAGGGTCAGGTAGATGGTGACAGGGTGAGGGAGGGAAATGCAGGGTGAGGCAGGGTCAAGAAGATGATGGCAGGGTGAGGCAGGGTCAAGAAGATGATGGCAGGGTGAGGCAGGAAAGGCAGGGTGAGGCAGAGAAATAGAGGGTGAAACAGGCGAGGCAAGGTTAGGCAGCTGATGATCACTGGGAGCTGACAGCCTGCAAACACCTTGGCTACCTGTCCTATGTCTACCTGCCTCTCCTCATGATTGCCTCGTGTGTGTGTGTGTGTGTGTGTGTGTGTGTGTGTGTGTGTGTGTGTGTGTGTGTGTGTGATCTGGAAATGTTAGGAGATTTTTGTTGTTTTCTATTCTTTTCTGCATTCCAACCCTTGTAAACTGGGATCAGTAAACTATCTGTCTATCTGTCTGTCTGTCTATCTATCTATCTAATTGTCTATCTGTCTGTCTGTCTATCTATCTATCTATCTATCTATCTATTTATCTATGTGTGTTTGTGTGCGCCTGTTTCTCCTACTTATTCGCCCACTCATTCGCCCACTCGTTTTACTCACCCTTTCGCCCACCCGCTCGCCCGCCCCTTCGCCCTTCCCTTCACCCGTCCCTTCAGCCGCTCATTCATCCATCCGTTAACCCATTCCTTCACCCATCCCTTTACTCCTCCGTTCACCCGTCCCTTCTTCCATCAGTTGGACTTTGATGCATGGTCGTGAGGAGAGTTGATGTATGCATGTTGGCTCTCTTCTCTAGCTTTCTAGGGCTGCCTCACCGGCATTAGTTCTTTTTTTTCACCCTTCTGGTGTGTGATAGGATAGATAGTTACTCATATTCCTTCCCTCCCCGTAGCTAGGTACAGTAGGTGTCTGTGCTATTACACTGAGTTTACCTTTGCTTATCGCCCACAGAGGGTCCCCCCCGCTGATCACTCTGGGGCGTGAATAAACACGGTCGGGCCTCCCTGGAGTAGTTTGAGAGGGCAACCTCAGACTTAGGTGTTAGGTCCCAGGGTGATAGTCCTTTGCTCGTTTTCTCTCCTTCTTCCCACTTCCCCTGCTAGGGGGGAGTGGTACTATGGAGGACTCCCCTACTGCCTCCCCCCCCTCAGGGGGGGAAGTGGTCCTGACCGACCCCCGACTGATCAACGGACTGACAGCCCCCAGACAGAACGGCCCCAGGCTCATTCGCCTCTGGACATAAATGTAAAAAATGCGGGGTTTGTGATTGTTCATGCTCTAGGTTCCACTACCTTGAGCAGTCTCAATCCCTTCATGATCAAGAAGGTTATTGACGGCTGTGCTGGGGAGGTGGAACAAGTAAAAAACTTTCGAATGGAGACCTCCTTGTCAAGACTAGTAATTCCTCCCAAGTTAAAGACTTGCTGAAGCTGCGTAAGTTTCATATCTATGATGTCGAAACCAAGATCCCAACTTCCATGAATTCCTGCAAGGGGGTTATCACTTGCAGGGATCTCATGGTGATGAGTGAGGAAGACATCATAGAGGAACTTGCTCAGCAAGATGTCATCGATGCCCGGTTTATAACTAGATTTTCCGAAGGCATGAGGACAAAGACGGCCACCATTGTTTTGACTTTCGGCAAAATTTCACTTCCGGCACATGTCAAAGTTGGCTATGAAATTGTCAATGTCAGACCTTATATCCCCAACCCACTCCGTTGCATGAAGTGTCAATTATATGGGCACGTTGCTAAGAATTGTCAGGCTTCACAGTCAGTGTGCAACACAGGGTCACGATGCTGAGCAATGCACATCAGAGACTATCTGTTGCTTCCACTGTAAGGGTGCTCACTCCACTTCCTCTAGGGATTGTCCCAAGTGGAAGGAGGAGAAAGAGGTCTGCACGGTGAAGGCGACTGAGGGTGTCTCCTACTATGAAGCAAGGAAAAAGGTGAAGGAGTTGCATGCAACTCCTACGCCGAATAGGTCCTATGCTTCGGCGGTGATGTCCTGTCCCGTGATGTGCTCTGCTGGGACACAGACTGACCCTGAACCGCTTCCTCTTGCCACACATTCTACCTCTTCATCTCAGCCTCCTGTCCAATCCACCTCTCAACCTGATACCCCTGTTACAACTTCCTACTCTCAGACTGCTGCTGCTTCTCAGTCAGTCAAGCCTAAAACGAAGCCTGAAAACTCTTGTAAGAGTAATATGACCACCCTTACTAAGTCACGACCTCATGTTCTTCCTGCTCCTGGCCCAGCAAGGGAGAGGAAGGGTAGCTCTTCCTCAGTGGAATCTGGGACCCTTGTAATTGATGAAAATATGGAGGTTTCCGTAAGCAAGCACTGGGACAGGTCCGCCGGTAGTCGCTCGCCTTCTGGCAGGACGCAAAAAAAGCCTAAACACACTGGCCCCCAACTTAAATCTTAAACCGTCACTTTCACTGTATTTCAGTGGAATTATAGAGGTATTGGGAATAAATTACATGATATAGCAATCTTGCTTTCCATACACAGGCCAGACGTTATTTGTTTACAGGAGACACGCCTGGAGGATCATCCTGATCCTCCACAGTTCAAACACTACCACCCGTATAGAAGATATGAAGGTCACGGAGTAGCCATATACACACACAAATCATACCCACAAACGGAAGTGATTCTGAATTCTACTCTGGAAGCGGTCGCGTGCAGAGTAAAATTTAATAACACGTATCTGTCTATTTGCTCTCTGTACTGTCCTCCACATGGCCTCATTGATAGTGATGCTTTATATTCACTATTTGAAAATCTGCCTGGGAATAAGTTAGTGTTGGGCGATTTTAATGCCCATGATTATCAATGGGGTAGCTTGAGGATTGATAGTCGTGAGGAGCAAGTAGCCGACCTAATACTACAGTCCAACCTCTGTCTTCTGAACGATGGTAGAGCGACTCGTGTAGATGATCGTACTGGTAACTTTTCGGCCATTGACTTATCTTTGGCCTCCCCTGGTATACATCAAGATTTCTCATGGGACCCTTACGACGACTCCTTGGGATGTGATCATTTAGCCATCTGTCTTTCTTATACATGCGACATCGTTTCGGACCCTCCACCTCCAAAATTTAACTATAAGAAAGCAGATTGGGGATCCTTCTGAAGGATCGCCAATATAGACATATCTGGGGAGACCATAAATGTTAAGGTCGAAAATTTAACCCAACCCATATTACATGCAGCTGAGGCTGCTATTCCCAAAACTTCTACAGTTCATGCGAAGCATAGGGCACATTGGTGGACGCTGGATTGCCGACAAGCATTACGAAAACGCAATAGGAGATACAGGATTTTTGACAGTCAGCCTACAGAGGAAAATCTCATTGCATACAAACAAGCACGGGCTGAGGCAAGGAGAATAATAAGAAGGGCCAAACGTGACTCCTGGCGGTCCTTTGTGTCCACGGTGACTCGTACAACACCATTAAGTTAAGTCTGGTCCACTATAAGAATATTAAATAATAAAGGCCCATATATCCCTGTCACCACCCTGCAGATGAACAACACCATCTATGACGAGCCCGTGGACGTTGCTAACATCTTTGCCAGGAGTTTTTCTCATGGAAGTAGCTCAGCCAATTACGACCCGCGTTTTCAACACCATAAACACACGGCTGAGCTACAGATACTAGACTTTGCCACAGAAGACGTAGACTTCCTGTATAACCAAGAGTTTACTCTAGATGAACTGCTCCTTGCCCTTAAATCCTGTAAAGACACCAGTCCTGGACCAGACACCATCACGTATGGTATGATCCAGCATCTTAATCAGGACAACCTGATTAAGATGTTAGCATTGTACAATGAGATTTGGGCGTCTCGAACGTTCCCAAACTCATGGCATTTTGCGCGTGTCATACCGATACCCAAAGAGGCTGGTCGTCTTATGAATCCCACTTCATTTCGTCCTATTGTGTTGACTTCTTGTCTATGTAAGGTCATGGAATGTATGGTAAACAATAGGCTTCTTTTTGTTTTAGAGTCGAAGAATTTGTTAAATGATCAACAATGTGGCTTCCATAAATTCATTTTTCATTCATTGCCAGACGCCATGTATCCCAAACAGGGTGGCCAAGGGCTTAGAGTTAATTGTTTTACAGGGAGGGGCACTAATCCTCCACCAACCCCACTTGACACGTAGGGAGAACGTTATGCCAACAGCATCTGGTGTTCCCAGGCGGTCACCCATCCAAGTACTAACCAGACCCAACGTTGCTTAACTTCGCTGATCGGACGGGAAGCTGCAGTCACATTTCCATAAATACAGAAGTTAAATAGATCATTTAATGAATTTGGAGCATTGTATTTCAGAGGCATTTGCCAATAAAGAATTCATGATAGGGTGTTCTTGGACATCCATAAGGCATATGACATGACATGGCGACACGGTATACTAATGAAGCTCTATGCTTATGGTTTAAGAGGAAATTTGCCTATTTTTATTTCAAATTTCTTAAGGGACAGGACTTTCTCTGTCAAATTGCCCCGTAACGTAACATCGGATATATTTATCCAGGAAAACAGGGTGCCACAGGGAAGTGTGCTTAGTCCTACTTTATTTAGTATTATGATCCATGATATTCTGTCATCAGCTCCCATCCCCAGGAATCTTAAATACTCACTCTATGCTGACGATTGTGCAATATGGCACTCCTCCTGTAATGCACAATTTTCGGCTGGGCGGATTCAAGCAGCCCTTGACTCCGTCCACCAATGGGCCTTGCAGTGGGGATATAAGTTTTCCGTCCGTAAGTGTGCCGCCGTAGTTTTTACAACTCGTAACGTCCCCGATTTGCTTTTATTTTTGGTTAATCAAGCGGTACCTTTTCAAAATTCTGTAAAGTTTTTGAGCCTCCACTTTGATCGCAGAATGAATTCTAAACTTCACGTTAATACTTTGCTTGCTCATTGTGATAAACCATTAAATGTCCTTAAGTACCTAGCGGGTACTACATGGGGTGCCGACAGAAAATCTTTATTAATGGTGTATAAGTCCCTTATTCGATCGAAGCTAGACTATGGCGCACAGGTGTATGGCTCGGCATCCGATGCCACGCTGAAGGATTGGATGTGCTACGGAATAAATGTTTGCGAATGTGTCTTGGAGCCGTCCGGTGTACCCGTGTGGCTCATATGGAAGTGGAGGCGAATGTGCCTCCCCTCCGTATTCGCCGTGACCACCTGGCCTTTTCGTACGGCATACGAACATATAGGAAAAGTAATATCAGCAATGTGGCCTGTACCCCCCTGCGTCAATACCATCTCATGCGAGGGGTGCGTCGGCCACTTGCCGTTCGCCTTCACTTACTGACTCAGGAGCTTGGTGTGGACCCCCAGTGACTGACAAGTTGGTGCTTAAAAATATAGCGTCTTGGGAGCCACCTGGCTTTACTGTTGATGTTACATGGCTCCCAGCATCAAAGGCCAAGGCGCCGGAGGCGGAGGTCCACCACTTGTTTCGTAACATCATCATTCGTCACTTGGGGTCCCGCCACTTGTACACCGACGGCTCCAAGTCGAGTGAATGTGTGGGTGCAAGTGTGTGGTCGACTGAATGTGCCCTCAGGTATCGGCTGCCGACTCATACATCTGTGTTTACCTCCGAACTTTTTTGCTATTGACAAAGCCATAGACTATGCTCTCAATTCTAGGTATGACTCATTTGTCATATTTTAAGACTCGAAATCAGCCCTTCAGGCAATTGCATCTTGTCCTACGGACTCTTACGAGATCCAGGGCCGCATCGTTAATAAGTTGCATTCATGCAACAAGTCATTCACGCTGATTTGGGTGTCTGGTCATTGTCGTATCTACGGCAATGAGCAGGCTGACTTACTTGCAAAGTCGGCTGTAAAGCTCGAGGAGACTTAGGACGTTCCTCGTGATCTACGGTCGAGTCTCTCTTTCGGAAAGAAATCAATAAATCTTCTGTGGCAAGGTCAGTGGACCAGACTAAATATTCCAACTTGTAAGCCGCACCTGGGCAACTGGGACACTGCCAACCGCCCCAGTCCCCCTGAAGAAGAAGTATTGACACGGCTACGGCTCAATGCCACCATTTTAACTCACATGAAACCATATATGGAAAGATGCTTCCCACCGCACTGTGACATCTGTAATGCGGTGTTATCTATCAGTCATATCATCCTGCTCTGTCGGCGATTTATTCGTGAACGTGCTCCACTTATAAATTACTGCGGCGCAGCAGACGTCCCCTTCACCTTTTCCACCATCCTGGGTGATGGGGACATTGTTATGACTGATAAATTGATGGCTTTCCTGAGAGAGACCGGACTGATCAGAGTGATGTGACTTTTTTACTGTATGGTTATAGTTTTTGTCAACTGTAAATATGTATATATAGTACTGTTAATTAGGATTGACAGTTGACGTGTTTGAAATAGTTCCTCCACCCACTGATCTATTTCTAATATTGATGTCCCCTACATTAAACCCCGTTCCTCGCCTGACAGTCACCAGCTGATGAGTGCAAGTGTGCAATGTAGGAAGGTATTGGGCACTTGCAGTCGATGGTGGTCTGTTGGGCGAGGTTCTTTACTTTTTGTACAAATTATGTAAATACATTATACCATCTTCCTTAAGTTATTCTAATTAGGGCCGACAGCTGACGTATATGGAAATGTTCCTGACTCGTCTGGTTCCCTTTCATATATTGATGTCTCCTATATTAGGCTGTGCCTCGACTGACAGTCACCAGGTGATGAGTGCAGGTATGTAATGTAGAAAGGCATTTCATATCTGCAGTCGATGGTGTTCTCTTGGTCGAGGCTTTTTTACCATTAGCGTAGGTCTAGTTATTTGTCTCTTAGGATTTAGTATAGGTTAGCGATTTGTCTGTCAGGTGATTAGTTTTGGGGTCTTTAGATTAGGTATTTTAGTTTATAAGTAATATAAGGTTAAAAATAAAAAAAAATAAAAATAAAACTACAAAAAAATAAAATAAAAATTATTATTATATATATATATATATATATATATATATATATATATATATATATATATATATATATATATATATATATATATATATATATATATATATATATATATATATATATATATATATATACATACAATACGTGTGCCTGAAAGTGAGTATGTTCATATGCATGGATGTGTGTATGTATGTATGTATGCCTATCTATCTATCTATCTATCTATTGCCAGACGCCTCAATCCCGTTTGGGGTGGCCACAAACAAATCGCCTCCAAGTCGCCCTGTCCCCCGCCATTTCACTGCCCTGCTCCCAACTCACACCCCCCTCTCTCATATACCTCTCCACCCCATCCCTCCATCTCATCCTCGGCCTCCCCCTCCCTCTTCCCCCCTCCACCTCACTCACATACACTCTCTTCGTCAGTCTTTCACCCTCCATCCTCTCCACATGGCCAAACCACCTCAGTGTGTTCCTCATAACTCTTCCTATCACATCCACATCCACACCACAACGCTCCTTTATATCCTCATTCGTCAGCCTGTCTCTCCACGTGACTCCACAGACTCCTCTTAAATAACTCATTTCCACTGCTCTCACTCTTGACTTGTGTCCTTCCAACAATGTCCAAGCTTCACTTCCGTAAGTTAGAGTTGGTATCACAATACTGTCATGTAGTAACTTTTTCACTTCCATGCTCACTTCCCTGTTTCTTATCACTGCTTTCAAGGAACCAGCAACCTTTCTTCCCTGCTGTACCCTTTCAAGCACTTCACCCTCCAAACCTCCATCCTTACTCATCACACTACGCAAATACTTAAACGTACTCACATTTTCCAATTCCTCACCATCTAACCTCGCTGTACATTCACTAACTTCACCTCTCTCAAAGATCATCACTTTACTCTTCCCTACATTCACCTTTAGGTTCCGTTTCTTACACACTTTCTCAAACTCATCCACCAAGCCTTGCAGCTCCCCTTCGTCTTCACTCAACAACACAGTATCATCTGCAAACAACAGTATGGATGTATATATATATATATATATATATATATATATATATATATATATATATATATATATATATATATATATATATATATATATATATATATATATATATATATATATATATATATATATGTTCGTATATATATGTATATATGTATCAATGTATATACATATATATATATTTGCCTTAATGACCAGGGGCTCCGGCCCCAGTGGTCGATAGGCAACAAAAAAAAAAAAAAAAAAAAAAATCCATCAGTTCCCTCGTCCCTTCACTGCTTCGGTCACCTCTCCGTTCGCCCGTCTGTTCAGCCGTGCGTTCACCCGTGCATTCACCTGTCCTTTTACCCATCTGGTCATCCATCACTTAACCTCTCCCTTCGCCTGTCCCTTCACCCGTCCGTTCATCCATCCGTTCACCATCCTTTCGCCAGTCCGTTCACTTGTCCGTTCACCCGCTCACTCACCCGCCCGTTCATCCGCCCGTTCACTCGTCCCTTCACCTATCCCTTTACATATCCCTTCACCCATCCGTTCGCCTGCTCATTCACCTGTCTTTTCCCCCGCCTATTCACCCCTCTGTTAACACGCACGTTCAACCATCCGTTCACCCGTCCGTTCGCCTGCCCGTTCACCCGCCCTTTCACCCGTCCGTTCACCCGCCCGTTCACCTGTTCATTCGCCCACCCTTTCCCCCGCCTGTTCACCCTCTTGATCACCCGTCAGTTCACCCCTTCCTTCATCCGCCCATTCACCCGTCCTATCGCCTGTTCGTTCAACTGCCCGTTCACCCGTCTGTTCACTCGTTCCTTCACCCGTCCGTTCACCCGTCCGTTCACTCTCCCGTTCATCCATCCCTTCACCCATCCGCTCACCCATCCCTTTATCCGTCTGTTCACTCGTCCTTCCCTACCCTCCCGTCGCACGTCGGTCCACCCGCCCATTCGCCCACCCGTTCGCCGCATGTTCGCCCGCCTGTTCACCCACCCTTTCGCCCGTCCGTTCGCTCGTCCGTTAACCCGTCCTCACCACCACCACCACCACCACCACCACCATCAGTCGTCAGTCATCCATCACCATCATCCATCATCATCATCATTGCCATCATCAATCATCATCACCATCATCATCAATTATACTGTACGTCACTGATAACGATAACAAGGATGGATGTCTACCTGCTACTGGCCCGTAATGATACAGGTAATTATGTAATGGCGATCGCACGGTAATTTCTGATGACACGGGCCGGTAGGAAGCAAGGTGATGTGATGATGATAGTGTTCCGTACTTTTTATAATTTTTTGAGAGTAAGATTTGCATAAGATAGGTAGGTAGATAGATGGATGGATGGATGGATGGATGGTTGGATGGATAAATGAATAGATAGACAAATAGATAGATGGATGGATGGATGGATGGTTAGATGGATGGATGGATGGATGAATGGATGGATGGTTAGATGGATGGATGGATGGATGAATGGATGGATGGGTAGATTGACGTATCGATAGATAGATGGATGGATACATGGATGGATACATGGATGGATGGATGGATAGATAGATATATATAGATGATTGGATGGATGGATATGTGGATAGTTGGATGAATAGATAGATAGACAGATAGATGGATGGATGGATGGATGGACAGACAGATGGGTAGGTAGAAAGATTAAACAGATAAATAGTTTCGATAGTTTAACAGTTAGGCACTAGATGAACAGATAGATAGACAGATACATAGATATGGAAGAATAGACATATACAAGAGAGAGAGAGAGAGAGAGAGAGAGAGAGAGAGAGAGAGAGAGAGAGAGAGAGAGAAATATAGATACGGGTAGATAGATAATTTAAACAGAGGAACTTTTATCAGTCACACTGTAAATTTATGACCTAAAATTCCTATAAAATCCTTTGTTTATGTTTTTTTTTTTACTAAATACTTAACAACCAAACTATATTGATTTATTTTCTTCTGGGAGAGATCGGCAACCCTTTTGAGCTCCCTTGATGACCGGATATATTGGAAGACAAAATTTTACTAGTAACCAAGGAGACTCTTCCTACCTCATTACAAACGCAACCACAACTTTGAAATCAAGCTTTGTCAGTAGTCCTGTTCCGTTAGATGAAGCCAGATCAAGTATATTGTGAATAATCATTGGAAAAATGTAGCACAAAAATAATTCATGATAAAAACTGCGTTGTTAAGACTTCATCGTAAAAATTGGCTAACATTCATTTTAAATTCATCCCGAGTAATGAGAGGGTGGTATGTGCTGGTGTGACGGTGTAGTGGTGTGGTGTGGTGTGGTGTGTGGTGTGGTGTGGTGTGTGTGGTGTGTTATGTGGTGTTGTGTGTGATGTAGTGTGATATGATTGGTGGTGTGGTGCTGTATTGGTTGGTGTGGTGTGGTGTGGTTTGGTGTGTTATGTAGTGTTGTGTGTGGTGTGGTGTGGTGTGATATGATTTGATGGTGTGTAATGGTGTGATATGGTGTGGTGTGTTGTGGTGTGGTGTGGTGTTGTATTGTATGGTATGTTATGGTGCGTTTGATTTCGTGGGAACAGTGTGGTATGGTGTGTGATATGGTGTGCTTTGCTGTCTTTGTGCAGGAACTGTGTGGTGCTGTGTAGTGTGGTGCTGTGTGATGTATTGAGGATGGAGTGGAACAGCAGAACGTAAATGTGACGGTGTCTAATAATGCGTGGTGATGTGATGGTGTGGAGAGGTAGAGCTGTGGGTGCGATGTGATGTGATGTGGTATGGCATGGTGTGGTATGATGGTGTATGGTGGTGTGTTGGTGTGGTGTGGTGTGGTGTGGTATGATGGTGTGTGGTTGTGTATGGTGTGGAGAGGTAGAGCTGTGGGTGCTGTGTGGTGTGATGTGGTGTGGTATGATGGTGTGTGGTGCTGTGAGTGTGTGGAGATGTAAAGTTGTGGGTATGGTGTGGTGTGGTGTGATGTGGTGTGGTGTGGTGTGGTATAATGGTTTAGTCACAAATAAAGAACCCACTGATAAATGCCCATCTAATAATACCCAATAAAGATAATAAGATAAGCAGTAATGTTAATCGTGACGTCTAATGTCCACGGACAGGTAGGAGGCAAGACTCATGACTTTAATTCCCCAGGTAACTCTATGGAATGATGAGTGCCTTGCGTGTGATGTGGTGTGGTGCGGTGTGGTGTGGTGTGGTGTTGAGATGAATGTGTGGTGTGGTGTGGTGTGGTTGGCGGAGTGTGGTGTTAAGGAAAATGTGGTGTGGTGTAGTGTAGTGTGAGGTGGTACGTTAAGAGGCTTGATGTGTGGTGGGATGTGGTGTGGTATTAATGTGGTATTAATTTATAAGTGTGGTGTGATGTGGTGTGTTGTGGTGTGCTGTGTTGTAGTCAGATGTGCTTTATTTCTGCAGTGTGATGTGGTGTGGTGTGGTGTGGTGTGGTGTGTGGCAGAGCAGATAAATTGGTGTGTAGAGATGGAGGAGTGGTATGGAAGCATCTGTGGTTAAGTACCGTAATGCCAGTTTGGTCAGTGTAGGGTAGGTTAGGGTAGGGTAGGGTACGGTAGGGAGAGGTAGTGTTGGGTAGAGTAGCGTTGAGGAGTAGACTGTAGCACCAGTCGAGCAGGGCAGTACTCCCGAGGTGGATGGAAAGCTGATGACAAGGAGTGCTGGAGCTCCCGTTTCATCAGCCCTCAGGACTAATTCCTGACCATCCCCCTTTGCTGAACTTTTTCAGTGTCTCAGTTACACAGAGAGTAGGCCAGCATGCTCTCCAGTACAAATTTCTCTAACTATCTTCACCAAACTACATGCACAGTACACACTACACTTCCTATTCAAAATTCACCAAAAATGGCGTCGATTCATCAAGCCTCGGAGTCCCCAGGGGGGGGGGACCATAAATGCCCCCACCATCTGCCCCTCTCCCGGTGACGACTCAAGGTGCCTGGAACCACTGTCTGACTCTCTTCTTCTTCATTACTGCAACATTCGCGGCCTTTCATCTAACTTTCGCTCTGTTAAGCACCACCTCTCCTCCTCTAAACCTCACCTTCTTTTTCTAACGGAGACTCAGCTGTCTGAGGCAACTGACAGCAAACCCTTTTCTGTATCCTCCTACTTTCTCTATACTCATTTCAAAGCCAAAGGTGGCTGTTGTGTATACATACGCAACGACTTATCTTGCTCTCGTGTTCCTGAACTTGATTCTTCTGAATTCTCCACACTCTGGCTTCGGCTTTCCTGTCATTCTCTGACTAAATATATCTGTGCTGTTTACTTATCCCCTAATTCTACTGACTATCAAAAATTCTTCGACTATCTTACTTCTACAATGGAAAACATTCTGTCCATTTCTCCTTTCTCTGAAATCTCCATTCTTGGAGATTTCAATGTTCACCACCACCTTTGGCTCTCCTCTTTTTTCACTGATCCACCTGGTGAACAAGCCTACATCTTTTCTATCCTTAATGACCTAGAGCAGCTTGTACAGCACCCTACCCGTATCCCTGACCGCCTTGGAGAGAGCTCCAACATACTTGACCTCTTCCTCACAACTAATCCTTCTGCTAACACTGTTAATCTTTTCTCTCCATTGGGCTCCTCCGATCACAACCTTATTACCTTAACCTGTCCTATCACTCCGGTACGGCCAGTGGACCCTCCAGGGAAACGTGGCCTGTGGCATTTTGGAGCCGCGGATTGGGAGGCCCTCAGGCAGTACTTCTTTGATTTTCCCTGGAATGATTATTGCTTCCATGGCCGTGAGCCATCTGAGTGTGCATTGCGCATTACGGAGGTTATTCTCTCGGGCATGGAAGCATACATTCCTTTCTCATATCCTTTGACCAACGCAAGAAAGCCTTGGTTTAATCACGCTTGTTCTAATGCTGTCCGCAACAAGGAGAAAGCCTACAAAAGGTACCGGAGCCAACCCACCCCTGAATCACATCATCATTACGTTTCTGCCCAGAATCGTGCTAAGTCTGTTCTTCGCTCTACTAAAAATAATTTCATCCATACTAAATGCTCTCAACTCTCCAACTCGAATTCTTCCCGCTCCTTCTGGCACCTTGCCAAAAATCTTTCTAACAACTTTTCCTCATCATCCTTCCCTCCTCTTTTCTACCCTGATGGTTCTGTAGCTATTTCTTCTACTGATAAAGCAGATCTCTTCGCACAGACTTTCTCCTCCAATTCCACCTTAGACGATTCCGGTGCTGTTCCTCCATCACTTCCCCCCTCTGACTTCCTCATGGCTGACATTAAAATTTCTTCATTGGATGTATTTTCTGCCATCACTGGCCTCAGTACTAACAAGGCATATGGGCCTGATGGGGTCCCTCCTGTTGTTCTCAAGAACTGTGCTTCTGTGCTTACACCCTGCCTAGGCAAACTCTTTCGCCTTTGTCTGTCAACTTGTACCCTTCCTTCTTGCTGGAAGTTTGCTCTCATTCAGCCAGTCCCAAAGGAGGGTGACCACTCCCAACCCTCCAACTATCGTCCAATTGCTTTAACGTCCTGTATTTCAAAAGTTTTCGAGTCAATTCTTAATAGAAAAATTTTAAGGCATCTTTCCTATCACAACCTTCTTTCCGATCTTCAGTATGGGTTCCGTCAGGGACGCTCCACTGGCGATCTACTCACCTACCTTTCAGACTCCTGGTCATCCTCCTTTCGGGACTTTGGCAAAAGCTTTGCCATTGCACTTGACATCTCAAAGGCTTTCGATCGAGTCTGGCATAAATCTTTAATTTCCAAACTGTCCTCCTACGGTTTCTATCCTTCTATCTGTGCCTTCATCGCTAGCTTCCTTTCTGGTCGTTCTATAGCCGCTGTTGTAGACGGCCATCGTTCTTCTCCTAGATCTATCAACAGTGGTATTCCTCAGGGCTCTGTCCTATCACCAACTCTCTTCCTTTTATTCATCAATGATCTTCTAAGCTGTACATCTAACCCTATCCACTCATACGCTGATGACTCCACCCTTCACCTTTCCATTCGGTTCCCGCAACGCCCATCTCAACAGTTACTTCAACAAACAAGGGATGAGGCTATGGCACACCTAATGTCTGACTTGGCTCGTATCTCTGACTGGGGTAAAAATAATATGGTTGTCTATAATGCATCTAAGACTCAGTTCTTACACCTATCAACCCGACAAAATCTTCCACAGGTATACCCACTAATGTTTAATAATATTCAGCTTAATCCTTCATCATCCTTGAACATGCTTGGGGTTTCATTTACTCGGGACTTATCTTTGAAAGATCATATTACATCTCTCGTAAAATCTGTTTCCAAGAGATTGGATGTGCTAAGCCGACGCCGCTCTTTCTTTACCCCTGCACAATTGTTGACTCTGTACAGGGGTTTTATCCACCCCTGTGTGGAGTACAACTCTCATGTGTGGGGAGGCTCCCCACATACAGCTCTTCTCAGTAGGGTGGAGTCAAAGGCTTTTCGTCTCATTAACTCTCCTCCTCTTACTGACTCCCTTCAACCTCTGTCTCTTTGCCGCACTGTTGCATCTTTATCTCTTTTCTATCGCTACTTTAATGGTCACTGCTCCTCTGAACTGTCTGCTTGCATTCCTCCACCTCTACGACGGGCGCGTAGCACCCGTCTAGCAGCAAACTCTCATCCCTTTTCTGTCCAACTCTCTAATGCCAGAGTTAACCGTTACTCCCAGTCTTTCATTTATGCAACAGGTCAGCTCTGGAACTGTCTCCCTCTGTCTGTATTTCCTGCTGCCTATGATCTCCAGTCTTTCAAACGCAGTGTGTCCAGGCATCTCAAAATGATCGGATCTTGAATTTGGCTCTCTATTGTATTTTGTTTTTCTCTTGGAGGGAACTGTTACTGCGGGCTCATGGCCTTTGGTTCCTTCTTCCTCGCATAAAAAAAAAAGGTAAGTGTAGGGTAGGGTAGGGTTAGGTAGGGTAGGGTAGTGTAGGGTAGGGTAGTGTTGGGTAGGGTAGTGTTGGGTAGGGCAGGGTAAGGTAGGGTAGTGTGGTGTAATAGGGTAAAGAAAGGTAGGGTAGGGTAGGGTAGTGTTGGGTAGGGTAGTGTTGGGTAGGGTAGGGTAAGGTAGGGTAGTGTGGTGTAATAGGGTAGAGAAAGGTAGGGTTGGGTAGGGTAGGGTAATGTGGCGTAATAGGGTAGGGAAAGGTAGGGTAGAGTAGGGTTGGGTAGGGTAAGGCGGGGTAGTGTGGTGTAGTGAGGTGGGGTAAGGTAGGGTAGGGTAGTGTGGTGTGATGGTGTGTAGTGTAGTGTAGGGTGGTGTAGCGTAGTGTAATGAACTGTAGTGCAACGCAGTTTAGCATAGTACAGTGAGACGTAATGAGGTGTAGTGTATCTAAGTAGGGAGACAGAGCAGTATGGCATGGTGTGGTGTGGTGTGGTGTGGTGTGGTGTGGTATAGTGTGAGTTAGAAAGGCAAAATGATATCATGGACCTTAGCAATGTCTTAAGGTAGAAAAAATGGTGATGTGTGGTGAGTGTGGTGTGTTTTTATATGGTGTGATGTGGTATGACATGGTATGATGTGGTGTGATATATTTTGGTTCGGTGTGGTGAGGTGTGGCGTGGTGTGACAGAGACAGTAAAATTAAAATGTAACAATGTAGTGACACCATGAAGCACTAAAATAGAACCATGATCGTAACGCCTCTTCTTTGCCGATTCATTTTTGTACCACACCTTCATGTTCTTTTATTAATTATTTCCAAGTGTATTTCAATTGACATGGGTTGCATCAGTAGCACAGGAGGCGATGTTAAGGTTTAATGTGCAAAATAAATCACGTTTCCGTCCCTTTATAAAACCATGGCTAGCAATGGGTAAAAAACAAGAAAAAAAATAGTATTAGAGAAGACACTATACCGGTACCCCTTTCATCTTAACGTGGCCAAAATTTTCGTTCTACTGCAGCTCATTCGCGCAGCTCAGTGGACGAAAACCATAATGCCAGGTTCTACTTCCTTTCCATAGCACTTCTTCCTGACTAGCATCCTATTCTAGTGGTAATCTATCGCTACAACTCAGGATTCATGATGGGGAGATGGCAATTTTATGCCAAGTCAGAGTAAAAGGGGTATAGGCTACTGAGGTTAGAGATGGGTGTTAGAAGGTAGTCTGTGTTACCTGTCCTTAGTCTGGTATGACGATGTAATTATCTTGTCGTGTGTGTAGGTCGTAAAAATGATTACTGTGTGTGTGTGTGTGTGTGTGTGTGTGTGTGTGTGTGTGTGTGTGTGTGTGTGTGTGTGTGTGTGTGTGTGTGTGTGTGTCTCATCTTCTCATACAGCACTTTTAAACAGAGTGGAATCAAAGGCTTCTCATTTCATCAACTCTCCTTTCTCTCAGAGACTCCTTTCACACACACACACACACACACACACACACACACACACACACACACACACTCTCTCTCTCTCTCTCTCTCTCTCTCTCTCTCACGTATAAAATCGTCTGTACGTAACAAGAATAAATTGCTTAAAGATGTCGTTTTCGTTCTGAAGGACTTCAAAATTTGTGGCACACTACTTAATGTGTGTGTGTGTGTGTGTGTGTGTGTGTGTGTGAGGTATTAATTTACTGGAGTGAGAAACGAGTGCAGTGGTGTGTGTGTGTGTGTGTGTGTGTGTGTGTGTGTGTGTGTGTGTGAGGTATTAATTTACTGGAGTGAGAAACGAGTGCAGTGGTGTGTGTGTGTGTGTGTGTGTGTGTGTGTGTGTGTGTGTGTGTGTGTGTGTTTGAATTATTGGCGAGAATGATACGCACCGTGCATCCGACCCGTGATGAATTGGCTGCCAATGACGAGTTTTATGATTGTGTGTGTTGTCTATATTGTGTGTGGTGTGTTAGGTCTGTTTCTTGGTGTGTGTGTGTGTGTGTGTGTGTGTGTGTGTGTGTGTGTGTGTGTGTGTGTGTGTGTGTGTGTGTGTGTGTGTGTGTGTGTAATTCCAGATTAAACTTACACCTGGCCACAGCCCACACCTGTTCTCACCAGTTCATATTTAATTAGTCAAGCTTGATCACCTGCAACTACAACTCCAATTTGATGTGGATAATAGTCATATGTGATGGAGTTTGAGGGAGGGAGTAGGGCAGGTGTGGATGGGTGTCAGGTGTAGTTAGGGCAGATGTGGAAGGGTTTCAGGTGTGGTTAGTGCAGGTGTGCAAGGGTGTCAGGTGTGATTAGGGCAGGTGTGCAAGGATGTCAGGTGTGGTTAGGGCAGGTGTGCAAGGGTGTCAGGTGTGGCTAGGGCAGGTGTGGAAGGGTGTCAGGTGTGGTTAGGGCAGGTGTGGTTAAGGCAGGTGTGGAAGGGGGTCAGGTGTGGTTAAGGCAGGTGTGGAAGGGGGTCAGGTGTGGTTAAGGCAGGTGTGGAAGGGTATCAGGTGTGACTGAGTGTTGATTATAAACTGGAATGAATTATAGTTAGGGCAAAAATACCAGTAACACCAGTGGTCATCATCATCATCATCATCATCATCATCATCGTCACCCTAACCCTCCCTAACCCTCTTTCCCACTCATACTTACAACTGAAGGGATACAGAAACAGGAACAGGTTATTAAAAAAAATCTACAGAACTATCAACAAATTGCCTAATAAAAACGGGCCGCACGTCCACTCACTCATCATTTAAGACCACGGAATTTTCCTGCAACACTGGTATTCATATACCAGTATCGTATACTGAGTTCAGTACTATGGCTACTGGAAGTGTGTGTGTGTGTGTGTGTGTGTGTGTGTGTGTGTGTGTGTGTGTGTTGGTACAGTGTACTTGTGTGTGTGGATAGAAGTGGCGTTTTTTTGTGAGGGAGAGAGAGAGAGAGAGAGAGAGAGAGAGAGAGAGAGTGTGTGTGTGTGTGTGTGTGTGTGTGTGTGTGTGTGTGTGTGTGTGTGTGTGTGTGTGTGTGTGTGTGTGTGTGTGCGTGCGTGTGCCGCTGAGCCGGAGTGGAAGTTACATTGCACTAAATCAAGTCAATGCGACAGCCCTGCTCCACTAGAAGGGGTACTGGGACTTTTGGTCTTCCTTAACGATTACTACCCAGTGACTAAGCCCAGTATGCAGGAATATCACTAACCTATCACTAAATTTAACATAACAGCATAACATAGCACAAAAAGGTAGCACTGGGTAACATACCAAAGAGTAACATTGGTCAACATAATATGGCATAAAATAACACTGCGTGACATAATAGCATAACATACCAAACGTAGCATTGCATAACACAGCATAAAGTAACAGAACATAGCATATTACCCCCCCACCATCCGCCGCTTTCCCGGTGACGGCTCAACGCGCTGCCTGGAACCACTGTCTGACTCACTTCTTCACACCTGAAACATTCGTGGCCTTTCTGCTAACTTTCCCTTTGTTGAACACCACCTCTCCTCCTCTAAACCTCACCTTCTCTTCTTAACTGAGACTCAGCTGTCTGAGGCAACTGATAGCAAACTCTTTTCTGTATCCTCCAACTTTCTCTATATTCATTTCAAAGCCAAAGGTGGCTGTTGTGTATATGTATGGAACGACTTATCTTGTTCTCATGTTCCTGAACTTGATTTTTCTGAATTCTCTACTCTCTGGCTTCGGCTTTCCTGTCATTCTCTGACTAAATATGTCTGTGCTGTTTTCTTATTCCCTAATTCTACTGACTATGAAAAATTCTTCAACCATCTTACTTCTACAATGAAACACATCCTATTCATTCTTCCATCGTCTGAAATCTCCATTCTAGGAGATTTCAACGTTCTCCACCACCTTTGGCTCTCCTCTCCTTTTACTGATCCACCTAGTGAACAAGCCTACATCTTTTCTATCATTAATGACATAGAGCAGCTTGTACAGCACCCTACCCGTATCCCTGACCGCCTTGGAGAGAGCTCCAACATACCCGGTACTTGACATCTTCCTTACAACTAATCCTTCTGCTTATGCTGTAAGTCTTTCCTCTCTGTTGGGCTCCTCTGATCACAATCTTATTACCTTAACCGGTCCTATCACTCCAGTAAGGCCTGTGGACGGTTGTGGCACTTTGGAGCTGCTGATTGGGAGGCCCTCAGGGAGTACTTCTTTGATTTTCCATGGAATGATTATTGCTTCCATGGCCGGGATCCATCTAAGTGTGCCTTGCGCATTACGGAGGTTATTCTCTCGGGCATGGAAGCATACATTCCCTTCTCATATCCTTTGACTAATGCAAGAAAGCGTTGGCTTAATCACATTTGTTTTAATGCTGTCCACAACAAGGAGAAGGCCTATAAAACGTACCAGAGCCAACCTATCCCTGAATCACATCATTTTTATGTTTCTGCCCAGAATCGTGCTAAGTCTGTTCTTCGCTCTGCAAAAAGTAATTTCATCTGTACTAAATGCTCTCAACTCTTCAACTCGAATTCTTCCCGCTCCTTCTGGCGCCTTGCCAAAAACCTTTCTAACAACTTTACTTAACCATCCTTCCCTCTTCTTTTCTACTGTGATGGTTCTGTAGCTATTTCTTCTACTGATAAAGCAGATCTCTTCACTCAAACTTTCTCCTCCACTTCCATCTTAGATGATTCCAGTGCTGTTCCTCCATCACTTCCCCCCCTCTGACCTTCTCATGGCTGACATTAAAATGTCTTCAACTGATGTATTTGCTGCCATCACTGGCCTCAATACTAACAAGGCATATGGACCTGATGGAGTCCCTCCTGTTGTCCTCAAGACCTGTGCTTCTGTGCTTACACCCTGCCTAGATAAACTCTTTTGCCTCTGTCTATCAACCAGTATCTTCCCTTCATGCTGGAAGTTTGCTCTCATTCAGCCAGTCCCAAAGGAGGGTGACCATTCCCAACCTTCTAACTATCGTCCAATTGCTTTAACATCCTGTATCTCAAAAGTTTTCTAGTCAATTCTTAACAGAAAAGTTTTAAAGCAGCTTTCCTATCACAACCTTCTTTCTGATCGTCAGTATGGGTTTCGTCAGGGACGTTCCACCTACCTTTCAGACTCCTGGTCATCATCCTTTCGGGACTTTGGAGAAGCTTTGCCATTGCACTTGGCATCTCAATGGCTTTCGATCGTGTCTGGTATAAATCTTTAATTTCCAAACTGCCCTCTTATGGTTTCTATCCTTCTATCAGTGTCATTATCTATAGCTTTCTTTCTGGTCGTTATAGCTGCTCTCGTAGACGGCCATCGTTCTTCTAGATCTATCAACAGTGGTGTTCCTTAGGGCTCTGTCCCATCACCAACTCTCTTCCCGTTATTCATCAATGACCTTCTAAACTGTACATCTAACGGTATCTACCCATATGCTGATGATTCCACCCTTCACCTTTCCATTCGGTTCTCGCAACATCCATCTCAGCAGTTACTTCAACAAACAAGGGATGAGGCTATGGTACACCTAATGTCTGACTTTGCTCGTATCTCTGGCTGGGATGAATAAAATCTTGTTGTTTTTAAGTGATCAGAGACTCAGTTCTTACACCTATCAACCTGACAGAATCTTCCACAGGAATACCCACTAATGTTTAATAATATTCAGCTAATCCTGCTTTCATCCTTAAATATACTTGGAGTTTCATTCTCTCGGGACTTATTTTGGAAAGGTCATAGTACATCTCTAGTAAAATCTGCTTCCAAGAGATTAGGTGTGCTAAGCCGACTCCGTACCTTCTTTACCCCTGCACAGTTGTTGACTCTATACAGGGGTTTTATCCACCCCTGTGTAGAATACAGCTCTCATGTGTGGGGAGGCTCCCCTCGTGATATAGCTCTTCTCAATAGGATGGAGTCAAAATCTTTTCATCTCATTATCTCTCCTCCTCTTACTGACTCTCTTCAACCTCTGTCTCTTCGCCGCACTGTTGCATCTCTATCTCTTTTCTATCGCTACCTCAATGGTCACTGCTCCTCTGAACTGTCTGCTTGCATCCCTCCACCACTACGACGGGCGAGTAGCACCCGTCTAGCAACAAACTCTCATCCCTTTTCTGTCCATCTCTAATGCAAGAGTTAATCGTTACTCCCAGTCCTTCATTTATGCAACAGGTCAACTCTGGAACTGTCTCCCTCTGTCTGTATTTCCTACGTCCTGTGATCTCCAGTCTTTCAAACGCAGTGTGTCCAGGCATCTCGAACGGATCTTGAATTTGGCTCTTTTTTTCTTTTTTTTTTTCCTTGGAAGGAAGGGTTTGTGGGCTTCTGGCCTGTGCTTCCTTCTATGTTGCTTAAAAAAATATATGGTTGCAATGGATAACAGCACAGAGTAACATAGCATAACATAACATAGCAAAAAGTAACATTGCGTGGCATACGAATAATATAGCATAAAGTGGCTTTGCATTGCATTGCATAAAATAGCAGCATAACATGGCATAGCATAAAGTAGCACTGCATATCATAACGTTTACAAGCAACGATAAAGCCCAGTATGGAAAAATATCACTAATCTATCGCAAAATCTAACATAACATAGCATTGCATAGCATAAAGTAACATTGGATAACATACAGGAACATAGCATAAGATAACACTGCGATTATAACCCAGCGACATAGCCCAGTATGGAGGAATAGCACTAATATATGACTAAATCTAACATAGCATATTATAAAATAGCACAAGGTAGCATAGAATAACAAAGTGGCATAACAACCTAAAATAACACTGCATAACATAACGATTACAACCCAGCAACAAAGCCCAGTAGGGAAGAATATCACTAATCTTCCCCTACATCTAACATAACATAGCATAACAAACTGTAGCATAACAAAAAGATTACAACCAACGACAAATCCCATTATGAAAAAAATATCACCCGATCTTGTCCAAGGTGAGTTTCAGGGATAATAAAGACAACCACTAAAATCTCTAACCTTACCTAATGTAACCTAATCTAACCTAATCTAACACAAAAAATTTAATCCCACACCAAAAATCCAGTGTAGAAAATCTAGGTAACACTTGTCTGAGGATTTCTAAGATGGTAAGGCTAATCCACTAACTTCTAACCCTACCTAATGTAATCTAACCTAACCTGATCCAAGCCAACTTAACATAATCATGGCAATCTTAGCAGAAACTGACCTAACCTGACGTGACATGCTAACCATATCTAATCTAAACTAAACTAACATGACCTAGCCTTGCTTAGTCCCATTCAGCCCAACTTAACCTAAGCTAACCTAATCTGACCTAATCTCTCCTAACTTAACCTAACCTTGCCTAATCTAACTAACCTGACCTAACCTAACCTAACCTGACCTGACCTGACCTAACCTGACCTAACCGAACCTAACTTTACTTAACCTAACCTAACCTGACCTGACCTGACCTGACCTAACCTAACCTAACCTAACAACCTGACCTAACCTAACCTAGCCTAGCCTAACCTAACCTGACCTAACCTAACCTAACCCGACCCAAACTAAACCAGCCAAACCTAACCTGACCTAACCTAAGCTAACCTGACCTAACCTAATCTAATCTGACCTAATTTGATTAGATTCAGTCCAAGCTATCCCTTACTCAGTCTCATCCAGTTTACTTCTCCCTCTTTATAAAACAGCAACATAACATAATCCAAACCGATCTGACCAACTTCATCAAACTTAAGGCAGACGTCCGAGGGTGTCTCAAAAAAAAAAAAAAAAAAAGTAGTATTACTGCTCCCTCCTAGCGTGATGACTCCAAACTTCGTGGTGGAGGTGGTGGCCGAGTGGATAAAGGAGTGGGCTGTGGATTGGCAGGACGTGAGTTCGATTCCAGCTTTTGAGGGGAAAAAGTTGGAATGATAGAAGTTTCTTGGAGCTGGAAATTTTTGGAAGCATTGAGTCCCTTCATTGCAAGGACGTATTTTCCATTAATTTAAAATACTGACAGACGATTTTACTCTCCATGTTATTTTTGCTACTACCAACCTTTCTTATTCTGTGGAAGAGAGGTATAAGTCATAAATCGGTAAAATAAATGAGTTAGTCTCTCACTTTCCATCCTCTCCACACGGCCAAACATTTACACCAAGATTGTAGCTGTGAGCTTTGGACCACAAGGAAGATGAAAAAAATCGACAGTAATGGTATTAGTAGTATTAACACATCACCTTTAAGGCAGATCATTGAAAAATATCGTGTGACAACAGCACTGGCTTGATATTAAATACTTTCGGAACAGGTCAATGCTTCGAGTCAGCCGTAATTAAGGAAAATAATCGGTGACCTTCCATCTTCGCAAGTGCTTCAGAAACTGTGTATTATTTTCCCGGGTAAATCGAAGCATAACACTATTCAACAAGGTCTTGGGTTTGTATTCTCGAAGGTTAAGAAAGCTCCCTAACACGTCTTCCTTACCGATCTATTATTGGATACGACTGAGTAATATAATTTTGTACGATGCAGAGTATAGAATGATTTAGGTAAAACAGAAGAAGTCGCCAAGGTGTTATAAGCAAACTAAATCGCTTAGGTGTTAGGGATTTTCCTTAACAGACGAGAATAATAGATGTCAATGTTTTCACTCTCCTTATAACTCAGTGTTCACAAGTTAACTGTTATCCCCAGTTCTCCATGTATGCAATAGGTCACCTCTGGAACTGTCTCCATCTATCTGAATATCCTACTGCCTATGACCTCCAGTCTTTCAAACGCAGTGTGTCCAGGCATCTGGAAATGAACGGATCATGAAGTTGGCTCTCTGTTATTTTATTTTTGTTCTTTACTTGGAGTGAACAATCTTGCAGGCTTCTGGCCTTTGGTTTCTTCTGCCTTGCATAAAAAGGTAAATATTAAAGCGATCATTTATTTCATTCTTGGTTTCGTAAACACCACTCCACAAATTATTATAATGATAAAGAGCACTGTGGTGTGGATGTGGATGTGATGGAAAGCGTTAGGAGAAATACATTGAGATGGTTTGGCCATGTGGAGAGGATGGAGAGCAAGAGACTAACTAGATTTTGTGCGGGTGAGGTAGATGGGGGGAGAGGGAGGGGGAGGCCGAGGATGAGATGGACGGATGGAGTGGAGAGGTATATGAGAGAGGGGTGTGTGAGCTGGGAGCAAGTCAGTGAAATGGTGTTGGACAGGGCGACATGGAGGCAATTTGTTTGTGGCCACCCTCTACGGGATTGATGCGTCTGGCAATAGATAAGTAATTCCTGTACTATCCGGACGCCCATCCAGACTCCCCACTTACCTGACATTTTGGGCCAGGGCCTTTGGAACCCAAAATTGGCCAAAAAAAACATTTTAAAAAATCAACTTTTTCAACCGTACTTTGAAATTGGCGCGCAGCGTCGAACAGCTGTGTTTACGCTGGTCGCTGGCTGCTTGCTTCCCCATCTCTCCCCAGTTACCACCTAACCAGTGGTGCCACCCTGCGGAAATTCGTCTGCTAAACGGATGTCTACGTCACCCTACGGACATGACGTCACATACGGAAATATATCCGTGATGTTCATCACATCTTAAAAGTTTACGTGTGAAGTAGAAAAGGAGGAAATAAACTTAGGTTGTCTATCTATTATTTTTCCCTTACCTAACATACGTTTCATATCATAATGGTCATTAATGGAACGTGTAAAAGATGACGTGATCAGGGCTACGGAAGCGGTCGGTCCAGAACCATCTATCTGTGAAACCACAAGGGTTATATGCAGAGTTAGGCACTTCTGAGGACTTCAACGGCTTAAGGCCCGTCCAGACGATCGAGCAATGCCCGCGGGCACAAGCGAGCAGTTTGCCTGTTGACGGGCTCACCGCTTGTGCCCGCGGGCAAATGTGTAAATTGCCACGGGCAATTTACGCATTTGCCCGCGGGCACAAGCGGTGAGCCCGTCAACAGGCAAACTGCTCGCTTGTGCCCGCGGGCATTGCTCGATCGTCTGGACGGGACTTTAGGCATTAACGACTTAGTATTACATGTGAGTAATGCCCTGTATAAGGCCATTATTTGTATTCTTCTTGCATGTTTATTCTTGTAGTATATTTGGATAAGTAGGCCATAAAATAAATCGTTACATACTTTTTGATTATAGAAAAAGAAATGGTGCAGTTATAGGTAGAACCCATATTGCTTATTAACATAGGTGCTGCATATGCTTAAAAAGGCACTGATTCGTGTGGCGAGCAATATCCCTTGTTAATTATTGTAATTACTGCTGTTATTGCACATACATCAAAATTCTTTACATAGCATATGCTATGTAGGCTACAGAGTATATTAATGCTTGTAAAAGACGTCAGCAAACCCCGGCCTTATTGATAACTTAGTTTTCCTTTTATATTTAACACCGCTACGTTTTTTTTCTTAAAGGAAAATGACGACGAGAAAACAACGGAAATATGACGTCAGTAGCAGTTACGGACAAGCGGCAGCACTGCACCTAACTACCATCCTGACTAGACGCTCATTCAATGGATCCCGCACGTGCTCGTTTTTGTGAATAAACAGTGAAGAAACTGCTATACCTCGCCACTAGACCACATGGGAATTTACAGTGTTGTGCAGTGTTATGAAATTAGAATTCAGAGTGCAAAGATTAAGTACAGAGTGTAAACTGGCGGTTGAAACTAGCTGTTGAAACTGGCGTGGTGCAATCAAGAACAGAATATGCACTGTTAAACAATTATAACTCATAGTGCAAAAGATTAAGTGCAGCACAACGCTGGATTGCTGTATGTGCTTCAAGAGCATTTTCACCACTGCCAGAGC
>NC_137069.1:17132753-17165253 GCF_032717465.1 Coenobita brevimanus
TTTTTTAAAATCCTATCCATATTCAAACTGAACAACAATGAAGACATGACACACCCGTTTCAATCCAACATTCAGACAGAAAAATTCACTCAGTTCACTATCCACACGCATTGCAGCCCTAGGGCCCTCTTATATAATCTTCAGAGCATTCAACAGCTTCCAATTTACTCCACATATTTTTAATAATTTCCACATTTCTTGGCAATTCATTCTGTCATATGCTTTTTTCTAGATCCATGAAGGCCGCATACAACTTCTTTCCCTTCTCTAAAAACTTTTCCATTAAAAACCTTAGGATGAATATCTGATCCTCACAATCTCTTCCCTTCCTAAAACCTCCCTCTTCTTCTCCAACTAATTCTTCTGTTATTTTCCAATTTTTCTCAGTAAGTATCCTGCCATATATTTTTCCTACTATGTTAAGAAGACATATACCCCTATGGTGTTAATCTCTTGCTACAGTTCAGCATTCAGGATGGAAAGAGACAGTTTCAGGTGATGTTAAACTTGACAAGATATATTTAGCTTGATCCAATCTACCTGCTGCGCTTATCACTTTTTTCTCCTGCTCTTAGCCCCTTCCCCACAACACTCTCACAGCACCATATACCTGTGTCTAATTAGTGTGTTTCTTGCAGATGAGAGTAGGTTTAGTGCTTCACAGTACTCCTACAGCACTCTCTACCTGTGCCTAATGAGTGTATTTTCATGCAGGTAAGACTGGAGTGAGTGATGCTGTGACCTCTCCGTAAGGCCTGGTGTCGGTACATACTCGTACTTCTGGGACTCGGTAGGTGAAGTACTGAGCGACTTTTGTTGTGACGCGTACCTTTGTGGTACGTGGTCATCTTTTTTACTTCACGTTATTATTCCAAAACTCAAGCTCCTTTATTTAACTAGGAGAGCGCCCCCGTGGTAAAGGAATTAGAAACAGTCTGAATAAAGTCACTTTCTTACCAGCATAAAGGTCTGTTGAGAGGTGAATGACCCAGATGAAGATAGGCAAATAACACTAAATAAAAAGTTAGCAAAATTAATCCAGATGTAAAATGTGTTCTCTGAAAAAATCTAGAGAAGTAACAAGCAGGAGAAAGTATGAGAGTAAAACAGTTCAAACGTATGCAGATCTTTACAGTAGTGATATTGTAAATGAGTCGGTTTACGATAGAGAAATGGTGGACAGAGTAATTTCCAAAATTGCAAAACACGTAAATAAAATCTGGAGAGAGGTATGCAAGTGTAAGGAAGGTGGTGATGACGGTAAGTAAAGGAAAACTGGAGAGGTGGATGCAGGTGTAAGGAAGGTGGTGATGACGATCACTTTATAGATCTTATTAAGGCTGCAATTAACTGTTATTAAGGGAATTAGGGAAAAACGTTCTAAAAAGGTCAGTACGTTTTTTACAGACTACTCACAATGCCAGAGAGAGAGAGAGAGAGAGAGAGAGAGAGAGAGAGAGAACCAAAAGTACAATACCAATGAACTGATAAAATGGCAGACTTATAATTTATTAATATTAACTAGGCAGATATTTTCGTCCTTCTGCGCCTTATATCACGTAGCTCAGTGGCAGAAAAAAGACAATACTGTGGCGCTGTTAGCCTTTCCATAACACTTCGTGACTAGCATCATATTTTAGTGTTAAGCTATTGTTACTGCTCAGCATTCAAGATGGAGAGATGGCAATATAATGCCTAGTAAAAGTGAACGGAGAATAGTAGCCTCTCTCCCCTCTCTCTCTCTCTCTCTCAGCTGCTGACCAACAACCCTTCATTCCTTTATATCCACTTCCACAGTCTCCGCCGACGGTAATGATGATGATGATGACAATGATGATGATGATGATGAGTGCACGAGCCATTAACACAAGCTTTAATTACTTTTACCACCGAAATCTTACCAATCGCCACACCTCCTCAATGAATCTTGCATTCTCTGTGATTGTTTTCGTTGCGGTGCAAAGATATCAACTCTGAACACATGGCCCTCTGTCTGTGTGAAATAGGTATCTTGCTGTGTTTATAAAAGGTAGAGATTTATTGCAGTGTCTGTGATGAATTGGGGAAACATACCCTGTCTTACCATGCCTTCCACTACCCAGCCTTTCCTCTTCTCTTCCTCATTCTCCTCTTTCATTCCTTGCCATGCCCTGTTCACCTCCTTCTCTTCCTTGTCTCACTTTTCCCCTTTCCTTTCTATCCCTTGCCTTCATCGTTCTCTCCTCTCTTCCCATCCCTTTCCTTCCTTTTCCTTCCCTTCCCTTCCCCTCCGTTGTCTCTCTTTTCCCTGCTTTACCTTCCTCTTTCCTTTCCTTCACCGTTCTCTCATCTTTTCTCCTACCCTTCATTGACCGCCACTTCCCTTTCACTTCCTTGCCATTTCATGTCCTGCTCTGCCTTGCCCTGCCCTGTTTTCCCTTCTCTTTCCCAACCTTTCTCATCTCTTCTTTTCTCTTCTCTTCCCAGCCTTGCCATGCTCTTCTCTCCCATCCCTTTCCCTCAACATATTTCCCCCCCTCTTCTCCTTCCCTTCCCGTCTCTTCCCTCGTTTTCCTTCCCATCCCTGCGCTCCCACTTCCACAAAATTACACTCATCATCTACCACACTAACACAACAATCGTGCTGTGTAAAAAGGCTGACATAGAGCTTGAACTACTGCCTCATTTAAACATTTCCTTCCCTTCCCTTCCTGTACTGTCCATCCTTTCCTGTCCTATCCTAGTCCCTTCCTTTCTCTTCCCTTCTCCTCCTCCTCTTCTCTCCTCTCCTCTCTCCTCTCATCTCTCCTCACAATATTTTTCTTCCCTACCTTTCCAAATCTTACCCATTCCTTCCCTATCCCCCCCTTCTTTCCTCTCTCCTCCCCTCCCATCCCACCACCAACCGAAAATCTACACCCCAACACACAACACCTGCACTGTTTAAAAAGACTGATACATAGTTTGAATTTCATTTCTACATCATTTTTTTCTACCCTTCCCTTCCCTTCCATTCCATTCCATTCCCTTCCCTTCTCTTCCCTTCCCTTCCTTTCTCTTCCCTTCCCTTCCCTTCCCTTCCCTTTCCTTCCTTTCCTTTCGTTTCCTTCCTTCTCTTCTCTCCTACGCTTCTCTCCTCCCTTCTCCTCTCCTCTCCTCTCCTCTCCTCTAATCTACCTTCGTCTCCTCTCCCCTCAGCAAATCATTTCTTTTCCTTTCCTTGTCCTTCTGCCCTCCCATTCTCTTCCTTTCCTCTCTTTCCCATTTGTTTACCTTTTCGTCTCTTACCTTCTCGTCTCTTCCCCTTTTAGTCTTCCTGTACCATGCCTTTCCTTTTGTTCCCCATCCCCTGTCTTCCCTGACTCTCTTTAGCCCTGCACTTCCCAAATTTCCCGTTCCATTCTCTTCCCTCCACTTCCCTACGTTCCTCTTCCATTCTCTTCCCTCCTCTCCCATCTCCCTCTCCCATCTCATTCCACCATCACTCCCTCTACCTGCACCCCAACACACAGCAACCACACTATATCACCTTTCCTTTCCATTCCTTTACCTTCCTATCGTTTTATGCCCATCCCATTCCCCTCCATTCCCTTCCCTTCTCTTCTCCTCATCTCTCCTGTACTCTCTTCTTCTCCCTTGTCCTCATTCTCCTCTTCTCTCCTCTTCTCTGCTTCTCCTCTCAATCATTCCTCTTCATTCCTCTCCCTGTCCTGCCGTTCCCTTTACCTTCCTGCCATTCCATCCCATCCCACCACCACTCCCACTATCCATAATCTACACCCCAACACAGCACCCACGCTGTGTAAAAGGACTAATATATAGTTTAACCACAATTTGTTTTGGATAGCTTTTCGGTCGGATGCCATTGTGCCGTGAGGAGGGGTTGGGTGGGGGGGGGGACGGTGCAGATTTACAGCGTTTGTCCCAGTTGCAGGTACACATACAACTCAGGTGGAACTGAACAGTTTGGGTTTGGCTTGTAGTCTGCGTCGCGGTGTGCAGGGTATATGCGAGTGCTGTTGCTGTTGGAGGGTATATGAGAGTGCTGTTTTCCCTCCACCACTGAAAGTGACGGAGGTTATTATGTATTCACCCATGTCTGTCTAGAAGATAAATGAGTGGACGAACCATTAACACAAACCCTATTACAACTTCTACCACGGAAATCTTACTAACTCTACACCTCGTCAATGAATCCTGCATTCTTGGTTGTTCTTCTTGTTGGGATACAGACATAAAAACTCCGAAAATATGGCCCTGTGTCTGTGTGAAATAGGAATCTTACTGTGTTTATATGAGATGGGGATAGACTATAGTGTGTGTGTGTGTGTGTGTGTGTGTATAGATAAGGATATGTATATGTAATCGACCTGTCTATGGATATCCGTCTGTCTGCTCTCTCTGCCTACATATCTTTATCTATCTGTCTGGCTGGCTTTCTATTGCAGATGGGGATAGGCTATACTGTGTATATATATATATATATATATATATATATATATATATATATATATATATATATTTATTGTTACATAGCCTATGATTTCATCATCCTTTGTGTAATTCTAACGTACAGCATGCTGCATGTGTGATCACGAGCGTGTTCTACCTCAGACCACCCTTCTACCGTTATAGTAGAGTAAGTCGTTCTTTCTGTTGTTCAGAGCAGGATTGTCAACTCTTTGTCCCCATGGCTTCATTTGCGCGTCCTTCTTACAAGTTGTATCAAGCTCTGCCGGCCCCTATATAATGAGCTCAGTTTCTGCATTATTGCCACTTAGATCTACTCCTCATTTTGTTCACATCTCTGTCCTCCCCTGTACAGTTATTATTGTGAGTGCTCAGGAAGTCTCCAGCCATCTAGCAGCTCTGTAATTTGAGTATAAGTGTTATTGCATTTTGTTCTTGTACTGTATAGCATGAGTTGTTAATTTGTAGGCCTAGTGAGGTTTTTTGTAATTCATGTAAGGTTCTTTATGTCAGTCATCATTAATAATATTTTGTATCTGTAATAATTTATCTTGCATTAACTGAGCATTACCCAGTGTATTTTCATTTTATCAGGGCTGACTTAGATAAATTTACTCTTGCTAATTTCGTGTTAATAGAGGCTATTGCAGTTAACCATATATTTAACCTGTTTTTTGCCATTACATTATCCTTATGAGTCCTGAATGTTTTGTTGTTAGTTTGAGCATTAAACTTTAACTTGTAATTTTACCTAACTCTTTTGTTTTGAACCTGGAACTTTGCGAGACAGTAGTGATTTTTGGTGTTCTCACTTAAAGTGTACATTACCTTTCGCTGTTCCGTAACACAAATTTGGCGACCTCATATCAGGATATTCAGGATATTATCATAAGGATATTGCTCGATATTTTGTTACTGTTACTTATTCATGATGTCTACTATTACTACACTTGATGAAGCCAAAGATTTTTTGTCAAATGTGCTAACAGTGTGTGATGTAGAAATAGAACAAAGAATGAACTTAAGCTTGTTGCTCAACAATTGGGAATTGCTGTTCGCTCTCATCATTCTAAAGATCAAATTGTTGACATGATTAATGAAAGGTTGTTTAATGTAACTCCTCCAAATGAGCAAACGCAGATTGAATTAGCTAAGTTACAGCTAGCCCTGCAGGAGGCTCGTGCTAAGGAGGCGGAGTTTCAGGCTCGTGCTAAGGAGGCTGAGGCACAAGTTGAAATTGCTAGGATTCAGGCAGACCATGAGTATCGCATGAAACAAGGTGGAACTGGATCATCTAGCTCTGATGATTTTGATGTGGCTAAAAATGTTAAACTTGTCCCTCTTTTTAATGAATCTGATTTAACAAAGTATTTTCAGTTGTTTGAGAGGGTAGCTACAGGTTTTAATTGGCCCAAAAAGTATTGGCCAGTACTCCTTCAAACTGTTCTCACCGGTAAAGCTCAAGTAACTTATGCATCTTTGCCTCAGGATCAATCTGATAATTATGATGTAGTTAAGAGCTTGATTCTTAAGGCCTATGAGCTTGTTCCTGAAGCTTATAGAGTAAAATTTAGGACAACTTACAAGCAAGATAAGCAATCCCATGTTGAGTATGCAAAAATCAAAGAAGATCTGTTAGAGCAGTGGTTAAATTCTAAGAATGTGGATTCTGATTTTCGTAAATTTAAGCAGATGATTTTGCTGGAGGACTTCAAGAGGTGTGTTAATAAAGATGTAAGCCTATATCTTGATGAGAAAAGAATAGATAATTTGTCTGATGCTGCAGTTTTAGCTGATGAATATGTTCTCACTCACAAGAGATATTCTAAAGAAAAAGGGAAAGCTGAGAGTAAGTACGTTGCCTCTACTCAGAGTACAGGTAACAGAAAAGAGAATAAGGATGATGTTTCTCTGGAAGTAAATACCAGCTTCACCTCTAGATTTCAGAAAAATAAATGTACTTATTGTAGTAAGCTTGGTCATACTACGAAGAAATGTTTCAGGAGACAGCGTGATGTGAACAAAAAGGAGTCTTTAAATATTCAGTCAATTGGTCTAGTGTCCACTCTTGAGAGTTCCCAGAGTTCTTTAACTGAGTTAACTGAACCTGCTTTGAGGGGTAACTTAAATTCTCATGATGGAGCTCCTCTTTTGAGCAGTAACGTGGGTGACACTCTCAAGAGTTCATGTGCTAATTTCCTGTCTGATGGTTTTGTCAGTCCTCTGGACAGTAATGACAGGAAATCAGTTAAAATATATCGTGATACAGGTGCTTGCCAATCCCTTATGCTGACCAGTGTTCTAGGCTCTAATGTTAATTCCTCTGATGAAACTGTAATCTTACAAGGTGTAGGGAATAATTACTTCTCTGTCCCTCTGTGCAGAGTGAATTTAGAGTCTGGTTTTGCTAATGGTTCCGTTATGGTTGGGTTGGTTGAGACACTCCCAATGTCAGGTGTAACTTTCTTACTTGGAAATGATATTGGTGGAAGTCAAGTGTGTCCAGCTCCTCAGTTGTCTAGTGAGCCAGTGGCTGCGTCCCAGGATTGTGATGTCCCTGATGTGTTCCCTGCATGTGCTGTCACTAGGGCTAAGTCTAAAGTTACTGGTGATTTAGAGGATAATGATGATGATGATGTTATCCTAGCTGACACTTTTCTTGCTAATTTGGACCACTCACCAGATGAGGCAGTACCCCGTAGTGTTGATAATTTGTCTCGTCAAGAGTTGGTTGAGTTGCAGGTTGCTGACCCTGAGTTGAAAGGTCTAGCTAACTCTGCTTACAGTGAAGAAGAGTCAGCCGGTGCTTCTACTTGTTATTATGTAAAGTCAGAAGTACTTATGAGGAAGTGGAGACCCCCAACAGCATCAGCCGACTGTGAATGAGAGGTTGTACATCAAGTTGTCATCCCTCGTGTTTGTAGGCAGGATATCATTAGAGTGGCTCATGATTCCAGTTTGGTAGGACACCTTGGAGTGAGGAAGACTGTGGCACGCATTTTGAAACACTTCTACTGGCCAGGTATCTTCAGGGATGTTTCCTGGTATTGTAAGACTTGTCACACCTGTCAAGTTGTGGGGAAGTGTAATCAGACCGAAAAGGTTGCACCTCTAGTTCCCATTCCTCCTTTTGAGGCGCCATTCACCCATGTGTTGGTAGATATTGTGGGCCCTCTTCCTAAGACTTCTTCAGGATTTTCTTATGTGTTGACCCTGATTGATATGGCTACTCGTTATCCTGAAGCCATTCCACTTAGAAATATCTCAGCAAAGAACGTGGTTAAGGAAATGCTAGGGTTCTTCACAAAGTTTGGTCTGCCCAAGGAGATACAGTCAGACAGGGGAAGTAACTTCATGTCAAATGTTTTCAAGCGGTCTCTGAAAGAGTTGGGCATTACCCAGATCACGTCTTCAGCTTACCATCCCCAGACCCAAGGAGCGTTGGAGAGATATCATCAAACACTCAAATCGATGCTCAAGAAATACTGTTTGGAACATCAGAAAGACTGGGATAAAGGTCTTCCATTTGTTGTATTTGCCGCAAGAGAATCTCCAAATGAATCACTGGGCTTCTCACCTTTTGAACTACTGTTTGGCCATGAAGTAAGAGGACCCCTTAAGTTACTCAAGGAATGCTGGCTGTCGGAGGAAGATGACGTCAACCTGCTGGAGTATGTGATGAAGTTCAAAGAACGGCTGTCCACTGCTTTACAGCTGGCGAGAGAGAATTTAGGAGCTGCTCAGGAGAAGATGAAGACTTGGTATGATAAGAAGTCCAGGTTACGCCACTTTCAGCCAGGAGATCAGGTTTTGATTCTGCTACCGGTTCATGGGCAACCTCTTCAAGCCAAGTTTAGTGGTCCTTATTTCGTGGAGAAGAAACTCAGTGATGTCAACTATGTCATCGCCACACCAGATCGTAGAAAGAACAAGCAACTATGTCACATCAACATGCTAAAGTTATATCACAGGCGGGACGAAAATAATCCAGTCTGCACTGTAGCTGTTCCACCCGAGTCTGCAAGTGAAGTTCTCCCATGCAGTATGAGCCTGAGTGATAGTTCGGGGAAGAATCCTGATATCATGAATGATCTCCAGACTAAGCTTTCTCATCTACCTCCCGAGGAAAGGCAGGAGTTTTCGGCATTACTGCAGAAGTACCCGCAATTGTTCCGTGCCATTCCAGGAAGAACCACTGTGTTGATGCATGATGTCGATGTTGGAGACGCAAAGCCAATTAAACTGCCTCCTTACCGTGTGAACCCAGTGAAAGTTCCTCTCATCCAGAAGGAGGTTGGCTACCTGTTGGACCACAAGATGATTGAGCCCTGTCAGAGCGAGTGTAGTTCTCCTGTCACTCTGGTCCCTAAGCCAGGGGGGTCACAGCGGCTTTGCATCAACTACAGACATGTTAATCAGATAACCAAAACAGACACTTACCCTCTCCGTCGTGTGGAAGATTGCATAGACAAGATTGGAAAGGCTAGGTACATAAGTAAGTTTGATTTGTTAAAGGGATACTGGCAAGTACCTATGACTGAACGTGCTAGGGAGATCTCATGTTTTGTAACACTAGGAAAAACTTTTGCATGTTCTGTAATGCCATATGGTATGAAAAATGCACCAGCCACATTTCAGAAGCTCATGAATGTTGTAACAGAGGGTTTGGCAGGGTGTGTTGTTTATATTGATGATGTATTAATCTTCAGTGATGACTGGAAAGATCACCTATGCCATGTCAGTAAATTTCTTGAGCGTTTGGTTCATGCTAATCTTGTAGCTAATTTATCAAAGTGTGAGTTTGGTCAAGCTAAAGTTCAGTACCTTGGGTACGTAATTGGTGATGGACATGTTGCACCACCAGGAGCTAAGGTTCAGGTTATAAGTGATCTTCCCAGACCTAAAAGTAGGAAAGAGCTACAAAGATTTTTGGGAATGGTAGGTTATTACAGGAGATTTGTTCTTAACTTTTCAGTTCTTGTATCACCACTTACAGACCTACTGAAAAATGGAGTTAAATTTGTCTGGACCGATAACTGTGAATCCTCTTTCAGTAAACTTAAAGCTATCCTATTAAGTCAGCCAGTGCTCGCTACTCCAAATTTTGCTAAGGCTTTTAAGATGGCTGTTGGCGCAAGTGATACAGGAGCTGGGGCTGTTTTGCTGCAAGAGGATGATCAGGGTATTGAACACCCTGTATCTTATTACAGTAAGAAGTTCACTCCATCTCAAAAGAACTACTCAACTATTGAGAAAGAGCTTTTGGCCTTGATTTTGGGTTTACAGCATTTTTCAATTTATTTGTGTTCTCGTTTTGACCCCATAGTCATTTATACCGATCATAACCCACTGAAATTCCTTAGTAAGTTTAAGGATAGAAATCAGAGATTGACAAGATGGAGTCTACTTCTTCAGGAGTATTCATTAGACATACAACATGTCAAGGGGAAAGAAAATGTTATTGCAGATTGCTTATCTAGACTTTAGACAGATTGTTTTAGAGTAATAAGAAATTTCCTTTGTAAATTTCTTTTTCTTTGTGGGGAGGTGTTACATAGCCTATGATTTCATCATCCTTTGTGTAATTCTAACGTACAGCATGCTGCATGTTTGATCACGAGCGTGTTCTACCTCAGTCCACCCTTCTACCGTTATAGTAGAGTAAGTCTTCTTTCTGTTGTTCAGAGCAGGATTGTCACCTCTTTGTCCCCATGGCTTCATTTGCGCGTCCTTCTTACAAGTTGTATCAAGCTCTGCCGGCCCCTATATAATGAGCTCAGTTTCTTCATTATTGCCACTTAGATCTACTCCTCATTTTGTTCACATCTCTGTCCTCCCCTGTACAGTTATTATTGTGAGTGCTCAGGAAGTCTCCAACCATCTAGCAGCTGTGTAATTTGAGTATAAGTGTTATTGCATTTTGTTCTTATACTGTATAGCATGAGTTGTTAATTTGTAGGCCTAGTGAGGTTTTTTGTAATTAATGTAAGGTTCTTTATGTCAGTCATCATTAATAATATTTTGTATCTGTAATAATTTATCTTGCATTAACTGAGCATTACCCAGTGTATTTTCATTTTATCAGGGCTGACTTAGATAAATTTACTCTTGATAATTTCGTGTTAATAGAGGCTATTGCAGTTAACCATATATTTAACCTGTTTTTTGTTATTACATTATCCTTATGAGTCCTGAATGTTTTGTTGTTAGTTTGAGCATTAAACTTTAACTTGTAATTTTACCTAACTCTTTTGTTTTGAACCTGGAACTTTGCGGGACAGTAGTGATTTTTGGTGTTCTCACTTAAAGTGTACATTATCTTTCTCTGTTCCGTAACAATATATATATATATATATATATATAAGCAGTCAGTGTCTATGGATATCCGTCTGTCTGTTCTCTCTGCCTACATATCTTTATCTATCTGTCTGTCTGTCTATCGCAGTGGTGTCCAGATTTATAGCTCAGTTCGATTTCCAAATACAGCAGACGTGGAATTGAACATTTTTTTTTCCCTTGCGTCGCAGTTTGCAAGGTATATGGGAGTTTGAGCTTTTTTTGTTGCTATTAATGTGAGTTTCCTGAAGGTATCTGAATCTCTCTTTTCGTCTGTGTCTGTTGATCAATCTGTCTCCTTGTCCATGACTGTCTGTCTGTTTTTCAAATTTTCTGTCTATCTGTGTATTTATCTGTCTATTTATCTATCTGTCTATCTATCTATCTGTCTATCTATCTGTATATCTATCTATATATCGTTCCATCCATCTGTCATTGTACCTGTCTATCTACCTATCTATCTATCTGTCTGTCTACTTATCTATCTATTTGTCTATCTATCTATATATCTATCTGTAGGCTATATCTGTCCATCCATCAGCCATTGTACCTATCTGTCTATCTATTTACCTATCCATCTATCTGTCTGTCTATCCACATCTATCTGAAATGGGGGTTCGATGCACAAATATAACAGATAGTGGAACAGAAAATGGAACACAGAAAATGGAACACAGAAAACGGAACAGAAAATGGAACATAGAAAACGGAACATAGAAAATGGAACATAGAAAACGGAACATAGAAAATGGAACACAAAATGGAACATAGAAAATGGAACACAGAAAATGGAACACCCTACCCTACCCTTCCCATCCCTTCCATTCTCTTCCCTTCCCTTCTCTACCCTATCCTATCCTACTCTATCCTTCCCTTCCCTTCCCTTCCCTTCTCTTTCCATCCCTTCCCTTCTCTACCCAACTTTACCTTCCCCTCCCCTCCCCTCCCCTACCCTATCCTACCCGACCCGACCCTACCCTATCCTGTCTTGTCCTACCCTACCCTGCCCTCCCCCACCCCACCCCACCCCACCCTACCCTCCCTTAGTCTCCCCTCCCCTACCACCAATCCCTTACCCTATCCTTCCCACCCCTTCCCTCTCCTTCCCTCCCCTCCCTTACCCTTCCCTACCCTCTTCTCCCCTTCCCTACCCTCTTCTCCCCTCCCCTCCCCTCCCGTCACATATTCCTTTACCCTCTCCTACTTATTCTTCTCCCAAGGAACACTGCAGTCCTCATCACTCGCCACTAAGTCTTCTACGACGGGATGATAAGAAAAGATAACAGGGAAGGAGGGAGACGGAAAGAAGGTTAGACTTGGCCGTATAGAGGAAGATAATAAGGAAGTTGTGAGACTGGGAGAAGGTAAGTGAAGACGGAGGGAAGTTAAAGAATGAAGGAAGTAATACTGAAAATGTGGGAAGTTAGGTGAAGGCGGGTGAAAGTTTCGCTAAGACGGAAGGAAGTTGTAGGATGAAGGAAGTTAGAGTAGGGAGGAAGGAAGTTAGGTTAAGGTGGAAGGAAGTTAGGTTAAGGCGGAAAGAAGTTAGGTTAAGGCGGAAGGAAGTTAGGTTAAGGCGGAAGGAAGTTAGATTAAGACAGAAGGAAGCTAGGTGATGACGGAAGGAAGTTAGGTGATGACGGAAAGAAGTTAAGTGAAGACTGAAGGAAGTTAGGCGAAGACGAAAGGAAGTTAAAGAATGAAGGAAGTAATATTGAGAATGAAGGAAGTTAGATGAAGGAAGTTAGGTTAAGGATCAAGGAAGTTAGATTAAGGATGAAGGAAGTTATGTGAAGACGGAAGGAAGTTACAGAATGAAGGAATTTATGTTTAGGATAAGGGAAGTTAACTGAGGAAGGAAGTTAAATGAAGGAGGAAGGGCTTGGATCAATATATAAAGGAGTTATGTCAAGACTTGTAACGATGAAGGAGGATAAAGGAAATTAGGTCAGGTAAGGTTAGGTTAGGTCAGGTTAGGTTAGGTCAGGTTAGGTTAGAGGTGAGAGAGAGAGAGAGAGAGAGAGAGAGAGAGAGAGAGAGAGAGAGAGATGTTAGATCAGGTCAGGTCAGGTTCGGTCAGGTCAGGTCAGGTCAGGTTAGGTTAGGACAGGTTCAGTTAGGTTAGGTTAGGTCAGGTCAGGTTAGGTTAGGTTAGGTCAGGTCAGGTTAGGTTAGGTTAAGTCAGGTCAGATCAGGTCAGGTTAGGTTAGGTTAAGTCAGGTCAGGTCAGGTTAGGTTAAGATAGGTCAGGTCAGGTCAGGTCAGTCAGGTCAGGTTAGGTTAGGTCAGGTTGGGTCAGGTCAGGTTAGGTTAGGTCAGGTTAGATTAGGTCAGGTTAGGTTAGGTTAGGTTCGGTCAGGTTCGGTCAGGTCAGATTAGGTCAGGTTAGGTTAGGTCATGTCAGGTCAGGTCAGGTTAGGTCAGGTCAGGCTAGGTTAGGTCAGGTTAGGTTAGGTTAGGTCAGGTCAGGTTAGGTCAGGTTAGGTTACATCAGGTTAGGTCAGATCAGGTCAGGTTAGGTTAGGTTAGATTGGGTCAGGTCAGGTTAGGTTAAGTCAGGTCAGGTCAGGTCAGGTTAGACCAGGTCAGGTCAGGTCAGGTTAGGTTAGATCAGGTCAGGTCAAGTTAGGTCAGGTCAGAATAGGTCAGGTTAGGTTAGGTCAGGTCAGGTCGTGTTAGGTTAGGTTGTCATAAAGACTTTGTAACTCCTTTGTGGTTACTTGTAGTTGAGTTATATATATATATATATATATATATATATATATATATATATATATATATATATTAGACTTGTGGACGAGCGGTTGTTATACTTGAGTAGCTTTGTAGGTAGATAATCTTCTTTCCCATTTGTCATGTAGTGACAGATGAGGTAAAGAATAGTATGGGACTATTTTTATTTGTCTTGGAAATATTAACAAGTCTCTCACACAGAGCGAAGTATAAAGTAGTCCCGCTAGCTATCCCTCTGTCTCATTCTCTCTGTCTCTCTCTCAAGTTGCTAAGCCCTTCTCCCTGCGACCTGTCTGTTCTATGGTTCGCTTCTTTCTGCCCTCTCTTTCCTAAATTCTGGTGAAACAGGAGACGTATCACGTGTGTTCCTTGTGAGTGGAAAGTTCTAGAAGCCTGTGTGTGAGTATGTGTGTATGTGTGTGTATGGTCACTAGGCGCTGTCGTGTGCCTATAAAGCATTCCTTGAGTTAAGAGTGTGTAAGCATGTTTAGCATTGCTCGATTCTCGCAGACACAATACCTTCTCATCATCTGACTCCCTGCTTCTATCTGTCTCTCTATCTATCTACTCGTATCTATTATGATTTGTAATTATAATATGGAGTCCTGACATATTGCTCGGTCACGCGAAAATGGCGTACCATCGACAGTTAATAGTCATAACATATTGATACATATTATATACACATTATAATGAACTTATAAGTTAATTAAGTGAAATACATAATATTGTAAAAGTAACATAATTGTATGAATATTGTATACATATAATATTCATAGTAAATAGCAATTATTCAGTAATATTACATTTTAAACAAGTTGTATACATATTTGAATAAATGCATTAAAAGTAAATTATTAAACTGTAATACAGTATGTACTTGGATTATTGTAGTGAAATGCATACATGTGTTGGCCTTATAATTGTAGTTACATTTTGTTAATGCAACTGTTACATAAGTGTTTTGGCCTTATAATTGTAGTTAAAGTTACATAAAAGTTACATCTTGTTAATGCAACTGTTACATAAATGGTACATATCGCTTGTAGTTACAAAATTGTAGTTAAAGTTACCTAAAAGTTACATCTTGTTAATGCAACTGTTACATAAATTGGTACATATTGTTTGTAGTTACATAATTGTAGCAAGTGTAACATAATGCAATCGTTTGTCGTTACATAATTGTTACATATCGTTTGTAGTTACATAACTGTAGTTAAAGTTACATAAAAGTTACATCTTGTTAATGCAACTGTTACATTAATGGTACATATTGTTTGTAGTATTGTTTGTAGTTACATAATTGTAGCAAGTGTAACATAATGCAATCGTTTGTCGTTACATAATTGTTACATATCGATTGTAGTTACATAATTGTAGCAAGTGTAACAAAATGCAATCGTTTGTCGTTACATAATTATAATATGGAGTTACATGATTGTTACATATCGTTTGTAGTTTGTGGTATTTTGGCATATGTAGTAACACTTACACTTATTTTCATTTGTTTGTTATGTGATCTTACTCTATTTCTCTCTTTTTTCTTTCTTACTTTTTCTTTCTTTCTTTCTTTTTTTTTTTGTATGTATTGATTTTCTATAGTTTGTTTTTCTTCGCTTGTGTACGCATTTTCTATGTTGTTCATGGTTGCATAATTACTGGCTAATTTCCTTGGGATACTTTTTTAAAGTTTAGTTTATATTGCACAGATATTATTGAAAATGATATTATATAGTCCCATATTTTGTTATTTTATATAAAAAATATATATATACACTATATACAGTATTAACTATATACACTGACTTGTTGTTCACTTGTACCTATCGTGGGTAATATGTGTGTCAGCACTGTGTGGAAATCATTGTCTTCACGATTGTGTTGAAAATGTTCACTCTTGCTAACGTCATTTGTGTTGGCCATTTTTTTTTTCTCTCTAGTTTACCTTGTAACTTAATTTATATGTTTCCACTAGGTAGCTTTAATTATTAAATGTTTAATAGTTCTTTTAATCGCTCACTGAGTAACTGTGATGGTAGGCCTATATTTTCTTTATCACTTTGTAGATATAATAATGTATAGCTGTATGTATGAAACACGTATTTTATGTAGGTATAAATGGTAACACTCGTTGGTAGTAAATAAATGAATGAATATATACAGTGTAGAATATTTATTGTTGGTGATTATTTAGTGTTTGAGTTATGCAGATAACTGAAGTAAGTATGTGTATTTAAGCTGTAACTATACAGCACGTTTTATATGTTTGTGCAGAAGCTTATTGTCTACCACTGTGTATTGTATAAATGATGTAACTATGTAACTCACTAATTTTTACCGTGGTGGGAATGGTGTTAGTGATGGTGCAGGTGGTGAGTTGACTGACGTGGTGTCTTTTCAGCAAGCACGCATGATGACATCGACTTCCCACACTGGTAGCTGTTGTGAGTAAATGAGTAGCGATGAGTAACTTGAGTGAAGACGAGTGAGTAGGATGAGTTATGAGTCTTGTCTCACTCTTCGTTTGTTTGTTCCGTTTTTCTTCCTCGAGGTATTCGTGGTCCTTTTTTCTTGTGATTTACTCGTTGTAGGATGAAGACTGCCGCTACTTGTAGGTGCGTGTAGAAGATTATACAGACGACTTGTAGAGTTGTTACTTGTAGTTGATTGTAGATGGTTGTAGTTCATTGGTTCGTCGTAGAAATTTCAAGATTGATTGTATCAGTACTTTGTTAAACTACTGGCAAGACGTCGTGTGATCACTTCTTCATCAGCGTGATGATCATGGAGACGGAGGGGGCTGGTTGGAGAGAATCCTGTCAGGAGCTGGTTGTAAGCTGTTGGTTGTGAGAGGTATTTTTTTTGTTTTCAATCTTGATATTTTGTAGGAATTCACTGTTGATTCGTAGACGAGGTTCGTATCCCACCGCTGCCACCAAATGTCATAAAGACTTTGTAACTCCTTTGTGGTTACTTGTAGTTGAGTTATATATATATTAGACTTGTGGACGAGCGGTTGTTATACTTGAGTAGCTTTGTAGGTAGATAATCTTCTTTCCCATTTGTCATGTAGTGACAGAAGAGGTAAAGAATAGTATGGGACTATTTTTATTTGTCTTGGAAATATTAACAAGTCTCTCACACAGAGCGAAGTATAAAGTAGAGTCCCGCTAGCTATCCCTCTGTCTCGCTTTCTCTGTCTCTCTCTCAAGTTGCTAAGCCCTTCTCCCTGCGACCTGTCTGTTCAATGGCTCGCTTCTTTCTGCCCTCTCTTTCCTAAATTCTGGTGAAACAGGAGACGTATCACGTGTGTTCCTTGTGAGTGGAAAGTTCTAGAAGCCTGTGTGTGAGTATGTGTATATGTGTTTATGGTCAGTAGGCGCTGTCGTGTGCCTATAAAGCATTCCTTGAGTTAAGAGTGTGTAAGCATGTTTAGCACTCCTCGATTCTCGCAGACACAATACCTTCTCATCATCTGACTCCCTGCTTCTATCTGTCTCTCTATCTATCCATTATGATTTGTAATTATAATATGGAGTCCTAACAAGGTTAGGTTAGGTTAAGTCAGGTCAGGTTAAGATAGGTCAGGTCAGGTCAGGTCAGTCAGGTCAGGTTAGGTTAGGTCAGGTTAGATTAGGTTAGGTTAGGTTCGGTCAGGTTCGGTCAGGTCAGATTAGGTTAGGTCAGGTTAGGTTACGTCAGGTTAGGTCAGGTCAGGTCAGGTCATGTTAGATCAGGTCAGGTCAGGTCAGGTTAGATCAGGTCAGGTCAAGTTAGGTCAGGTCAGAATAGGTCAGGTTAGGTTAGGTCAGGTCAGGTCGTGTTAGGTTAGGTTAGGTTAGGTCAGGGTAGATCAGGTTAGGTTAGGTTAGGTCAGGGTAGGTCAGGCCAGGTCAGGTTAGGCTTGCTGTTTTATGCTAGAATAAGATTAGGGATCATCAGAAAAAATAACGATATTAGAAGATACATGACGATAAAAGAAGAGAGTAGAGAGGCCAAGACTAAGGTCCCGATTTTCGTCGGCTATGAAAGGTCCATAACACCTCTTCCTTAGCGATTTATTTTTGGTTATGGCTGGTTAATATCCTTTTGCACTTACGCAGAGGATGGCGATATTGGGAGGATTTAGGTAATACTGAAGAGGAGAGTAAGGTGTAATAAGCAAACTAAGTCGCTTAGGAGAAGATGTATTATCCTTTTGTACGTATTTATGCAGAGGATGGTGATATATGAAGAATTTGGGTAAAAGTGAAGAGAAGAATAAGGTGTCATAGGTAAAATAAATCGCTTAGGAAAAGGGACTAAGAGGAGAAACAGTGGGAGTCGGTCGTGGTGCTGTTATAACTCGCTTCGTGTTTTTATGACTACTTCCTGGCAGGCTACCAATATTTCCTTGTGTGGAGGAGAGAGAGAGAGAGAGAGTGAGGGGGGGGGGAGATGGAAAGAGGAAGGAAGGAAGAGTGAAAGCAAGAAGAGTAAGAGGAAATCATACTAATGTAAGGAAAGAAAGAAGGAAAAACGAGAGAGAGAAAGACAAGAAGAAGAGAAGGGGAAAGGAAGGAGTAGAGGAGGAAGAAGGAAGTAGAGAAAAATGGGAGGGAAGGAAAGGAGAGAAGAGAAAGGAAGGGAGAAGAGAACGAAGGAAGATGGGGAGGAAAATTGGATTGGAGGGAGGGAAGGAGTGATAAAGTTAAGAAAGAAGAATAGACGAAGAATTTTGACAGTAAAAGGGAAAAGGAACGGAGAGGGGAGAAGAGGAGAGGAGAAGAGGAGGTGAAAAATGATGAAGGGAGGAGGAGAGATGAGGAAGGAAAGATAACAAATGATGGGAGGGAAAAAATGGAGAGAGAGAGAGAGAGAGAGAGAGAGAGAGAGAACACAGCAGAGTGAATACTAAAAATAGGGAAAGACAGGAAAAAGAAAACATGAAAAATAAGATGATACAAGAAAGAGGAGAAAGACACAAAGATGATAAAGACAGGAAGACAGAGAGAGAAGGATTGAATATTCCTCTCACTTTAAATCATGTTATGTGGCGAGAAGTTAATGAAAACGAAGTTATTGTGGTAGAAATAGCCGAAGTTTTTATACAAATTAATTTAAGATACCCATCATTGAGTTAACAGAAAACGAACACTATCTTGTACAGTGTCGTTATTATTATTATTATTATTATTATTATTATTATTATTATTATGATAATGCCATTAGGGATTAGTAAAGCTTAAAAAGATATTACTAAGTGCTTGATTTCTTTATTTTCTCTTCGAAGATGATGAGAAAAAGACAAAGAAAAGGAATAGGGAGAAGAGAAGAAACGGGAGTGAAAGTGAAGAGAAAGTAATGGATGTGAAAAAAGAAAAGAAAGCAGAACAGAATAGGAGATAAGAGAAAGGAGAGGAAAGGAATGGGAAGGAGAGGAGAGAGAGAGAGAGAGAGAGAGAGAGAGAAGGGGGGGAGAAGGGAGATAGAGCTAAATAGAGAAAGAATGATAGATAAACAGATAGATGAGAGAGAGAGAGAGAGAGAGAGAGAGAGAGAGAGAGGGAGGGAGGATAGAGAGATATAGATAGACAGAGAAAGAATGATAGATAAACAGTTAGATGAGAGAGAGAGAGAGAGAGAAAGAGAGAGAGAGAGAGAGAGAGAATGAGAATGACAGACAGATAAACAGATAAATGAGAGAGAGAGAGAGAGAGAGAGAGAGAGAGAGAGAGAGAGAGAGAGGGTGAAACAGGAAACAGAAGGCATTAAAGAGAGACATAATAATAAACAAATTAATTCTCTCTCTTCTATTTCACATGCCTATCTCAGAAACACACATTTCTTTCATGCCCGAGATTTTTCTCAGAGTGCATGACACGATTCCATGCTTTCATCTTACACCAAAGAGGCCAACTTTAATCTCAACTTACAACATTCCTATTTGTCTTCCTTGTCCATAAATATTACACTACATGACCAGGTAAAAGAGAAGGAAGATTGCTAGTTCACTGAAAGCAGTGGCAAGAAATAGGGAAGTTAAAAGAAATAGGAAGTGAGTTGGTAAGTAAAAAAGTCGCTGCATGATAGTATTGTGATCCCAAGTCTAATATGTGTGTGTGTGTGTGTGTGTGTGTGTGTGTGTGTGTGTGTGTGTGTGTGTGTTAGAAGGACACAAGTCATGAGTGAGAGCAGTGGAAATGAGGGGCAGTGAATGGAGTTACGTGGAGAGACAGACAGAGACAAGTGGGAAAGTGAAGGAGCGTTGTGGTTTGGATGGGTATCTCTCTCTCTCTCTCTCTCTCTCTCTCTCTCTCTCTCTCTCTCTGGGAATCCCGCGTCTGGTTCACTGTTAAGGAAATGACGAGAAGTATTTAAAGCGTCAAAATAAATTGATATGTTAGGAAGAATGAAGGAAGTAGGAAGCAAGAGAGAGAGAGAGAGAGAGAGAGAGAGAGAGAGAGAGAGAGAGAGAGAGAGACAGACAGACAGACAGACAGACAGACAGAGACAGACAGAGAGACAGTCAGAGACAGACAGATAGACAGACAGACAGACAGAGACAGAGGGAAGGAGTGAGAGAAAAAGAGGGAAAGAAGGAAGGAAAAAGGAAGGAAGGAAGGGATGGAGGAGGAAGGAAAAAAGGAGCGAAGGAGAGGTTGGGAAGGAAAGAAGGAAGGAAAAGAGGATAGGAAAGTGTGTAGTGAATGTTAAAGCACCGGGATGATAAAGAAGAATGAAGGAAAGGGAAGAAGGAAGGAAGATGATTGAAGAAGGAAGAAAAGGAAAGATGAAGAGAGGAAGAGTAGGAGGAAGGAAGGAAAGAAGGAAGGATGAGAAGTATGAAAGAAAGGGAAGAAGGAAGGAAGATGACTGGAAGAAAGGTGATTTAAGAGGAAGAAAAGATTAAGATGAGGAAGAGTAAGAGGAAGGAAGGAAGGAGGGAAGGAAAGAAGGACGGAAGGAAGGAAGGAAAGAAAGATGAGAGAAAAGGAGAAGTTGAAGGAAAAGAAGGAAGGTAGGAAGAAATGAAAAGGAAAAAAATGCTGGTGGAAATAAAGGAAAGACAGAAAGGAAAGAAGGATGGAAGGAAGGAAGGAAGGAAGGATAAACATGTAGGAAAACTATATGAAAGAAAGACTAGGAAGGAAGAAAACGAGAGGAAAAAATAAATACGGAAAGGGAGAAGGAGGAAAGGAGAAGAGAGAGGAAAGAAAGAACGGAAGGAAGAAGTAAAGGAAGGAAGGAATTATGTAAGTAGGGAAGGAAGGAAGGAAGGAAAAGGGTAGAAAGAAGAAAGGGAAAGGGAAAAACAGAGAAAGGAAAAGAGATAGGAAGGAAGGAAAGAAGGAAGAGACAGTGTTAAGAAAAGTGTGTAGTGAGTGTTAGGTCACCGAGAAGGCTGTTTCTCAAGACAAGAATCTGCCTCATTTTCCTGCCTTAATCTGCCTCACCCTGCCTAACCCAGTTTCTCCCCTGACTCTCTTACCTTAAATGGCCTTACCTTGCTTCTCTTGCCTCCTCCCTACCTCTCTCCTGCCTCACCCTGCCTCACCCAGTTTCCCTTGCCTCTCTTCTCACTCTCTCTGCCTTCCCGTGCCTCACCAAGCATACGCCTGCCTCTCTGCCTCAACTGCCTTTCCATACCTCACCCTATCTCTACCATCCTTACCCTGGTCTGTCTTGCCTCTCCCTGCCTCTCCCTGCCTCACCCTCATGCTTGGCTTCCTCTGTCCTGCCTTCTCTCTTTCTTGTTCACCCGGCCATGTCCCTCGCCTCTCTTTATCCTTCTCTCTCTCTCTCTCTCTCTCTCTCTCTCTCTCTCTCTCTCTCTCTCTCTCTCTCCCTCCCTCCTGTAGCTAGTGTATCAGAGGCAGATCATCCCGCTTGCTTATTCTCTTTTAGCCAAACTGGTCCTCTCTCTCTCTCTCTCTCTCTCTCTCTCTCTCACACACACACACACACATACACACACACACACACACCAGTCTCTCGTCTTATCTCTCCATCTCATTTGCGATCTCCCTCTCCTCCTTCAGTCCCCCTTTCATACACTCCTAGTCAGTCTCTGTCTTCATTCTCTGTGCATATCAGAACTACGTCACTGTGTGTGTGTGTGTGTGTGTGTGTGTGTGTGTGTGTCTGTCTGTCTGCCTGTCTGTCTCCTCCTCCTCCTCCTCCTCCTCCTCCTCCCCCTCCTCTTCCTCCTCCTCCTCCCCCTCCTCCTCCTTCTCTTGCGCCATCTTGGGATACACGCGCATTAAAGCAGCGCTCCGCATATCCAAGTGTTTCAACAACAAGCTTGAGTGAAGATCGGTGTGAAAGTGAACAGATCAGTGTATAAGAATCGTAGACATATTTCCCCCGTGTAAAGTATTTAAATACATTTCATGTAAAAGTTTTAGAGCGGGTTAAAGGTGTAAAGTGTTCGCGTGTTCCTTTGTTCACATATATTCCCACTCTACACATCGTATTCCTGCCCTTTCCCTCCGTTATTTCTGGTCTCAGACATATTATAGTTTATTTTCCCGCAGATCAAGGTCAGTTAGAACGATATCTAACAAACAGATTATCTTTTCTCACTAGTAAATGGTGTAGTGAGCTGAGAGTGTATTTACCTACCAGCTCTCTTTGTTTTTGTTCCCACTATCAGCCTTATACGTCTTACTTTAAAGTCTAACGTAACAAATACAAAGTTGCTTGCTAGTTTAGTGCAAGTGAATAGCATTGTCTTCTGTATAGAGTAACAAATGTGGGATTGATTTTACACCAGTGAAATAGTTTTTGCACTACAAACCGTTGTTCACTGAGTGAAGCTAGGTGTTTATTTTGATTTCTCCCCAACATTCCACTGTTATTTTCTTTTTTCTTTTTTTCTCCCAGTGAATCAGTTTATGGTGTACTTCCAAAATACATGGTAAGCTAGATCATACCATAGCAAGTAGATTTTCTTTTCATTTTACACAGTTCATGGTAAGTTAGGTTGCAAGCAGATTTTCTACTCTTTTCACACTGGTAAAAGGTCATGTAGGTTGGGTTGTGCTATAGCAGGTGGATTTTCTATTCTTTTTATACTGGTAAAGGAAGATAGTATATAAAAAGTAAGTGGATCTCCCTAGAAATTCAATATTTCATTTATAGAGTAAATTGTCCATTTTTAACAACATCCCTTAACCAGTTGTATATTATTTTTTATTTTCAGTTGTTCACTGAGAGAAGCTAGGTCTTTATTTTGATTTTTTCCCCAACATTCCATTGTTATTTTTTTGTTTTTCCTTTTTCTCCAGTGAATCAGTGTATGGTGTATTTCCACAATTCATGGTAAGCTAGATCATACCATAGCAAGTAGATTCCCTTTTCATTTGACACAGTTCATGGTAAGGTAGGTTGTACCATAGCAAGCAGATTTTCTGTTCTTTTTACACTGGTAAAAGAATTCATGTAGGTTGGATTGTGCCATAGCAGGTAGATTTTCTATTCTTTTTATACTGGTAAAGGAAGATAATATATAAAAAGTAAGTGAATCTCCCTAGAAATTCAATATCTCATATATAGAGTAAATTGACCATTTGTAACAACATCCATTAACCGTTGTATATTATTTTTTATTTGTGTGGGATTGTGGAAATATTGCTGCAAAATGTCATCTAACCTGAAGGTCTGCCAGGAGTGTACTGGTCGCTTTGCGGCTCAGTATTTTTCGAATTACTTTTCGACGCCTGTGTGCAAACTATGCATCTTGAGAAGAGATCTAGAAAATGGTTTAGCTGAATCGCAGAGAAATTACAGGGAACTCAAGGCAGAGTTTGAGACACTGAAAGAGTTTGTAGTGGCAAATGTAGGAGTCAGCAACAGCACTCGAGAAGGAAGAAGCGTACAAACTGAGCTCGTACAAGCCCCCACCCATCAGGCAGTTACAAATAATAGTGTCTCAGTATCTTCCTCACCCAGCGATTCAGTACGTTCCTCGCCAAGCGAAGTCCCCTTTACTATGGTAAGAAATGGCGCAAAACCTGGAAAAGATATGAGGAAGCATCTTCCCATAACTACATATAATCGCTACCAGATCCTTGCCGAAGCGGTTAATGAGACAGAAGAAACAAGGCTTATTGGGGACTCTATTGTACGCAGTCAGCTGGAGGAATTTTGTGGATGCGCCCCCATCTTCAGAAAGAGGTACTGTTTTCCAGGAGGTGGACTATGTGGTATCACAGAAGCCTGCGATGAGGTCACAAAAGACGCAAATGATCAAACTCTATACGTTATCCATGTTGGTACAAATGATCTGAAGCGCAATAGATCAGAGGAATTGCTAGCAAAGTATCATGAAATGATCAAACGATTCAAAACTAAGTCCACTAATGTGATAATATCTGGTATACTCCCAAGGACCAAGGCAGAAAATAGTTTCTATGTTAAGGCCTTCAGCACAAATAACCGGCTCAAATCTCTCTGCACGCAAGAGGGAGTCGACTTTGTCAATCTGTGGGACCAGTTTTATGAGCAACATACTCTATTCCAGAAAGATGATCTCCATTTGAACTCAGTAGGAGCAGTACAGCTAGGTAGACTTCTATACGATAAAGTCGCCCTCTTCAGATAAAAAAACACGGCACGTCCAGGAACAGTAACCTTAATGTAAATACCCACAAAGTCAGATCACCAACTGTTTGGAACAGAATTAAAGTCTGTTATGTTAACACACGTAGTCTACGTAACAAGTTTGAGGATTTAGAATCTCTTATTTACCTAGAAAATTATGACATTGTTGGCATCACAGAGTCCTGGATAAACACATCTGACCGTGACTTTCTAGCGGAATACTCATTAACAGGGTACAATATTTTCAGCTGTGAGCGACCACATCGAGCTGGTGGCGGTGTTTTACTATATGTGAAAACTAGTCTTCATCCCCTTGTGCTATCCAAACCCAGTATTACCAACATAGATGCCAGCTAAGTTTAGCTAAGTATTAATTCACACAAAATAAATATATGTCTCATCTGTCATCCTCCAGCACAGTCAGCTGAGACAGATGAAAAACTTTACGATCAAATTGCGGAAATTTGTTGTCAAGAGGATTGCATAATTTTTGGAGACTTTAATCTACCGGTAACAAAGTGGGGTGAACCACTGACGTTACATTCAGGACAAGAGCTTTATATGAATCTTCAAGAAACTGCCCTTTCTCAACATGTAGAATACCCAACGAGAGGAAACAATATCCTAGACATCATCTTGACTACAAATGATAACCTAGTCAACAACGTTGAAATAGGACCTGAGTTTAGTTCCAGTGATCATCGAACTATACAGTTTAATATTACTACCGAAAAAGTAAAAGAAACGGAGAGCAAGGAAAAGGTCCCAGAGTATCGTAGAGCTAATTTCAACAGGCTCAGAGCGCTACTTGCAACTGCAGATTGGAATCAAATGTCTGAAACTGATGACATAAACCAAGCATGGGTAATATTCACCGAAAAATTTAATGAAGTGGTAAAGTCATGTGTGCCACTACGTAACAGACGTCCAGCTGGAAATAGTAAACCAAAGTGGTGGTCCAGTGAAATAAAAAGTAACTTAATAGCCAAAAAACAGGCACACCATAAATATAAAGCTACACAAAATAATGATGATAAATTACAATACGATAATCTACGCCACATATCGAAAAGACTTTCTAAACAAAGCAAAAGAGCACTGGAGATCCACATTGCTAATACGTGCAAATCAAATCCTAAAGAATTTTACAGTTACATTAGAAAGAAAAAGGTTATGACTACATCAATAGGTCCTCTAGAAACAAACAATGGCAAACACACTGAAAATGAGGTCGAAATGGCAAACATTCTTAACGATTACTTTCCGTCTGTTTTTACAGTTGAAAACACCACCAGAAACCAACTATTGCATACAAACCAAGCAATTGCACAGTCCTTAGTAACTATGCTATCCATAATAGCAATATCCTTTCAGTCATAAATAGTACGAACATAAACAAAACCCCTGGCCCGGATAAAATATCACCGAGAATTCTCAAAGAAGCAAAATATGAGTTACTGCTGCCACTCTCTGTCTTATTCAATAAATCATTAAGTACTGGGAAAGTTCCATGCGAATGGAAACTAGCAAATGTAACAAAAATTTTCAAAAAAGGAAATGAGTCGCACCCAGGAAATTACAGACCAATCAGCTTAACATCAGTAGTGTGCAAGTTAATGGAAAAAATCATAAGAGATAAAATAGTGAATTATCTAGAAGAAAATAATATAATTAAAGCCTCACAGCATGGATTCAGACATCGTCGTTCATGCTTAACTAACTTACTGGACATCTTCCATGATGTTTACAAATCATATGATGACTCAAGAGCAGTAGATATAATTTACCTCGACTTTCAGAAAGCATTTGACACTGTCCCTCACAAGCGTCTCATGAGAAAAATAGAAGCACATGGAATAAAAGGAAATACACAAAAATGGTTACAAGACTGGCTTTCAGACCGAAAACAGCGAGTTGTGATAAACGGAAAGGAATCCAAATGGCGTAATGTGATCAGCGGCGTTCCCCAAGGCTCAGTACTTGGACCGATACTTTTTATTATCTATATAAATAATATTGATGAGGGTCTAAATTGTAAAGTATCCAAATTTGCAGATGATATTAAAATAACCAGTAAAGTCACTTCAAAATTACAGTGGCAGCAGTTACAAAATGACCTTAATACTTTAGCAAGCTGGGCAGAAAAGGGCAGAAAAATGGCAAATGAAATTCAACACAGAAAAATGTAAATTACTTCATATTGGAAGTAACAATGCCCATGCAAATTACAAAATGAACAATATTCAGTTATCAAGTACAGACAGTGAAAAGGATCTTGGTGTGATAATATCAAATGACCTAAAACCAAGCATGCAGTGTACCGATGCGGTTAAAATTGCAAACAAGCTGGTGGGTTTTATTGGAAGAACTTTCGAGTTTAAAGCGGAAAAAGTCATACTTGCCTTGTACAACTCGCTAGTGCGCCCCCATGTTGAGTATTGTGTGCAATTCTGGTCTCCGTACTACAGAAAGGATATTGAAAAATTAGAGAAAATTCAGCGAAGAATCACAAAAATGATACCACGACTTAGAAACAAACCATATGAGGAACGCCTTGAAGAACTTAAATTATTTAGCCTAACGAAGCGCAGGTTAAGAAGGGACCTTACTGAAGTTTTCAAAATCATGAAGGGATATGACAACTTAGACATGAATAAATATTTTGATATAGACTGGTCGAGTCAAACAAGAAGTAATGGCTGCAAAATTATGGGAAAGCGATTCCAATCCAATGAAGCAAAATACTTCTTCTTTAACAGAGTTGTAAATATCTTGAACAGATTACCCTCAGATACCGTGAACAGTATCTCAATTGAGACATTCAAAAACAAATTAGACAAGTATTTGCATGAGAATCCTCAGCTGACTCTTTTTCTGTCCGAATAACTTGCTTTTATAGCTACGGTACATGTAAGTTCATGCCCCTTTTGTCTACAAGACACCCCGAAAACAATGTACCCGTACATAGTGTTGCGTCACGATATTATACATTTTCAATTTATTCAGTGCAAACAAAGCAATATAAGCACAGATTAGGATCTGCACAGATAACCCTGAGTTAACAGTCACTACTCTTACTTTTGACCTGTGATGGGCTGTGGATCACTGAGGGTCCGTGTTAGTCAAGTGACCACCATCGGGATTTTTTTAATGTACCAGGGGTCACTGCTTCAGGATGAAACTTGTGTACTTGTCCCACATGGGAGAGTTCCCTGTCTCAGTGGAGTGAATAGAGCTAGGGCCTGATTGACTGCTGCCTACCTTTAAAGCGCCAGGCAAGGCTGCCGCACCACCCCTAAACATCCACACTGTGCAGCCCCATTGTGTCTACAGGACACCCCATAAACTTAACATAGCGTCACGTCACTGCATTATATGTTTTTCGATTTACCCAAAGCAAATGAGGTAATATACAATAAGCACAGATTAGGATCTGCACAGACAACCCTGAGTTAACAGTCACTACTCTTACTCTCGACCTGTGATGTGATGTGGATCACTGAGGGTCCCTGTTAGTCAAGTGACCACCATCGGGATTTTTTTAATGTACCAGGGGTCACTGCTTCAGGATGAAACTTGTGTACTTGTCCCACATGGGAGAGTTCCTTGTCTCAATGGAGTGAACGGAGCTATTGCCTGATTGACTGCTGCCTACCTAAAAAGCGCCAGGGAAGGTTGCTGCACCACCCCTAAACATCCACTCTGTGCATTGCACATCCATACTGTGCACTGTGCAGTCCCCTTTTACCTAAGACACCCGTCTTACATATTTTTCAATCTCCCCAATGCAAAGAAAGCAATATAAGCACAGATTAGGATCTGCACAGATAACCCTGAGTTAACGGTCACTACTCTTACTTTCGACCTGTGATGGGCTGTGGATCACTGAGGGTCCATGTTAGTCAAGTGACTACCATCGGGATTTTTTTTAATGTACCAGGGGTCACTGCTTCAGGATGAAACTTGTGTACTTGTCCCACATGGGAGAGTTCCTTGTCTCAGTGGAGCAAACGGAGCTATTGCCTGATTGACTGCTGCCTACCTTAAAAGCGCCAGGCAAGGCTGCCGCACCACCCCTAAACATCCACACTGTGCAGTGTGTAGCTTCCATGTTATGTCCACAGACTTCCCATTAACTCAATGTACCAGTTTATAATGTCATGCCGTAACTATTATTTTATTTGTTTACTTTCTCTTTCAGGTTACTCTATCGGGTAGCTTATAGATAAAGTATTATAGAATGTGACTTTTCCTTTCCAGTGTTTCTTATAAAATTTCCATGCCAGTTTTTCCATGCTGCATGGTGGTTTTTCTCACTTTTTCCTGGAGGGTTTTGTGGTGGGGGGAGCCTTCTTGCTTTACTATCCTTATCCTTCAGCATGTAGAGTAAGATCTTGTAGTCATAGTTTTCTCTAACAAGCAGCCTCGAAAGGGCCATAAGGTCTGTTGCTGTTTGCTTTCCTGTGTATTCCTGTGTATTCCTCCTCCTTCTCCTCCTCCTCACAGCAGCCATCTTGGAATAACGCGTTCACCAGCTCTCTGCATAATTATCCAAGTGTTTTAACAACAAGTTTGAGTGAATATTGGCGTGAAAGTGAATAGATCAGTGCATAAGAGTCCTAGACATATTTCCCCCGTGTAAAGTATTTAAATAGATTTCATGTAAAAGTTTTTGAGTGGGTTAAAGGTGTTAAGCGTTCTCGTGTCCCTTTGTTTACATTATATTCCCACCCTCTTCATTGTATTCCTACCCTTTCCCTCCTTTATTTCTGGTCTTAGTCATATTATAGTTTATTTTCCCGCAGATCAAGGTCAGTTAGAACGATATCTTAACAAGTAGAATATCTTTTCTCACTAGTAAATGATGTTAGTGTATTGAGAATGTTTTTACCAACCAGCTCTCATTGTTTTGGTTCCCACTATCAGCTGTGTACGTCTTAGCACTGTAAAGTCTAACAAATATTAATTGAGTTGCTTGCTGTTTTAGTGCAAGTGAATAGCATTGTCTTTTGTGTAGAGTAACAACTGTATGTTTAATGTTACACCAGTGAAATAGTTTCTACACTATAAACTGTTGTTCACTGAGTGGAGCTAGGTTTTTATTTTGTTTTTTCCCTCCATTCCATTGTTATTTTTATTCTCCCTTTTTCTTTTCTTCCTTTTTTTTTCTCCCAGTCAATCAGTTTATGGTGTATTTCCACAATTCGTTAGATTGTACCATAGCAAGTAGATTTTCTCTTCTATTTACACTGGTAAAGGCATTCATGGTAAGTTTGGTTAAACCATAGCAGGTAGATTTTTTTTTTAATTCTTTTATGCTGGTAAAGAAATTCATGGTAAGTTACCTGTAGGTTGTACCATAGCAAGCAGATTTTCTATTCTTTTTACTCTGGTAAAAGAATTCATGGTAGGTTGGATTGTGCCATAGCAGGTAGATTTTCTATTCTTTTTACACTGGGAAAGGAAGATAATATGTAAAAAGTAAGTGAATCTCCCTAGAAATTCAGTATTTCATTTATATAGTAAATTATCCATTTGTAACAACATCCCTTAACCAGCTGTACATATATATATATATTTTTTGGTGGTATTTTGGAAATACTGCTGCAAAATGCCATCTATACTGAAGGTCTGCCAGGAGTGTACTGGTCATTTTCCGCCTCAGTATTTTTCTGATTACTTTTCGACACCTGTTTTCAAACTATGCATCATGAGAAGAGATCTAGAAAATGGTTTAGCCGAATTGCAGAGAAGTTACAGGGAACTCAAGGGAGAGTTTGAGACACTGAAAGAGTTTGTAGCGGCAAATGTAGGAGTCAGCGACAGCACTCATGAAGGAAGACACTTACTAACTGAGCTTGTCCAAGCTCCCGCCCATCAGGCAGTTACAAATGATAATGTACCAGTATCATCCTCACCCAGCGATTCAGTACGTTCCTCGCCAAGTGAAGTCCTCTTTACTACGGTAAGAAATGGCGCAAAACCCGGAAAAGGTACGAGGAAGCACCTTCCCTTAACTACTACAATCGCTACCAGATCCTTGCTGAAGCGGTTGATGAGACAGAAGAAACAAGGCTTATTGGGGACTCTACTGTACGCGGTCGGCTGGAGGAACTTTGTGGACGTGCCCTCAGCAGCAGAAAGAGGTACTGTTTTCCAGGAGGTGGACTATGTGATATCACAGAAGCCTGCGATGAGGTCACAAAAGACGCATATGATAAAACTCTATACGTCATCCATGCTGGTACAAATGATCTGAAGTGCAATAGATCAGAGGAATTGCTAGCAAAGTATCATGAAATGATCAAACGATTCAAACCTAAGTCCACTAATGTGATAATATCTGGTATACTCCCAAGGATCAAGGCAGAGAATAGTTTTTATGATAAGGCCTTCAGCACAAATAACCATCTTAAATCTCTCTGCACGCAAGAAGGAGTCGACTCTATCAATCTGTGGGACCAGTTCTATGAGCAGCATACTCTATTCCAGAAAGATGGGCACCATCTGAACTCGGTAGGAGCGGCACAGCTAAGTAGACTTTTACACAATAAAGTTGCCCTCTTCAAGTAAAAAAACGCGGAACGTCCAGGAGCAGTAACCTCAGCGTAAATACCCATAAAGTCAGGTCTTCAACTGTTTGGGACAGAATTAGAGTCTGCTATGTTATCGCACATAGTCCACACAACAAGTTTGAGGATTTAGAATCTCTTATTTACCTGGAAAATTATGACATTGTTGGCATCACAGAGTCCTGGATAAACACATCTGGCCGTGCCTTTTTAGCGGAATACTCATTAACTGGGTACAATATTTTCAGCCGTGAGCGACCACATCAAGCTGGTGGCGGGGTTTTACTATATGTGAAAACTAGTCTCCATCCGCTTGTGCTATCCAAACCCAGTATTACCAACATAGATGCCAGTTACGTTCAGCTGAGTATTAATTCACACCAAATAAACATATGTCTCGTCTATCGTCCTCCAGTACAGTCGACTGAGACAGATGAAAAACTTAACGATCAAATTGCAAAACTTTGTTGTCAAGAGGATAGCGTAATTATTGGAGACTTTAATCTGCTGGTAACAAAGTAGGGTGAACCGCTAACGGCACACTCAGGACAAGAGCTTTATGTGAATCTTCAAGAAAGTGCCCTTTCCCAACAAGCAGAATACCCAGCAAGAGGAAACAATATCCTAGACCTGATCTTAACTAAAGATGATAATCTAGTCAACAATGTTGAAATAGGACCTGAGTTTAATTCCAGTGATTATCGAATTACACAATTTGATATTACTGAAAAAGTTAAAGAAACAGTGTGCAAAGAAAAGGTCCTTGACTATCGCAGAGCGGATTTCACCAGGCATAGAGTGCTACTTGCAAATACAGACTGGAATGAAATGTCTGAAACCGATGACATAAACCAAGCATGGGAAATATGCACCAAAAAATTTAATGAAGCAGTAATGTCATGTGTGCCACTACGTAACAGGCGTCCAGCTGGTAATAGTAAACCAAAGTGGTGGTCCAGTGAAATTAAAAGTACCTTAATAGCCAAAAAACAGGATACCATAAATTATAAAACCACACAAAATTATGATGATAAATTGCAGTATGAAAATCTATGCTGCATATCAAAAAGACTTATTAAACAAAGCAAAAGAGCACTGGAGATCCACATTGCTAATATGTGCAAATCAAATCCTAAAGAATTTTACAGTTACATTAGAAAGAAAAAGGTTATGACTACATCAATAGGCCCTCTAGAAACGAACAATGGCAAACACACAGAAAATGAGGTCGAAATGGCGAACATTCTTAACGAATACTTTGCGTCTGTGTTTACAGTAGAAAACACCACCAGACACCTACTGTTGCCCACAAACCAAGCAAGTAGCACAGTCCTTAGCAACTATGCTATCCATAATAGCGATATCCTCTCAGCCACAAATTGTACGAACATAAACAAAACCCCTAGCCCTGATAAAATATCACCGAGAATTCTCAAAGAAGCAAAAAATGAGTTACTGCTGCCACTCTCTGTCTTATTCAATAAATCTTTAAGTACTGGGAAAATTCCATGCGAATGGAAACTAACAAATGTAACACCAATTTTCAAAAAAGGAAATAAGTCACACCCAGGAAATTACAGACCAATCAGCTTAACATCAATAGTGTGCAAGTTAATGGAAAAAATGATGAGATAAAATAGTGAATTATCTAGAAGAAAATAATATAATTAAAGCCTCGCAGCGTGGATTCAGACATCGTCGTTCATGCTTAACTAACTTACTGGACTTCTTCCATGATGTTTACAAATCATATGATGACTCAAGAGCAGTAGATATAATTTACCTCGACTTTCAGAAAGCATTATCACTGTCCCTCACAAGCATCT
>NC_137069.1:17170253-17210253 GCF_032717465.1 Coenobita brevimanus
TCCCAGTCTGCCCTATCAAAGTGCCATCAGGTCACCCTGACAGGTTCAGAACCGGGAGGTGTGGGAGGGTTAACTACTGAGTCTTTGATGAGATTGTGGTCAGAGGATCCAAGTGGTGACAGTACCTCTATCCTGTATCGATCTGGATTATTTGTCAAGAATAAATCCAAGAGATGGGCATTATGGTCAGGATTATCAGATATTCTGGTTGGTTGCTTTACCAACTGGGTGAGATTAAACGATTCCGCAAACAGCTCACACTCTAGACCAGTGTCGTCAGTCCGGGCAGAATGCAATAACCATTCAATATTATGTATGTTAAAATCACCCAAAGTGGTAATTTCGGTGCCACGGGCAAGGTTAAGGTTGCTCAACTGAGTGGATATGGAATCAAATACACTGGGTTCCGAAGAAGCATTGGGGGAACGATAAACTAAACAAATATATTTGGTAATGTTTTGACAATTTAGTTTATATAATGAATAATCAAAACTGGATGAAGTGAAGTTTAAAGTAGTGTCAACTGCATATTGGGATTTGACATAAGAACAGGTGCTGCCCTTGTTACAGAAGTTTGTAAGGAGATGGTAACCGGGAAAACAAAATGGAGACATATCGGTAGAGGGTGAGATTTGTGGTTCTGTGAGGAAAAGGGCCAAAGGGGATATGGACTGAAGGAAAAAATGAACTGAGTTTAAATTTGTGATAAGGCCGCTGATGTTGGTAAAGAATAAGGCCGCACTGTCACTTCTTCGTCGATGAGCATTCCCGGAAATAGCAACAGTCGCTGCCAGCACAGTCGCTTGATGGTGACCGGGAGGACCCTGTGCCGCCAGCCCCATCCAGCCGGTGGTGGCAATCCGAGGTACCACCTCATTTGATAGTAAGATTGCAGCGGCCATTACTAAAGATGTGAATAGAAGGTGTGATATGTTATGTACATGTAGTGTGGTGAAGACAGTTGAAGGTAGAGTTATTATGAGAGCATGCTGGCCTACTCTCTGTGTAAATGAATGCACTGAATATGTTCAGCAAAGGGAGATGGTCAGGATCAAGTCCTGAGGGCTGGTGAAACGGGAGCTCCAGCTCTCCTTATCACCAGCTTGCCATCAACCTCGGGAGTAATGCCCTGTTCAACTGGTGCTACAGTTTATATATACATATATATATATATATATATATATATATATATATATATCTTCGTCCAGAAATGTATATCTTCACATGCATATTTTGCCTGTGACTGGAATATCACTTTTTGAGTTTAATATGTCAAATGTTGGTTGTAAACTGATATTTCAAAATTCACGAGGTGGATGATTCAATCATGGATGCACTAAAAGTCGCGGACTGTCTCTCAATTGTCTAGCAACAGTCCAGTGAGAAAGTAGCAGAAGTGTCTAGCGACCATCTCGCAACAGTCTCTAGGCAATCCAGAGACAAAGTTGCCTTGTCTCCAGTGTGTCTCTGGACTGTCGCCCGTCTGTATCTGGATTGTCTCGCAACAGTTGAGATACATAGTCGCTCGACTGTCTCTAGACTTTATATCTCGGTGTGTACAAGGCTTTAGAAACAAATCATATGAGGAACGCCTTGAAGAACTTAAATTATTTAGCCTAACAAAGCACATGTTAAGAGGGGACCTTATTGAAGTTTTCAAAATCATGACAGGATATGACAACTTAGACATGAATAAGTATTTTGATACAGACCGGTCGACTCAATGGCTGTAAAATTATGGGAAAGCGTTTCCAATCCCATGAAGCAAAATACTTCTTCAACAGAGTTGTAAATATCTTGAACACATTACCCTCAGACACCGTGAACAGTATCTCAATTAAGACATTCAAAAACAAAATAGACAAGTATTTGCATGAGAATCAGCTGACTCTTTTTCTGTCCGAATAACTGGCTTTTATAGCAATATATAAGTTCATTCCCCTTTTATCTACAAGACACCCTGTAAACATCGCATCACGTCATTATATATTTTTCAATTTATTCAATGCAAATAAAGTAATTTAAGCACAGATTAGGATATGCATTGATAACCCTGAGTTAACGGTCACTACTCCAACTTTCAACCTGTGATGGGCTGTGGATCACTAAGGGTCCTGTTAGCCAAGTGACCACCATCGGGATTTTTTTAATGTACCAGGGGTCACTACTTCAGGAGGAAACTTGGTACTTGTTCCAATGGGAGAGTTCCTTGTCTTAGTGGAGTGATTGGAGCTAGGGCCTGATTGACTGCTGCCTACCTAAAAAACACCAGGCAAGGCTGCCGCACCACCCCCTAAACATCCACACTGTGCGCTGTGCAGTCCCCTTGTATCTACAAGACGACACGTAAACTCAACATACTCGTACATATTTTCACGTCACGTCATTATACATTTTTCAATTTACTCAATGCAAATAAAGTAATATAAGCACAGATTAGGATCTGCACAGATAGCCCAGAGTTAACGGTCACTACTCTTACTTTCGACCTGTGATGGGCTGTGGATCACTGAGGGTCCCTGTTAGCCGAGTGACCACCATCGGGATTTTTTTAATGTACCAGGGGTCACTGCTTCAGGAGGAAATTTGTATACTTGTCCCACATGGGAGAGTTCCTTGTCTCAGTGTAGTGAACGGAGCTAGGGCCAGATTGACTGCTGCCTACCTAAAAAGGGCCAGGCAAGGCTGCTGCACCACCCCTAAACATCCTCTCTGTGTACTGTACATTCACACTGTGCACTGTGCTGTCCCCTTTTGTCTATAAGACATCCCATCTTATATATTTTTCAATTTCCTCAATGCAAAGAAAGTTATATAAGCACAGATTAGGATCTGCACAGATTGCCCTGAGTTAACTGTCACTACTCTTACTTTCAACCTGTGATGGGCTGTGGATCACTGAGGGTCCTTGTTAGACAAGTGACCACCATTGGGATTTTTTAAACCCATGGCATCCCGTCGATGGTCTTTAACATCCACACGTTTTGTCACTGTCAATCCTGTCGATGTACATAAACGCGAATCAATTGCAAGGTCACTAATTTGCACAATTTTCAATTTTCGCGATTGATTTTTGGTACGAATACATGTGACACCTTCCTCTACAAGATGCCAGGCAGGGACAATGCCTTACCCAGCATGACCTCCTCCTCCCCCTGCACACCATTGTCTCAGCAATTCACCTGTTATCAGTGACATGGCCTGTAAAGCCATGTCACGCCACGGTACGAAATTCAGGACCAGAGTGATTCCCCAATCAATGACAGTGTGGAGGACAAACTTTACATAGCATTAGAGGAGGAAACAGTCAGAAATGATGATTAGGTAATGTGGCAAAAAAAGGTCAGGTATGGTGATGAGTTAGTGAGTCAAACAATGCTTATAATGCCTATATTACTGCTCGAATACCAATATACTCTCGTACTACATATAAATTCGTACCAAGTAAATAAATAAATACCGTTTATGAGTGGCGTGAAATAGTTATCCTCCCATCGAACTCGTTTTCTTTGGTGCCAGCCTGTTAGAAAACCCAGTAAGGTAAGGAGGTACTCCTACCAGTATCGAGTATTTTTAAACCTCAGATGAGCGATTTCTCTATGAATTTCCGATGTTTCTAACCAAAAGCGGAGGTTTGAGCCAAAAAAATTTTTTTCCAAAAATGGTCGGGATTGGGGGGAGTCAGGGGTGGAAATGTGGTCGGGATGGGGCAGGTTAATGTACCAGGGGTCACTGCTTCAGTATGAGACTAGTATACTTGTCCCAGACGGGAGAGTTCCTTGTCTCAGTGGAGCAAACGGAGCTAGGGCCTGATTGACTGCTGCCTACCTTAAAAGCGCCAGGCAAGGCTGCCGCACCACCTCTAAATATCCACACTGTGCACTGTGTAGTTTCCACATTATGTCTACAGCCACCCCATTAACTCAATGTACCCGTCTATAATATCATGCCGTAAATATTAGTTTATTTGATTACTTTCTCTTTCAGGTTCCTCAAACGGGTAGCTTATAGATAAAGTACTATAGAATGTGACTTTTCCTTTCCAGTATTTCCTGTCAAATTTCCATGTCAGTTTTTCCATGCTGCATGGTGGTTTTTCTCACTTTTTCCTGGAGGGTTTGGGGGTGGGGGAAGCCTTCTTGCTTTACTATCCTTATCCTCCAGCATGTAGAGTTAGGTCTTGTAGTCATAGTCTTCTGCGTAACAAGCAGCCTCGAAAGGACCATAAGGTCTGTTGCTGTTTGCCTTCCTATGTAATCTTATGTAATCCTCCTCCTCCTCTTCCACTTCTCCCCCTCCTCCTCCTCCTCCTCCTCCTCCTCCTCCTCCCCCTCCCCCTCCCCCTCCTCCTCCTCCTCCTCCTCCCCCCCCTCCCCCTCCCCCTCCTCCTCCTCCTCCTCCTCCCCCTGAGGGCTTTAATTTGTACAAAGAAAATGGACATTGCCGTTATTAGTGAAATTTGGATGAATACAGACACTCGAGAATTTTTAGTAGAATATCAGATAGAGGGCTATAATATTTTTGTGTCAAACCGTCTTGGGAAGAAAGGGGGGCGGGGTAGCTCTTTATGTAAGGGATTCATTAAACCGTTACAATAAAGCAGACATTAAAGTAAACAGGGACACAGAAAGTGTCTGGGTTGAAATTAGAAACAATAGGGAGAAATTAGTCTTAGGAGCAATTACAGATCTCCAAAATTAAGTACAGATAGTAAATACCTTTGGGAGGAAATTAGGAAAGCGTCACAGTCCAGCTTGGTATTAATTGTAGGGGACCTTAATCAGCCAAGGATAGATTGGAAAAATCAGACAGGGGATGCTGAGTCAGAGGAATTTCTAAAGGTAGTACAGGATAATTTCCTTTATCAGTTTATCATGGAGCCCACCAGTGGTAACAGTATACTAGATTTGGTGTTAGCTAATAAAGAGAATGTCATTAACGATATAGAGGTTGGTGGACGACTTGGTAGTAGCAATCATGAAGAAATTAAGTTCAGATTTATTTGGGATGTCTGTTCCACTGAAAATACCTCCACCGTTCCTAATTTTCATCTAGATTTCGATGGGTTAAGAGCTTAGTTTAGAACGGTATTCCACAGGGAGAAGAGCTATTTTAGAGAGTGCCAGGTCAGTGGGGAACCCCACGTCATAGGTGAGGGGCAGGAAACAGGTGGGAATGTGCGCCAGGTGTCTGGGGAAGGTGAGGTCATAGATGGGAGTGTAAATCGGGTGACGAGGATTAACTCAGGTCCAGCACCAAGCAGACGTTCGACCAGTGAGAAATATAACGAGTTAGTAAATATAATACAGTGAGGCCAAGATAGATATATCCCTTCAAAACCGTTTATAATGAATAATTCAGAACCAAGATGGTTAAACAACAGATTAAAATCTCTCATAGGCTAAAGGAAAGGAATACTTTATATAGAAAAGTAAAACGTGGAAAGGAACACTTACGTAACCAGTATGCAATTTTAAATAGAGAGGTAAAGAGGGAGATACGAAAAGCAAAGAGAAGTTATGAAATTAAGGATGCTAGTGAATCGAAAGAAAACTCCAAGGGTTTTTATCAAATGTACCATACGAAAAATAAAGATAGGATAAGACCACTCAGAACAGAATCAGGTGACATTACCAGTGAAGATAAAGAAATGTGCTTCATCCTAAATAATTATTTCATATCAGTATTCACCAAGGAAATTCTAGACCTGGTCCCTCAAGCAGCAAATATTTACGAAAAGTGGGGTTAGTGGAGGATTAGTGCCCCTCCCTGTAAAACAATTAACTCTAAGCCCTTGGCCACCCCGTTTGGGATACATGGCGTCTGGCAATGAATGAATGAATAATAGGGAAAATATTCTTAGTAAAATAACCATTAGTAAAGAGGACGTATTGAAAGAAATTAATAAGCTAAAAGCTCAAAAATCGCCAGGTCCGGACGATATATATGGTAAAATTATAAAAGAAACCAAAGAAGAATTATGTCAGCCACTTTTAACGTTATTTAATGACTCTTTAATATCAGGAGAAGTTCCAGAGGCATGGAAGACCGCAAACGTAGTGCCTATCTTTAAGATGGGTGATAAATCAGCTGCGTGGAATTATAGTCCGATAAGTCTAACGTCAATAGCAGGAAAAACGTTAGAGTCAGTTTTGGCAAATAAGATTAGAGAACACTTTGAAAGATTTAATCTTATAAATGAAAGTCAGCACGAATTCAGGTAAGGACGATCCTCCCTCACAAACTTGTCATTCTTCTCGGAGGTCTGTGAGGCGGTAGTTAGCGATAAAGTTTACGAAGTTATTTATGTGGACTTTAGTAAAGCTTTTGATAGGGTCCCACACGAAAGGTTAGTCAAAAAGGTTCGAGCACACGGTATAGACGACTATATCTTAAAATGGATAGAATCCTGGCTGAAAGGACGAAAGCAGAGAGTATTAATAAATGGAACTAAGTCGGATTGGGGATTAGTAACTAGCGGTGTACCTTAGGGTTCAGTACTAGGTACTTTATTATATATATAAATGATCTAGACCTGGGGGTCACTAGCAGCATCAGCAACTTTGCCGACGATACAAAAATAGGGCGTATCATTAACTCGATTGACGATTGCCATAACCTACAAAAGACCCTCGATGTATTGTCCAAAAGGTCTAAAACTTAGCAAATGGAATTTAATGTTGAAAAATGTGTAGTACTTAACGCAGGCAAGACCATTGGAGATACTAAATACATCTTAGATAACAAAGTAAGTAGCAAATCGGAATGCGAGAGAGATCTAGGAGTTATGGTTAGTAACGACCTCAGACCAAGGCAACAGTGTATTAATCCGAGAACTAAAGCAAATAGGGTCCTAGAATTTATTTCGAGAAGCGTGAGCAATAGGTCATAAAAAATAATACTGCAATTTTATCTAGCATTAGTAAGGCCACATTTAGACTACGTAGTACAATTTTGGTGTCCTTACTATACAGTAGAATGGATTTTAACTAGTTAGAAAATGTGCAGAGAAGAATGACAAAAATGATACATGATGTTCGGAACCTGACATATGAAGACAGACTGAAAATATTAATTTTGCACTCACTAGAAAGGCGTAATGTAAGAGGAGACTTAACTGAGGTGTTTAATTGAATGAAGGGATTTAATAAGGGAGATATCAGCAAGGTACTTAAAGTGAGCATACAGGATAGAACTAGAAGTAATGGTTTCAAACTAGAAAAATTCCGTTTCAGTAAGGAAATAGGTAGAAACTGGTTTGGTAATAGAGTAGTAGACGAATGGACTAAGCTACCCAGTAAAGTAGTTGCTGTCTTTTTCATTGAGAGTTTCAAGCATAGCCTAGATAAGCATATGACAAATAAGAGGTGGGTATAGAGAAAAAAAATCTTATAATCAATTCTAATTCATACCTTTTCCTTTTCAGGTTACACTACTATAGTCTTTATTCTCCTTTCACACTTTCCTATAAAACGTCCACGCCAGTTTTTCTATACTCAGTGGTGTTCTATCTGACTTTTTCCTGCCGGCTACGGTTAGAGGGTTTGGAGGGCGGGGGAGAGCCTTCTTCTTTGCTGTTCTTATCTCATTCAAGAAGTTCAGTTACTCTTCTAGGAGCTGCCTAGCATGGGCCAACCGGCCTACTGCAGTTATCCTCTCTTATGTTCTTATGTTCTTATATTCACCTCCTCCTCCTCCTCCTCCTCCTCCTTCGTCTTCTTATCTACTTCTTTGCTTTCTTCTTCACCTCCTCCTCCTCCTCCTCCTCTTCCTCCTCCTTCGTCTTCTTATCTTCTTCTTTGCTTTCTTCTTCACCTCCTCCTCCTCCTCCTCCTCAGTTGAAAACACCACCAGAAACCTACTGCTACCCACAAACCAAGCAAATAGCACAGTCCTTAATAACTATGCTATCCATAATAACGATATCCTTTCAGCCATAAATAGTACGAACATAAACAAAACCCCTGGCCCGATAAAATATCACCGACAATTCTCAGAGAAGCAAAAAATGAGTTACTGCTGCCACTCTCTCTCTTATTCAATAAATCGTTATGTACTGGGAAAGTTCCATGCGAATGGAAACTAGCAAATGTAACACCTATTTTCAAAAAAGGAAAAGAGTCGCACCCAGGAAATTACAGACCAATCAGCTTAACATCAATAGTGTGCAAGTTAATGGAAAAAATGATAAGAGATAAAATAGTGAATTATCTAGAAGAAAATAATATAATTAAAACCTCGCAGCATGGATTCAGACATCGTCGTTCATGCTTAACTAACTTACTGGACTTCTTCCATGATGTTTACAAATCATACGATGACTCAAGAGCACTAGATGTAATTTACCTCGACTTTCAGAAAGCATTTGACACTGTCCCTCATAAGCGTGTCATGAGCAAAATAGAAGCACATGGAATAAAAGGAAATACGCAAAAATGGTTACAAGACTGGCTTTCAGAATGAAACCAGCGAGTTGTGATAAACGGAAAGGAATCCAATTGGCGTAATGTGATCAGAGGGGTTCCCCAGGGCTCAGTACTTGGACCGATACTTTTTATTATCTATATAAATAATATTGGTGAGGGTCTAAATTGTAAATTATCCAAATTTGCAGATGATACTAAAATAACCAGTAAAGTAACTTCAAAATTACAGTGGCAGGAGTTACAAAATGACCTTAATACTTTAGCAAGCTGGGCAGAAAAATGGCAAATGAAATTCAACACAGAAAAATGTAAAGTACATCATATTGGAAGTAACAACGTCCATGCAAATTACAAAATGAACAATATTCAGTTATCAAGTACAGACAATGAAAAGGATCTTGGTGTGATAATATCAAATGACCTAAAACCAAGTAAGCAGTGCACCGAGGCGGTTAAAATTGCAAACAAGCTGATGGGTTTTATTGGAAGAACTTTCGAGTTTAAATCGGAAAAAGTCATCCTTGCCTTGTATAACTCATTAGTGCGCCCCCATCTTGAGTATTGTGTGCAATTCTGGTCTCCGTACTACAGAAAGGACATTGAAAAATTAGAGAAAATTCAGCGAAGAATCACAAAAATGATACCACAACTTAGAAACAAACAATATGAGGAACGCCTCGAGGAACTTAAATTATTAGCCTAACAAAGCGCAGGTTAAGAGGGGACCTTATCGATGTTTTCAAAATCATGAAGGGATATGACAACTTAGACATGAATAAATACTTTGATATAGACCGGTCGAGTCAAACCAGAAGTAATGGCTGTAAAATTATGGGAAAGTGTTTCCAATCCCATGAAGCAAAATACTTCTTCTTTATCAGAGTTGTAAATATCTTGAACAGATTACCCTCAGATACCGTGAACAGTATCTCATTTGAGACATTCAAAAACAAAATAGACATGTATTTGCACGAGAATCCTCAGCTGACTCTTTTTCTGTCCGAATAATTTGTTTTTATAGCTACGTGTAAGTTCATTCCCTTTTTGTCTACAAGACACCCTGTAAACAACGTACCCGTACATAGTGTTGCGTCAGGTCATTATTCATTTTTCAATTTATTCGATGCAAATAAAGTAATATAAGCACAGATTAGGATCTGCACAGATAACCCTGGGTTAACGGTCACTACTCTTACTTTTGGCCTGTGATGGGCTGTGGATCACTGAGGGTCCGTGTTAGTCAAGTGACCACCATCGGGTTTTTTTTAATGTACCAGGGGTCACTGCTTCAGGATGAAACTTGTGTATTTGTCCCAGATGGGAGAGTTCCTTGTCTCAGTGGAGTGAACGGAGCTATTGCCTGATTGACTGCTGCCTACCTTAAAAGCGCCAGGCAAGGCTGCCGCACAACCCCTAAACATCCACACTGTGCAGTCCCTTTGTGTCTACAGGACACCCCATAAACTTAACATACCGTCACGTAATGTCATTATACATTTTTCAGTTTACTCAGTGCAAATGAGGTAATATGCAGTAAGCACAGATTAGGATCTGCACAGATAGCCCTGAGTTAACGGTCACTACTCTTACTTTCGACCTGTGATGGACTGTGGATCACTGAGGGTCCGTGTTAGTCAAGTGACCACCATCAGGATTTTTTTAATGTACCAGGGGTCACTGCTTCATGATGAAACTTGTGTACTTGTCCCACATGGGAGAGTTCCTTGTCTCAGTGGAGTGAACGAAGCTAGGGCCTGATTGACTGCTGCCTACCTAAAAAGCGCCAGGCAAGGCTGCCACACCACCCCTAAACATCCACACTGTGCACTGTGCAGCCCCCTTTTATCTTAGACACCCGTCGTATATATTTCAATCTCCCCAATGCAAAGAAAGCAACATAAGCACAGATTAGGATCTGCACAGATAACCCTAAGTTAATGGTCACTACTCTCACTTTTGACCTGTGATGGGCTGTGGATCACTGAGGGTCCCTGTTAATCAAGTGACCACCATCGGGATTTTTTTTAATGTACTAGGGGTCACTGCTTCAGGAGAAAATTTGTGTACTTGTCCCACAGGGGAGAGTTCCTTGTCTCTGTGGAGTGAACGGAGCTAGGTCCTAATTGACTGCTGCCTACCTCAAAAGCGCCAGGCAAGGCTGCCGCACTACCCCTAAACATCCACATTGTGCAGTGTGTAGTTTCCACGTTATCTCAACAGACTTCCCATAAACTCAATGTACTGGTTTATAATGTCATGCCGTAACTATTAGTTAATTTGATAACTTTCTCTTTCAGGTTACTCAGTCGGGTAGGTTATAGACAAAGTATTATAGAATGTGACTTTTTCTTTCCAGTTTTTTCTATGAAATTTCCATGTCAGTTTTTCCATGCTGCATGGTGGTTTTTCTCACTTTTTCCTGGAGGGTTGGGTGGTGGGGGAAGCCTTCTTGTTTTACTATCCTTATCCTTCAGCATGTAGAGTTAGATCTTGTAGTCATAGTTTTCTCTGTAACAAGCAGCCTCGAAAGGACCATAAGGTCTGTTGCTGTTTGCTTTCCTATGTAATCTTCCTCCTTCTCCTCCCCCTTCTCCTCCTCCTCCTCCATAAATCCCACTACTAATAATAATCCCATATTTACGATCCAGAAGCCGCCTTGGCCAGATAACCTGCGTAATATAATTGGCTTCGTGTGGCCTCTGTTTTATTCCAAACCTCCATTTTCTATACAATTATGCTGTGTGAAATTGCCTATATTTATCCTCAGTCTCTGGTTCTCGGTAACTATTCCCTCTAAACTATGGCCCGCTTTCTGTCGGGTAAGGAAGCTCCCAACACCTTTTCCTAAGCAATTTAGTTTACATTTTACACCTTGCAGTCCTAATCTGTTTTATATCAATCCTTCCAGTGTCGCCATACTCTGCATAAATAACGTACAGATGGATATTAACCAGCCATATCCAAAAATAAATCGCTAACGAAAAGGTGTTAGGGATCCTCCTTACCTCACACTATGATTGTATGCCTGAACCCAAAATCGAAAAATGAAAAGCACTCAAAATTTTGAATACAATTTTTGGAGTTCTTGACAATGATGGAACGTATCTGACCTTCCTGTGTGGCTGCTGACTGCGTTCTCTGATATGGAATGCAGGCTAACTATACCTAAGAACCACAGGTGTTCCGTAAATGACCTTAAAAAATTAGGGGTATGCATTCGACTTTACGATTTAAGGTGTGAGCAGACAACCTTAAAAGCAGACAGTGATACAGTAAAATCATGTATAACTAGAGAAAATCCTGCTCTCTTGTGCTTCACGCCACACCACACTTCATCTCATGCACTTCACTCACACACACTTCACTCTGCCCTAACTCACACTGCAACACACTTCATCTCATGCACTTCACTCACACACACTTCACTCTGCCCTAACTCACACTGCAACACACTTCATCTCATGCACTTCACTCACACACACACACACACACACACACACACACACACACACACACACACACACACACACACACACACACACACACACACACACACACACACACACACACACACACACACACACACACACACACACACACACATTTCATTCTGCCCTAGCTCACACTGCAACACACTTCATCTCATACACTTCACGCACACACACTTTACTCTGCCCAAACTCACATTGCAACACACTTCATCCCATGCACTTCACTCACGCACACTTCACTCTGCCCTAACTCACATTGCAGGTCACTTCATCTCATGCACCTCACTCATTCACACACTTCACTGTTCCCTAACTCACACTGAAACACACTTCATCTCATGCACATCATTCACACACTTCACTCTGCTCTAACTCACACTGCAAACCACTTCATCTCATGCACTTCACTCACACACACACTTCACTCCGCCCTAACTCACGCTGCAACACACTTCACTCATCTCACAATACATACAGTCCTTCAGTATAGGAATAATACAACTCTCATGCATAACACTCCACCTTCACTCTAATCCAGCCTCGCACACTACCAACACACTTGCCTCATCTCACTCACTCATCTCACTCGTCTCACTAATCTCACAAAGCTCACCTCATCTCACTTATCTCACTAACCCCACTCATCCCACTAATCCAACTCACCTCATTCACCTTACTCATCTCACTCACCTTACTCATCTCACTCACCTCACTCATCTTATCCCATTCATCTCATTCATCTCACTTATCTCACGTTCACACAACATTCAGTCCTTCAACACATCAGCAAAAGGTCTCTGGGAGCGGCCGGTTGAAGTGGTCGGATTTGTTCAGTCCGTCAAGTTAAATTCTAGCTTAACTAGGATCCACAAGGGTAAATAGATAGATACATAGCTAGATAGATTGATAGATGGATGGACTGGTAGGTAGCTAGGTAGATACGTAGGTACAGTAGGTAAATAGATAGACAGAGAGCTAGGTGGATAGTAGGTAGGTAGATAGATAGGCAGACAGATAGATAGGCAGACAGATAGATAGGCAGACAGATAGATAGATAGATAGACAGATTGGTAGGTAGGTAGGTAGGCAGATAGATAGATAGGTAGATGGACAGACAGATAGATAGGTAGCAGGTAGATAGGCAGGTAGGTAGATAGATAGATTGATGGGTAGATGGACAGGTAGCTAGGTAGCTAGCTAGCTAGGCAGGTAGGTAGATAGACAGATAGATAGATAGATAGATAAATGGACAGGTAGGTAGGTAGGTAGGTAGGTAGACACATCTAGACGGGGTAACAAAAGTGCAAGTGTGTTGTGATAGATAGGTAGATAGATAGTTGGTAAAAAGTTAGTCGACGCTGTTTTAAAAACTTGCAGTGAACGAACTGAGAAAAGTGCTAGTGTGTTATGCAGCATTGTGTTACGTTGTTGTGTTACGCTGTGTTACCTGTGCTGCGTTGTGCCGTGTTATGGTATGGTGTGTTATGTTGTCTTGCGGTTGCTGTTACGTTGCCGTGTGTTATGTATATTGTTATTTTGTTGTGTTGTGTATTGTATTGCATTGTGCTAATGCGTTGTTGTGGTGTGTATTGTGCTGTTTTGTGCTGTGCTGTGCTGTGCTGTGGTGGGCAGGGATGGGGATAACTAACAAACTTGTTTAATAAATGTCACCTCTCCCAAACACACACCATACCTCACTCAACCTGCCCGTGGTGTGAAGTGATGTGTGGTGTGGTGAATGATATAGGAAGCCAGATATAGGGTTCAGAGATAGATAGATAGATGGATGGATAGATAGATTATTGAAAGATATATTGATAGATGAAGTGACTTGGTTGTGATGAATGATACAGGAAGTCTGATATAGGGTTCAGAGATAGATAGGTAGGTAGATAGATAGATAGGTAGATAGGTAGATAGATAGATAGATAGATTAATGAAAGATATATTGATAGATGAAGTGACGTGTGTTGAATAATTTAGGAAGCCAGATAAAGGCTACGCTGCCTCACCTGCTGTAGTATAGGCTATATATTTTGATAGATAGATAGATAGGTAGATGGTAGACAGATGGATGGATGGATAGATAGATAGATGTAGGATATAAATAGGATATAGACAGATACGTAGATAGTAGACAGATGGATGAATGGATAGATAGATAGATAAATAAATAGACAGATAGATAGATAGACAGACAGACAGGTATAGAGGGTGTCACGTAACTACCGTAGCTTCTAGGGTCAATTTCCTATAGATGATGGAGACATACACTTGACAACACAAGCACGTGGTACAGCATCAGTGTGCACTCCTGACAACCCTGACAGATCACGTGTTTGTTGGTGACACTGACATGAATGAACCTGAAATGGCCAGGTAACCGTGATGCATGACCGTAGGAAATTGTAGCTAGACCTCCGCTTCACACACACACACACACACACACACACACACACACACACACACACACACACACACACACACACAGTCCAGATTTCATATGTGTGTAAGAAGGACAGTAAATTAATTCTTCAGTAGCTTAAAAGATGGCGCTTGATGATGATTTGCAAGTGGAGAGGAATGGGGGTCGGGGGAAGGGGCTTGGGTGAGGAGGGGAGTTAGCAAGTAGTAAATTACAATAATGGGGTATTGTCCAGTGGCGTACCGAGGGGGGAGGGCCATGCGGCAGAGCTACGACCATCCCTTGGCTCACACGACTCCTCTACACAGTTGCTCTGCTTTTAGCTGGTAAATTGTTGTATTGTAATTTTATTTCATATGACCTGCTCTGTTCCCTGTTATTTTATTCTGTGGAAGATGAGAAAATTATATATTGGTTTAGTTTCTATTTTGTGTTTTTATTTTTGTTTTACGTCTGAAGATGGTTTGTGTTATAAAACCGAAACGTCACCAATAATAAATCATGTACATCATCACTCTGGTTTTGCTGGCCATCATTAGATTCCGCTTCCCACAGCACGAAAGTATCGCTAATATATATATATATATATATATATATATATATATATATATATATATATATATATATATATATATATATATATTGTTACGGAACAGAGAAAGATAACGTACACTTTAAGTGAGAATACTAAGAGTCACTATTGTCCCGTAAAGTTCCAGGTTCAAAACAAAAGAGTTAGGTAAAATTACAAGTTAAAGTTAAATGCTCAAACTAACAACAAAACATTCAGGACTCATAAGGATAATGTAATGGCAAATAAACAGGTTAAATATATGGTTAACTGCAATAGCCTCTATTAACACGAAATTAGCAAGAGAAAATTTATCTAACTCAGCCCTGATAAATGAAAATACACCGGGTAATGCTCAGTTAATGCAAGATAAATTATTACAGATACAAAATATCATTTAAAATGACTGATATAAAACCCCACATTAATCACAAAGACCTCACTAGGCCTAAGAATCAACCCTATGCTACACAGTACAAGAAAAAATGCAACAACAGTTATACTCAAATTACACACAGCTGCTAGATGTTTGGAGATTTCTTGAGCACTCACAATAATAATATCTGTACAGGGGAGGACAGAGATGTGAACAAAATGAGGAGCAGATCTAAGTGGCAATGATGCAGAGACTGAGCTCATTATATAGGGGCCGGCAGAGCTTGATACAACTTGTAAGAAGGACGCGCAAATGAAGCGATGGGGACAAACAGTTGACAATCCCGCACTGAATAACAGAAAGGACGACTTACTCTACTATAACGGTAGAAGGGGGGGACTGAGGCAGAACACGCTCGTGATCAAACATGCAGCATACTGTTCGTTAAAATTACACAAAGGATGATGAAATCATAGGCTATGTAACAATATATATATATATATATATATATATATATATATATATATATATATTAGTTTATTACAGTTGTAAAGTTGTTTGATCGAAATGTGAGCGTTTGACTTTTAGTAGTAGGCTATAAGGTTAGACTGAATCATAACTCAGTGGCACAGAGTCCTTAAAAATAACTTTAGAATATGCTATATTTATGTCGCATACCAATTCCATATGGCCTCAAAATGATCATCATATTGGTCAAAATGCAAAATTTTCTCGGGGGGGCTTACTGCGCCCCCCGAAACCCCCAGCTTTTTTTTTTTTATGCGAGAAAGAAGGAACCAAAGGCCATGAGCCCGCAGTAAGAGTTCCCTCCAAGAGAAAAACAAAATACAATAGAGAGCCAAATTCAAGATCCGATCATTTTGAGATGCCTGGACACACTGCGTTTGAAAGACTGGAGATCATAGGCAGGAGGAAATACAGACAGAGGGAGACAGTTCCAGAGCTGACCTGTTGCATAAATGAAAGACTGGGAGTAACGGTTAACTCTTGCATTAGAGAGTTGGACAGAAAAGGGATGAGAGTTTGCTGCTAGACGGGTGCTACGCGCCCGTCGTAGAGGTGGAGGAATGCAAGCAGACAGTTCAGAGGAGCAGTGACCATTAAAGTAGCGATAGAAAAGAGATAAAGATGCAACAGTGCGGCGAAGAGACAGAGGTTGAAGAGAGTCAGTAAGAGGAGGAGAGTTAATGAGAGGAAAAGCCTTTGACTGTACGGGCTTGTTGCACACGCCAAAGTCATGGGCTGCACAGTTGAAAAGATAAAAAAAAAAAAAAAAAAAAAAGGGCCCCCCCGTTTTCAACTTCCTTGGGTACGCCACTGGCATTGTCCATTACTTTTTTTGTTAATATCAATATAATAGACGGTGTTGATATCATAAAAAAATTCAGAGAAAATGGTTGTTAAGTATATATAAACAGGATAAATGATGGGGAAGGAAGAGATGGGAGGGGGAGTCCTTGGATGAGATGGAGGGATGGAGTACAGAGGTATGTGAATGAAGAGGTTGTAAGTTAGGGGGAGGGCTGCAAAATGGCAAAGGACAGGGCTACATGGATGCGATTTGTATGTGGCCACCCCTTACGGGATTAAGGCTTCTGGCTATAGATAGATAGACAGAATATATCGGTGTTCGGTAGTTACTTGAAGCAAAGGGGAAATAAGAGAATTTGTCTAAAGTGATAAGGTCACTGTCATACCATTATTTATTGACCTTTATACCCCACGTGACCCAGGCCAGTATTCTAGTCAGGTAAGGGGGCTCCCTAGCACCTCTTCCTTAGCTATATATTTTTTGGGGTATGGCTGGTTAATGTCCTAGTGTACGTTATTTATGCAGAGTATGGCGACATTGGAAGGATTGATGTAATGCAGGTTAGGGCAGTAAGGTGTAATAAGCAAACTAAATCGCTTAGGAAGAGGTGTTAGGGAGCTTCCTTACCAGGCAGAAAAGGGCCATAGTTTAGAGAGAACAGTTAGTGAGAACCAGAGACTGAAAATAAATACAATCAATTTCACACAGCATAACTATATAGAAAACGGAGGTTGGGAATAAAACTGAGGCCATACTAAGCCAATTATATTATGCAGGTTATCTGGCCAAGGCGGCTTCTGGATCGTAAATATGGGATTATTATTAATAGTGGGATTTATGGAGGAGCAGAAGGAGGAGGAGGAGGAGGAGGAGGAGGAGGATTACACAGGATTACACAGGAAAGCAAACAGCAACAGACCTTATGGTCCTTTCGAGGCTGCTTGTTAGAGAAAACTATGACTACAAGATCTAACTCTACATGTTGAAGGATAAGGATAGGAAAGCAAGAAGGCTCCCCCCACCACCAAACCCTCCAGGAAAAAGTGAGAAAAACCACCATGCAGCATGGAAAAACTGACATGGAAATTTTATAGGAAACACTGGAAAGGAAAAGTCACATTCTATAATACTTTATCTATAAGCTACCCGATAGAGTAACCTGAAAGAGAAAGTAAACAAATAAAATAATAGTTACGGCATGACATTATAAACCAGTTACATTGAGTTAATGGGAAGTCTGTGGACATAACGTGGAAGCTACACACTGCACAGTGTGGATGTTTAGGGGTGGTGCAGCAGCCGTGCCTGGCGCTTTTAAGGTAGGCAGCAGTCAATCAGGCCCTAGCTCCGTTTGCTCCACTGAGACAAGGAACTCTCCCATGTGGGACAAGTACACAAGTTTCATCCTGAAGCAGTGACCCCTGGTACATTAAAAAAATCCCGATGGTGGTCACTTGACTAACAGGGACCCTCAGTGATCCACAGCCAATCACAGGTCGAAAGTAAGAGTAGTGACCGTTAACTCAGGGCTATCTGTGCAGCTCCTAATCTGTGCTTATATTGCTTTCTTTGCGCTGGGGAGACTGAAAAGTATATAGGACGGGTGTCTTAGATAAAAGGGGACTGCACAGTGCACAGTGTGGATGTGCAATGCACAGAGTGGATGTTCAGGGGTGGTGCGGCAACCTTCCCTGGAGCTTTTTAGGTAGGAAGCAGTCAATCAGGCAATAGCTCCGTTCACTCCACTGAGACAAGGAACTCTCCCATGTGGGACAGTACACAAGTTTCATCCTGAAGCAGTGACCCTTGGTACATTAAAAAAATCCCGATGGTGGTCACTTGACTAACAGGGACACTCAGTGATCCACAGCCCATCACAGGTCGAAAGTAAGAGTAGTGACCGTTAACTCAGGGTTATCTGTGAAGATCCTAATCTGTGCTTATATTGCTTTGTTTGCACCGAATAAATTGAAAATGTATAATATCGTGACGCAACACTATGTACGGGTACATTGTTTACGCGGTGTCTTGTAGACTAAGGGGGCATGAACTTACATGTACCGTAGCTATAAAAGCAAGTTATTCGGACAGAAAAAGAGTCAGCTGAGGATTTTCGTGCAAATACTTGTCTAATTTGTTTTTGAATGTCTCAATTGAGATACTGTTCACGGTATCTGAGGGTAATCTGTTCCAGATATTTACAACTCTGTTAAAGAAGAAGTATTTTGCTTCGTGGGATTGGAATCGTTTTCCCATGATTTCTCAGCCATTACTTCTGGTTTGACTCGACCGGTCTATATCAAAATATTTATTCATGTCTAAGTTGTCATATCCCTTCATGATTTTGAAAACTTCAATAAGGTCCCCTCTTAACCTGCGCTTCGTTAGGCTAAATAATTTAAGTTCTTCAAGGCGTTCCTCATATGGTTTGTTTCTAAGTCGTGGTACCATTTTTGTGATTCTTCGCTGATTTTTCTCTAATTTTTCAATGTCCTTTCTGTAGTACGGAGACCAGAATTGCACACAATACTCAAGATGGGGGCGCACTAGCGAGTTGTACAAGGCAAGTATGACTTTTTCCGATTTAAACTCGAAAGTTCTTCCAATAAAACCCACTAGCTTGTTTGCAATTTTTACCGCATCGGTACACTGCTTGCTTGGTTTTAGGTCATTTGATATTATCACACCAAGATCCTTTTCACTGTCTGTACTTGATAACTGAATATTGTTCATTTTGTAATTTGCATGGACATTGTTACTTCCAATATGAACTACTTTACATTTTTCTGTGTTGAATTTCATTTGCCATTTTTCTGCCCAGCTTGCTAAAGTATTAAGGTCATTTTGTAACTGCTGCCACTGTAATTTTGAAGTGACTTTACTGGTTATTTTAGTATCATCTGCAAATTTGGATGCTTTACAATTTAGACCCTCATCAATGTCATTTATATAGATAATAAAAAGTATCGGTCCAAGTACTGAGCCTTGGGGAACGCCGCTGATCACATTACGCCATTTGGATTCCTTTCCGTTTATCACAACTCGCTGTTTTCGGTCTGACAGCCAGTCTTGTAACCATTTTTGCGTCTTTCCTTTTTATTCCATGTGCTTCTATTTTTCTCATGAGACGCTTGTGAGGGACAGTGTCAAATGCTTTCTGAAAGTCGAGGTAAATTATATCTACTGCTCTTGAGTCATCGTATGATTTGTAAACATCATGGAAGAAGTCCAGTAAGTTTGTTAAGCATGAACGACGATGTCTGAATCCATGTTGCGAGTCTTTAATTATATTATTTTCTTCTAGATAATTAACTATTATATCTCTTATGATTTTTTCCATTAACTTGCACACTACTGATGTTAAGCTGATTGGTCTGTAATTTCCTGGGTGCGACTCATTTCCTTTTTTGAAAATTGGTGTTACATTTGCTAGTTTCCATTCGCGTGGAACTTTCCCAGTACTTAATGATTTATTGAATAAGACAGAGAGTGGCAGCAGTAACTCATGTTTTGCTTCTTTGAGAATTCTCGGTGATATTTTATCGGGGCCAGAGGTTTTGTTTATGTCCGTACTATTTATGGCTGAAAGGATATCATTATTATGGATAGCATAGTTACTAAGGACTGTGCTATTTGCTTGGTTTGTGGGTAACAGTAGGTTTCTGGTGGTGTTTTCTACTGTAAAAACAGACGCAAAGTAATCGTTAAGAATGTTTGCCATTTCGACCTCATTTTCAGTGAGTCTGCCATTGTTTGTTTCTAGAGGACCTATTGATGTAGTCATAACCTTTTTCTTTCTAATGTAACTGTAAAATTCTTTAGGATTTGATTTGCACGTATTAGCAATGTGGATCTCCAGTGCTCTTTTGCTTTGTTTAATAAGTCTTTTCGATGTGCGGCGTAGATTATCGTATTGTAATTTATCATCATTATTTTGTGTAGCTTTATATTTATGGTATGCCTGTTTTTTGGCTATTAAGTTACTTTTTATTTCACTGGACCACCACTTTGGTTTACTATTTCCAGCTGGACGTCTGTTACGTAGTGGCACACATGACTTTACCACTTCATTAAATTTTTCGGTGAATATTTCCCATGCTTGGTTTATGTCATCGGTTTCAGACATTTGATTCCAATCTGCAGTTGCAAGTAGCGCTCTGAGCCTGTTGAAATTAGCTCTACGATACTCTGGGACCTTTTCTTTGCTCTCCGTTTCTTTTACTTTTTCAGTAGTAATATTAAACTGTATAGTTCGATGATCACTGGAACTAAACTCAGGTCCTATTTCAACGTTGTTGACTAGGTTATCATTTGTAGTCAAGATGATGTCTAGGATATTGTTTCCTCTCGTTGGGTATTCTACGTGTTGGGAAAGGGCGCTTTCCTGAAGATTCGTATAAAGCTCTTGTCCTGAGTGTGCCGTCAGTGGTTCACCCCACTTTGTTACCGGTAGATTAAAGTCTCCAAAAATTACGCTATCCTCTTGACAACAAATTTCCGCAATTTGATCATAAAGTTTTTCATCTGTCTCAGTTGACTGTGCTGGCGGACGATAGATGAGACATATATTTATTTTGTGTGAATTAATACTTAGCTGAACATAACTGGCATCTATGTTGGTAATACTGGGTTTGGATAGCACAAGGGGATGGAGACTAGTTTTCACATATAGTAAAACACCGCCACCAGCTCGATGTGGTCGCTCACAGCTGAAAATATTGTACCCTGTTAATGAGTATTCCGCTAGAAAGTCACGGTCAGATGTGTTAATCCAGGACTCTGTGATGCCAATGATGTCATAATTTTCTAGGTAAATTAGAGATTCTAAATCCTCAAACTTGTTACGTAGACTACGTGCGTTAGCATAGCAGACTCTAATTCCGTTCCGAACAGTTGGTGATCTGACTTTGTGGGTATTTACGTTAAGGTTACTGTTCCTGGACGTGCCGCGTTTTTTGATCTGAAGAGGGCAACTTTATCGTGTAGAAGTCTACCTAGCCATGCCGCTCCTACTGAGTTCAAATGGAGACCATCTTTCTGGAATAGAGTATGTTGCTCATATAACTGGTCCTACAGATGGTTACAAACACTCCTCCTCCTCATGATGATGATGATCATGATGATGAGTAAGAAGAAGAAAAAGAGGAGGAGGAGGAGGAGGAGGAGGAGAAGGAGGAGATTGAAGAAGAGGAGGACGAGGATGAGAATGAGGAAGAGGAAGAGGAAGATGATGATGATGATGATGATGATGATGAATAAGAAGAAGAAAGAGAGGAGTTGAGGAGGAGGAGGAGTGTTTGTAACCATTTGTGATAATATGTAGTATATAAGTATAGCATGTAAGTGTGATCCAAGCAGTGCACAATTGATCGCTTACTAATGTCCGGTCTGATTCAAATTTTCTTGAACCATGAGTTTGGGGCCGCACCACCTCCCTAGCCGGTGAGAGTCGAGCAGTTAGCAACTGCCTGGGGACGGATAAGGGTGGTGTTCATACGGCTGCTGTGTGGAGATATAAGGCGGTGCTTAATATATTATCAGAAAACTACTCCAAGACTTTGAATTCACCTACGACTGACATCAAGGGGGATTAACATTCTTAACATTGGGTGGCAGCGGTGGGATAATAGTGATTTCGCGTCTTCTATGGGCAATCTTGGCTGTATTGTCCATTTTCCCACGCTGCTGTTTTTCCCACAACGACACACAGTCTATCTCCGCTCCAGCCTCCAGCCCCTTTTGCAGTCTTGGTGTGGTTCTTCCGTGGTTACGGAATCATCCTTGCAGTTTTGGTGTGGTTTTGGGGACTTTCCTCCACACCAACACGCCACCTACCACCAAACCACCACAGCCACGTAAGCCTCCACCATTACCTACACTACCAGCCTTCACCTGTCAGTCCTGTGTGACCTGTTATATTTTTACACTTACATGCTATACTTACATACTATATATGATTACAAATGGTTACAACCATTTATAATAATATGTAGTATGTAGGTATAGCATGTATGCATGGTCCAATTTTTTTTTTTTTTTTTTTTTACGTGTCCGACTCTTGGCAAAGGCTTCAGAGCCTATTTCTCGGGGGCAGTGGCCAATCCCAAGGCCCAGTAGTCCTCCTACACCTCCACATGTCACCACTTCGGCGCTAACACCCACCATCCATATTGAATACACGCTAGGGCTGTCTCATACAGGACTGGTGTATTGGTATTAGTGGGGGTATTTTTACGACATGTCGGCGGGTCACCTGGTAGATCAGGAAAGTCTGCTTTTTAGGAAATTCAAATCCTTAAACTGTTCCCTGCTCCAGCCGGGATTCGATCCTGGGTCCATTAGGACCGCAGGCCGCCTCTCTACCGATTCAGCCACCGCCATTGCTCGCTTACTAATGTCTGGCCTCTAGGATTAGGTAATAGTGTTCTAAAGAGGAAAATGAAATCACAGGAGACCAGTCAAAGGTTGAGTGTGCCCATTCCAAAGTAGAGCGAAGGTCAGAGATTGGTACTAAATCAAGGGTGACACGACCATCGACAGCACTGACTAAAATACGAATTAAGCTAGAAACTTGGGAGACAAGAGAGTCCAGAGAAACCTGCAAATTATCTACATGTAATTTTACATACATCAGTTCTCATACAATATTTACCTTCGATACTTCATGCTCAGGAATTGCTGTAAAACTGTTTTACGTGAATTCACTCTCATCTTAAATGTCGGGACCAATGCCTAGCCCCGGGCTCCTACGCTCCTCATGGGGCAATGTAGGATTGGATGATGGATGGATGGATGGTTTGTAACATCATTTTAATGGTGTGTTATCTCTTGTAGCATAGAATGTTGAACACTTAATACCTTTTTCTGGGACTCTAGAGCATTTGCTAATTGAAACAAGTCTTCCTTAACTCCAGAAAGGTCACGGGCAGTTGCTACACTAAATAATCCGCTCAGAATTTCTCCTCCAAGATCAAAGGGTCCACGTTTCACTCGTGAACGGCCCACAGGCTTTTGGTTAGGGAAGGAATCTTGGAGATGGTTGAACTGATAATGAATATAATCCAGCTTCCAGCTGATGGGTAGGTAGAGTGGGTACCAAAATGTGTCTGTGGGATGTTGATCTTTAATACCTGACAAGAGTCGCTGCAGGTCCTCTAGCTGACGTGCAAAGTCAGGTAGGGCGATGGCCACGGCGCCCAGCGGCTCTAGGTCGTAGCGCAAGGAGGCTACATCCTTCACCACCATTACCTCGCCTCCTGCGCCAGCCAAGGCCCCGGACCGTACGACACCATCGTCCTCACGCGATCCAGACCCGACCAGAGTCAGCTCTGCCAGCACGTAGACCCACAGCATCTTTCCTATAAAATGAGTTGATGTTAGAAGTGATGTTAATGCAGAGGGTGAAGAGAGTGTGAGATGATAGCGTTATGCAATAGACTTAGTGGCAGAACGCAATTTGGCACGATAGTTATTAATAGTAGGGGAAGGTTGAGTAGGAGTGTCAGAAGAAGGACTTGGAGACGAGGAAGAATCTACTTGTTGTGTAGAAGATGTGGTCTCTCCCAGTAGCTCCTCCAAGACTATGCGCTTTGATGCACGTTTGAGATCATCTGCATGCACCCATGTTGTCTCTGCCTTGTGCGGATCTCTTAATTCGAATTTATTACCCTTACGAGATATGACACGGAAGGGACCCAAGAATTTACTATCTAGTTTTGAATCACTGTCATGATCTAGATCCAAAACTAAGTCACCTACTTGGATGGTAACATCTGTGGCAGCTGCATGTTGGTTACGTACCATTTCCTTATTTGTAAGGGTCAGATTATGCTGAACATATTTATGAATTTTCTGGAAGTTGGACAAGTGGACTCGCACATAGTCATCGTAGTTGTTGATCGGATCAGGTTTGGATTGCAACAAGGAATAAGTTAGTTTTTTGTCAAAGCCATAGTTTGAGGCCGCACCACCGCCCTAGCCTGTGAGAGTCGAGCAGTTAGAAACGGCCTGGGGACGGATAAGGGTGGTGTTCATACGGCTGCTGTGTGGAGATATAAGGCGGTGCTTAATATATTATCAGAAAACTACTCCAAGACTTTGAATTCACCTACGACTGACGTCAAGGGGGATTAACATTCTTAACAGAAGGAGGAGGAGAAGGAGGAGGAGGAGGAGGGGGGGAAGAAGAAGAAGAAGAAGAAAAGAAGAAGAGGAAGAGGAAGAGGAAGAAGTAGAAGAAGATGATGATGAAGAAGAAGAAATAGCCGAGGAGGAGGAGAAGGAGGAGGAGGAGAAGGAGAAGGAGGAGGAGGAGGAGACCTGAACACATCTGACATGATTTTATCCAGGTGACAGACAACCCCCCGTCATCGTAGTGAGGGGGTCTAATTGGGTTAATATAGAGCCGTGGTAATTGCCGTGGTCTGGCGATAAGGGCGGGGGAGGCAATAGAACTTTAAAATTACTGCAAATTGTTTGTAGTAAAGTTTCTCTCTCTCTCTCTCTCTCTCTCTCTCTCTCTCCAGTGCTTTCAAACATGCACATCAACACACAAAAATTAAAATATACTTCTTTACGAGCTAGGGCAAAGCCCTCGCGAGTCTCACGTTAAGAAATGGTATTTTCTCACATATGAGCGGTCCGACCCGACCCGGCCCGACCGTAACGCTTTTGAGAAGCTTATATCTCAGCAACCACAGGGCCGATCACTGAATGGTTTGCACCATATGATAGACCAATTCTTTAAGATTTGTTTTTGGCAGATTTCATCACAACCCGGCGGTGCACGTGGCACGTGACACGCGCCAAGTGCAGCATGTCGAAAAACTTCAAAAGAGGGCCACAGGCCAGACAGTTTGTCGTAAAGTCATGAAACTTGGTAGGTAGATAGCCATCAATATACTCTAGGCATCCACGGTGTGTAAACTTGGTAGGTAGATAGCCATCAATATACTCTAGGCATCCACGGTGTGTAAACTTGGTTGGTAGATAGCCATCAATATACTCTAGGCATCCACGGTGTGTAAACTTGATTTGTAGATAGCCATCAATATACTCTAGGCATCCAAGGTGTGTAAACTTGGTTGGTAGATAGCCATCAATATACTCTATCTATCCACGGGGTGTAAACTTGGTTGGTAGATAGCCATCAATATACTCTAGGCATCCAAGGTGTGTAAACTTGGTTGGTAGATAGCCATCAATATACTCTATCTATCCACGGGGGTGTAAACTTGGTTGGTAGATAGCCATCAATATACTCTAGGCATCCAAGGTGTGTAAACTTGGTTGGTAGATAGCCATCAATATACTCTATCTATCCACGGGGGTGTAAACTTGGTTGGTAGATAGCCATCAATATACTTTAGGCATCCAAGGTGTGTAAACTTGGTTGGTAGATAGCCATCAATATACTCTATCTATCCACGGGGGTGTAAACTTGGTTGGTAGATAGCCATCAATATACTCCAGGCATCCTTGGGGTGTAAACTTGGTTGGTAGATAGCCATCAACATACTCCAGGCATCCTTGGGGTGTAGGCTAAGGCCATATTTCAATGCTTTGGGATTTAAATGGCCTCACTCGTACCTCGCCGACAAAGGCGTTTTACTGGTATGTATGATTGTATGTATAATGTACGTTTCTGTCCTTCTACATACCTACCTACTTACCTATCTAATCTATCTATCTATCTATCCATCTATCTATCTCTATTTCTGTCTATCTATCTATATGTAATGCATGTATGTATGAATCTATGTATGTATCTGTCTGTCTACCTACCTACCAGCCTACATACCTACCTACCTATCTATCTATGTAATGTATGTATTTATGTATGTATCTCAGTCTACTTATCTACCTACCGACTTACCTGCCCATCGATCTATCTGTCTATCTATAATTGTATGTAATGTATGTATCTGTCTATCTCTGTCTGCCTAGCCTACCTACCTACCTACCTACCTATCTATCTATCTATCTATTATCTACTTTGTATGTATGTATGCATGTATGTATGTATATACTTGATACTGTATGTATACGGTGTATACATTAATTTTCACCCACACTCGTTTTGCGTCTGCGTGTGTGTGTGCACAAATGTCGTGTATGTATTTACCGTGTGTGTGTGTGTGTGTGTGTGTGTGTGTGTGTGTGTGTGTGTGTGTGTGTATGTGTGTGTGTGTACGTTGTGTGCGTATTGTCACGTACCTTATGTACACATCACTGACCCCTTCGTCATTGGGAAACCCTGACTTCACGTCTTACTCTGTGTGTGTGTGTGTGTGTGTGTGTGTGTGTGTGTGTGTGTGTGTGTAGTTTCTCAGTATATCTCCATGTCTCTCTCTCTCTCTGTTCGTAGCTTAGAGTACAGTAGTTCCTGTGTGTGTGTGTGTGTGTGTGTGTGTGTGTGTGTGTGTGTGTGTGTGTATGATTGTCAGTACCTACTGTACATTGTCAGTAGTGGTCGATGGTAGTAATGGTTTGTTTACACACACACACACACACACACACACACACACACACACACACACACACACACACACACACACTCACCTTATACGTTTCCCTCCTCAGCATCAGCATCATTATCATCATCATCATCATCATCATCATCATCATCATATGCTAGACAGACGGACACCATATTGCCGAGGAGGAGGAGGAGGAGGAGGAGGAGGATAATTAAATTTTTGTATATCAATTACACAGACACAAAGATGAAGACAGAGAAATAGATAAAGCTCTGTGCCATAGCCTTAGTCCTAAATTGATTTTTTGAGTGACCACTTCCAGCGATAGATAGACAGATAGATTAATAGACTGATAGACAGATAGATAGGTGCTTAGATAGATACACAGATAGATAGACAGGTAGATAGATAAATAGACAAGAGTGAATGGATTGGATTCTTACATACATACATACATAGGTAGATAGACAGATAGACCTACAAACGGACAGATAGATACAGATAGATAGATTGACTGATACATAAAATGCCTTGGGCTGAAGCGCAGAAGTGGAATCTGCGCAGCGCACTTCACACATACCGATTACCGATTTAGTCCCGTTGCTGGGGCAGAGTCGCTACACATAACACGCATGGGAAGTGTGATAGGAATTGTGGTAGGAACTGTGGTAGGAACTGTGGTAGGAACTGTGGTAGGAACTGTTGTAGGAACAGTGATGGATGTGTGGCAGAGCTAGTAGGAATGTGGTGGAACTGTGATAGGACTAAAAGAAGTGTGGTTAGAATTAGTGGTTAGAATTGCGGTAGGAATGTGGCAGGACGAGTAAGAATGTGGTAGGAATGTGGTGGAACTGTGGTTGGACCAAGAGGAGTGTGGTATAATTTGTGGTAGGAATGCTGTAGGATTTTGGTGGAACTGTGGTAGGAGTGTCGTAGGACAAGTGGGACTGTGGTAAGACTGAGTTGCAGAAGGACTGTGGTAGGAATGTGAGAAAAATTGGTAAGATTGGAATGTGGTAGGACTGGTAGGAATGTGATAGGAATGTGGTAGGAATGTGGTAGGGCTTTGGTAGGACTGTGGTAGGAATGTGACAGAACTGGATTACGCCAGTAATGTGGAAGGAGGGAGTTGCTAATGTGGTAGAAATGTGCTATGACTGGTCTGTGGTAGAAATGTGGTAGGACTGAGCTGTGGTAGGAATTTGGTAGGAATGGTAGTAATGTTTTTGTAGAACTAATGGAACTGGCTTTGGAATGTGGCAGGAATGCGACAGATTCATGGTAGGACTGAGGTAGAACTGTGGTAGAGCTGTGATAGGAATGTGGCTACACTAGACTCCCTCTTCCTCCGCCCATCCTCTCCCTCTTTATGTCCACTCCCTCTTTCTTCTCTTTCTCTCTCCCTCCTCTCCTCCTTCCTCTCCCTCTCCCTCCGTCTTCCCCCTCCTCTCCCTCCCTCTTCCTCCTCCTCCTCTTTCCTCTTCCTCCTCCTCTTCCTCCTCCTTCCACCACCAATCTTCCCATTCTTCTTCCCTCACCTCACTAAAGTGATCTTACGCTTGGGAAAATTTGTTCACCCGGGTCTGTCATCGTCTTCCGCCTTTCTTCAGGCAACTCACACGCCTGGCGTGAGGTGGGACAGGTGAGGGCAGGTCAGGGAGGAGAAAAGGTCAAGGGTCAGGTCAGGAGGAGAAGAGGTCAGGAGAAGAAGTCACGGGGAAGATCAAGGAAGGGAAGAGGTCAGGGGTCAGTTTAGGGAGGAGAAGAGGTCAGGAGTCAGGTTAGGGAGAAGAGGTCAAGGGTTTGGTCAGGGAGGAGAAAAGGTCAAGGGTCAGGTTAGGGAGAAAAGGTCAAGGGTTTGGTCAGTGAGGAGAAAAGTCAAGGGTAACGTCAGGAAGAAGAGGTCAGGGGTCAGGTCAGGGAGGAGAAGAAGTCAAGGGTCTGGCTAGGGAGGAGAAAAGGTCAGGGGTCAGGTCAGGGAGGAGAAAAGGTCAAAGGTCAGAACAGGGAGGAGAAATGATCAGGAAGAAGAGGTCAGGAGTCAGGTCAGGGAGGGGAAAAGGCCAGGGAGAAGAAGTCAGGAGTCAGGTCAGGGAGGAGAAAAGGTCAGGGATCCCGGAAGGAGGATGGTGGACTGCAAGAGAAGGTCAGCTTTAGTCTGCAGTCAACTGGGTTCACATTCAGTTGAGTAATATACCAAGTAATTCGTTTAGGAACAGGTGTTAGGGAGCTTCCTTAACCTTCTAGAATGCAGGTCCCAGACATCGTTCTTAAACTTACATCATTCATTCATCCATCATCCAATCCTACATTGCCCCATGAGGAGCGTAGGAGCCCGGGGTAAGCAAGTTGGTCCTGGCATTTAAGATGACAGTGACAAGCCTCACTCATTCCAGAGTGGCATTACATGAGCAATAAACCCCAACCACCCCTTCGATATAAACCTTCACCGGCTCAATCCGATTGGAGTACTGTAATTGCCCACTAAACCACCAGGTGCCAAAATTTGGTTATATGGTTACGATCCAGCGTAGTAAATGGTTTCCTGGTGTACAGGAAACCATTTGGCTTGTCACTCAGTGTAGAGTCACCCACAGGCAGAAGGAAGAGGAAATAATGAAGGAAGGAAAGACGGAAGAGGGAGTGTAAAGTCACCCGTAGGCAGAAGGACGGGGAAAGAATGAAGGAAAGAAGGACAGAAGAGGATGGAAGGAAAGAAGGATGGAGGAGAGGAAAGGACAGACACCCAAGAGCAGCACTACATCGAGTGAGTGGATGGTGAGCGCCCCCACCTACCACTAAACTAACAAATAATAATAATAATAATAAAAAATAATAATAATAATAATAATGATAATAATAATAATAAAAATAATAGTAATAGTAGTAGTAGTACTAGTAGTAATGGTGGTGGTGGTGGTGGTAGTAGTAGTAGTAGTAGTAGTAGTAGTAGTAGTAGTAGTAGTAGTAGTAGTAATAGTAATAATAATAATAATAATAATAATAATAATAATAATAGTATTAATAATAATAATAACAGTATTAATAGAAGAAGAAGAAAGAAGAAGAAGAAGGAGAAGAATGAGAAAAAGAAGAAGAAGAAGAAGAAAACAACAGCAACAACAGGAATAATAATAATAATAATAATAATAAATAGTGTGGATGTAGCAAAAACTATATAAATGCTCCACATCGAACTTTTAACCTAGCGAAAATGACTGGAAATTAGCAGGAATAAAATAAAACTAGCATTATGTGACGCTAAGAAGAATGATAAGCCAAAAACGAGAGAAATAAGCCAAGTGCAGAGCGGAAGGAGAGTCGAGTGAGGCAGGAAGTGAGAGGGTGTTTAGATGAGGTGAGGCAGGGAGAGGCTGGATGAGGCAGGAGATGATGGGAGAGGCAGGGTGAGGCTGGGTGGGGATGGAGTTGATGGAAGAGGCAGGGAGAGGAAGGTAGGGGTAGTGGGTGAGGCAGGGTGAGGCAGGTTGAGGTGCAGAGGAAAGGGAAAAGTAAGGAGACGCAAGGTGAGACAAGGGATTGTGGAACAGATTGAGGTGCAGAGGGCAGGGAAAGGTTGGGAGAGGCAGGGTGAGGCAGGGTGAGGCAGGGAGAGACCAGGAGAGGCACTGTGAGATTGGGTGGGGTTAGGTAAAGTACAGAGGGCAGGGAAAGGTAGGGAGAGGCAGGGGGGAAAGGGTGAGATAGGGTGAGGCAAGGATGGTGAAAGAGAAGGGTGAAACAGAGAAGTGGAGCGGCAAGAGGGTAAGGAGAGAGAGAGAGAGCGAGAGCGAGAGCGCAAGAGAAAGAGGAAGTTTCAGAGAGGAGAGGCAGCCGAGTCAATGAGGAAGTAGGAAAGTATTTAGATGAGATGCGAGAGAGAGACAGACAGACAGACAGAAAGAGCAGGTAGGCAGGCAGGCAAGGTGAGGCAGTGAGAGAGACAGGTACATAATTAATTCAATATGGACGGTGGGTGTTAGCGCCGAAGTGGTGACATGTAGAGGTGCATGGTATGTAGGAGGACTGCTGGGCCTTGATAGCAGGCTGTGAAGCCTAAGCCCAGAGTCGGACACATAAAAAAAAAAAAAAAAAACTGGCTACATCTACACCTTCACTCACTCTCTCTCTCTCTCTCTCTCTCTCTCTCTCTCTCTCTCTCTCTCTCTCTCTCTCTCTCTCTCTCTCTCCTCTCCGGTGTTAAATATTCCTTTACTCTTATTTTTTTTTTCTTTGAGGGAACAGTTTTGCGGTCTTCTGGCCTTTGGTTCCTTCTTCTTTTGAAAAGATAGTGTTGAACTTCTTCAGCATCTGAGGTATATAAAATTGTCCTCTGGTCTCTAATTCTTCTTCCTTTCAAAAAAAAAAAAAAAATGCGTAACTTCTTCCATATAAGAGGTATATAAAATTGTCGTCTGGCCTTTGGTCCTTCATTAAAAAAAAAAAAAAAAAAGCCTAACTTCCGTGACAGAGGTGTATAAAATTGTTGAATAAAATCTTGTGAAGGGTGTAAGTGTAGAGTGGAGAACAGGTCATCAGGCTGAAGGGGTCATGTAGTCTTTGTATATTAGCAAGGTCAGAGGTCAGTGTTAATTTTCTGTCAGGAGAAAGAGAGAGAGAGAGAGAGAGAGAGAGAGAAACAGACAGAAAGACAGACAGACAGGGCAGGAGGGAGACAGAAAGGGGATAGAGAGAAGAGAGATTAAGCTATATAGATATGAAAGCTGGTCGGTCTTACTGAAATTCAACGAGAGAGAGAGAGAGAGAGAAATGGAGAAATGAATTCCCAGAGCTGGGCAACTAAGGCCATATAGTCCCGCTGGGTTACAGGAGGGCGCTACCCCTCCCGGCAACGGTAGCCCGGGCGAGGCTCGAACTTGCGACCTCCCGATCACAAGCTCAGCGCGCTACCACTGTGCTACCGCACCCCCGGAGAGAGAGAGAGAGAGAGAGAGAGAGAGAGAGAGAGAGAGAGAGAGAGAGAAAGAGAGAGAGAGAGAGCACTTAGATATACCGAACAAGTGAGGGACTACACTAGGAAATCTCTCTTGAATTTCCACACACACACACACACACACACACGCGAGCATGCATATTCAGTCAGGTGTCTTTACTCTCTCTCACTTGACAGTACATCCACCACATCACCACATTCAACACATGGCATCATTTCTCGGTATATGCAGATTCTCTCTCTCTCTCTCTCTCTCTCTCTCTCTCTGGATGGGGGTTTCGCGTGTGAACGATAGGTCCTCAGGGAAAGTATGTGATAGTTTTTTTTTTTTTTTTTTAAGTTGTAGATGTGGGTGAGTTCTTATGATTGATAATTTATTCTCTTGTCGACACCATCATCATCATCATCATTATCATCATCGTCATCATCATCATATTCATCATCATCATCATTATCACCGCCATCCTCCTTAATTTTTCTTCTCCACCTCAAAGCCAGAGCAACAGTATCTAAAGCCACGAAAAACGTTGAGAGAGAGAGAGAGAGAGAGAGAGAGAGAGAGAGAGAGAGAGAAATCCAATTGAACAAAAAAATTAGATAATATTAAGCGAAAAAAAGAGAAACATTCATCTTAAATCAAGGAAAATGAAACATACGCTAGAGAGAGAGAGAGAGAGAGAGAGAGAGAGAGAGAGAGCACTATATTCCTTAATCCCTCTATTACAGCTTCCTGCTTCTTAACAAAACTAATTCCCTTTGCAATTTAAATTTCTTTGGTTCCCCGCAATTAGATTTAAGAAGAGATAGAGACCGAAAGACCGTCTGTGGATATTTCGGCTTCTGGGGGCCGTTGTCTGGCGATTTATTATGCCTACTACCCTTGAACATTCCCTTCTATGGTAGATAATTTTGTTTTGCATTCGCACACATTAATATTTTCTAGTATGCTATTTGGCTTCTAATACTGAATGGGAAGATTTTTAGCACCTTTTCCTTAATTATTTATTTTGCCTATTACCCACTAATATTTTTTCGTGTGCTATTTTTTCTGGTTTTAATATCGACATAGTTTGTGTCTTTAACATACAGCATGAAATTGAGGTAAAATACCTTAAGATGCAGAATAAATCGCTGTGGAAGAGGTGTTATGTAAACTGAAAATACGACACAATCCGATTTGAGAAAGGTAGGGATCGTCTTCATAGTTAGCTATCTTTGTCATGTTAACAGAAAAAAGTTAGCTATCTTTGCCAACTTAGTGGAGAAAAGTTATCCGTCTTTGTCAGGTTAGCAGAAAAAAGTTAGTTTTGTCAGTTTAGCAGAAAAAAATTAGCTATCTTTGTGAGTTTGGCAGAAAAAAAGTTAGCTATCTTTGTCAGGTTAGCAGAAAAAGTTAGCTCTCTTTGTGAGTTTAGCGGAAAAAATTAGCTATCTTTGGTTTGCAGAAAAAAGTTAACTATCTTTGTCAGCTTAGGACAAATGCACTTTAGTTAAATCAACCCCCCAGTCTAACTAACAGCACCTGGCCATCAACTAAGCATAAAGGAAGTTTGGCGAGCTTAGAACTGCGTTAGCTATCTTTACCCACCTCTAACAAACGCACCATATTTAGATCAAATTAGAGAGGAGTTAGCTATCTCCATCCACCTCTATCATTCTCGCCAAAACACCGCCAGTCTCCCCCATTACCACATCCAATAAGGTGTTGAAAATGAACAATGCTTGTCCCTTCCCTCGCTTCTCAATAGCATCCCCAGACGTAAGGAGAGAGATGGGTGACGGTAAATATTTTCAGTGCAAGCATTTTAAAGACCTTCCGCTACTCCCTCTTCTCCGGACTTGGTTTGGCGTCTCTGTAGGGTGTTCTTTTCCGTTGCAGACTGTTTATTTCTATAAGTGTAGATAGAAGAGATAGATGATATTGCGACACTAAAGATAGTACTGCAGTAGTAGACACCTGAACTAAAACTGATTCACGCTCTACTTCCTCGTCTCTTTTGCTGTCTCCCAAGGGGCTTTTTCTCCGTTGCAGACTGTCTATTTTATCAGCGAGTTGCAATAAAGGACTGGGTGATAGATAGATGAGATAGATGAATTGCTTGATGACTAATGCTAAAGCTCATTCACTCTTTCTCTTTCCTCTTCTCTGTTCCCGTCTCTCTAGGGACTCTCACTCCGTTGCTGTCTATTTTTTATCAGTGTATTGCAGGAAAAGATAGGACGAGAGAGAGAGAGAGTGAGAGAGAGAGTGAGAGAGAGAGAGAGAGGGAGAGAGAGAGAGAGAGAGAGAGAGAGAGAGAGTCGTTAATGATTAGGGACAGAAACACGATCACTTTCCTTTGATATGGGTGTCACTCCAGGTCTGATGCGGCATCTGGCTATAAATAAATAAGCAAATAAATAAATAAATGTATAAGCTTTGAATAATAGATGCGAGGAGAGAGAGAGAGAGAGAGAGAGAGAGAGAGAGAGAGAGAGAGAGAGAGAGAGAGACAGAGAGACAGAGAGACAGAGACAGACAGACACACACACACACACACACACACACACACACACACACACACACCACCCTGTTTACACCTCTACACCTCCTCTCTCTTCTACTGTACACTGTCATCTTAACTATCTTATTTAACAACATCTGACAGTCACTTATATAAAGGTATCTCACTTGTCTCTGTTAAAATTCCCGTCACCATATCCACTCCGACACTGTCTCACTCCGTCACAGTAGTTCATCCACTCACTAAAACATCCACCTACCGCGAGAGAGAGGGAGAAAGAGAGACAGACAGACAAATATAAATAGCATTGCGTTGGTAAAAAAATATATGAATTCGGTAAATGATTACTGTGACATAGCGAGGATATGATAGCAATGAGGTATTCAGATTACTGTGTGTGTGTGTGTGTGTGTGTGTGTGTGTGTGTGTGTGTGTGTGTGTGTGTGTGTGTGTGTGTGTGTGTGTTTCTCTCTGCGTGTACGTATATATGTGCGTGTTTATCTGTGTGCGTGTGAAGCAAAATACAATAGGTGTGGGAAATTGTTACAACCATAGCGTAAGTTTTGTGGCAGAGGAATTAATTGAATAAACTAATTAATTATAGGGGATGGAATCCCCGTCATCTGATATCAAGTGTGAGTGGAGGGAGGAGCATGTGGAGGGGTGGAGAAGGGGATGTGGAGAGGTCGGGAGGGGTGGAGAGGTGGAGAAGAGGATGTGGAGAGATGGAGAGGGGTGGAGAGGTGGAGAAGAGGATGTGGAGAAATGGAGAGGGGTGGAGAAGGGGATATGGAGAGGGGTGGAGAAGGGGATATGGAGAATTGGAGAGGGATGGAGAAGTGGAGAAGAGGATGTGGAGAGGTCGAGAGGGATGGAGGGGTGGAGAAGGGGATGTAGAGAGATCGAGAGGGGTGGAGAAGAGGATGTGGAGAGGTCGAGAGGGGTGAAGGGGTGGAGAAGAGGATGTGGAGAGGTCGAGAGGGGTGGAGGGGTGGAGAAGAGGATGTGGAGAGGTCGAGAGGGGTGGAGGGGTGGAGAAGGGGATATGGAGAGGTCGAGAGGGGTGAAGGGGTGGAGAAGGGGGAGAGATGGAGAGGGGTGGAGGGGTGGAGAAGGGGGAGAGATGGAGAGGGGTGGAGGGGTGGAGAAGGGGATGTAGGTGGAGATGGAAGGCTAGTGAGGTCTCTAAGGTAAGACAATAAGGAAAGAAAAAAGTGAGGAGGAGGAACAGAAGGAGAGAAAAGGGGGGGGGGGTTGCAGGAAGAGAAGGAGGAGAGGAAGAGAACGGAAAGAGAGAGAGTGAGAAAGAGAGAGAGTAAATGAATAGAGAGGGGGTGCTAGGTAAGGCTGTCAAAAAACAATCTCTTTTCAACTGTCAGCTTAGCGATTAACCCCCGAGAGAGAGAGAGAGAGAGAGAGAGAGAGAGAGAGAGAGAGAGAGAGAGAGAGAGAGAGAGAGAGAGAGAGAGAGAATGTAAAGTCATGAATTGGCAACGATTAGACAGACAGACACACACCTGTACTGACGAGAGAGAGAGAGAGAGAGAGAGAGAGAGAGAGACAGACAGACAGACAGACAGACAGACAGACAGACAGCGAGACAGACAGACAGAGAGACAGACAGACAGACAGACAGACAGAAAGAAAGTCAGGTAGACAGAAACCACCCCTCTCCCACTGTCAGCTTCTTGGCGAACGATTAGACAGACAGACACATACCTGTACTGACAAGAGAGAGAGAGAGAGAGAGAGAGAGAGAGAGAGAGAGAAAGAGAGGTTTACATGTTCTAGTCTGTCTTCCTTTGTGTGTGTCTGTCAAAATCATTAAGTAAAGAGTACTGAATTAAATTACACTAGTTTAGAATAATTATAGATGGTGATTAAATGAACAAGTAATTAAACCTTGACCGAGAAACGTCTTAGGTCAAGTTCTGAAGGAGGGATGGTGCTGCTGTGTTGGAGGTATGCGCTCTCTGAAGGTTATTGTTGTATATTCGTTTTTGTATCTTGAGACGGAAAATTAAACTCAGGGGATACTTTCTTAATCTGGGTTATATACAGCCCTTATTAAACATTTCAGTGCCTCACCACTACATAAACCCAAACACGCACACACACACCCTCCTTCCCAACATAAAAATCTTTACCAGCACTCACAAAAATTAAAAACAGAAAAAAGCAGAAAAATCCCCTAATCCACAAATTAACGTTAAGCTAATCAGTCCAGCCTTGCAGACCATCACCTGCTAGGGCATGAGTATCCAGTGCAAACTACAAGTGTAATGACAAGGGAATGCGTATACCTGGACATTAAGGACTGCGTATACCTGTTAATTAAGCCCAGTCCCCACCTGTCATCACCGTCCCTCTACCTGCTGCAGTCGAGGGTATATTTAGCGTGGGTAACCTGGCTCTCTTCCCTATAAATAAATGAATAAGTAAATAAATGAATGAGTTTGACCCTCTCTTGATAGGGTTATATTTATTATGTGTGACGCCTAATATTGTCAGGTCACTATATGTATTAATTTTGTGTGTGTGTGTGTGTGTGTGTGTGTGTGTGTGTGTGTGTGTGTGTGCGTGCGTGCGTGCGTGCGTGCGTGCTTGCGCGCGCGTATTTCCGTGAAGATTACATGGCGTTTAAAAGTCACTGTGCAGTTAAAGACACTACCATACCTCACACTGCCACACCACACTGCCGCAACTCACACTGCCACACCACACACTGCCACACCACACACTGCCACACCACACACTGCCACACCACACACTGCCACACCACACACTGTTACATCTCACACTGCCACACCATACACTGCCACAGACGCCACACACTGCCACACCACACACTGCCACACCACACACTGCCACACCTTACACTGCCACACCTCACACTACCATACCACACACTTCCACTCCTCACACTGCCACACCACACACTACCACACCACACACACTGCCATACCACACACTGCCACACTACACACTGCCACGCCACACACTGCCACACCTCACACTGCCACACCATACACTGCCACACAACACACTGCCACACCTCACACTGTTACATCTCACACTGCCACATCTCACACTGCCACACCATACACTGCCACTTCTCACACTGCCACACTTTACACTGCCACAGACGCCACACACTGCCACACCACACACAGCCACACCACACACTGCCACACCTTACACTGCCACACCTCACACTACCACACCACACACTTCCACTCCTCACACTGCCACACCACACACTACCACACCACACACTGCCATACCACACACTGCCACACTACACACTGCCACGCCACACACTGCCACACCTCACACTGCCACACCACACACTGCCACACCACACACTGCCACACCTTACACTGCCACAGACACCACACACTGCCACACCTCACACTGCCACACCTCACACTGTCAACCCATAGACCTTTTTCATGACTAACAACTTATTCTAGTGTTAACCTCTTATTACAGCTCAGCATTCCAGATGGAGAGATGGCAATTTTGGGCCAAGTTAGAGTAAAAAGAATACAGTGAGAGCAAATTTAATTTTTTCAGCCTGTGTTAATATAAAAGATGTCGAATATCATTTTTCTTATTCTCTGCATAATTTATAAGAATAGATAGATAGATAGATAGATAGATACATGGACAGATAGATAGATAAATAGATAGATAGGTAGATAGATAGACAGATAGACAGGTAGATAGATAGATTCATAAATAAAATGATCCTTACCGGCACGTCTACCCCACTAGTCAGCTAAAAAACAAAAATAGATAAATAGGTAGGCAGATAGATATAATAATCCTAACCTAACGAATGAGATAGATAGATAGACAGATAGACAAAATATAAATAGATAGATAAGAAAAAGCGAAATAAGATAGCAAATCCCATCTTCTTACTCCTTCTCCCAGCCAACTTCGCAAAATCGAATCCCGGGCAACCAATCAGTAAGGTAAAAATCCATCACCAGCAAATCCGCGATAAGTGAAAGCCCCGGGATTTACTGTATATAGAACGACTTAAGTAATTGAATAAGGACACATAATCTTGGGAGAAAGCAGTGGCCGTCTCTCCCTGAAATGAGGTTATCTTCGTTGGAGCCAGGTCATGTGAGGTCAAGAGAGGGAGGAGGGATGGAAGAGGTTTGGGGAGGTAGATAGATAGATAGATAGATAGATGGATAGATAGATATAGAGGGAGAGGAAGAAGTGATTGGTAGGAAAAGAAAAAGAAAATATGGAGAATTTGAGAAGAGAGATTGTACAGAGGAGAAGAGAGAGAGAGAGAGAGAGAGAGAGAGAGAGAGAGAGAAAGACAGGGAGAGACAGAGAGACAGACAGACAGACAGACAGAGACAGAGACAGACAGACAGACAGACACAGGCAGGCAGACAGACTCAGATAAACACTCTTCTCTTACTGTCAGCGTAGTTGTCAATCCCATAGCTTTTTGTACAACCCAGTCACAGTATTCAATTGAAACTACAGTCGAGATCAAAAGTTGGTTTACGATTCCACTATGTCTGTTTCTTACTTAAGGCACGTCCCTCACTTTCCCCCGTAACTTATAAAAGAGAATTATCCATGGACAGAGAAACATACCAAGCCTCTCGAAGCTTAGGAATATTTGCCAGCAGAGGAAAGTGACAAGCAGAGGAGATGAAGTATTAAGTGATCTTTGTGTGTGTGTGTGTATGTGTGTGTGTGTGTGTGTGTGTGTGTGTGTGTGTGTGTGTGTGTGTGTGTGTGTGTGTGTGTGAGAGAGAGAGAGAGAGAGAGAGGGAGAGAGAAGGTTTACATGTTCTAGTCTGTCTTCCTTTGTGTCTGTCTGTCAAAATAATTAATTAAAGAGTACTGAATTAAATTACACTACAGTAGTTTAGAATAATTATAGATGGCGATTAAAGGAACAAGTAATTAAACCTTGACCGAGAAACGTCTTAGGTCAAGTTCTGAAGGAGGGATGATGCTGCTGTGTTGGAGGTATGCGCTCTCTGAAGGTTATTGTTGTATATTCGTTTTTGTATCTTGAGACGAGAAATTCAGCTCAGGGGATACTTTCTTAATTTACCTTATATACAGCCTTTATTTAATATTTCAGTGCCTCACCATTACATAAACCCAAACAAGCACTCACCCACACCCTCCTTCCCAACAAATAAAAATCTTTATCAGCACTCACGAACATTATAGAATGAAAAAAGCAGAAACATCCCCTAATCCACAAATTAACATTAAGCTAATCAGTCCAGCCTTGCAGATCATCACCCACTAAACACATCAAGGACATGAGTATCTAGTGCAAACTACGGGCGTAATGACAACAAGGGGATGAGTATACCTGGCCTTTAGAAGCTCCATATACCTGACAATTAAGCCCAGCACCCACCTGTCATCACCGTCCTTCTATCTGCC
>NC_137069.1:17215253-17230253 GCF_032717465.1 Coenobita brevimanus
CTTCACTTTTTTGCTTCTCAGTCGCTTCATTCCTCCTCTCCCTTCCTCATCTTCAATTCTTTCTCTCACTCTTCTTCTTTTCTCTCTTTTTCTTCTTCTTTTCCTGTTTCTCATTCTCTTTAGTCCAATCATTCTGAACACGTATTCACCCCGTTTGTCTTTATTTGTTTCTTTGTCCACGAGATATCTCAAAAAGTTGTTGATGGATTTTAATGAAATTTTGTGGATATTTGGACCATGGATTGAGGAAGAGTTGGTTTGATTTGGTGGTGATCGAAGTTTTGTGATATAGGTATTGGTGGAGGTATGCACTCTCTGAGTGTGCTTAACTTTCTTTGCGTCTCACTTCTTTCCTTAGCCATTTGACCATCGCCCCCTCTTCACTGCCTCTCACACTTGCTTGTGGGTGGGGGAGGGTCACTTCCCCAGAAACAGATTGACATGAAAGGCTTCCTAACGCCTCTCCATAAGCGATTTGTTTTACCAGTTACCCCTTAACATCCTCTTGTACGATCATTCTCTTAATATCGATATAGTTGGATCAAAAATATGAAATTTAATTATGATGATGGAATGGTCGGAAAAAGTCGCTCAGGGGAAAATGTTACGTAATTTCCAAGCCTACTTAAATTGTTACTCGTATTGTAGTTTGATATTTTCTTGTTTTATTATAGCGTTTTATTTTTCCAGTCATTATCATCATCATCATCATCATTACTACCACACCACCACACCACCACCACCACCACCACCACCCTCTACCTCCTTCTCCTCCTCCTCCTCATCATCATCATCATCATCATCATCATCATCATCATCATCATCATCCCATCACAAGACAAAGGCCTCTCTCCATCATTTTCCACTCTGACCTATTTGCTCTTGGCCTGTTCTATCCAATCCCAGCAGAGGAAGAGAAGCTGCGAAATATCCAAAGCCACTGAGACTACGACACCTGCCCTTCGCCTCAATTGCACCTCAACACCTGTGCAACACCACCTGCAAATGCATAGTGGAGTTGTTGCCCGTGTCAGGTGTGGAGAGGCGACCACTGCAGTTCAGTAATTTATAGGTTTGGGGTTTCTCTCTCTCTCTCTCTCTCTCTCTCTCTCTCTCTATGTAATGAAAATGGTAAATTCTTCATTTATGCTCATTTATCATCATTTCCTGTGTAGTAATCTCTCTATCCCTCTCTCTCTCTCTCTCTCTCTCTCTCTCTCTGTAATGAAAATGGTAAATTCTTTATTTATGCTCATTTATCATCATTTCCTGTGTAATTATTTCTCTCTCTCTCTCTCTCTCTCTCTCTCTCTCTCTCATTATTATTGTTATAATTATTATTATTATTATTATTATTATTCCTCACCCTGCCCTAGGGTGGGAATGGAGGTCCGGATGATGATGATGATGATGATGATGATGATGGTGATGATGATGATGATGATGATGGTGATGATGATGATGGTGATGATGATGATGATGATGATGATGATGATGATGATGATGATGATGACGATGTTGTTGATGATGATGGTGACGATTATTATTATTATTATTATTATTATTGTCATCATCATCATCATCATCATGATCACCATCATCATCATCATCCCTAAACGCGACCAGACAAATCCACCAAACGTAAGGAAAACCATCAAGAATAAGAAAACAGCTGTCTCCACTCCCTGTTAGCCTAAGTCTACTAATACCAAGTCGGTTCACTTTCCATCAGGGCGCAGGGAGGCGTGGCTTGTGTGTGACGTCAGCTGGCTTAAGTAACAGACAATGTATAATACCGCAGATTCAAATTAAACATTTATAACAAGGGAAAACGAAGCAGGGGAAGAAGTGCTTCCCTCACACCCCAACACCTTCCATCACACCCCCACACCTTCCCTCACACATTTCAGTCCCTTCTCTCACTTCACCGAACCGAAAAAAAAAAAAAAATGTCATGGTCTGAGTAGTGGAGCAATCATCAGCCCCCATCATGGTCAGGAGTCAACTGAGCTGGTGTTTCGTTCCAGAGCCAGTCGACGTCGCTCCGATGCTCCGCCCCCTGCGCAAGCTTGGAGCCGTTTTAGAAGGAAGTGAATCGACTTGATATTAGTAGACTTAGCTGTTAGTCTCCATATCTAAGACGCTTGACCAAGATCTCGAAGAAAATCCAAAGATGTGTTGAAATTGTGTGGGAATTTTTCCGTAGATTTTTTCGTACATTGTTTTCCTTAAGAATATCTTAAGATAAGATCTTACGTAGGATGTTCTTAGTGTGGACTCTGCAAAATGATTTTGTGATATTTAATCGACTTTGGGTAGATAGATAGATAGATAGATAGATAGGTAAATTCATAGACTGGTGTATGGACAGATGGTGTTTGAGTGAAGGAACACATAGATGGAGTGATAGATTGGCTGATAGATAAGCAAAGAGAGAGAGAGAGAGAGAGAGAGAGAGAGAGAGAGAGAGAGAGAGAGAGAGCAGCACAAACACATTCATAACATCATAACTTTGACACGTCGTTTACAAGCACTTTGCCTCACACACACACACACACACACACACACACACACACACACACACACACACACACACACACACACACACACACACACACACACACACACACACACACACACACACACACACACACACACACACACACACACACACACACACACACACACACACACACACACACACACACACACACACACACACACACACACACACACACACACACACACACACACACACACACACACACACACACACACACACACACACACACACACACACACACACACACACACACACACACACACACACACACACACACACACACACACACACACACACACACACACACACACACACACACACACACACACACACACACACACACACACACACACACACACACACACACACACACACACACACACACACACACACACACACACACACACACACACACACACACACACACACACACACACACACACACACACACACACACACACACACACACACACACACACACACACACACACACACACACACACACACACACACACACACACACACACACACACACACACACACACACACACACACACACACACACACACACACACACACACACACACACACACACACACACACACAGGTCTTTTTATTATAGTAACCGTGTCGTAATAAAGTATGAAAATGTGAGTGAGTGTGTGTGTGTGTGTGTGTGTGTGTGTGTGTGTGTGTGTGTGTGTGTGTGTGTGTGTGTGTGTGTGTGTGTGTGTGTGTCTGTATTACGTATGTATGTATGTATGCCTTGTGTATGTGCGCAGTTGTGAGTGTAGCCTGCATAAAATACATGTGTGTGTGTGTGTGTGTGTGTGTGTGTGTGTGTGTGACAGAACCCGGTTTCAATTTCACGCCAGGTTCAAATGCTCCCTATCAGAACGCCTTGATGCTGTCCAACACAAAATTTTCTTTTTTTTTTTTCTTTTTTGAGATTTTAAAATATCACATGAATAACAAGACCTGACAATCGTTGCAGTATTTTTGGAATTTTTGTTTTGGTCTTTTTGGTACTACTACTACTACTACTATCACTGTTCATATAAATACTGTTACTAATATTGCTATTAATATTATTATTATTATTATTTTTATCATTATTATTATTATTATTATTATTATTATTATTATTATTATTATTATTGTTATCATCATCATCATTGCTACTACTACTACAAATACAACCACCACCACTACTACTACTACTGTTACTACTACTACTACTACTACTACAACTACTACTACTACAACTACTACTACAACTACTGCTGCTACTACTACTACTACTACTACTAATACTACTGCAACTACTACTACTACTACTAATACTACTGCAACTACTACTACTACGACTTCTTTTTTTTTTAATCACCTCCATCCATCGAGGAATTATATTGTGAAGATCAAAACCAACCTTGCTAATACAGTTCACCATTTGGAGTTGTAATGTGAAGGTTAACACTAACCCTCATATTACAATCCGTTGGCCCCAAGCACGCCAAAGGCTGTGGTTACCAACCATCTACTATTATTATTATTTATTTTATTTTATATTTATTGATATTACAGTGTAAATAAAGACATTAAACTATTGGAGTCGCTGGTCTATGCGACTCTCGACCACTGTAGCTTCGTAATCCATACCCGCCAGAGAGACAGGCCTGAGGGCTGATGATCTTGTGCCCCTGAGACATAGCAGAGCAGACCTCACGAGGGAGAATGACAGTCGACATCTCATCCAGGCCATAACAGAACTCTGCGGTTGACGTTTCTTCTCAGAAAGAACCTCTGCCAGTCTCGAGTAGAATCTCACTGCCTCTGGACCCATCCCACCTGATGTCGTGAACACAAGGGGAGTGAATCGACCATGGTCCACATGTTGGATCCTTTCTTGATAATTTCTACTACTACTACTACTACTACTACTACTACTATTACTACCACCACCACAACTTCTAGCACTACTACTACTACTATCATCATCATCATCATCATCATCATCATTTACCCCCACTCCAACTCCGTCAAAGCACTATCTATCTACATATCCCCACCTCTATCTATCGCACGAAGACAATTTTGCAGCAAGATAGATCCACACAGGAAGAAGCGTTTGGCAGCTCCCGTGTCTCGCTATAACGAAATTAATACGCTCTTTTAAGACGAATTTTTCCCCTATTCCCGTTCTTAATTTGATTTAGTCTGAGAAAGATTTAACTGTGGAAAAACCTTCGTGTGGGGGATAGGAGAGAGAGAGAGAGAGAGAGAGAGAGAGAGAGAGAGAGAGAGAGAGAGAGCGTGTGATTTTTCTAAGGATAGGGTTGAAACAATGCCATGTGTGTGTGTGTGTGTGTGTGTGTGTGTGTGTGTGTGTGTGAGAGAGAGAGAGAGAGAGAGCGTGTGATTTTTCTAAGGATAGGGTTGAAACAATGCCATGTGTGTGTGTGTGTGTGTGTGTGTGTGTGTGTGTGTGTGTGTGTGTGTGTGTGTGTGAGAGAGAGAGAGAGAGAGAGAGAGAGAGAGAGAGAGAGAGGAGCAAATCAGGAAGTTAGGCCTGTGAAAAAATTTGTAGAGTAAACGCAACTTTCTTTCCTTGTTTATAAGTTGACTAGCAGGCGGACTGGAGCTTCGTTAGTGACAGACAGACAGACAGACAGACAGACAGAGAGTAGATGTTTGTGCGAACCATTCTCTCTCTCTCTCATTAAAACGAACTGGAGGCATAAAATTCCAATACATTATCGGGAAATGCATCGTTCAGCTCATGACCAAAAAAAAAAAGAAAAAAGAAAAAAAAATCGTGAACAGATCAGCTGGGAATTTTACAGAAGTGTGTGTGTGTGTGTGTGTGTGTGTGTATGAATGGATGTATGTATATATGTATGTATGTATGTATGATTGAATGTACTGTATGTATGTTTGTATGTATGTATGTATGTATGAATGCATTGTATGTATGTATATATGTATATGTATGTATGCGTGTATGTATGTATGTATGTATTGTTACGGAACAGAGAAAGATAACGTACACTTTAAGTGAGAATGTTAAAAATCACTACTGTCCCGTAAAGTTCCAGGTTCAAAACAAAAGAGTTAGGTAAAATTACAAGTTAAAGTTTAATGCTCAAACTAACAACAAAACATTCAGGACTCATAAGGATAATGTAATGGCAAATAAACAGGTTAAATATATGGTTAACTGCAATAGCCTCTATTAACACGAAATTAGCAAGAGTAAATTTATCTAAGTCAGCCCTGATAAAATGAGATACCAGATAATACTCAGTGAATGCCAGATAAATAATTACAGATACAAACTATTATCAAAAAGAACTGACACAACCCAACATTAATCAAAACCTCACTAGGCCTAAGAATTAACCTTATGCTACACAGTACAAGAAAAAATACAACAACAGTTATACTCAAATTACACACAGCTGCTAGATGGTTGGAGACTTCTTGAGCACTCACAACAACAATATCTGTACAGGGGAGGACAGAGATGTGAACAAAATGAGGAGCAGATCTAAGTGGCACTGATGCAGAGACTGAGCTCATTATATAGGGGCCGGCAGAGCCTGACACAACTTGCAAGAGGGACGCGCAAATGAAGCCACGGGGACAGAGAGCTGAAAATCCCGCAAAGTATAACAGAGAGAACGACCCACTCCACTACAACGGTAGAAGGGGGGGACTGAGGCAGAACACGCTCGTGATCAAACATGCAGCAACTGTGCGCCAAAACCACACAAAGGACGATGAAATCACAGGCCATGCAACACCTCCCCACAAAGAAAAAAGAAATTTACAAAGGAAATTTCTTATTACTCTAAAACAATCTGTCTAAAGTCTAGATAAGCAATCTGCAATAACATTTTCTTTCCCCTTGACATGTTGTATGTCTAATGAATACTCCTGAAGAAGTAGACTCCATCTTGTCAATCTCTGATTTTTATCTTTAAACTTACTAAGGAATTTCAGTGGGTTATGATCGGTATAAATGACTATGGGGTCAAAACCAGAACACAAATAAAATGAAAAATGCTGTAAACCCAAAATCAAGGCCAAAAGCTCTTTCTCAATAGTTGAGTAGTTCTTTTAAGGTGGAGTGAACTTCTTACTGTAATAAGATACAGGATATTCAATACCCTGATCATCCTCTTGCAGCAAAACAGCCCCAGCTCCTGTATCACTTGCATCAACAGCCATCTTAAAAGGCTTAGCAAAATTTGGAGTAGCGAGCACTGGCTGACTTAATAGAATAGCTTTAAGTTTGTTGAAAGAGGATTCACAGTTATCGGTCCAGACAAATTTAACTCCCTTTTTCAGTAGGTCTGTAAGTGGTGATACAAGAATAGAAAAGTTAAGAACAAATCTCCTGTAATAACCTACCATTCCCAAAAATCTTTGTAGCTCTTTCCTACTTTTAGGACTGGGAAGATCACTTATAACCTGAACCTTAGCTCCTGGTGGTGCAACATGTCCATCACCAATTACATACCCAAGGTACTGAACTTTAGCTTCACCAAACTCACACTTTGATAAATTAGCTACAAGATTAGCATGAACCAAACGGTCAAGAAACTCACTGACATGGCATAGGTGATCTTTCCAGTTCTCACTGAAGATTAATACATCATCAATATAAACAACACACCCTGCCAAACCCTCTGTTACAACATTCATGAGCTTCTGAAATGTGGCTGGTGCATTCTTCATACCATACGGCATTACAGAACATGCAAAAGCCTTTCCTAGTGTTACAAAACATGAGATCTCCCTAGCACGTTCAGTCATAGGTACTTGCCAGTATCCCTTTAACAAATCAAACTTACTTATGTATCTAGCCTTTCCGATCTTGTCTATGCAATCTTCCACACGAGGGAGAGGGTAAGTGTCTGTTTTGGTTATCTGATTAACACGTCTGTAGTCGATGCAAAACCTCTGTGACCCACCTGGCTTAGGGACTAGAGTGACAGGAGAACTCCACTCGCTCTGACAGGGCTCAATCATCTTGTGGTCCAACAGGTAGCCAAGCTCCTTCTGGATGAGAGGAACTTTCACTGGGTTCACACGGTAAGGAGGCAATTTAATTGGCTTTGCGTCTTCAACATCGACGTCATGCATCAACACAGTGGTTCTTCCTGGAGTAGCACGGAACACTTGCGGGTACTCCTGCAGTAATGCCGAAAACTCCTGCCTTTCCTTGGGTGGTAGATGAGAAAGCTTAGTCTGGAGATCATTCATGATATCAGGATTCTTCCCCAAACTATCACTCAGGCTCATACTGCATGGGAGAGCTTCACTTGCAGACTCGGGTGGAACAGCTACAGTGCAGACTGGATTATTTTCGTCCCGCCTGTGATATAACTTTAGCATGTTGATGTGACATAGTTGCTTGCTCTTTCTACGATCTGGTGTGGCGATGACATAGTTCACATCACTGAGTTTCTTCTCCACGAAACAAGGACCACCAAACTTGGCTTGAAGAGGCTGCCCATGAACTGGTAGCAGAATCAAAACCTGATCTCCTGGCTGAAAGTGGCGTAACCTGGACTTCTTATCATACCAAGTCTTCATCTTCTCCTGAGCAGCTCCCAAATTCTCTCTCGCCAGCTGCAAAGCAGTGGACAGCCGCTCTCCGAACTTCATCACACACTCCAGCAGGTTGACGTCATCTTCCTCCGACAGCCAGCATTCCTTGAGTAACTTAAGGGGTCCTCTTACTTCATGGCCAAACAGCAGTTCAAAAGGTGAGAAGCCCAGTGATTCATTTGGAGATTCTCTTACGGCAAACACAACGAATGGAAGACCTTTATCCCAGTCTTTCTGATGTTCCAAACAGTATTTCTTGAGCATCGATTTGAGTGTTTGATGATATCTCTCCAACGCTCCCTGGGTCTGGGGATGGTAAGCTGAAGACGTGATCTGGGAGATGCCCAACTCTTTCAGAGACTGCTTGAAAACGCTTGACATGAAATTACTTCCCCGGTCTGACTGTACCTCCTTGGGCAGACCAAACCTTGTGAAGAACCCTAGCATTTCCTTAACCACGTTCTTTGCTGAGATGTTTCTAAGTGGAATGGCTTCAGGATAACGAGTAGCCATATCAATCATGGTCAACACATAAGAAAATCCTGAAGAAGTCTTAGGAAGAGGGCCCACAATATCCACCAACACACGGGTGAAAGGCGCCTCAAAAGGAGGAATGGGAACTAGAGGTGCAACCCCCTCGGTCTGGTTACACCTCCCCACAACTTGACAGGTGTGACAAGACTTACAATACCAGGAAACATCCCTGAAGATACCTGGCCAGTAAAAGTGTTTCAAAATGCGTGCCACAGTCTTCCTCACTCCAAGGTGTCCTGCCAAACTGGAATCATGAGCCACTCGAATGATATCCTGCCTACAAACACGAGGGATGACAACTTGATGTACAACCTCCCATTCACAGTCGGCAGATGCTGTTGGGGGTCTCCACTTCCTCATAAGTACTCCTGACTTTACATAATAACAAGTAGAAGCACCAGCTGACTCTTCTTCACTACAAGCAGAGTTAGCTAGACCCTTCAACTCAGGGTCAGCAACCTGCAACTCAACCAACTCTTGACGAGACAAATTATCAACACTACGGGGTACTGCCTCATCTGGTGAGTGGTCCAAATTAGCAAGAAAAGTGTCAGCTAGGATAACATCATCATCATCATTATCCTCTAAATCACCAGTAACTTTAGACTTAGCCCTAGTGACAGCACATGCAGGGAACACATCAGGGACATCACAATCTTGGGACGCAGCCACTGGCTCACTAGACAACTGAGGAGCTGGACACACTTGACTTCCACCAATATCATTTCCAAGTAAGAAAGTTACACCTGACATTGGGAGTGTCTCAACCAACCCAACCATAACGGAACCATTAACAAAACCAGACTCTAAATTCACTCTGCACAGAGGGACAGAGAAGTAATTATTCCCTACACCTTGTAAGATTACAGTTTCATCAGAGGAATTAACATTAGAGCCTAGAACACTGGTCAGCATAAGGGATTGGCAAGCACCTGTATCACGATATATTTTAACTGATTTCCTGTCATTACTGTCCAGAGGACTGACAAAACCATCAGACAGGAAATTAGCACATGAACTCTTGAGAGTGTCACCCACGTTACTGCTCAAAAGAGGAGCTCCATCATGAGAATTTAAGTTACCCCTCAAAGCAGGTTCAGTTAACTCAGTTAAAGAATTCTGGGAACTCTCAAGAGTGGACACTAGACCAATTGACTGAATATTTAAAGACTCCTTTTTGTTCACATCACGCTGTCTCCTGAAACATCTCTCCGTAGTATGACCAAGCTTACTACAATAAGTACATTTACTTTTCTGAAATCTAGAGGTGAAGCTGGTATTTACTTCCTGAGAAACATCATCTTTATTCTCTTTCCTGTTACCTGTACTCTGAGTAGAGGCAACGTACTTACTCTCAGCTTTCCCTTTTTCTCTAGAATATCTCTTGTGAGTGAGAACATACTCATCAGCTAAAACTGCAGCATCAGACAAATTATCTATTCTTTTCTCATCAAGATATAGGCTTACATCTTTACTAATACACCTTTTGAAGTCCTCCAGCAAAATCATCTGCTTAAATTTGTCAAAATCAGAATCCACATTCTTAGAATTTAACCACTGCTCTAACAGATCTTCTTTGATTTTTGCATACTCAACATGGGATTGCTTATCTTGCTTATAAGTTGTCCTAAATTTTACTCTATAAGCTTCAGGAACAAGCTCATAGGCCTTAAGAATCAAGCTCTTAACTACATCATAATTATCAGACTGATCCTGAGGCAAAGATGCATAAGTTACTTGAGCTTTACCGGTGAGAACAGTTTGAAGGAGTACTGGCCAATACTCCTTAGGCCAATTAAAACCTGTAGCTACCCTCTCAAACAACTGAAAATACTTTGTTAAATCAGATTCATTAAAAGGAGGGACAAGTTTAACATTTTTAGCCACATCAAAATCATCAGAGCTAGATGATCCAGTTCCACCTTGTTTCATGTGATACTCATGGTCTGCCTGAATCCTAGCAATTTCAACTTGTGCCTCAGCCTCCTTAGCTTTTGCCTGAAATTCAGCCTCCTTAGCACGAGCCTCCTGCAGAGCTAGCTGTAACTTAGCTAATTCAATCTGCGTTTGCTCATTTGGAGGAGTTACATTAAACAAGCTTTCATTAATCATGTCAACAATTTGATCTTTAGAATGATAAGAGCGAACAGCAATTCCCAATTGTTGAGCAACAATCTTAAGTTCATTCTTTGTTCTGTTTTCTATATCACACACTGTTTGCACATTTGGCAAAAAATCTTTGGCTTCATCAAGTGTAGTAATAGTAGACATAATGAATAAGTAACAGTCACAAAATATCAAGCAATATCCTTATGATAATATCCTGAATATCCTGGCGAGGTCGCCAAATTTATGTTACGGAACAGAGAAAGATAACGTACACTTTAAGTGAGAATGTTAAAAATCACTACTGTCCCGTAAAGTTCCAGGTTCAAAACAAAAGAGTTAGGTAAAATTACAAGTTAAAGTTTAATGCTCAAACTAACAACAAAACATTCAGGACTCATAAGGATAATGTAATGGCAAATAAACAGGTTAAATATATGGTTAACTGCAATAGCCTCTATTAACACGAAATTAGCAAGAGTAAATTTATCTAAGTCAGCCCTGATAAAATGAGATACCAGATAATACTCAGTGAATGCCAGATAAATAATTACAGATACAAACTATTATCAAAAATAACTGACACAACCCAACATTAATCAAAACCTCACTAGGCCTAAGAATTAACCTTATGCTACACAGTACAAGAAAAAATACAACAACAGTTATACTCAAATTACACACAGCTGCCAGATGGTTGGTGACTTCTTGAGCACTCACAACAACAATATCTGTACAGGGGAGGACAGAGATGTGAACAAAATGAGGAGCAGATCTAAGTGGCAATGATGCAGAGACTGAGCTCATTATATAGGGGCCGGCAGAGCCTGACACAACTTGCAAGAGGGACGCGCAAATGAAGCCACGGGGACAGAGAGCTGAAAATCCCGCAAAGTATAACAGAGAGAACGACCCACTCCACTACAACGGTAGAAGGGGGGGACTGAGGCAGAACACGCTCGTGATCAAACATGCAGCAACTGTGCGCCAAAACCACACAAAGGACGATGAAATCACAGGCCATGCAACAGTATGCATGTATGTATGTATGTACGTATGTATGTATGTTGGTATATGTGTGTGGGTGCGTAAAACCTGGACGGTTTTCATACACAGTGTCTTCTAAATCCTTTTTCAAAAAACTATTAATTTTCTCAACAAAATTTTTTTTTTCAGTAATATTTCTAAGATAGAAGTACTTTATCTAAACATTTCTTATTGTGAGAATGAAAAGCTTTTGGCCCATCTTGGACCTTCTTATTATACCTCAACATCCCTCAACATGCTACTTATGCGAGCAATGTCATTAGTAAAGTGATATAGATAACATACAGGGAAAGGTGAAGGTGAAAGAAAATACGGAATTAATCACTTAGGGAACTGTGTAACGAAGCTATCTGTACATCTTCAAGAAATGTATCTGAACTTTATTTATTTTATTTATTTCTTTATTTTTATCAGTCCCTTTTTTAATTTCCTCACTCCCATTATTCATTTTCCATAATATTTTTTGTATCCAGATTTTTTGGGGGGTAAATAGAGAAGACTTTTACAGTTTAAGTTAACGAAATCTGTCCAACCCCTTCATTTAGAAAAGTCTGTCCTGGGCTGAATAAAATCATCGGAGGTACCTGTAAATGAATAAATAAATAAATAAATAATCTCACTGAAAAGAAGATTTTTTTTTCATTTTTCTCGAAGTTATGCACCTTGAATATTGTGTTTTTCCTTTATTAATCATGCATTATTCACGCCTGGTGGCACGGCTCACGCAACACTTGAATCCAAATCCGCAAGGGTTCGAAACTCAGTGGGGTAAAGATTAGGAGGGGTGTCCCCTGGTGCCTACGCCTCACTACAGCCTGGGTGAGGCTTGGCAGTGTGTCGGCGCTCCTCAGCAGCAGTCGGGGTCAGCCTGGTGACCCCCTTAACACAGGATACTAGATTATGCACCTGTGTATTCTGTGCCACCGACTGCAAGGAAGAAATAAACCGAAAACTAATTATTATTATTATTGTTATTATTATTATTATTATTATTATTATTATTATTATTATTATTATTATGTTTACCTTGAATATTCTGTTTTTCCTTTATTCATCCTGTATTATTCACTACAACAATGTTTTCCCCATTCATTGTACTGTACATCCTCCTCTCTCACACCATAATCGTTCTTGTTGTGGCGGCTCCAGTTTTTGCTTTTTCCTTTTTCATACATAATTCATGGAGATTTGTGTCCCTCCATGCATAAATACCTGAGAGGCTTTCACACCACACAGACGGGTACTTACAAAACAGTGCTGGTGGTGTTTGTCGGGAGAGAGAGAAAGAGAGAGAGAGACAGACAGACAGACAGAGACAGATAAAATGTAACTCAGATAAACACAAAACACTGAAAAATAAGCCCAAATTCAACACAAAAATAAACTCAAAATAAAACCCAAAAACACACACACACAAAAAAAAACACTCTATCTATCTGTCTATTGTCAGACGCCTTAATCCCGTAGAGGGTGGCCACAAACAAATCACCTCCATGTCGCCCTGTCCCCCGCCATTTCACTGCCCTGCTTCCAGCTCACACACCCCTCTCTCATATACCTCTCCACTCCATCCCTCCATCTCATCCTCTGCCTCCCCCTCCCTCTCCCCCCCTCCACCTCACTCACATACACTTTCCTCGTCAGTCTCTCACTCTCCATCCTCTCCACATGTCCAGACCACCTCAGTGTGTTTCTCCTAACGCTTCCTATCACATCCACATCCACACCACAACGCTCCTTCACTTCCTCATTTCTCAGTCTGTCTCTCCATGTGGCTCCACAAGTTCCTCTCAAATAACTCATTTCCACTGCTCTCACTCTTGACTTCTGTCCCTCCAACAAGGTCCAAGCTTCACTTTCATATGTTAGAGTTGGTATCACAAAACTGTCATTTAGTAACTTTTTCACTTTCATGCTCTCTTCCCTGTTTCTTATCACTGCTTTCAAGGAACCAGCAACCTTTCTTCCTTGCTGTATGTACCCTTTCAAGCACATCACCCTCTAAACTTCCATCCTTACTCATCACACTACCGCAAGTACTTAACGCATTCACATTCTTCATTTCCTCCTCATCCAACCTCACTGTACATTCACTGACTTCACTACTCTCGAAGACCATAAATTTACTCTTCCCAACATTCACCTTTAGATTCCGTTTCATACACACTCTCCCAAACTCATTCACCAAGCCTTGCAGCTCCCCTTCATCTTCACTTAACAACACAGTATCATCTGCAAACAACAGTACAGGGAGTTTGCAGACACTGCCCTCTCCCATTAGGACCACTCCAACATCCACTGCCCTACCTTGTATCTCTTTTAAAACCCCATCCATATACAGAGTGAACAACCATGGAAACATGACACATCCCTGTTTCAATTCAACCTTCAAGGAGAAAAATTCACTTAGTTCACTATCCACACGCACTGCAGCCTTAGCACCCTCATACATAATCATCACAGCATTCAGCAACTTCCATCTACTCCATATATTCTTAATACTTTCCACAGTCCTTGTCTATCCACCCTGTCATATGCTTTCTCCAAATCCATGAAGGCTGCATACAACTTCTTTCCCTTCTCTAGAAACTTTTCCACTAAAAATCTAAGAATGAATATCTGATCCAACTAATTCCTCTGTTATTTCCCTAACTCTGTCAATAAGTATCCTACCATATACTTTTCCTATTACACTAAGAAGACAAATGCCCCTATGATTACCACACACTTATTTTTCCCCTTTTCCTTTGGACAAGGGAATAATTATACCTGACTTCCAATCCTCTCTACCTTCCTCCCAGGCCAATCTGCACATCTTCCACATCCATTGTACTACTATCTTTCCCCCATGCTTCAGCATTTCACCACACACTCCATCAATTCGTGGGACTTTCCCCATTTTAACTTTCTTCATTGCTTCCACAACTTCCATCCTACTGATTTCTTCCTCTCTTCTCACACCCCTCCTTCTCCCAGCCATTCTCCTGCCACTTATACTCGCATTACAGTACTTTCATTCTCTGTGGTCAACAATTCCTTAAAGTGTTCTCCCCATCTGCTCACTTTTTCTCCATTCTCCAATAGTTATCTATCATTTTTATCTTTCACTCCCCAGCTAACTTCACTGCCACCCT
>NC_137069.1:17240253-17267753 GCF_032717465.1 Coenobita brevimanus
TTTCTTACAATTTTCGTCAAAGTTTCTTACAGTTTTTCTTGTTCTTGCAACTTCTTTACAAATTTCTTACAACTTTCCTACAGCCTTCTTCCAACTTTCTTACAACTTACAACTTTCTTGCAACTTTTTTATTTTTCTTACAGTTATCTTTCGTTTTCTTACAATTTTTTTTTTACAGCTTTCTTACAATTTTCTTACGACTTTCTTACAACTTTCTCTTTCTTCTTCCTCGTAAGTCTGGATTACCATTGTCTTGCATCTCTTACTCTCTTTTATTAGGTCTCTTAGTCTTTCGTATATACTAAGCAGTTCTTCAGCACTGCCACTTAACTAAAAATTTCCACGCCAAGTTCCATCTTTTCATTCAGCTGGTTATAATGATTTAGAGGGAGGATTCAGCTGGTTAAAGGGGGAGTTCAGCTGGTTAGAGGGGGGGTTCAGCTGGTTAGAGGGAAAGTTCAGCTGGTTAGAGGGAGGAATCAGCTGGTTATAATGATTTAGTGGCGGGATTCAGCTGGTAGGAGGCAGGGTTCTGCTGGTAGGAGGCAGGGTTCAGCTGGTTAGAGGCAGGGTTCAGCTGGTTATAATGATTTAGAGGCAGGGTTCAGGTGGTACCTCTCTCTGCCCCCTCTAACGATGCTGATCACAGGTGGCAAAACTACTGCACCATGTTTAGGTAGAGAGATAAAAATGTGGATATGGACTAACATTCAGAATTTTGTATCAGCGTCCCCCAAGGTGGTTTAATATTATTGATTTGACTAAAAAAAGAAAAAGAAAAAAGAAAAAAGTGATCTTGTTACCTGTCTGAACTGAAGGTAAGAACAAGGTAGGTAAATTAGCATCTCAGGTGGGCTGCAACAAGGCCGTTTTAACTTTGCCTCTCTCCTCATCCCACAAACAGTCTCAGTTTATTTATAATGCCTGAGGGTTTAACTTGAGAAGAAGCAAGTGTAGAGGTATGCCACCCTTCTCCCAACCCCCAGCCCCCTCGCCCCTCTGCGCACCCCCTACCTCCACCTAACCCCCACCTCCCCCCACTACACTACCCCCACCTCCTTACCCATTCTCTGACTTTACGTTAATAAAAGGAACCTTATTGATCTTTATGGTGGGAAATAAAGTTTAAAATTATGAGAAATATATTAGCATTCCTTTGGGCATTATTAGGTGTGTGGATAGCCCAGGACTTTACTTTCATTCACAACTTTAATGCTGTCCTTACTGGATTTTTAGTGTGGGTAATAAAGATATATATTTTTTAAATTCTGCTCCCTCCACCCCACCTTACACCTTCTCACCCCATACCCCAGCTCCTCCCTCTCGTTCTTCTCCACCTGTTCCACTGATCCCCTTCTTTTCCGTACCCCCCTTCCCCTCTCCGTCCACCCCCCCCTTCCCCTCCCTTCCTGGCGCCGCCCTGGGATTTTGGTTTCATACATAAAAACTTTCCTGAGATTAAGATCCATTGTAAATAGTTGGCCAAAACACACACACACACACACACACACACACACACACACACACACACACACACACACACACACACACAAAACAGAGAGAGAGAGAGAGAGAGAGAGAATTTTGTATCAACTTTGCCTCTCTCCTCATCCCACAAACAGTCTCAGTTTATTTATAATGCCTGAGGGTTTAACTTGAGAAGAAGCAAGTGTAGAGGTACCCCACCCTTCTCCCAACCCCCATCCCCCTCGCCCCTCGCGCACCCCCTACCTCCACCTAACCCCCACCTCCCCCCACTACGCTACCCCCATCTACTTACTCATTCTCCGACTTTACATTAAATATAAGGAACCTTACTGATCTTTATGGTGGGAAATAAAGTGTATAATTATGAGAAATATATTAGCATTCCTCGAATGCTTGAAAAATTTCCGCCCCTGCTCCCATTCAGCTCTATTTGTGTTAGTGTTCTCAGCTCTATATATTCCCGTTCTCAGCTCTATATATGTGTCGCCTTTCTCATCTCTTTGTATGTTTCGCGTTCTAAGCTCTACTGAATGTGTATATGTGTCGCCCGTCTGAACTCATCTTCGTTGCTCCTTTTGTGCCTCTGTGTCGTGGTTCTAAACTCTGTGCATGTATGTCGCCTCTCTCAGCTCTATAATGTGTGTGTGTGTGTGTGTGTGTGTGTGTGTGTGTGTGTGTGTGTGTGTGTGTGTCATCTCTAACTCACCATCACTGTGTCCATCCTACTCTATATACTGTATGTATCCAATTTGTGTCATCTCATTACACCTTCCTCTGCTGTTACTGTCTGTATGTCTATCTCATTTCTCTTCATTTCTCGTCATATTTACCTGCATTGCTTATAAATCTCTTCAGTACAGGTAGATTTTATTTCTGTACAAAGTAAGCATAAGACATAAAGGTGATATTAATGAGCATCTTTTGTTCATGCGTGTTTCTTTCCTTTAGACAGAAGTGTATCGCGTAAACTGAGTGACAGAGCTTTATTCAGATAGATAAATAGATAGATAAAGATAAGGAGACAGACGGACAGACAGAAACACTAATTTTACCTCACTCATACCATGGCAGTGAAATGGCAGGCAAGGGAAATAAATCTACATACATATTTTATCCCCGGGAGTACCAAAGATGTGATGGAGAGAGAGAACTAAAGAGAGTGCACCCACGTCCCCTCACCCTCGCCCTCACCCTCAGGAGAGGCTTGGAGGGTGAGGGTGAGGGTGAGGAGGATGGGATCGACTCAAGGGGTCCCCTGTTAATTGATAAACCCTGGCGATCAGAGGTCATTGTCCTTTGCCTGCTCCTTTAGAAGGGGGGATGAGGAAGAGCGTGGCAGGGAGAGGGCAGGGAGACCAGGGCAGTGTGTATCATACCCAGTCTCTCATCCTCTGCTTCTTTGCTACCTTCCCCTAGTGATGCTGTCCTTATTTAGTTCTCGGTGAGGGGTTTGGCAGGGAGAGCAGGGTAGTGTTCTCCTACCCTGCCTACCCCTTACCCTACCTCTCCCTGCCTTCCCCTGCCCCTTTCCCTTCAGGTTAGTCTCATATCCCCTGTTTCCTTGTTACCCTTCCCCTGTCACACACAGAAAGGTTAATTCAAGCATGACGTCCTCTCTATTTACCCCTCGATGATGATGATGGGTTAACAGGGACAGCAGGGTAGAATTCTCGTACCCTGCCTCCCCCTGCCTGCCTTCCTTTCACGTTAGTCTCTCATTCCCTGAATTTTCGCTTCCCATCCTCTGTCACCAATAAAAAAATGTAAATATGATGCCACCTGTATTATGGCGGGGAGAGCACGGCAGTGTTTTCATACCCTGCCCTCCCATGCTGTCCTCTACCCCTGCCACACACCCCAAAATTAAGTTTATATATGATTACGCTTTCTATTCTTAATTCTATACCCTGTTCACTTTAACTTGGCGTAAAATTGCGTTCTCTCCATCTTGAATACTGAGGTGTACAAGAGATTAAGAATAGAATACGATGCCAGTCACGAAGAAGTGCTATAAGATGCAGAACCGCGGTATCAATTTTGCCGTAAGGAAAATAAGCTGAGAAAGGATCAAAATCCCCCTGCCTTCCTCCCCTGCCTCACCCCTGCCACCCCAAAAAGGAAAGTTAAGAGTGGAAACAGAACACCAGTGATCATACTTATAAACTTTCTCAAGCCTAAGTTGCTTTTAAGATTATTTGTGTATATGTCTGTCTTTCATTGGTACACCTGACGTCATCATCATTATCATCATCATCATCATGGAGGAAAAAAAAAAAAAGAAAACTAATGTGACTTTACTGCGGGATTGTTGCTTTTTTTTTTTTTTTAATGAGAGAGAGAGAGCGAGAGAGAGAGAGAGAGAGAGAGAGAGAGAGAGAGAGACAGACAGACAGACAGACAGACAGACTGACAGACAGAGACAGAGAGAGACAGAGTGCAAAAAAAAAAAAAAAAAAAGCAATGTTCTTGTCGCAAACTCTACTTCTACACAAGGTCTCGGACTAAAAAATGCCACGAAAAATTTATTGCTACGAGAAAATGCTACGATTAACTATCACGAAAAATTACTATGAAAACTTGCCACGAAAACTTGCCACGAAAAAGTGCTACGAAAAAATGCCAAGAAAAATTGCCGCGGAAAAATTCTATGAAAAATTGCCACGAAAAACTGCTGCGAAAAATTCCCGCGAAAAAATGCCCACGAACGTGCCCCGACTCCTTCCAGAGCTCTGTCTCTCTCTCTCTCTCTCTCTCTCTCTCACTCTCTCTCTCTCTCTCTCTGTCGTCCTCATCGTTGTCCTCGCTCTCTTCTTCCTCTTCCTCGTCGTCCTCGTGCTTCTTGTCCTCGTCATAGCCCTCATCCTTGTCCTGGTTCTCTCCTTCATCCTTTCCTCATCCTCCGTCTCACCTTCGTCCTCTTTCTCCTCCTTCCTTTCGTCGTCCTCCTCCTTGTCCTCGTCTTCGCCTTCATCCTTGTCGTCGTCGTCGTCGTCGTCCTCCTCCTCCTCCTCCTCCTCCTCCTCCTCCTCCTCCTCCTCAGCGCCATCTTGAGATACACACGCATTAAAGCAGCTCCGCATATCCAAGTGTTTCAACCACAAGCTTGAGTGAAAATAGGTGTCAAAGTGAATCAGATAAGTGTATAAGAGTCGTAGACATATTTCCCCCGTGTAAAGTATTTAAATAGATTTCATGTAAAAGTTTTAGAGCGGGTTAAAGGTGTAAAGCGTTCGCGTGTTCCTTTGTTTACATATACCGCCACCCTCCACTTCGTATTCCTGCCCTTTCCCGCCGTTATTTCTGGTCTCAGACATATTATAGTTTATTTTCCCGCAGATCAAGGTCAGTTAGAACGATATCCAACAAACAGATTATCTTTTCTCACTAGTACAGTAAATGGTGTAGTGAACCGAAAGTGTATTTACCTACCAGCTCTCTTTGTTTTTGTTCCCACTACCATCCTTGTACGTCTTACTTTAAAGTCCAACGTAACAAATACTAAGTTGCTTGCTAGTTTAGTGCAAGTGAATAGCATTGTCTTCTGTATAGAGTAACAACTGTGTGATTGATGTTACACCAGTGAAATAGTTTTTGCACTACAAACCATTGTCCACTGAGTGAAGCTAGGTGTTTATTTTGATTTCTACCCAACATTCCATTGTTATTTTCTTTTTTCCTTTTTCTCCCAGTGAATCAGTTTATGGTGTACTTCCACAATACATGGTAAGCTAGATCATACCATAGCAAGTAAATTTTCTTTACATTTTACACAGTTCATGGTAAGTTAGGTTGTACCATAGGAAGCAGATTTTATACTCTTTTTACACTGGTAAAAGAATTCATGTAGGTTGGCTTGTGCTACAGCAGGTGGATTTTCTATTCTTTTTATACTGTTAAAGGAAGATAGTATACAAAAAGTAAGTGAAGCTCCCTAGAAATTCAATTTTTCATTTATAGAGTAAATTGTCCATTTTTAACAACATCTCTTAACCAGTTGTATATTATTTTTATTTTCAGTTGTTCACTGAGAGAAGCTAGGTTTTTATTTTTGATTTTTTCCCCAACATTCCATTGTTATTTTTTTTTTTTTTTTTTTTTTTTTTTTTCTCTAGTGAATCAGTGTATGGTGTATTTCCACAATTCATGGTAAGCTAGATCATACCCTAGCAAGTAGATTCCCTTTTCATTTTACACAGTTCATGTTAAGGTAGGTTGTACCATAGCAAGCAGATTTTCTGTTCCTTTTACACTGGTAAAAGAATCCATGTAGGTTGGATTGTGCCATAGCAGGTAGATTTTCTATTCTTTTATACTGGTAAAGGAAGATAATATATAAAAAGTAAGTGAACCTCCCTAGAAATTCAATATCTCATATATAGAGTAAATTGACCATTTGTAACAACATCCATTAACCAGTTGTATATTATTTTTTATTTGTGTGGGATTGTGGAAATATTGCTGCAAAATGCCATCTACCCTAAAGGCCTGCCAGGAGTGTACTGGTCGCTTTGCGGCTCAGTATTTTTCAAATTACTTTTCGACGCCTGTGTGCAAACTATGCATCTTGAGAAAAGATCTAGAAAATGGTTTAGCTGAATCGCAGAGAAATTACAGGGAACTCAAGGCAGAGTTTGAGACACTGAAAGAGTTTGTAGTGGCAAATGTAGGAGTCAGCAACAGCACTCGAGAAGGAAGAAGCGTACAAACTGAGCTCGTACAAGCCCCCGCCCATCAGGCAGTCACAAATAATAGTGTATCAGTATCTTCCTCACCCAGCGATTCAGTACGTTCCTCGCCAAGCGAAGTCCCCTTTACTATGGTAAGAAATGGCGCAAAACCCGGAAAAGATTCGAGGAAGCATCTTCCCATAACTACGTATAATCGCTACCAGATCCTTGCCGAAGCGGTAAATGAGACAGAAGAAACAAGGCTTATTGGGGACTCTATTGTACGCAGTCAGCTGGAGGAATTTTGTGGACGTGCCCCCATCAGCAGAAAGAGGTACTGTTTTCCAGGAGGTGGACTAAGTGATATCACAGAAGCCTGCGATGAGGTCACAAAAGACGCAAATGATCATACTCTATACGTTATCCATGTTGGTACAAATGATCTGAAGCGCAGTAGATCAGAGGAATTGCTAGCAAAGTATCATGAAATGATCAAACGATTCAAAACTAAGTCCACTAATGTGATAATATCTGGTATACTCCCAAGGATCAAGGCAGAAAATAGTTTCTATGATAAGGCCTTCAGCACAAATAACCGGCTCAAATCTCTCTGCACGCAAGAGGGAGTCGACTTTGTCAATCTGTGGGACCAGTTTTATGAGCAACATACTCTATTCCAGAAAGATGGTCTCCATTTGAACTCAGTAGGAGCGGCACGGCTAGGTAGACTTCTACATGATAAAGTTGCCCTCTTCAGATCAAAAAACGCGGCACGTCCAGGAACAGTAACCTTAACGTAAATACCCACAAAGTCAGATCACCAACTGTTCGGAACGGAATTAGAGTCTGCTATGCTAACGCACGTAGTCTACGTAACAAGTTTGAGGATTTAGAATCTCTAATTTACCTAGAAAATTATGACATCATTGGCATCACAGAGTCCTGGATTAACACATCTGACCGTGACTTTCTAGCGGAATACTCACTAACAGGGTACAATATTTTCAGCTGTGAGCGACCACATCGAGCTGGTGGCGGTGTTTTACTATATGTGAAAACTAGTCTCCATCCCCTTGTGCTATCCAAACCCAGTATTACCAACATAGATGCCAGTTATGTTCAGCTAAGTATTAATTCACACAAAATAAATATATGTCTTATCTATCGTCCGCCAGCACAGTCAACTGAGACAGATGAAAAACTTTATGATCAAATTGCGGAAATTTGTTGTCAAGAGGATAGCGTAATTTTTGGAGACTTTAATTTACCGGTAACAAAGTGGGGTGAACCACTGACGGCACACTCAGGACAAGAGCTTAATACGAATCTTCAGGAAAGCGCCCTTTCCCAACACGTAGAATACCCAACGAGAGGAAACAATATCCTAGACATCATCTTGACTACAAATGATAACCTAGTCAACAACGTTGAAATAGGACCTGAGTTTAGTTCCAGTGATCATCGAACTATACAGTTTAATATTACTACTGAAAAAGTAAAAGAAACGGAGAGCAAAGAAAAGGTCCCAGATTATCGTAGAGCTAATTTCAACAGGCTCAGAGCGCTACTTGCAACTGCAGATTGGAATCAAATGTCTGAAACCGATGACATAAACCAAGCATGGGAAATATTCACCGAAAAATTTAATGAAGTGGTAAAGTCATGTGTGCCACTACGTAACAGACGTCCAGCTGGAAATAGTAAACCAAAGTGGTGGTCCAGTGAAATAAAAAGTAACTTAATAGCCAAAAAACAGGCATACCATAAATATAAAGCTACACAAAATAATGATGATAAATTACAATACGATAATCTACGCCGCACATCGAAAAGACTTATTAAACAAAGATTAAGAGCACTGGAGATCCACATTGCTAATATGTGCAAATCAAATCCTAAAGAATTTTACAGTTACATTAGAAAGAAAAAGGTTATGACTACATCAATAGGTCCTCTAGAAACAAACAATGGCAGACACACTGAAAATGAGGTCGAAATGGCAAACATTCTTAACGATTACTTTGCGTCTGTTTTTACAGTAGAAAACATCACCAGAAACCTACTGTTACCCACAAACCAAGCAAATAGCACAGTCCTTAGTAACTATGCTATCCATAATAATGATATCCTTTCAGCCATAAATAGTACGGACATAAACAAAACCCCTGGCCCCGATAAAATATCACCGAGAATTCTCAAAGAAGCAAAACATGAGTTACTGCTGCCACTCTCTGTCTTATTCAATAAATCATTAAGTACTGGGGAAGTTCCACGCGAATGGAAACTAGCAAATGTAACACCAATTTTCAAAAAAGGAAATGAGTCGCACCCAGGAAATTACAGACCAATCAGCTTAACATCAGTAGTGTGCAAGTTAATGGAAAAAATCATAAGAGATAAAATAGTTAATTATCTAGAAGAAAATAATATAATTAAAGACTCGCAACATGGATTCAGACATAGTCGTTCATGCTTAACTAACTTACTGGACTTCTTCCATGATGTTTACAATCATACGATGACTCAAGAGCAGTAGATATAATTTACCTCGACTTTCAGAAAGCATTTGACACTGTCCCTCACAAGCGTCTCATGAGAAAAATAGAAGCACATGGAATAAAAGGAAAGACGCTAAAATGGTTACAAGACTGGCTGTCAGACCGAAAACAGCGAGTTGTGATAAACGGAAAGAAATCCAAATGGCGTAATGTGATCAGCGGCGTTCCCCAAGGCTCAGTACTTGGACCGATACTTTTTATTATCTATATAAATGACATTGATGAGGGTCTAAATTGTAAAGTATCCAAATTTGCAGATGATACTAAAATAACCAGTAAAGTCACTTCAAAATTACAGTGGCAGCAGTTACAAAATGACCTTAATACTTTAGCAAGCTGGGCAGAGAAAAATGGCAAATGAAATTCAACACAGAAAAATGTAAAGTACTTCATATTGGAAGTAACAATGTCCATGCAAATTACAAAATGAACAATATTCAGTTATCAAGTACAGACAGTGAAAAGGATCTTGGTGTGATAATATCAAATGACCTAAAACCAAGCAAGCAGTGTACCGATGCGGTAAAAATTGCAAACAAGCTAGTGGGTTTTATTGGAAGAACTTTCGAGTTTAAATCGGAAAAAGTCATACTTGCCTTGTACAACTCGCTAGTGCGCCCCATCTTGAGTATTGTGTGCAATTCTGGTCTCCGTACTACAGAAAGGACATTGAAAAAATTAGAGAAAATTCAGCGAAGAATCACAAAAATGGTACCACGACTTAGAAACAAACCATATGAGGAACGCCTTGATGAACTTAAACTATTTAGTCTAACGAATCGCAGGTTTTGAGGTGACCTTATTGAAGTTTTAAAAATCATGAAGGGATATGACAACTTAGACATGAATAAATATTTTGATATAGACCGGTCGAGTCAAACCAGAAGTAATGGCTGCAAAATCATGGGAAAACGATTCCAATCCCACGAAGATAATACTTCTTCTTTACCAGATTTGTTAATATCTGTAACAGATTAACCTCATATATCGTGAAAAGTATCTAAATTTAGACATTCAAAAACAAATTAGACAATTATTTGCACGAAAATCCTCAGCTGACTCTTTTTCTGTCCGAATAACTTGCTTTTATAGCCTACGGTACATGTAAGTTCATGCCCCACTAGTCTACAAGACACCCCGTAAACAATGTACCCGTACATAGTGTTGCGTCATGATATTATACATTTTCAATTTATTCGGTGCAAACAAAGAAATATAAGCACAGATTAGGATCTGCACAGATAACCCTGAGTTAACGGTCACCACTCTTACTTTCGACCTGTGATGGGCTGTGGATCACTGAGGGTCCCTGTTAGTCAAGTGACCACCATCGGGATTTTTTAATGTACCAGGGGTCACTGCTTCAGGATGAAACTTGTGTACTGTCCCACATGGGAGAGTTCCTTGTCTCAGTGGAGTGAACGGAGCTATTGCCTGATTGACTGCTGCCTACCTAAAAGCGCCAGGGAAGGTTGCCGCACCACCCCTAAACATCCACTCTGTGCATTGCACATCCACACTGTGCACTGTGCAGTCCCCTTTTATCTAAGACACCCGTCCTATATACTTTTCAGTCTCCCCAGCGCAAAGAAAGCAATATAAGCACAGATTAGGAGCTGCACAGATAACCCTGAGTTAACGGTCACTACTCTTACTTTCGACCTGTGATGGGCTGTGGATCACTGAGGGTCCCTGTTAGTCAAGCGACCACCATCGGGATTTTTTTAATGTACCAGGGGTCACTGCTTCAGGATGAAACTTGTGTACTTGTCCCACATGGGAGAGTTCCTTGTCTCAGTGGAGCAAACGGAGCTAGGGCCTGATTGACTGCTGCTTACCTTAAAAGCGCCAGGCAAGGCTGCTGCACCACCCCTAAACATCCACACTGTGCAGTGTGTAGCTTCCACGTTATGTCCACAGACTTCCCATTAACTCAATGTAACTGGTTTATAATGTCATGCCGTAACTATTATTTTATTTGTTTACTTTCTCTTTCAGGTTACTCTATCGGGTAGCTTATAGATAAAGTATTATAGAATGTGACTTTTCCTTTCCAATGTTTCCTATAAAATTTCCATGTCAGTTTTTCCATGCTGCATGGTGGTTTTTCTCACTTTTTCCTGGAGGGTTTGGTGGTGGGGGGAGCCTTCTTGCTTTCCTATCCTTATCCTTCAACATGTAGAGTTAGATCTTGTAGTCATAGTTTTCTCTAACAAGCAGCCTCGAAAGGACCATAAGGTCTGTTGCTGTTTGCTTTCCTGTGTAATCCTGTGTAATCCTCCTCCTCGTCGTCCTCCTCCTCGTCCTCCTCCTCCTCGTCCTCCTCCTCCTCCTCCTCGTCCTCCTCCTCCTCCTCGTCCTCCTCCTCCTCCTCCTCCTCCTCTTCATCCTCCTCCTCCTCCTCTTCGTCCTCCTCCTCCTCCTCTTCGTCCTCCTCCTCCTCCTCTTCGTCCTCCTCCTCCTCCTCCTCCTCCTCCTCCTCTTCGTCCTCCTCTTCGTCCTCCTCCTCCTCCTCTTCGTCCTCCTCCTCCTCGTCCTCCTCCTCTTCGTCCTCCTCCTCCTCTTCGTCCTCCTTCTCCTCCTCCTCCTCCTCTTCGTCCTCCTCCTCCTCCTCCTCCTCCTCCTCTTCGTCCTCCTCCTCCTCCTCCTCCTCTTCGTCTTCCTCCTCCTCCTCCTCCTCCTCCTCCTCTTCGTCCTCCTCCTCCTCCTCCTCCTCCTCCTCCTCTTCGTCCTCCTCCTCCTCCTCCTCCTCCTCCTCCTCTTCGTCCTCCTCCTCCTCCTCCTCCTCCTCCTCCTCCTCTTCGTCGTCGTCCTCCTCCTCCTCCTCCTCCTCCTCTTCGTCGTCCTCCTCCTCCTCCTTCTCCTCCTCCTCCTCGTCCTCCTCCTCCTCCTCCTCCTCCTCCTCCTCCTCCTCTTCGTCCTCCTCCTCCTCCTCTTCGTCCTCCTCCTCCTCCTCCTCCTCCTCCTCTTCGTCCTCCTCCTCCTCCTCCTCCTCTTCGTCCTCGTCCTCGTCCTCGTCCTCCTCCTCCTCCTCCTCGTCCTCCTCCTCCTCCTCCTCGTCCTCGTCCTCGTCCTCGTCCTCCTCGTCCTCGTCCTCGTCCTCCTCCTCTTCCTCCTCGTCCTCGTCCTCCTCCTCGTCCTCCTCCTCCTCCTCGTCCTCCTCCTCCTCCTCCTCGTCCTCTTCCTCCTCCTCGTCCTCCTCCTCCTCGTCCTCCTCGTCCTCCTCGTCCTCCTCCTCCTTCTCATTTTGCGGCTCAGTATTTTTCGGATTACTTTTCGACGCCTGTGTGCAAACTATGCATCATGAGAAGAGATCTAGAAAATGGTTTAGCTGAATCGCAGAGAAATTACAGGGAACTCAAGGCAGAGTTTGAGACACTGAAAGAGTTCGTAGCGGCAAACGTAGGAGTCAGCAACAGCACTCAAGAAGGAAGACGCTTACAAACTGAGCTTGTACAAGCTCCCACCCATCAGGCAGTTAAAAAAGATAGTGTACCAGTATCTTCCTCACCCAGCGATTCAGTACTTTTCTCGCCAAGCGAAGTCCTCTTTACTATGGTAAGAAATGGTGCAAAACCCGGAAAAGGTACACCTCCGGACAGAAATTCGTGATACAGGGTAATCTGCCACAAGAGGTCAGGTTAATCGCACACGTCTACCTCCCCCCCAACTCCCCACCTTACCCCCACCAAACACTGATTTGTTAGGCTGATGGATCGGGGATATGAAGCTTCGCTCACTCTCACGTCTCGCCGCATGTAATGTTACTTTCATTTATCTCACTATTAGGTGTATTATCAAGTGCACAGATCCATCTCAGTTCCATGAGAAGTGATTATATCGGAGTTTTATCAGACTACAGTACAATGGCCCTAATGTATAGAGTTTGGCTTCGAAATATTTATCCAACGTTTTCTAAGCGACAGACAAAAATCCAAGCAACAGTTAAAAGTTATCTGGCCAGATAAGTCCCTCCCCTGCCTTGTCATCAGGACAGCCACATATGCACCCACCTACTTATCCACCTACCCACCCTACCCATCCAACACAACCCACCGACCTCATCCCGGCCACCCACCCAGCCCACCGATCCCTGACATCCACCCTGCTAACCCACAAATGCCATACACGAAGCTCACCCAACAATGCCACTCAACACATTCACTCATTCACTGCTCCACCCTGAACCCATCCAGCCACCCAACCCAACTACCCACTCAGATCATCCCGACCACACAATCGTCTCAGCCACCCTGGTTTCCAACGGTGCCCAGTCAGCATGGCGACTCACTGTCCACACATCCCAACACCCTATCTTACCCACCGACCCTACCACCCACCCTCTCCACTCACGAATTCCGCCCACCCTACTCACCCAACAATGCCATCCACCTCATCCATCCACACAACCCTCCCACCTCTCCCTGAACACTCCCCACCAACCTCACCCTGTCCATCCACCCATCCTGCCCACACACTCCTCCCACCGACCCACCCGCCTATCCACATGCCCAACCACCCTCCTTACCCAACCCTATTCACTCCCTCACCCCATTCACCCATTTGAACCCGACATCCATCAAACTCATCTTATCCAAACCCTCTCCGACCACCCACATATCCAGCCACCTACCCACCCAGGCCACCAAACGCATCCACTCACTAACCCATTTACCCCTACAACCCACCCAGAACCACTCCACACACCACATCCAGCAACTGTCCCCCCCTCCACCCTCTCCACCATTATCACTGTCCACCCACCCTGGCGATGCACCGAACTACCACACCCACCAACTCAACCTCATCAACTCCACCCACCCAACCAACTGAATCACACACACACACACACACACACACACACACACACACACACACACACACACACACACACACACACACACACAGACTGACACAGTACGTGCGCGTCCACACGTGTGCTCGAGCACGTGTACTGGCAACATGTAAGCAACACAGTAACGAACACACTGCAAACTTGTTGGGAACAGCAGCGTCCAGATCATATTGGCAACATCATGATGAAGTCTCAGTTGCCTGGTATGGATACACTTATCCCATCGCCTCTCCTGCAAGTGTTCGAAGCTGCACTGAAACATTTGCATACATCTGTCAAAATACTGCTGCAAACATGTTCCCGAACATGTTGCCTGCCGTGTTGCCAATATACTGTATGTTCGAGAGCAAGTGTGGACTCGCCCTTAGACAAACAAAACACGCATAAACACACACACACACACACACACACACACACACACACAGGGAGAGAGTAGTTCACAACAACTTCACTCACTAATCATCCTCAGTGGTTGTTTATCCCCGAGGAAGATTGGTCCCACGTCTTACGAATTACTGTTTGACGGTTGACTGTATAATCACTGAACAGTATGAACGGTATGTGATATTGAAATTAGCATTGTTGTGATATTTAAGATTTTACTAAAGTATTCGCTCATTAAAACTATTGCCAGTTGGATGGCATCTCATGGAATCGTAATGGAAATACATCCAAAATATAGCTGAATTAAAGGGTGTATGTCGGAGATGCGAGTCAATGTACTGTGCAAGCTACTATTAGAACAATACTAGACACTTCCACATCTCGTCCGTCCCCTTCACCGTCCCCAAATCCTCCCTCTCTCCTTTCCCACCCTTCCGCATTTGTGTGTGTGTGTGTGTGTGTGTGTGTGTGTGTGTGTGTGTGTGTGCGCACATATCTGTTCTTATGTAATTGTTCTTACCTAATTGTATCTTTACAGGAATGAGTCAAGCTCGTACTGTCCCGTGTATTAAACCTTTTTGATCATGCATATCCTTGATTTTATTAATAGTGTTGCCACGCATTATTTCATTCGGTAGCGCATTCCACTGATCAATTGCCCTATTTGGGAAACAATTTCCTTAAGTCTTTCTCATCTCTTTTTATGGTGTGTGTTTTTTTTCAGGGTCCTCCTACTGATGCTTCCCCATAGGTTATATCTCATTGATGTCTATTCTTTTCTTCCCTGAGATGTATTTATATAGCGTCATTATGTTTCCTCTTCCTTCCCGCTTGTAGTATTGGTAGGTTCAGTTTTCTAGTCTTTCTTCATGGCATAGATCCTTTAAGCTTGGTACCCATCTTGTAGCAGCCTATTGTACTTTTTCAATCTTATCTATGTGTTTTTTGAGATGAGGGATCTAGACCACTGATGCAAATTCGAGGGCTGGTCTGATGAATGAGGTAATTATCTTTCTCGGCATGCCTTCATTTATATATGTGAATGCTATTCTGATATTAGCAAGCAGTGTGTGCACGTTGCAACCCTTCTCATTTATGTGGTCTGCCGGAGAAAGTCTGTTATTGATAATCACTCCTAGGTAATTCTTTTCTGATATGTGAGGGTTGAACTTTCTATCTTATAATCCCGATCTGGTCCTTTTTCTCTTTTACCAGACTTAATTACATGGCATTTGTCCACATTGACTTCCATTTGCCATCTATTGCTCCATTTATGAAGGTTGTTTAATTCTTCTTGTAGCTCTCTGCAAGAGTCTTTTTCTAATTCTTCTTTGTATTTTTGCATCATCAGCAAACATATTTAGATAACATCCCATTCAAATGTTCCTGTCTAGCCTATATCATTAACATAATTGGTGCCATCACTGAGCCCTGTGGAACTCTGCTAGTCACTTCCCTCCATAATGAGTAATTACTCCTTAGTACTATTCTCATTTCCTTTTTCTGAGAAAATCCTGCATCCAACAGAACAGATTACCATGGATTCCTCCTTGATGGTACAGCTTCCATAGAAGTCTTTGGTGCGGTATTCTGTCAAATGCTTCCTTATTATCAAAATAGATACCGTCCACCCATCCTTCCCTTTTCCGTAGTGTTTCTGCAACTCTATCATAGTAGCTTAATAGATTTGTAAAACATAATTTTCCTTTTCTAAAACCGAACAGTCTTTCTGTTATCATGATGTATTATTGCAGTTGGTCTAGCTAAATTTTCCCCCCCCCTGGGGGTAGGGGGTTTTTTCAAGAATACTCCCCCAGTATCCCTGCTTGTCGTAAAAGGCGACTAAAAGGGTTGGCGGAGGGTTAGTGCCCCTCCACGGAAAACAACTAACTAAAAAAACAAACAAGAAGCCTCGGACAAGGACTGACCAAACGTTGACGACCAAGGACCGGGCAAAGGACATTGCTATTGGAACTTGGAATGTAAGGGGAGCAAATGATGAGGTGAAAGAGAGAGAGATTGTCCAGGTGTTTGAGGATGCGAAAGTGGATGTCTGTGGAATAACTGAAACAAAATGGAGAGGAGAAAGTGTGAGAGAATGGGAGTATGGATGGGGTATATGTGCAGGAGTAGGTGAGAATGAGAGGGCAAAGGAAGGAGTATGTATAGTTGTGAGTAAAAGATGGAAGAGGAGCATAAGACAGTATGGATCAGGTGGATCAAGGATTGTGTGGGTAAAGTTGAAAGTTGGAATACAAATGTGGGCGATTGTGTGTGTGTATGCGCCAACGCAAGATCGTGCTAGAAGAGTGAGAGAAGAGTCTGGACAAATGTAGAAGTGTGCATGGAAAAGTTTGGAAGGAATGAGAGAGTGTTTTTGATTGGTGATATGAATGGTAAAGTTGGGAATGTGAAGGTGGATGGAATAGTTGGTGAGTGGGGTGTGCCTGCTGAGGTAGATGAGAATGGAGTGCGTTAGTGGACATTTGTGCTGGAGGGGGTTGGTGATAGCCAATACCCTTCAGGCATAAAATGATCCACAGGTATACATGGCGAGTGATGAGAAGGGTGGGTGGTGAACTGAGTGAAAGGAAGGCAATGATTGATTATGTGTGTGTGGATGAAAGGATGCGAAGATGTATATTGGATGCAAGAGTTTATAGAGGTTGGGGGAGTGGACTTTCTGACCACTACTTGGTGGTGGCCAGAATTAAAGTTCAAGTAAGATGGAGGAATAGAAGAAGGGAAAGACGAGAGGAAGGAGTAGTTGCAAGGAGAGTGGAAAGGTTACAAGAGGATGAGAAAAAGGCAGAGTATAAGAGAGAAGTGGAGGAACGATTGGGCAAATATGAATTGGAGCAGATGGGGGACGTGGAAGGACGTGTGATATTTACAGAAGAAATATGTGCAGCATGTGATGTGGTGTGTGGAAGGAACAGAAGACGGAGGGGGGTGCAAGGAACAGGGTGGTGGACTGAAGAGGTGAAACGGGCTGTGGCACAAAAGAAGAAAGCATACAATGAATGGATGAGAAATAGGGACGTGGAAGAAGTTGAGAGGCAGAAGAGAGAGTTATATGTAGAAAGAAAGAGATAGGTGAAAAGATTAGTAAGAGAGAGTAAGAAGAGAGTGGATGAGGAATTTGGAAGGAATTTGAGTGTAAAGTGGAGGGACTGTAAGAAAATGTTCTGGAAAGAGGTGAAAAGAGTAAGACAGGGTGGAAGTGAAGTTAGCAGGGGAGTGAAAGATAAAAATGGTAGATTACTAGTGGAGAAGGGAGAAAAAGTGAGCAGATGGAGAGAACACTTTAAGGAATTGTTGAACGTGGAGGATGGAAGTAATGCGAGTATAAGTGGCTGGGGAATGGCTGAGAGAAGGAGGGCGGTGAGAAGACAGGAAGAAATCAGTAGGATAGAAGTTGTGGAAGCAATGAAGAAAGTTAAATCAGGGAAAGCCCCAGGAATTGATGGAGTGTGTGGTGAAATGCTGAAGCATGGGGGAGAGATAGTAGTAGAATGGATGTGGAAGATGTGCAGATTGGCCTGGGAGGAAGGTAGAGTCCCGGAGGATTGGAAGTCAGGTATAATTATTCCCTTGTACAAAGGAAAAGGGGAAAAAGAAGTGTGTGGTAATCATAGGGGCATTTGTCTTCTTAGTATAATAGGAAAAATGTATGGTAGGATACTTATTGACAGTTAGAGAAAGAACAGAGAAATTAGTTGGAGAAGAACAGGGAGGCTTTAGGAAGGGAAGAGGTTGTGTAGATCAGATATTCATTCTCAGATCTTTAGTGGAAAAGTTTCTAGAGAAGGGAAAGAAGTTGTATGCGGCTTTCATGGATTTGGAGAAAGCATATGACAGGGTGGATAGACTAGGATTGTGGAAAGTATTAAGAATATATGGAGTAGATGGGAAGTTGTTGAATGCTGTGAAGAGTATGTACGATGGTGCGAAGGCTGCAGTGCGTGTGGATGGTGAAATAAGTGAATTTTTCTCTTTGAAAGTTAGGTTGAAACAGGGATGTGTCATGTCTCCATGGTTGTTCAATCTGTACATGGATGGGGTAATAAAAGAGGTACAAGGTAGGGTAGTGGATGTTGGAGTGGCCCTGGTGAGAGGGGATAGTGTTTGGAAACTCCCCGTACTGTTGTTTGCAGATGATACTGTGTTGTTGAGTGAAGACGAAAGGAAGCTGCAAGGCTTGGTGGATGAGTTTGAGAGAGAGTGTAAGAAACGGAATCTAAAGGTGAATGTAGGGAAGAGTAAAGTGATGGTCTTTGAGAGAGGTGAAGTCAGTGAATGTACAGCGAGGTTGGATGGTGAGGAATTGGAAAATGTGAGTACGTTTAAGTACTTGGGTAGTGTGATGAGTAAGGATGGAGGTTTGGAGGGTGAAGTGCTTCAAAGGGTACAGCAGCGAAGAAAGGTTGCTGGTTCTTTGAAAGCAGTGATAAGAAACAGGGAAGTGAGCATGGAAGTGAAAAAGTTACTACATGACAGTATTGTGATACCAACTCTAACGTACGGAAGTGAAGCTTGGACGTTGTTGGAAGGACACAAGTCAAGAGTGAGAGCTGTGGAAATGAGTTATTAAAGAGGAGCCTGTGGAGTCACGTGGAGAGACAGGCTGACGAAAGAGGATATAAAGGAGCGTTGTGGTGTTGATGTGGATGTGATAGGAAGCGTTATGAGGAACACACTGAGGTGGTTTGGCCATGTGGAGAGGTGATGAGGGTGAAAGACTGCCGAAGAGAGTGTATGTGAGTGAGGTGGAGGGGGAAAGAGGGAGGGGGGAGGCCGAGGATGAGATGGAGAGATGGGGTGGAGAGGTATATGAGAGAGGGGTGTGTGATTTGGGAGCAGGGGTGTGTGATTTGGGAGCAGGGGACAGGGCGACTTGGAGGCGATTTGTTTGTGGCCACCCCAAACGGGATTGAGGCGTCTGGCAATAGATAGATAGATAGATAGTTTTTCTAGTACCCTGCATACAACTCTGGTCAGAGATACTAGTCTATAGTTACGTGGATCCTGTTTATTTCCTTTCTTGAATAGGAGAACAATGTTTGTGTGTGCATGTATCTGTGTGTGTGTGTGTGTGTGTGTGTGTGTTTCTGTCTGTCTGTCTGTCTGTCTGTCTGTCTCTCTCTCTCTCTCTCTCTCTCTCTCCCTGTATGCTCCAGTGTGTGTGTGTGTGTGTGTGTGTGATTCAGTTGGTTGGGTGGGTGGAGTTGATGAGGTTGAGTTGGTGGGTGTGGTAGTTCGGTGCATCGCCAGGGTGGGTGGACAGTGGTAATGGTTGAAAGGGTGGGGGACCGTTGTTGGATGTGGTGTGTGGAGTGGTTCTGGGTGGGTTGTAGAGGTAAATGGGTTAGTGAGTGGATGAGTTTAGTGGGCTGGGTGGGTAGGTGGCTGGATATGTGTGTTGTCGGGGAGGGGTCGGTAAGTTAGGTTTGGATAAGATGAGTTTGATGGATAAGTCGGGTTCAAATGAGTGAATGGAGTGTCGGAGTGAATGGAGTTGGGTAAGAAGGGTGGATGGGAGGGTGGGTCGGTGGGAGGAGTGGGTGGACAGGATGGGCAGGGTGAGGTGGGTGGGGAGTGTTCAGGGAGAGGTGGGAGAGTTGTGTGGATGGATGAGATGGATGGCATTGTTGGGTGACCAGGGTGGGTGGAATCTGTGAGTGGTGAAGGTGTGTGGTAGGGATCGGTGGGCAAGACAAATTGTCGGGATGTGTGGGCAAAGTGAGTCGCCAGAGTGAGTGGACACCGTTCGTTGCCTGGGTGGCTGAGACGATTGTGTGGTCGGGATGATCTAAGTGGGTGGTTAGGCTGGGTGGCTGGATGGGTGCAGGGTGGAGAAGTGAATGAGTAAATGAGTTGAGTGGCATTGTTGGGTGAACTTCGTGTGTGGCATTCGTGGGTTAGCGGGGTGGATAGCAGGGATCGGTGGGCTGGGTGAGTGGCAGGGGTGAGGTCGGTGGGTTGTGTTGGATGGGTTGAGTGGGTAGGTGGATAAGTAAGTGGGTGTATATGTGGCTGTCCAGATGGCAAGGCAAGAGAGGGAATTATCTGGCCATATAACTTTCAATTGTTACTTGGATTTTAGTCTATGACTTAGAACACGTTTGATAAGTATTTGGAAACCAGACGCTATACATTAAGGTCATCGTATTGAAATTGCTAAAACCTCGATATAATCACTTCTCATGGAATTGAAGATGGATTTATGCACTTGATAATACACCTAATAGTAAGATAAATAAAAGTAACATTACATGCGGCAAGACGTGAGAGTGAGCGAAGCTTCATATCTCCGATCCATCCGCCTAACAAATCAGTGTTTTGGTGGGGGTAAGGTGGGGGACTTGGGGGGCAGACGTGTGCGATTTACCTGACCTCTGGTGGCAGATTATCGTGTATCACGAATTTCTGTCCGGAGCTGTACAAGGAAGCACCTTTCCATAACTATGTACAATCGCTACCAGATCCTTGCTGAAGCGGTTGATGAGACAGAAGAAACAAGGTTTAGTGGGGACTCTCTTGTACGCAGTCAGCTAGAGGAATTTTGTGCCAGCAGCAGAAAGAGGTACTGTTTTCCAGGAGGTGGACTATGTGATATCACAGAAGCCTGCGATGAGGTCACAAAAGATGCAAATGATAAAACTCTATACGTCATCCATGTTGGTACGAATGATCTGAAGCGCAATAGATCGGAGGAATTGCTAGCAAAGTACAGTATCATGAAATGATCAAACGATTCAAAACTAAGTCCACTAATGTGATAATATCTGGTATACTCCCAAGGATCAAGGCAGAGAATAGTTTTTATGATAAGGCCTTCAGCACAAATAACCATCTTAAATCTCTCTGCATGCAAGAGGGAGTCAACTTTGTCAATCTGTGGGACCAGTTTGATGAGCAGCATTCTCTATTCCAGAAAGATGGTCTCCATTTGAACTCGGTAGGAGCGGCACGACTAGGTAGACTTTTACACGATAAAGTCGTCCTCTTCAAATAAAAAAAAAAAGCGGCATGTCCAGAAGCAGTAACCTGAACGTAAATACCCGTAAAGTCAGTTCATAAACTGTTTGGGACAGAATTAAAGTCTGCTATGTAAACACACAGTCTACATAACAAGTTTGAGCATTTAGAATCTCATATTTATCTAGAAAATTATGACATTGTTGGCATCACAGAATCCTGGATTAACACATCTGACCGTGACTTTCTAGCGGAACACTCATTAACAGGGTGCAATATTTTCAGCTGTCAGTGACCACATCGAGCTGGTGGTGGTGTTTTACTATATGTGAAAACTAGTCTCCTTCCCCTTGTGCTATCCAAACCCAGTATTACCAACATAGATGCCAGCTAAGTTCAACTAAGTATTAATTCACACAAAATAAATATATGTCTCGTCTATCGTCCTCCAGCTCAGTCAAATGAGACAGATGAAAAACTTTATGATCAAATTCCGGAAATTTGTTGTCAAGAGGATAGTGTGATTTTTGGAGACTTTAATCTACCGGTAACAAAGTGGGGTGAACCACTAAGAGCACACTCAGGACAAGAGCTTTATATGAATCTTCAAGAAAGAGCCCTTTCCCAACACGTAGAATACCCAACGAAAGGAAACAATATCCTAGACTGATCTTAACTATAAATGATAATCTATTCAACAACGTTGAAATAGGACCTGAGTTTAGTTCCAGTGATCATCAAATTATACAATTTAATATTACTGCTGAAAAAGTTAAAGAAACAGTGAGCAAAGAAAAGGTCAGAGATTATTGTAGAGCTGATTTCACCAGGCTCAGAGTGTTACTTGCAAATACAGACTGGAATCAAATGTCTGAAACCGATGATATAAACCAAGTATGGGAAATATTCACCAAAAAATTTAATGAAGTGGCAAAGTCATCTGTGCCGCTACGTACCAAGCATCCAGCTGGCAATAGAAACGAAAGTGGTGGTCCAGTGAAATTAAAAGCAACTTAATAGCCAAAAAACTGGCATACCATAAATATAAAACCACACAAAATTATGATGATAAATTACAGTATGAAAATCTATGCTGCATATCAAAAAGACTTATTAAACAAAGCAAAAGAGCACTGGCGATCCACATTGCTAATATGTGCAAATCAAATCCTAAAGAATTTTACGGTTACATTAGAAAAAAAAAGGTTATGACCACATCAATAGATCCTCTAGAAACGAACAATGGCAAACACACAGAAAATGAGGTCGAAATGGCAAACATTCTTAACGATTACTTCGAGTCTGTTTTTACAGTTGAAAACCTACTGTTACCCACAAACCAAGCTAATAGCACAGTCCTTATTAACTATGCTATCCATAATAGCGATATCATTTCAGCCATAAATAGTACGAACATAAACAAAACCCCTGGCCCTGATAAAATATCACCGAGAATTCTCAAAGAAGCAAAAAATGAGTTACTGCTGCCACTCTGTGTCTTATTTAGTTAATCGTTACTTACTGGGAAAGTTCCATGCGAATGGAAACTAGCAAATGTAACACCAATTTTCAAAGAAGGAAATAAGTTGCACCCAGGAAATTACAGACCAATCAGCTTAACATCAGTAGTGTGCAAGTTAATAGAAAATAATCATAAGAGATAAAATAGTTAATTATCTAGAAGAAAATAATATAATTAAAGACTCGTAGCATGGATTCGGACATCATCGTTCATGCTTAACTAACTTACTGGACTTCTTCCATGATGTTTGCAAATCATATGATGACTCAAGAGCAGTCGATATAATTTACCTCGACTTTCAGAAAGCATTTGACACTGTCCTTCACAAGCGTCTCATGAGCCAAATAGAAGCACATGGAATAAAAGGAAATATGCAGAAATGGTTACAAGACTTGCTTTCAGACCGAAAACAGCGAGTTGTGATAAACGGAAAGGAATCCAAATGGCGTAATGTGATTAGCAGCGTTCCCCAAGGCTCAGTACTTGAACCGATACTTTTTATTATCCATATAAATGATAATGATGAGGGTCTGAATTATAAAGTATCCAAATTTGCAGGTGATACTAAAATAACCAGTAAAGTAACTTCAAAATTACAGTGGCAGCTGTTACAAAATGACCTTAGTACTTTAGCAAGCTGGGCAGAAAAATGGCAAATGAAATTTAACACAGAAAAATGTAAAGTACCTTACTTCATATTAGAAGTAACAACGTCCATGCAAATTACCAAATGAACATTATCCAGTTATCAAGTACAGACAATGAAAAGGATCTTGGTGTGATAATATCAAATGACCTAAATCCAAGTAAGCAGTTCACCGAGGCGGTTAAAATTGCAAACAAGCAGGTGGGTTTTATTGGAAGAACATTCGAATTTAAATCGGAAAAAGTTATACTTGCCTTATACAACTCACTAGTGCTCCCCCATCTTGAGTATTGTGTGCAGTTCTGGTCTCCATACTACAGAAAGGACATTGAAAATTTAGAGAAAATACAGCGAAGAATCACAAAAATGATGCCACGACTTAGAAACAAACCATATGGGGAATGCCTTGAAGAACTTAAATTATTTAGCCTAACAAAGCGCAGGTTAAGAGGGGACCTTATTGAAGTTTTCAAAATCATGAAGGGATATGACAACTTAGACATGAATAAGTATTTTAACATAGACTGGTCGAGTCAAACCAGAAGTAATGGCTGTAAAATTATGGGAAAGCGTTTCTAAACCCATGAAGCAAAATACTTCTTCTTCAACAGAGTTGTAGATGTCTGGAACAGATTACCCTCAGATACCCTGAACAATATCTCAATTAAGACATTCAAAAACAAAATAGACAAGCATTTGCATGAGAATCCTCAGCTGACTCTTTTTCTGTCCGAAAAACTTGTTTTATAGCAATGCGTAAGTTCATTCCCCTTTTGTCTACAAGACACCCTGTAAACAACGTACCCATACATAGCTTCGCGTCACGTCATTATACGTTTTTCAATTTACTCAATGCAAATAAGGTATTATAAGCACAGATCAGGATCTGCACAGATAGCCAAGAGTTAATGGTCACTACTCTTACTTTTGACCTGTGATGGGCTGTGGATCACTGAAGGTCCCTGTTAGCCAAGTGACCACCATCGGGATTTTTTTAATGTACCATTAGTCACTGCTTCAGGATGAGACTAGTGTACTTGTCCCAGATGGGAGAGTTCCTTGTCTCAGTGGAGTGAATGGAGCTAGGGCCTGACTGACTGCTGTCTACCTTAAAAGCGCCAGACAAGGCTGCCGCACCATCCCTAAACGTCCACTCTTTGCACAGTACATCCACACTGTGCACTGAGCAGTCCCCGTTTGTCCATAAGACATCCCGTCATATATATTTTTCAATTTCCCCAATGCAAAGAAAGTTATATAAGCACAGATTAGGATCTGCAGAGATTGCCCTGAGTTAATGGTCACTGCTCTCACTTTCGACCTGTGATGGGTTGTGGATCACTGAGGGGTTCCTGTTAGACAAGTGACCACCATCGGGATTTTTTTAATGTACCAGGGGTCACTGCTTCAGGATGAGACTAGTGTACTTGTCCCAGACGGGAGAGTTCCTCGTCTCAGTGGAGTGAACGGAGCTAGGGCCTTATTGACTGCTGCCTACCTTAGAAGCGCCAGGCAAGGCTGCCGCACCACCCCTAAACATCCACTTTGTGCAGTGTGTAGTTTCCACGTTATGTCCACAGACGCCCCATTAACTCAATGTACCCGTCTATAGTATCATCCCATAAATATTAGTGTATTTGATTACTTTCTCTTTCAGGTTACTCAAACGGGTAGCTTACAGATAAAGTATTATAGAATGTAACTTTTCCTTTCCAGTATTTCCTGTGAAATTTCCATGTCAGTTTTCACATGCTGCATGGTGGTTTTTCTCACTTTCCTGGAGGGTTTGGGGGTGGGGGGAGCCTTCTTGCTATACTATCCTTATCCTCCAGCATGTAGAGTTAGATCTTGTAGTCATAGTCTTCTCCATAACAAGCAGCCTCAAAAGGACCATAAAGTCTGTTGCTGTTTGCTTTCCTATGTACAGTCAACAAGAGTTCCACCTGGACCACCAAGTTGCAGGATATGGCTATCGTGGCAACAGCGCGTGTGTTTGTGTGCGTGTGTACATGCTCGAGAATTTATCGAGTCATCAAGCTTCTGTGGGGGAAAAATTAGAAAAATTTAGAATATACCCCCGGTAGTGTCGTAAATATTTAACTGGCTAATCACTTGCACTAAACAAGACAAAAATAGGCCTACAACACTACATAATTTGTCCGGATATATATGTCTTACTCCCAGGACTCACCTGGATCGTAATGATGTGTAGGTTGTGATCCCTACTAAGCAACTAAACGATCTATTTAAGGATCCTCAAATAAAAGCTGGAAACCCTGGTGAAATATTATTCGCCCAGTCTTTCGCCACTAAGGGTCATTTAGTTACTTAGCTTAAGAGTAGCAATGGAGAGGCTTGTAGGTTGTTGCTATATGGTCGGAGTTGTTGAAGATATTGCTTGTTGCTAGTGCTTGGCGGATTACTGGAGGTTACGGCCTGGACCAAATACGTACTTTTTACGTAAGCATTACTATTTACACTATTTATAAATTAAAGTGAATTGATAATGTTCATTCCCATCTAGGAGGAAGCACTGTCGTAAATTAATTAATCAGTCCAGTCTGTCCCAACCGAATTCTCTCTCTATACCACGAGAGTGGTTAGACTGCTTCCAAGCGTGACTAAAGCATGACTGCGACTGCCCCTGACTCGACTCGAGATCATCTGAGCAAGACTCAATGAATTAGGACTGAGAGCGTGGTCGAGAGTCCGAGCAACTGAGGTCTCGAGACTCGTAATTGACCGAGGCCTAGCCGAGACTAAAACTTAGACCTCTTGAGAGAAGAACAGAGGCGATCCACTAATCAAATAACTAAAATGCATATGTGCACATTCCATCCATGCCTGGGAAAAAGACTAAATTATGAACCATAGTATAAATATACGTAATCCTATATACCCATCACCCTGGGTTACGTATAATACATTATACTTCCAAAATACGACTGCCCATCACCAACTAAAATAGAAAATGGGAGAAATTATTCCTAAATTTCCGACAGCTTCATCCTCTTTGTCGCATTATATTATTATGTGGTCATTGTATTATGCTGTAATATTGGCTAATGAATACTGTGTGATTGGGATAATGAGCTGTGCATTATGCTGTTTATAAAGTCTGATTTATATAAAATAATTCTTCTCTTATCTTGTAGCGTGAACCACGATACAGGTTGAGTTGTGGTTCAGAAACATCGCGCCATTTATGGGTGAACTTGCTCACTGTTTCTGAACCACAGCTCAACCTTTATCGTGGTTCACGCTACAAGATAAAAGAATTACTTTATATAAATCAGACATTATAAATAGCATAGTGCACAGCTCATTATACCAATCACACATATTTATTAGCCAATATCACAGCATAATACAATGACCATACAATAATATATTACGGCAAAAAAGATGAAGCTTGATGATTCGATTCTCGGGCATGTACACACGAACACACACACACGCGCTGTTGCCACGTTAGCCATATCCCGGGACTAGGTGGTCCAGGTGGAACTCTTGTTGACTGTACCTATGTAATTCTCCTCCTCCTCCTCCTCCGTCTCCTCCTCCTCCTCCTCCTCCTCCTCCTCCTCCTCCTCCTCCTCCTCCTCACCATTCCTTTTGATGCATAAACTGGGGAATAGTTTAGGAAGTCAGTTGTCTCAGTAGCGTCTTTTTAAAATTCAGAATGGAAGAATAATGCGTTCAACTTCCTTTTCATTAACATTCTTTTTGATGGCTAGAGTTAAGAATTTCGCCGGCACATTTTTGAAATATTGGAGGACATAATTAAAATACACTTTTTTTTTTTTTTAGTCGAACGGTTCTGAAACGCATAGGCAATATTTTGAAAAGGCTATTGAATTCCGAAGGTGGCATTAGTGGATTCCGAAAGTTATTGTTCAGTGTGTGGTTGTTTATCGTTATGAAGGGTGTTGACGTTGGTGTTTGCAGGTCTCTCTCTCTCTCTCTCTCTCTCTCTCTCTCTCTCTCTCTCACACACACACACACACACACACACACACACACACACACACACACACACACACACACACACACACAGCCAGATAAACGCTAATATAACGATAACCAATTCATTTTTCTCTGACGGAACTGGCCTTATCTCACAGTCTTAGTGCATGAAATTCGATGACCCTGAGGTATGAGGTGGGGATGAGTCTCCTTGGTTACTAACTAAAATAACCCTCCAGTCTAACTACACTTGGCCATCAACTGAGCTAATAACCCTCCAGTCTAACTACACTTGGCCATCAACTGAGCTAATAACCCTCCAGTCTAACTACACTTGGCCATCAACTGAGCTAATAACCCTCCAGTCTACACTTGGCCATCAACTGAGCTAATAACCCTCCAGTCAACACTTAGCCATCAACTGAGCTATAAT
>NC_137069.1:17272753-17315253 GCF_032717465.1 Coenobita brevimanus
TAAGCTGAACAGCGTGGTGTTGTAAACGGAAGAAAAACAAGAAGACCCTAATTCTAATTTTTTTTTTTTTATCTTAGTGTCGTCTTCTAAGTACTTCTGGAGACTTCGTAATGCCAGTTCCTTAACGATTTATTCCGCATTTTGCACCTCGGTAATTTCTAGTGTGTTGCTGATGCAGACTGCTTATGCTGAAGATATATACGGTAAATGCCATACAAGCAAATGTTAAGGTGTAAAGTACTAAATCATTCTCTCTCTCTCTCTCTCTCTCTCTCTCTCTCTTTCTCTTTCCCTCTTCTATTACATTCTCAATATATATATATATATATATATATATAAATCGTCACGTCCAGTCGAAACAGATATAATGGATTTAATTATTAGCCAACAGTGATTTAATTTAGTGTGTGTGTGGGATGTGGCGTTGTGGTGGTGGTGGTGGTGATGGCGGTGGTGGTGGTGGCTGTGGTGGTAAAGACTGAATAGATGGTGATGATGGTGGTGGTGGTGGTGGTGGTGGTATTGGTGGTGGTGGTGGTGTTGACTGTGGTGGTAATGGTTGTAAGTATGGTGATAGCGTTGGTGACTGGCTGTGACTTGTTACTATTGTTAAACTGAAACCTTCTCACTGCACTCCACCCTCCTGCATATACTCCTCAGACATCTCCTCCTCTTGCATACTGTATAGTCCTCAGTCTTCTCCTCCTCTTGCATATACTCCTCCGTCACCTCTTCACACGCGAAAGGCCAAAGCAACCTGATAAAACACTTGGCCCTTTTCCTGACCAACATCCATCCATCCCTATCTACTTGTCTGCCGATCTGCCTCTGCTTGTCTGTCTGTGCCTCTCTGTCTGCCTATATGTCTGTATCAATCAGTAAACCAGTCATTGCCACACCTGCTCTTATGACTCACTCAGCTGAAGGATATTGTCACGAATCAATTCGCGACATTTCCTTTTTGTGAGAAACCACGAACTATTAGTGGAAAACTCACTGTGTATCGCTCAGCTAACCGTTTCTCCCTCCATTATCGGAGTATACTTTTCAAATAATTCGTCACCGTTTTCAAAGAGTGACCGATTTAATGCACGTCACTAAGTGCTGTACTGAGCGATACTATTGTTTTTTTTATTGTTCGCCTCTGCTTCCTCATTCGACCGTTAAAAAATGCGGCCGAGTGCTCCGCTTTCCCACGACTTAGTCAGTCTTGTGTTTGTTGTGGCGGAGGAAGGTCTTGTGCCGCAGTGTGAGAGGTCAGCTAGTACCCAAACTCCACTTCACAGTTAGTCCAGTCTTCCCACCCATCTGGTGATACGCAGCATTCATCGATTATAGTATTTCTTTTGTGTATTCTCTAGTTATAAGAGTTTAATTAAGGTGTTTTTTTTTTAGACGTAAGTATTTAGCTCGTGTGAGAGTGAGTGAGTGCGTCTCATTGATTTGAAATGTAACGTTAAATTTGTTTTTTGGGATTAATAAATTTAACAGTTCTATTTCTTGAGCTTCAATGTAAAGTAAAATCTTGTTTCATTTTTCCATAATTAAGCTTATTTTCCATATAGCTCCTAGCTTGCATAAACGTTTGCTCTCATAACTGGTACTTAGACCAGTCTTGTATTAACTTAAAATCCGTTGTGCCAGGAGTTAATGCATCAGCAAGAACCTGATGTTATTATTATTAGTATTAGTTATTTATTGTCAGGGGTGATGTAACTTTCTCCAGAGGCTAACAGTACAGTAATTCAGCAATTGTGAGTAATTAGCCTCTGCTGTGTACTGTTGAGAAAGTTTATAAATTCTCGTTCTTGAGAATCTTAGCAAGTCAGCGTAAAGTAATCGTTGCTTGATGTAGCAAGACAATCATTGTCTTTGCTCTTCAATATTATTGAATATTATTATCAAATTAAATAATATTTAACCATTTATATCAAAATTACCGTGATATTATAAAAACCCCGTGACAATTGGCGACCTCATTCCAGGATATTAACTCCTAGCTCTAAAGCTATTCACGAGATAGTGCTCACTCATTCGTATTTAGGTATTTATCATTAAAGTTTACAGACACAAGCTTACTGGTGTTTACCGTTAATTTAGCAAGTGAATTTTGCTTTATCAATCCATAGAGTACTTAACTCTAGTTTATTTTGGTAACGCCAGACAATTTTATTCGCTTCTGGGAAGTCGCCGTACCCATCGTGTTTATTATTGAGTCTTCCCAGTCATTTACACTTTTGATTTATTCTTTGCCAGTTAACTGGATAAGACTGGTCACCACTAGCTTGTGTCTGTACTCTTTACTTGTGGTTATTAGCATTCGTTTGCGAAGCAGCAATCAGTACTGAGTCGCTAGTTATTTAGATTGAGTTAGCGACATGGCTACCACCGTATTTGTACAGGAAGCCAAAGATATGGGTCTCACAGACCCAGAGAAAATACAGAGTTACGTTCTCTCACGGTTCAATTACGAGCAAGAACGTGAGAAAGATGCTCGTGAAGAGCGTAGGATTCAGCGCGAATACGAGCGAGAACAGCGTGAGGAACGCGAAAAGGAGCGCGAACACGAGCAGAAACAACGCGAGCTCGAGTTAGAAAAAGAGCGAGAACAGCGCGAACACGAGCGAGAACAGCGCGAATACGAGCGTGAACAACGAGACAAAGAACGAGAACTTGAACTTGAAGTGCTGAAGCTCAAGCGAGATTCCTTGGCTTCAGACACGTCTGGTGCAGTTGGTCAAAGCTCCACGAGCGTTCTCCCTGCACATGTCCTGGCGACCCCACGCATCAAGCTTCCTTCATACAAGGAAAGCGAGCGAATCGAGCCGTATATAGCTCGTTTTGAGGACATGGCAGACTTATATCAACTGGATGAGGCAGCTAAGCGGCTTCAGTTTCTTAGCCTATTTGAGGGCCCTGCCCTCGATATTCTCCACAGAATTCGTGGAGACAATCTCACATATGAGATGATGAAAGCTGCACTCATTAAGGCGTATGGTCTCACAGTAGACGACGCCAAAGTTCAGTTCATGCGAGCTCGTCTCCAAGACAAGGAGACAGCTGTTCAGTTCCTTGATCGTCTCACAGCTTACTTAAATGAGTGGATGGAGAAAGATGAAACTCCTTCCACGCGTGAGGATAATTGACCTTATGCTGCGTACACAGCTAGAGAGGTCGTGGCCTGCTGAGCTCATAGCACAGCTTAAGATCTGCCAGGTGAAAGATGCCAGCCAAATGGCAGAGAAGGCTGACGCATTCTTTACTGCATACGGGTATCAAGCTCGTAAGCAAAACATCTGGAGCAGAAAAGATACTGCTAAGTCTGGGAAGCCGTCTCAGACTGAATCCCAGCACCAAGGCCGTTCTCAGAATAATGGCCAAGGTCCAAAACCGCAGTGGAAGGACCAGGGGCAAAACACTCAGAAACCTGAGTGGAAGAGGTACAACAAGTACCCTAACCAGCAGCAGTATCAGCCACGCAACCGACCGTCGGGACAAACTTTTCCGCCACCAGCTCAAAAGAGGCAGGAAGCGAATGCAGCCTTCATTCCTCAGCAGCAGCCTGGTGGTCACGTCCCTACCAGTGTGGGTACTTCCCCACAGTTCACTAGTCCCCCAGTGACAGTGAACCCCCCTCCACAGATGGCCAATGTTCCATCTCCACAGGGAGTGAGTACGACTCCTCAAGTTCATAACCCTCAAGGCACAATGTTTGCCACATCAATTCAGCAGCCTCATGAGTGGCTAGCTGCTTCCTCCACAGGCCCTCCCACAGGTGACAGTACCTTCCTGGTTCAGCCAGGGTTTGTGGGAGGCATTCCTGTGAAGGTCCTGAGAGACAATGGTTCCTCAGGTTGCTCTGTCAAGCAGAGTTTAGTTCGGCCTGAGCAGTATACAGGTCGACAGATCCATGCAAAGCTTATTGATGGATCAGTGAGATTGTTCCCTGAGGCATGTATCCAGGTGGCATCTCCATTTTATACTGGTACGACACTTGCAGTTGTCATGCCAGAGCCTCTATTTGACTTAATAGTAGGCAATATTAATGGAGTCAAGGATAGTTGCTCCGATGGCGCTACTCAGACTTCGGCTGCTGCGGTGACACGAGCCATGACTGAGGCTCCAGACTGTGTCACCCCAGTGATCATTGAATCGCCGCAAGATCTGATGTGCAGTCAACTTGTTGTACAAGAACAACATTCTGACCCGACACTTGCTGCCGTGCGGAATAAACAAAAGGGTCGAGTGATTAAGTATTCACGGGGAGGTCGAGCCAAGTTCCTTCGCAAACAAGGACGGCTCTACCGTGAGTCACGAACACCCGAGGGCGAGGTTCGACTGCAGTTTGTCGTTCCCGCCCAGTACCGCCCAGCAGTGTTACAATGGGGTCATTGTTCAGCCTCAGGAGGTCACATGGGCAAAAGGAAGACCCAGGGCCATATCCGAGCTGACTTTTTCTGGCCAGGGATGGGACGAGACATAGATAGTTTTGTCCGTTCCTGCAGTGTGTGTCAAAGTAACACCACTAATCAGGGACATGCCCTTCCTGTGCCGTTTCTAACTACACCTGTAATCTCTGAGTCAGTTGAGAGACAGGGTAGTGATAACGTAGGTGCAGACCTGATGTCTCACCTACTAACTGCTTACTAACTAGCAACTGTTGTATGTTGGGTTCCGTAATAGGCATCCTAAGCGATTTGAGTAATCCAAGGACCAGCCTGGTTCCCAGTTAAAAGTGTAGACCAGACGTCTCACTCGTTGGCCCTACAGGACACAGTATATCCAGGGCTTGTACATACATGTATACCATAAGTTAAGGGGGAAGTTTGAGAACCTTGCAGAGACAGTCCGAGGCTGTGTATGAATTACCTTGTGGAATGTCTCGAGCTGTGGGCCTCTCTGAGGATTCCCGGAGAATGCACATTACCCACATGAGTGTTCACACCCACGGTGGGTGTTAAAACGTGACCTGCCCGAGATTGCATAGCGATTTTCAGCTTCCTGTATTACTCGTAAGTGTAGAGTTAGGTTAACCAGTAAACTGCCCGTTCTAAGCAATTTGTGAATTCAAGAACTGGCACGTTTCCTGGTTAATAATGTTAGGTTAACCAGTAAACTGCCCGTTCTAAGCAATTTGTGAATTCAAGAACTGGCACGTTTCCTGGTTAATAATGAAAGCGTTAACCAGTAAGCTATAAGGGTTCTAAGCAATTTGTGAATTCAAGAATTACGTTTCCTGGTTAATAATGACAAGTACTGATTGCTAGGCAGAGAGAGAGAGACAGAGATAACAGTTTTGATGCTCCACCTTAATTCTTTTCGCAGGTGTAGCTGGTGGGTGCAGCATTGCCGTGCAGATCAGCTGGCCGTTCCTGTTGCATGCTGCCGCCCCTTCTCTTCTGCCTCGTCATCATTATTTTACTATGAATTTGTATTACTGTGTCATTTTACACGTAGGTACAGTTACACTACAACTGTCACACCTACACCGTGTATTACATACACTACACTACATAACAATTAGTTGTTAATGTAAATGTAGCGAACTTTCGCTCAGTTTGACCTGAGTACAGGATTTTCACAGTCGTCACGGAGTTTTTCCCTCAAGCTTGTTTCTATTAACGTAAATACGAGGTTTTTCGCTCACTGGCGACTGCGACATACTCCTGTAGCAGGATAGCACACACACCACAGTGTGAATCTTGTGTGACTGAGTTAGGATGTATATGTATGTATATTGAAATCTTTCTTCTGAAGGAAGAAAGATTTAATTTTCAAGGGGCGTAATGTCACGAATCAATTCGCGACATTTCCTTTTTGTGAGAAACCACGAACTATTAGTGGAAAACTCACTGTGTATCGCTCAGCTAACCGTTTCTCCCTCCATTATCGGAGTATACTTTTCAAATAATTCGTCACCGTTTTCAAAGAGTGACCGATTTAATGCACGTCACTAAGTGCTGTACTGAGCGATACTATTGTTTTTTTATTGTTCGCCTCTGCTTCCTCATTCGACCGTTAAAAAATGCTGCCGAGTGCTCCGCTTTCCCACGACTTAGTCAGTCTTGTGTTTGTTGTGGCGGAGGAAGGTCTTGTGCCGCAGTGTGAGAGGTCAGCTAGTACCCAAACTCCACTTCACAGTTAGTCCAGTCTTCCCACCCATCTGGTGATACGCAGCATTCATCGATTATAGTATTTCTTTTGTGTATTCTCTAGTTATAAGAGTTTAATTAAGGTGTTTTTTTTTTAGACGTAAGTATTTAGCTCGTGTGAGAGTGAGTGAGTGCGTCTCATTGATTTGAAATGTAACGTTAAATTTGTTTTTTGGGATTAATAAATTTAACAGTTCTATTTCTTGAGCTTCAATGTAAAGTAAAATCTTGTTTCATTTTTCCATAATTAAGCTTATTTTCCATATAGCTCCTAGCTTGCATAAACGTTTGCTCTCATAACTGGTACTTAGACCAGTCTTGTATTAACTTAAAATCCGTTGTGCCAGGAGTTAATGCATCAGCAAGAACCTGATGTTATTATTATTAGTATTAGTTATTTATTGTCAGGGGTGATGTAACTTTCTCCAGAGGCTAACAGTACAGTAATTCAGCAATTGTGAGTAATTAGCCTCTGCTGTGTACTGTTGAGAAAGTTTATAAATTCTCGTTCTTGAGAATCTTAGCAAGTCAGCGTAAAGTAATCGTTGCTTGATGTAGCAAGACAATCATTGTCTTTGCTCTTCAATATTATTGAATATTATTATCAAATTAAATAATATTTAACCATTTATTTTAAAATTACCGTGTTATTATAAAAACCCCGTGACAGATATCATATGATGTAGCAGCGATGCTACACACACACACACACACACACACACACACGCACACACACACACACACACACACACACACACGCACACACACACACACACAAGCAAACTTCCTATATATCTATTTATATACCTAGGCTGCTTCCCCCCAGGAAAGGGAGGTAGCCGAGACAGGACGACACACTCCCCATTTACTCATCCATTCAAACACATTCATTTACATCTTAGCCCCAAAGGGGAGAACGGACAGATCCTCCCCGCACCACACCGCACAAGGTTCAACTGCGCAATGCAATCAGTGACATCCGCGGCAGGGCCCGACAGCAGAGCTGGGTTACCCCTGCCACATCATAATAGACCCATCCCCTTACCCACACCTGACCTGACTAGCTGATCAGACCAAATGCGGGAGAATATCCCCTCAGGGCTGCGTCATCACTTATTCATTCACAATTTCACTCCATTTATTTCTGTCACGCACAGCCACTCTTCCTTGTTCAACAGACATCCCTCTCGCATCCAGCGCTCTCTTCACACTGTCCATCCATCCTATTCGTGGTCTTCCTCTCAGCCTTACACCTCTCACATCAGATCTAGTTATCTTTTTCACCAGTCGCTCATTATCCATTCTCTCCATATGCCCTAACCATCGCAACACCCTCTGCTCAACTCTACCAGCCATCTCCTGAACAACTCCAGTTCTCCTTCGCACTTCATCATTTCGCTTTCGATCCATACAAGTCACTCCAAACATATTCCTCAGACACCTCATCTCCATCACATTCAAGCTTTTCCTCTCTGCTACACCCATATTCCAAGTTACAGCCCCATATAACGCAGTCGGTACCACAACACCCTCATACAGCCTTCTCTTTACATCCATTCTAAGCAAACGACATCTAAACACTTTTTTCATTCCTCCCAGCACCTTTCCTACTTCATTTATTCTAAACTTCACTTCTGCATCTAATCTTCCATCCACAGCAACATGTGACCCTAGATAGTTAAAACACTCTACCTCCTCAAGCAACTCGCCATTCAAAACTATATTCATCCCCCCACCATCTACCAACCTTGTACACTTCATCACTTTACTCTTATTCTCATTTACTTTCAATTTCCTCCTTTCACACACCCTTCCAAACTCCTCTACCAACTGTCTCAATCTCTCCTCTGAATCAGCCACCAGTGCAGTATCATCTGCAAACAGCAGCTGCTTAAGATTCCACTCTCCATCATCGATATTCCCCAATCTCAGACCTCCACCTAAAATACTTGCATTCACCTCTCTTACAACACCATCCATATAAATATTAAACAACCAAGGCGACATCACACATCCCTGTCGCAGGCCCACTTTCATGGGAAGCCAATCACTCACAGCATTTCGCACTCTTACACACGCTCTACTATTTAGATAAAAACTTTTCACCCCTTTTAGTAACCTACCATCAAGTCCATACAATCTTAAAACAGTCCACAAAACCTCCCTATCAATTCTATCATACGCTTTCTCTAAATCCATGAATGCCCAAAACACATCCTTGCCTTTCGCTAAATACTTTTCACACACTTGTCTCACAGCAAACATCTGATCCATGCATCCCTTCCCTCTCCTAAAGCCACACTGCTCATCACCAATTACTCCCTCTGTACCCTCTCTAACTCTCATAATTAACACTCTACCATACACCTTACCTACAACACTCAACAGACTTATACCCCTAAAGCTAGTACATTCATACTTATCACCCTTGCCTTTATACAACGGGACTACACAAGCCCTTGCCTAGTCAATTGGCACCATGCCTTTCACAAAGCACACATTCAACAATCTTACTAGCCAGTCAACAATAGTCACTCCACCACCCTTCAGGCATTCCACAGCACACCCATCCATACCTGCAGCTTTCCCTGTTTTCATCTCCTTTACTGCCTTCTCCACTTCCTCCTTCGTGATCAAAGAATCATTCAACTCTCCCAACACATTTATTCCTTGCACCCTTCCATCTGCCACAATCTCAGCCACACTTTTCTCCTCTACATTTAACAATCTTTCAAAATAATCAGCCCATCTCTTCCTTACTGCATCAATCTCAATTAACATCCTTCCATCCTCTGCTTTTATTCACTCTTCCTTCCCCGACTCTCCCTTTCACACCCTTTTCACCTCCTTCCAAAACATTTTCTTATTCTGTTGAAAATTCTCTGTCAGCCGCCTACCCCACCTCTCATCTGCTGCCACTTTAGCATCACGCACAGCTCTTCTCGCCATATTCCTCCTTTCCTTATACCTCTCATATGACACCTTATCCTTCCTCTGCAGCCACACTTCATATGCACGTCTCTTCTCTGCCACAGCCATACCTACTTCCTCGCACCACCATTCACTTCCTTTTCTTACACCACCACCCACACGTCTCACACCACACACCTCTTCTGCATGCCCCACCACAGCACTCTTAAACAACTGCCATTCCTCCTCCACACTGCCATTTTCCTGATCTTTCACTGCGTTCCACTCATCTTTCGATTTCTCCTGATACTCTATCTTTTTCTCTCTTTTATCCAACTCACTCAAATCCAAAACCTCCCTGCCACACCTAACCCTCCTAGCTCTCACCCACCTCTTACCTACTCTTAACTTTCCCTCCACCAGGTAGTGGTCAGACATACCTCCACCCTTCCCTCTCAGAACTCTCACATCCAACAATCTTCCTATTACATTCCCAGACACAACCACATATTCCATCAAAGCTCTATCAACAACCCATCCACCCTCCTGTCTCACCCATGTATACTTATAAATATCTTTCTTCTCAAACAGCGTATTTCCAATCACCATCTCTCGCTCAACACACATCGCTATCATTTGTTCCCCATTTTCATTTCTTCCAGGCACACCATACATACCAACTACACCTTCAACGGCTACATTTCCCACTCTAAGATTCAGATCTCCCATCATTACCACATTCACATTCGCTCCAAAACTCTGCAGACACTCATCAACATCATTCCAGAAAGACTCCCTCTCTTATTCATCCCTTTCAGTACCAGGCCCATATGCACTTACAAACACCCACAACTCACGTTCAAATTTCGCATTCACCCACATCAGTCTCGATGACACCTCCTTCCATTCAATCACACACTGCTGTACTTCCGGACTCACTAACAAGGCCACACCTTCTCTTGCCCTTCCTGTATCAACACCTGACAATCTTCCATTCACACTTCCAAACATAGACTCACCCTTCCCTTTCATCTTCGTTTCACTCAAAGCTAACACATCCAACTTTCTTCTCACAAACATTCTCCCAATCTCCTCCCTTTTAGCCTCAATCGTACTACATCCACGCACATTCATAGACCCAATCTTCAGGGTACGGGGATAACTCCATCCCCCATCCCTTTCCCTGGCCTGTCTCTTTTTAGGAACTAAAAAACAGAGGAGGGGGTCCCTAGTCCCCTCACCCCGCCCCTTTTAGTCGCCTTTTACGACACGCAGGGAATACGGTGGCAGTATTTTTCCTAACAACCTTGCCGCATAGTAGTAGCACCACCCCATAGTGCGGCCAGATTGTGTCCCCTCTGCCACAGGGGGGGGGGGACACCCCCTGTAATTCTGTTGATGACTTTCAACCTCACACACACACACACACACACACACACACACACACACACACACACACACACACACACACACACACACAAGCAAACTTCCTGCCTCCTGTATTTTTGTTGATGACTTTCAACCTCGCACACACACACACACACACACACACACAAGCAAACTTCCTGCCTCCTGTGATTCTGTTAATGACTTTCAACCTCGCGCGCGCGCACACACACACACACACACACACACACACACACACACACACACACACACACACACACACACACACACACACACACATTTTGACAGCATTAATACTAATATTTCCCTGCATCTGTATGAAAAGCTTGTGGTTTATATCCTACAGCTTGACCTTGTGATTTCAGTGGACAGATTTATATATACTATTTATACAGAACAGTGTTCAGTTGGGTTTATCATAAAATTATTAAAATCTATCTGTCTATCTATTGCCAGACGTCTCAATCCTGTAAGGGATGGCCACCGACAAATCACCTCCATGTCACCCTGTCACCTGCCATATTTTGCAATAGAAATACTTGAAAAATAATCACACAATGCCTGCTAAATATGTGGATAATGCATTTTTTTATCTTTATATTTACTGAGTTACAATTAGGTTTATTTACAGAACCCTAGTGAATAAAGTGTACATATATTTTAATGATAAATGTTTCTTTGCCTTCATGAACTGAATATTGCTAAGAAATGAATAGTGCAAAATGTCTGTGATGATAACTCGCGTAGATGAGTAAAGTGGCTTGTTAAATCATGAAAGGGAGAGAGAGAGAGAGAGAGAGAGAGAGAGAGAGAGGGAGAGGGTGTTGAACAGAATAAAAATGAAAGGTAAGGAAAAATGTAAGAGAGAGAGAGAGAGAGAGAGAGAGATACAGAAAAACAGCAGTGTGTGTGTGTGTGTGTGTGTGTGTGTGGAGGTCTCGGCGGCCACCTGCTGTCGGCCCCGGTGCAGCTGTGGTCCATTATCAGGTCCGTAGAGGCGAAAGAGACGAGTTGGAGTTTTGCCGAATGTGCACAGAGAGAGAGAGAGAGAGAGAGAGAGAGAGAGAGAATGAACTGTAGTTGAAAATGAGGAGGAAGATGATCAGTGTAAAGAAATTTGTAGTTGATGATATATAGAAGAAAAACTACTCTTCATCACCATCATCATCATCATCATCGTCATCATCATCATCATCATCGTCATCATCATCATCATCATCATCGTCATCATCATCATCATCATCGTCATCATCATCATCATCATCATCAACAACAACAACAACAACAACAACAACAACAACATCGACAACAACAGTGTCTGTGAGGGGAAGAGCGTAAAATGGAGTGGGCTTCGCTCCCCTGAGCAAATTATTGATGGGTGAAGACGTTAGATGGAGATATATGAACTGATGAGAGAGAGAGAGAGAGAGAGAGAGAGAGGGAGGGAGAGAGAATGTTTGAAACTGTGTGAATATGATTAAATAAGGTACACCGAAAACAGAATATTTTGCTGTAGAGTATGAAGGAAAAATTTTAGTGATATATATATATATATATATATATATATATATATATATATATATATGTATTGTTATATAGCCTATGATTTCATCATCTTTTGTGTAATTCTAACGTACAGTATGCTGCATGTTTGATCACGAGCGTGTTCTACCCCACTCCCCCCTTCTGCCCTTATAGTAGAGTAAGTCGTTCTTTCTGTTGTTCAGAGCAGGATTGTCAACTCTTTGTCCCCTATGGCTTCATTTGCGCGTCCTTCTTACAAGTTGTATCAAGCTTTGCCGGCCCCTATATAATGAGCTCAGTCTCTACATTAATCGCCACTGAGATCTACTCCTCATTTTGTTCACATCTCTGTCCTCCCCTGTACAGTTGTTATTATTGTGAGTGCTCAGGAAGTCTCCAACCATCTAGCAGCTGTGTAATTTGAGTATAACTGTTGCTGCATTTTTTCTTGTACTGTGTAGCGTAAGGTGTTAATTCTTAGTCCTAGTGGGGTTTTTGTGATTCATGTGTTTTGGGTGTCAGCCCTTATTAATAATATTTTGTATCTGTAATAATATATCTTGCATTCACTGAGCATTAGCCGGTTTTCTCATTTTATCAGGGCTGACTTAGATAAATTTACTCTTGCTAATTTCGTGTTAATAGAGGCTATTGCAGTTAACCATATATTTAACCTGTTTTTTGCCATTACATTATCCTTATGAGTCCTGAATGTTTTGTTGTTAGTTTAAGCATTAAACTTTAACCTGTAATTTTACCTAACTCTTTTGTTTTGAACCTGGAACTTTACGGGACAGTAGTGATTTTTAGTATTCTCACTTAAAGTGTACATTATCTTTCTCTGTTCCGTAACATAAATTTGGCGACCTCTTATCAGGATATTCAGGATATTATCATAAGGATATTGCTTGATATTTTGTGACTGTGATTTATTCATGATGTCTACTATTACTACGCTTGATGAAGCCAAAGATTTTTTGTCAAATGTGCAAACAGTGTGTGATGTAGAAAACAGAACAAAGAATGAACTTAAGCTTGTTGCTCAACAACAGAGAATTGCAGTTCACTCTCATCATTCTAAAGATCAAATTGTTGGCATGATTAATAAAAGCTTGTTTAATGTAACTCCTCCAAATGAGCAAATGCAGATTGAAATAGCTAAGTTACAGCTAGCTCTGCAGGAGGCTCGTGTTAAGGAAGCTGAGTTTCAGGCCAGTGCTAAGGAGGCTGAGTCTCAGGCTAAGGAGGCGGAGTCTCAGGCTCGTATTCAGGAGGCTGAGTTTCAGGCAAATGCTAAGGAGGCTGAGTTTCAGGCTCGTGCTAAGGAGGCTGAGTTTCAGGCACAAGTTGAACTTGCTAGGATTCAGGCAGACCATGAGTATCGCATGAAACAAGGTGGAACTGGATCATCTAGCTCTGATGATTTTCATGTGGCTAAAAATGTTAAACTTGTCCCTCCTTTTAATGAATCTGATTTAACAAATTATTTTCAGTTGTTTGAGAGGATAGCTACAGGTTTTAATTGGCCCAAAAAGTATTGGCCAGTACTCCTTCAAACTGTTCTCACCGGTAAAGCTCAAGTAACTTATGCATCTTTGCCTCAGGATCAATCTGATAATTATGATGTAGTTAAGACCTTGATTCTTAAGGCCTATGAGCTTGTTCCTGAAGCCTATAGAGTAAAATTTAGGACAACTTATAAGCAAGATAAGCAATCCCATGTTGAGTATGCAAAAATCAAAGAAGATCTGTTAGAGCAGTGGTTAAATTCTAAGAATGTGGATTCTGATTTTGATAAATTTAAGCAGATGATTTTGCTGGAGGACTTCAAAAGGTGTATTAATAATGATGTAAGCCTATATCTTGATGAGAGAAGAATAGAGAATTTGTCTGATGCTGCAGTTTTAGCTGATGAATATGTTCTCACTCACAAGAGATATTATAAAGAAAAAAGGAAAGCTGAGAGTAAGTACAGTACGTTGCCTCTACTCAGAATACAGGTAACAGGAAAGAGAATAAAGATGATGTTTCTCAGGAAGTAAATACCAGCTTCACCTCTAGATTTCAGAAAAGTAAATGTACTTATTATAGTAAGCTTGGTCATACTACGGAGAAATGTTTCAGGAGACAGCGTGATGTGAACAAAAAGGAGTCTTTAAATATTCAGTCAATTGGTCTAGTGTCCACCCTTGAGAGTTCCCAGAATTCTTTAACTGAGTTAACTGAACCTGGAGGGGTAAATTAAATTCTCATGAAGGAGCTCCTCTTTTGAGCAGTAACGTGGGTGACACTCTCAAGAGTTCATGTGCTAATTTCTTGTTTGATAGTTTTGTCAGTCCTCTGGACAGTAATGACAGGAAATCAGTTGAAATATATCGTGATACAGGTGCTTGCCAATCCCTTATGCTGACCAGTGTTCTAGGCTCTAATGTTAATTCCTCTGATGAAACTGTAATCTTACAAGGTGTAGGGAATAATTACTTCTCTGTCCCTCTGTGCAGAGTGAATTTAGAGTCTGGTTTTGTTAATGGTTCCGTTATGGTTGGGTTGACTGAGACACTCCCAATGTCAGGTGTAACTTTCTTACTTGGAAATGATATTGGTGGAAGTCAAGTGTGTCCAGCTCCTCAGTTGTCTAGTGAGCCAGTGGCTGCGACCCGGGATTGTGATGTCCCTGATGTGTTCTCTGCATGTGCTGTCACTAGGGCTAAGTCTAAAGTCACTGGTGACTTAGAGGATAATGATGATGATGATGTTATCCTAGCTGACACTTTTCTTGCTAATTTGGACCACGCATCAGATGAGGCAGTACCCCGTAGTGTTGATAATTTGTCTCGTCAAGAGTTGGTTGAGTTGCAGGTTGCTGACCCTGAGTTTAAAAGTGTAGCTAACTCTGCTTGCAGTGAGGAAGAGTCAGCTGGTGCTTCTACTTGTTATTATATAAAGTCAGGAGTACTTATGAGGAAGTGGAGACCCCCAACAGCATCAGCCGACTGTGAATGGGAGGTTGTACATCAAGTTGTCATCCCTCGTGTTTGTAGGCAGGATATCATTAGAGTGGCTCATGATTCCAGTTTGGCAAGACACCTTGGAGTGAGGAAGACTGTGGCATGCATTTTGAAACACTTCTACTGGCCAGGTATCTTCAGGGATGTTTCCTGGTATTGTAAGTCTTGTCACACCTGTCAAGTTGTGGGGAAGTGTAATCAGACCGAAAAGGTTGCACCTCTAGTTCCCATTCCTCCTTCTGAGGCGCCATTCACCCGTGTGTTGGTGGATATTGTGGGCCTTCTTCCTAAGACTTCTTCAGGATTTTCTTATGTGTTGACCCTGATTGATATGGCTACTCGTTATCCTGAAGCCATTCCACTTAGAAATATCTCAGCAAAGAACGTGGTTAAGGAAATGCTGGGGTTCTTCACAAAGTTTTGTCTGCCCAAGGAGGTACAGTCAGACCGGGGAAGTAATTTCATGTCAAATGTTTTCAAGCAGTCTCTGAAAGAGTTGGGCATCACCCAGATCACGTCTTCAGCTTACCATCCCCAGACCCAAGGAGCGTTGGAGAGATATCATCAAACACTCAAATTGATGCTCAAGAAATACTGTTTGGAACATCAGAAAGACTGGGATAAAGGTCTTCCATTCGTTGTATTTGCCGCAAGAGAATCTCCAAATGAATCACTGGGCTTCTCACCTTTTGAACCACTGTTTGGCCATGAAGTAAGAGGACCCCGTAAGTTACTCAAGGAATGCTGGCTGTCGGAGGAAGTTGACGTCAACCTGCTGGAGTATGTGATGAAGTTCAAAGAATGGCTGTCCACTGCTTTACAGCTGGCGAGAGAGAATTTAGGAGCTGCTCAGGAGAAGATGAAGACTTGGTATGATAAGAAGTCCAGGTTACGCCACTTTCAGCTAGGAGATCAGGTTTTGATTCTGCTACCAGTGCATGGGCAACCTCTTCAAGCCAAGTTTAGTGGTCCTTATTTCGTGGAGAAGAAACTCAGTGATGTCAACTATGTCATCGCCACACCAGATCGTAGAAAGAACAAGCAACTTTGTCACATCAACATGCAAAAGTTATATCACAGGCGGGACGAAAATAACCCAGTCTGCACTGTAGCTGTTCCACCCGAGTCTGCAAGTGAAGTTCTCCCATGCACCATGAGCCTGAGTGATAGTTTGGGGAAGAATCCTGATATCATGAATGATCTCCAGACTAAGCTTTCTCATCTACTTCCCGAGGAAAGGCAGGAGTTTTTGGCATTACTGCTGGAGTCCCCGCAAGTGTTCCGTGCCACTCCAGGAAGAACCACTGTGTTGATGCATGATGTCGATGTTGGAGACGCAAAGCCAATTAAATTGCCTCCTTACTGTGTGAACCCAGTGAAAGTTCCTCTCAACCAGAAGGAGCTTGGCTACCTGTTGGACCACAAGATGATTGAGCCCTGTGAGAGCGAGTGGAGTTCTCCTGTCACTCTAGTCCCTAAGCCAGGTGGGTCACAGCAGCTTTGCATCGACTACAGACGTGTTAATCAGATAACCAAAACAGACACTTACCCTCTCCCTCGCGTGGAAGATTGGATAGACAAGATCGGAAAGGCTAGGTACATAAGTAAGTTTGATTTGTTAAAGGGATACTGGCAAGTACCTATGACTGAACATGCTAGGGAGATCTCATGTTTTGTAACACTAGGAAAGACTTTTGCATGTTCAGTAATGCCATATGGTATGAAGAATGCACCAGCCACATTTCAGAGGCTCATGAATGTTGTAACAGAGGGTTTGGCAGGGTGTGTTGTTTATATTGATGATGTATTAATCTTCAGTGACAACTGGAAAGATCACCTATGCCATGTCAGTAAATTTCTTGAGCGTTTGGTTCAGGCTAATCATGTAGCTAATTTATCAAAGTGTGAGTTTGGTCAAGCTAAAGTTCAGTACCTTGGGTACGTAATTGATGATGGACATGTTGCACCACCAGGAGCTAAGGTTCAGGTTATAAGTGATCTTCCCAGACCTAAAAGTAGGAAAGAGCTACAAAGATTTTTGGGAATGGTGGGTTATTACAGGAGATTTGTTCTTAACTTTTCAATTCTTGTATCACCACTTACAGACCTACTGAAAAAGGGAGTTAAATTTGTCTGGACCGATAACTGTGAATCCTCTTTCAACAAACTTAAAGCTATCCTATTAAGTCAGCCAGTGCTCGCTACTCCAAATTTTGCTAAGCCTTTTAAGATGGCTGTTGATGCAAGTGATACAGGAGCTGGGGCTGTTTTGCTGCAAGAGGATGATCAGGGTACTGAACACCCTGTATCTTATTACAGTAAGAAGTTCACTCCACATCAAAACAACTACTCAACTATTGAGAAAGAGCTTTTGGCCTTGATTTTGGGTTTACAGCATTTTTCATTATATTTGTGTTCTGGTTTTGACCCCATAGTCATTTATACCGATCATAATCCACTGAAATTCCTTAGTAAGTTTAAAGATAAAAATCAGAGATTGACAAGATGGAGTCTACTTCTTCAGGAGTATTCATTAGACATACAACATGTCAAGGGGAAAGAAAATGTTATTGCTGATTGCTTATCTAGACTTTAGACAGATTGTTTTAGAGTAATCAGAAATTTCCTTTGTAAATTTTTTTTTCTTTGTGGGGAGGTGTTACATAGCCTATGATTTCATCATCCTTTGTGTAATTCTAACGTACAGTGTGCTGCATGTTTGATCACGAGCGTGTTCTACCTCACTCCCCCCTTCTGCCCTTATAGTAGAGTAAGTCTTTCTTTCTGTTGTTCAGAGCAGGAGTGTCAACTCTTTGTCCCCTATGGCTTCATTTGTGCATCCTTCTTACAAGTTGTATCAAGCTCTGCCGGCCCCTATATAATGAGCTCAGTCTCTGCATTAATTGCCACTGAGTTCTCCTCCTCATTTTGTTCACATCTCTGTCCTCCCCTGTACAGCTGTTATTATTGTGAGTGCTCAGGAAGTCTCCAACCATCTAGCAGCTGTGTAATTTGAGTATAACTGTTATTGCATTTTTTCTTGTACTGTGTAGCGTAAGGTGTTAATTCTTAGGCCTAGTGGGGTTTTTGTGATTCATGTGTTTTGGGTGTCAGCCCTTATTAATAATATTTTGTATCTGTAATAATATATCTTACATTCACTGAGCATTAGCCGGTTTTCTCATTTTATCAGGGCTGACTTAGATAAATTTACTCTTGCTAATTTCGTGTTAATAGAGGCTATTGCAGTTAACCATATATTTAACCTGTTTTTTGTTATTACATTATCCTTATGAGTCCTGAATGTTTTGTTGTTAGTTTAAGCATTAAACTTTAACTTGTAATTTTACCTAACTCTTTTGTTTTGAACCTGGAACTTTACGGGACAGTAGTGATTTTTAGTATTCTCAATTAAAATGTACATTATCTTTCTCTGTTCCGTAACAATATATATATATTGATTTTTAGTATTCTCAATTAAAATGTACATTATCTTTCTGTGTTCCGTAACAATATATATATATATATATTTATATATATATATATATATATATATATATATATATATATATATATATATATATATTAACAGGGAGGTTGCAATGGATCGTGCAGCATGGAGAGCCGCAATTAGGTGACCAAGGCCGATGCATGCAAGCATGTTGGAGCCTTTAAAAACAGAAACGAAACGATATATATATATATATATATATATATATATATATATATATAAATCTATATATATATATATAATGTATGTATGTTTACTAGAGATTTTTAAAAAATAGGAAATCAAAAAATAAGACTAAAAACGAAAAATACAAAAATCTAGACAGAAATATAAAGCTTAAATCTATAATATACTGATCCGATTTGTGTATGCTTGTTGGTTTGGTTTTGTATTACCCTAACACAGCAAACCCGGCCTATGTAGCACAATTTTTTTTTTTTTATGAGAGGAAGAAGGAACCAAAGGCCATGAGCCTGCAATAAGAGTTCCCTCGAAGAGAAAAACAAAATACAAGAGAGAGCCAAATTCAGGATCCATTCATTTTGAGATGCCTGGACACACTGCATTTGAAAGACTGGAGATCATAGGCAGGAGGAAATACAGACAGAAGGAGACAGTTCCAGAGTTGACCTGTTGCATAAATGAAGGACTTGGAGTAACGGTTAACTCTTGCATTAGAGAGTTGGACAGAAAAGAGATGAGAGTTTGCTGCTAGATGGGTGCTACGCGCCCGTCGTAGAGGTGGAGGAATGCATGCAGACAGTTCAGAGGAAGAGTGACCATTAAAGTAGCAAAGAGACAGAGGTTGAAGGGAGTTAATAAGGGGAGGAGAGTTAATGAGACGAAAAGCCTTTGACTCCATGCTATTGAGAAGAGCTGTATGTGGGGAGCCTCCCCACACATGAAAGTTGTACTCCACACAGGGGCGGATAAAACCCCTGTATAGAGTCCACAATTGTGCAGATGTAAGGAAAGAACGGAGTCAGCTTAGCACACCCAATCTCTTGGAAGCAGATTTTACAGGAGATGTAATATGATCTTTCCAAGATAAGTCCCGAGTAAATGAAACCCCAAGCATGTTCAAGGATGATGCAGGATTAAGCTGAATATTATTAAACATTAGTGGGTATACCTGTGGAAGATTTTGACGGGTTGATAGATGTGAGAACTGAGTCTTAGATGCATTAAAAATAACAAGATTATTTTTACCCGTGTCAGAGATTCGAGCCAAGTCAGACATTAGATGTGCCATAGCCTCATCCCTTGTTTGTTGACGTAACTGCTGAGATGGGCGTTGCAGGAACCGAATGGAAAGGTGAAGGATGGAGTCATCAGCATATGAGTGGATAGGGTTAGATGTACAGCTGAGAAGGTCATTGATGAATAAAAGGAAGAGAGTTGGTGATAGGACAGAGCCCTGAGGAACACCACTGTTGATAGATCCAGGAGAAGAACGATGGCCGTCTACAACAGCGGCTATAGAACTACCAGAAAGGAAACTAGCGATGAAGGCACAGATAGAAGGATAGAAACTGTAAGGGGGCAGTTTGGAAATTAAAGATTTATGCCAGACACGATCGAAAGCCTTTGAGATGTCAAGTGCAATGGCAAAGCTTTCGCCAAAGTCCCGAAAGGAGGATGACCAGGAGTCTGAAAGAAAGGTGAGAAGATCGCCAGTGGAGCGTCCCTGACGGAACCCGTCCTGATGATCAGAAAGAAGGTTGTGACAGGAAAGATGCCTTAAAATTTTTCTGTTGAGGATTGACTTGAAAACTTTTGAAATATAGGACGTTAAAGCAATTGGACGGTAGTTGGAGGGCTGGGAGTGGTCACTCTTCTTTGGGACTGGCTGAATGAGAGCAAACTTCCAGCAAGAAGGAAAGGTACAAGTTGACAGACAAAGGCGAAAGAGTTTGCCTAGGCAGGGTGTAAGCACAGAAGCACAGTTCTTGAGAACAACAGGAGGGTCTCCATCAGGCCCATGTGCCTTGTTAGTATTGAGGCCAGTGATGGCAGAAAATACATCAGCTGAAGAAATTTTAATGTCAGCCATGAGGAAGTCAGAGGGAGGAAGTGATAGAGGAAGATCACCGGAATCATCTACGGTGGAATTGGTGGAGAAAGTCTGTGTGAAGAGATCTGCTTTATCAGTGGAAGAAATAGCTACAGAACCATCAGAGTAGAAAAGAGGAGGGAAGGATGATGAGGTAAAGTTGTTAGAAAGGTTTTTGGCAAGGTGCCAGAAGGAGCAGGAAGAATTCGTGTTGTAGAGCTGAGAGCATTTAGTACAGATGAAATTATATTTAGCAGAGCAAAGAACAGACTTAGCACGATTCCAGGCAGAAACGTAAAGATGATGTGATTCAGGGGTGGGATGGCCCCCGGTACCTTTTGTAGGCCCTCTCCTTGTTGCGGACAGCATTAGAACAAGCGTGATTAACCCAAGGCTTTCTTGCATTAGTCAAAGGATATGAGAAAGGAGTGTATGCTTCCAGGCCCGAGAGAATAACCTCCGTGATGCGCAATGCACACTCAGATGGCTCCCGGCCATGGAAGCAATAATCATTCCAGGGAAAATCAAAGAAGTACTGCTGAGGCCTCCCAGTCTGTGGCTCCAAAATGCCACAGGCGACGTTTCCCTGGAGGATCCGCAGGCCATACCGGAGTGATAGGACAGGTTAAGGTGATAAGGTTGTGATCGGAGGAGCCCAATGGAGAGAAAAGTTTAACAGTGTAAGCAGAAGGATTAGTTATAAGGAAGAGTCAAGTATGTTGGAGCTCTCTCCAAGGCGGTCTGGGATATGGGTAGGGTGCTGTACAAGCTGCTCTTGGTCATTAAGGATAGAAAAAATGTAGGTTTGTTCACCAGGTGGATCCGTGAAAGGAGAGGAGAGCCAAAGATGGTGATGAACATTGAAATCTCCTAGAATGGAGATTTCAGAGAAAGGAGAAATGGATAGAATGTGTTCCATGGTAGAAGTAAGATAGTCGAAGAATTTTTGATAGTCAGTAGAATTAGGGGATAAGTAAACAGCACAGATATATTTAGTCAGAGAATGACAGGAAAGCCAAAGCCAGAGTGTAGAGAATTCAGAAGAATCGAGTTCAGGAACACGAGAGCAAGATAAGTCGTTGCGTATATATACACAACAGCCACCTTTGGCTTTGAAATGAGTATAGAGAAAGTAGGAGGATACAGAAAAGGGTTTGCTGTCAGTTGCCTCAGACGGCTGAGTCTCAGTTAGAAAAAGGTGAGGTTTAGAGGAGGAAGAGAGGTGGTGCTCAACAGAGCGAAAGTTAGAGGAAAGGCCGCGAATGTTGCAGAAATGAAGAAGAAGAGAGTCTGACAGTGGTTCCAGGCACCTCGAGTCGTCACCGGGAGAGGGGCGGAAGGTGGGGGCATTTATGGTCCCCCCCCCGGGGAACTCCGAGGCTGGGTGATAAGACGCCATGATTTTTTTTTTTTGGAAAAGGAAGTGTAGTGTGTACTGTGCATGTAGTATGGTTTAGATAGTTAGAGAAATTTGTGTTGGAGAGCATGCTGGCCTACTCTCTGTGTTACTGAGACACTGAAAAAGTTCAGCAAAGAGGGATGGTCAGGAACTAGTCCTGAGGGCTGATGAAACGGGAGCTCCAGCACTCCCTGTCATCAGCTTTCCATCCACCTCGGGAGTACTGCCATGCTCGACTGGTGCTACAGTCTACTCCTCTGAGTAGATCAAGGTACCGTTAAAATGCTCTAACTAGAAGAATAAAACTATTTCAAGGCCAATCGGGCCACCGGTTCCCGAATTATGACTCAGTTCTGGCCTTTTGCTTCAAATTTAGCATAATGGTACCATTTGGTATAGTACCGTATAATTGAATAGTATAATGCTACAGTAAAATTTCTTATAACAGCAATCACTACTATATTATCTCTCTCTCTCTCTCTCTCTCTCTCTCTCTCTCTTTTCTCAACGGGTGTCCGAGAAGGATAAAAATAAGGGAAATTTCCTCTCTCCGTCCCGCTCACGGCATGAGTTTTTTTTAACTTTCTGGTACCTTTCGACTGAATATAGGAAGTGACTTGACATCGAGCGGAGAACGTCGCGGTGCAGCATTTAAGCGAGTATTGATAAATGAAAAAAATTATCCACGAAAATTTCTGACTTCAGAGGGTATGAACGTGCGTGTAAAATGAAAAGAAAAATGTTTGTTGGGGTAGAAATGTGTGAAGAATGTGAACAAAATAATGTTCAGTAAGCAACGCCAAGAGTATAAATGTTGGCCAGCAAAAAAAAAAAAGTGTGTGTGTGTGTGTGTGTGTGTGTGTGTGTGTGTGTGTGTGAACCCTCGTCTGTCCACTGTTGAGAGAGATAACACGGCTCTCATTCTCTCACTTAAGATTATCGCTGCCCCCCCAGGAAAAGAGAAAGAGAGAGAAAGAGACTCCAAAGATTACCTATTTTTCGTCTCCTCTTTGAAGGGTGTTTGTGTCTGATCATTTTCTGTCGCTCTGGTAATGCTTTCACCAGTTGTCTGTGCTGACGTCTTTTTGTTTTATTCCTGGCTCTTCGTCTTGTTATTAAGATCTCCACATTCTGGGAAGTTCTTATTGATATCGTAGATCTTTTTGTGGGGGGGGGGAAGATCTAGAAGGCTGTTATTCCAAGACCGTTCGAGATTGATATCGTAGATCTTTTTGTGTGTGTGGGGGGGGGGGAAGATCTAGAAGGCTGGTATTCCATGACCGTTCGAGACAGACTTAAAATTTTCGGGAGTGATTTATCTTGGTTGCAGGCTTCTTTCGGCACAAATTGTTTGCCCTAGAATTGGCGCTGCACTTGCGCCTTGTATGTTATTCCTTTTTTTTCAATTTTTGCTCTCCTGCGCAGCAAAACCTACTGAATCGATTGCTTTGCAAATGTTCCAGTATGTAGTCGTCAACATATGCTAGTGTACCTGGGTACTGATACTGAGATCCAACAAATACTTTTTGAGATTGTGAGGAAAATCAAAATGACCGCCTCATGCCTGAGAGTGTTAAGTCGGAAAGTATTTGGCCGATTTTTACCAAATTCGCTGGAAATGTAGTGGGTCTTGAGTGAACATTATTTGCATAGTATGAATGACCTTGGCCTTCATCTCAAGGTCACAGGTTAAAATCTATTAAAAATGTTAAGTCATACCAAAAGTCCCTTAATAGTAGATCTGCAGTGACAAAAGTATTTTCATCAGGAATGTGGAGTTCTTTGAATATTGCTTCAACAATTTCAGAATTCTATACTGTTTTTTTTTTTTTTTCGAGGTAAAGATGCACTTGACAGGTTGGTGATGACTGGTTGAATGCAACATATCCAAAAAACATTTACCAACCCAGATTTCCCCCTCAGATGTATGTTGTCAATTATGCTAATGAGTAAAAAGATTATGAAGTAATGTTGTATTCAGCCAATCATCGCTAACAAGTGCATCGTCGCCTCGATATAAAAAACTGAGCATAATTGTTTCAGTTATTTGATAGTATTGTTTGCTGTTGATGGTGGTGGTTGTGTTGCTGTTGTCGCTTCGTCTTGTTATTGTTGTCGCTTGGTCTTGTTATTGTTATTTGGTATTCTTGTTTGCTGTTGGTAATGGTGTTGCTCTTGTCCCAGACTTACTTGCACAAGACCCCTGAGGACTGCAGACTGGAGCTTCTCTTTTCTTGCAGTTCACCATAATCCATTCGATGAGTGGAGAGAGTGGAGTTAAGGGACGTATAACTACAGTAGAACAACTATGCTGTTTGCTGCTGGACCCTTGGGACTTGTAGCCCAGAAAGGGTGAAAAAGGCTTAAAATTCTTAGAATAAAAGGTCTCATTATGGATTTGACTAAGAATTGCAAAGTATTCACAAAAAAAAATCTTCATGAATCAAACTATATTTTTAAAAGAAATTTATAAATATGGGCCGTAAGTGGAAAAATTAATTAAAAAGGCCACTAGGAGCTTGTACATCATTGACAATCGTAAGATATTTATGAAAAAAAAAAACTTTAAGAACCTTTGCGAATATGTTCCCAGTCTCTGTGAATCATTGTGTGTGGGGGGGGAGGAGGAGGGGGAGTTATAGGAAGGCACCTGTACATGTCCTGGAGGCTCTAGGGTAATGGGCTTTACCCTCCTTACCTTCAGCTTGTAGAATTAGATATCAAAATGATAGTCTTCTCTGTAACAAGCAGCCTCGAAAGGACCATTTGGTCTGTTCCTGTTTGCTTTCCTTTGTACTCTTTTGTTTCAGTCTTTGTCTCAGTTACTTCGGTCGTTGCTTCAGTCTTTCCTCCAGTCCTTCCTTCAGTCTTTGCTTCAGTTACTTCAGTCCTTGCTTCAATCTTTGCTTCAGTTACTCCAGCCATTACTTCACTCACACATCACTGTTTTTCCTCACGCCTTCAACCTTCGTCAGTAAGCAGCTCCTCTCTCACAGCCTCGAGTTCCCCACAACAATGCCTCTGCTAATGGCCGCTTCCTCACGCTGTACACTTTCCTCCTCCTCTTGTTCTGTGGGTGTATGTGTGGGTGGCGGTGTGCTTGAGGGTGTCTGGGTGTGGATGGGGATGGGGATATAGGGATGGGGAGGTGTGTGCGTGTGGGTAAGGATGTGTGTGTGGGGGGGATAGGTAAGGGTGTGAGCTTATGTGTGTGTGTGTGTGTGTGTGTGTGTGTGTGTGTGTGTGTTTGTGTGTGTGTGTGTGTGTGTGTGTGTGTGTGTGTGTGTGTCAGACAGACAGACAGACAGACAGAGAAAGAGAGAATGTATACGGGTGTGAAAGTGGATCAGGGTGTATGAATGGCTGGGGCTATGGGTGTGAATGTGGGTTTAGGTTTATGAATATACTGTGTAATTCACCGGGTCGGTCAGGATCACTTGATGGTCGTGATAGCTTTTACCCTCCCGGAAGGGAGCTGAGAGCTCATATAGTCGTCCGATCTAAGGGCAAGGCTGTGACCTTCACACACGCACACACCCGTCCCCTTGCTCAAGGGGGACAGTAACCACCCACTTCGTCAGTGAAACTTTTCGCAACCTGAGCGAGGCGCGAACTCCCGTCCACCAGTTGGCAAGCGGGAACGTTACCACTGCACCAGCGAGCGGTGTGTGTGTGTGTGTGTGTGTGTGTGTGTGTGTGTGTGTGTGTGTGTGTGTGTACACCTTTATACCTTTTTATCTTCAACTCTTATCTATCTTTCCATCTGTCACTACCTGTCATACCTGTAATCAGAGGCAAGGTAAGAATTTAAAAGCCTCATTCCCAATACCATTTTCTTTATTATATTATTCATTAACATTAAAGGGAACACTATTTTAAAATCTCTTACTTCTTTCCACACGAACACTCATTTGATCTTTAGTATTATAAAATTTCGCTTATTTTTAAAATAAAGCTATAACTTGATTTTTTAAAGTAAATTCATTCGCAGATATTTGAGATTTAATTAATTTTCAAAGAGACGGCATAGAAGGAAAATTATAGTCTTGGTATTTTGATATGTTATAGAGATGCTTGTTTAGGTAGTAGGTGGTGGTGACCATGATTCACTCGCTTGATATACTGCTGCCTATTTCTTCCTTCATCTTTATCATTCTTTTTTCTGTATCTGCCCTCCTCTTCTTATTTCTCACCATCATTCACTCACTTGATGTAGTGCTGCCTAATTCTTCTTTCACCTTTATCATTCTTTTTCTGCGTCTGCGCTCCTCTCCTCCTATTGCTCCCATCTTTCCTGTCACTTTTCATTACTCTTCTTCCCTTTTCAGGTGGCTTTACATTGAGAGACAAGCCTAATGGTTTCCTGTAAGCCAGAAGCCATTTACAACGCTGGGTGGTAACCATATAACGAACCCATCCGTGTTTCCTACGTGTCAACAAGTGGGTTGGCGGAGGGTTAGTGACCCTCCCCGCAAAACAACTAACTCAAAGACAAACTGCCACCCCTTACGGGATTATTGTTTCTGGCTATAGATAGATAGATAGATAGACGGATAAATAAATAGTTCCAAAGAAGCACTTGACATTGAAATAGGTACTTCATCTCTATATTCCTCTACATTTACAAATTCTATTTGTCATGGGGGGATGTGAATTTAAGAATTAATTATAACTAGATGTTGCTTGAAAATAGAGACAAGGAACTGACTTGTGAAAATCAAGCAGTAAGTTTTACTTTATGCCGGCTTACTTCGCCGATTCTCTAAGGACGAGAATTTATAAACTTTCTCAACAGTACACAGCAGAAACTAATTACTCATGCGTGCTGTTTGTTAGTACTGTTAGCCTCTTGAGAAAATGACTCCACCCCTGACAATCAATAACTAATGCTAATAATGATAAACAGGTTCTTGCCAGTGCATTAACTCCTGGCTGGCAAAGCTGATTTAAGCTTGATAAAAAAAAGAACCGGCCTAAGTACCAATTATGAATAATGTAAAGCATTTGTGCAAACTAGGAGTGGCAACTAAAATAAGCTTAATGTGGAGAAATAAAACACGAGTTTAACTACATTAAGCTCAAAGAAAAAGAACTGAAAATTTATTAATTACAATGAAATAAATTTACGTTACATGAGTCTCAAAAATGAATTCAAAATAACAAGGAGAATACACTCACTCGCTCATTCAAAAACTAAACACATTTAAACCTAGGAAAAAAACGAAAAGAAATACTGGTCAGTGGAGGGGAGCTGAGCGAAAAGAACTGGGCACATGTGCAGGACATCAGATGCTGCAATTCGCTTAACCCTTTTCACCAATCCACCGTCTAGGTTGAGATTCAGGAACTCACTGTACAACGGCGGTGCTGCCTTACGCTGGGCACAAACGGTCTTACACTCACGATGATCCAAACCTGACTAACTTCACACTATGAAAGAGGGCGAGGGATGGCCATGTTTGAACTTCAACGGTCAACGGAAAGAAAGTGAGCGATATACGCTCACAATAAATCACTCAGTGAAGGCACTAATGTCGTGCATAAGAATGATCACTTGTGAAACAGTGAGAAATGTTCTGAAAACCATCCCGATCGAGTGAATACAAGGACGGTTAAACTGAGTGATGCCCGGTGAGAATTCCGATAGAGTTCGTGGTTTTCCCACTTAGGTACTATGTCACGAATTTATAAATACGCTCACACGAATTCATGACATTACTCCCCATCAAAATCAAATTTTTCTTTAGAAAAATTTTACGATATACATACATATAAATCCTAACTCGGTCACACAAGATTCACACTGTGATGTGTGTGCTATCCTGCTACAGAAGAAAATCACAGTCGCCCATGAGCGTAAAAACCTCGTATTTACTTTAATAGATGCAAGCTTGAGGAAAAAACTCTGTGACGACGGTGAAAAGTCCTGTACTCAGGTCAAACTGAGCGAAAAGTTCGCTACATTTACATGAACAACTAATTGTTATGTAGCGTGATGTATGTAATACACGGTGTAGGTGTGACAGTTGTGGTGTAACTGTGCCTACATGTAAAATTATGTAATACAAATCAATAGTAAATAATGGCGACGAGGCAGAAGAGAAGAGGCGGCAGCATGCAGCAGAGACGATCAGCTGATCTCCATGACAAAATTGCTACACCTGCCAGCTGCACCTACGAAAGCAATCAAGGTGGAGCATCAAGAGTGTCAGTGCGACAAACAAACTTTATTAAATTACATTTTCTCTGCCTAGCAGTCAGTATGTATGCTATGAAAAGTACACCCTAGCCGAAAATTTTAAGTGACAGCCAAGCTTTGTACATTTGAGGCCGCCATTATTTTTGTATTGGATACATTATTAATCAGGAAACGTGGTCCCAGGACAGAATCTCAAAAGACCCTTATAGTTTGCTGGTTAACCCTAAACCTACATTATTATTAACCAGGAAACGTGGTCAAACTGAGTGAAAAGACTGGGAGCCTGTGCAGGACATCAAACACTGCAATTCGCTAAGCCAAAGGACCCAGTTTACTGGTTAAACCCTAAACCTACACTTACGATTAACATTGGCAAGCTGAGAATCCCTACTCAATCTCGGGCAGGTCACATTTTAACACCCACCGTGGATGTAAACACTCATGTAAGTAATGTGCATTCTCCGGGAATCCTCAGAGAGGCCCACAGCTCGAGACACCACAAGGTAATTCAAACACAGCCTTGGATTGTCTGTGCGGGGTTCTCGAACTTCCTCCTTAACTTATGGTACATGTGTATGTACAGGCCCTGGACATAATGTGTCATGCGGGGCCAACAGGCGAGACGTCAGGTCTGCACCCTCATCACCACTGCCTTGTCCCTCAACTGCTTCAGAGATTATGGGTGTGGATTCACACGGTACAGGAAGGACATGTCCCTGATTGGTGGTACATTGACACACATTGCAGGAACGCACAAAACTATCTTTTTCCGGTCCCATTCCTGGCCAGAAAAAGTCAGCACGGATACGGCCCTGGGTTTTCCTTTTGCCCATGTGACCTCCTGAGGCTGAACAATAACCCTATTCTAACATTGCTAGGCGATACTTAGCGGGAATGACAAACTGCAGTCAAACCTCACCCTGGGGTGTTCGTGACTCACGGTACAGCCGTCTGACCTCCCCGTGAATACTTAATCACTCTACCCTTTTGTTTCTTCCACACGGCAGCAAGTGTCGGGTCAGAATGTTGTTCTTGAACAACATCTTGGCTACAAATCAGATCTTGCGGCGATGCAATGGTCACCGGGGTGACACAGTTCAGAGCCTCGGCCATGGCTCGTGTTACTGTAGCCGAAGTCTGAGTAGCGTCATCTATGGTGCAACCATACTTGGGGTCTGGAATATTGCCTATGATAAGGTCAAAGAAAGGTTTTGGCATGACAACTGCAACTGTCATACCAGTGTAAAATGGAGATGCCACCTGGATACGTGCCTCAGGGAACAATCTCACTGATCCATCAATAAGCTTAGCTTGAATCTGTCGACCTGTGTACTCCTCAGGCCGAACTAGACTCTGCCTGACAGAGCAACCTGAGGAACCATTGTCTCTCAGGACCTTTACAGGAATGCCTCCTACAAACCCTGGCTGAACAAGGAAGGCACTGTTGCCTGTGGGAGGGCCTGTGGAGGAAGCAGCCAGCCACTGATGAGGCTGCTGAATGAATGATGCGGCAAACATGGTGCCTTGAGAATCAGATACCTGAGGGGTCGTACTCACCGTTTGGGGAGATGGAGCATTTACCACCTGTGGTGGAGTGTTCACTGTCGCTGGAGGACTAGAGAGCTGTGGGGAAGTACCTGTGCTGCTAGGGACGACACCACCATGCTGCTGTTGAGGAATAAAGACTGCATTTGCCTCCTGCCTCTGATACACTGGGGCTGGTGCTGAGAAGGATTGTCCTGACGGTTGATTGCGTGGCTGATACTGCTGCTGGTTAGGGTACTTATCGTACTGCTTTCACTCAGGCTTCTGGGTATTTTGCCCCTGGTCCTTCTTCTGTGGTTTGTTTGGACCTTGGCCATTATTCTGAGAATGGCCTTGTTGCTCGGGTTCAGTCTGAGACGATTTCCCAGATTTGTCAGCTTTCCTGTTCCAGGTGTGTTGATTACGAGTTTGAAACCCGTACGCAGTGAAGAATGCATCAGCGTTCTCCACCATTTGGCTGGCATCCCTTACCTGGTGTCACAAGTCGGCGCAATTTTATATTTAAATAAGCTCATGACATTAAACTTTGGTGGGGAACCGCAAATTCTAGTGGAATCCCAGTTTTTATCACTCAGTCAACCGCCATGTATTCACCCGATCGGGAGTGTTTTCAGAACAATTTTTCACTGTGTCATTAGTGATCATCTTTGTGCGTGACTTTAGCACCTCTGCTGAGTACTTTGTTATGGGCGTGTTTCGCTGATTCTAGCTGTTAGCAAGTGCAGCTCGACACTTGCCTCTCTCTCACGATTTGAACTCAGTCAAGATTTGAGCGTCGTGGAAGCAGGTAGTGTGTGTGGCAGCGTCCTTCCTCAGCAACGACGCCCAGTCATCCACTTTGTCCACTTTTCTGACCAGTATTTCTTTTCGTTTTTCCTAAGTTTAAGAGTTAGCTTCTGAGTGACCGAGTGAGTGTGATCTCCTTATTTTGAATTCATTTTGAAATGTAACGTAAATTTATTTCTTTGTAATCAATAAATTTAACAGTTCTTTTTCTTGAGCTTAATGTAATGTAAACTCGTGTTTTATTTCTCCATAAGCTTATTCTAGTTGCAGCTCCTAGTTTGCATAAACGCTTTGCACTATTCACAACTGGTACTTAGGCCAGTCCTTTTTATTAACTTAAATCCGTTGTACCATCTAGGAGTTAATTGCACCAGCAAGAATCTGTTTATCATTAATAGATATTGATTGTCAGGGGTGGAGTCACTTTCTCCAGAGGCCAACAGCACTAATAAACAGCACGTGTGAATAATTAGTCTCTGCTGTGTACTGTTGAGAAAGTTTATAAATTCTCGTCCTTAGAGAATCGGCGAAGTAAGCTGGCATAAAGTAATCATTGCTTGATTTTCACAAGGCAATTCATTGTCATGTTCTTAAGTATTATTGAATAATATTCTTTAATATTGCATATACAAAAACCCCTGACATTTGGCGACCTCATTCCAGGATATTAACTCCTACCTCTAAAGTTATTCACGAGATAATACTCACTAACTCATACTTAGGTATTTATCATTAAAGTCTATAGGCACTATCTTACTGGTGATTATTGATTCAGTTCTATTAATTTTACATAATAGTTTTCACAGTCAGTTGTTTGTTTAATTTTATTTTATTTACCAGTTTAATTAGATAAAACTGGTCACACTAACCTGTGCCTATATTCTTTATTCTCGATTATTGGCATCTTTCTCTGCAAAAATTGCAGTCAGTACTTAGTCCTTAGTTCACTTAGATTGACTTAGCATCATGTCTACCAGTGTCTATGTACAGGAAGCTAAAGATATGGGGCTTACAGACCCCACAGAAGTAAAGAATTATGTCCTCTCTCAGCTTAGTCACGAGCAGCAACGCGAGAGTGATGCTCGTGAAGAGCGTAGAATCCAACGCGAACACGAGCGAGAACAGCGCGAACATGAATAAAAACAACGCGAACTCGAGTTAGAACATGAGCGAGAACAGCGTGAGGAACGAGAGAGAGAACGTCAATATGAGTTAAAACAACGCGAGAGAGAACAAGAACACGAATGTGCCGAGCGAGAAGCACGCGAAAAATATGAATTTGAAATGTTGAAGCTCAAGCGAGATTCCTTTGCTTCAGACACATCTGGTGCAGCTGGCCCAAGCTCCACGAGCGCTATCCCTGCACATATTATGGCAACCCCACATATCAAGCCTCCCCCATACAGGGAAGGCGAACGAATCGAGCCATACATAGCTCGTTTTGAAGACATGGCTCAACTGCACTAACTGTATGATGCAGCTAAGCGGCTTCAGTTTCTTAGCCTGTTTGAGGGCCCTGCCCTCGATATTCTCCACAGAATTCGTGCAGACAATCTCACATATGAGATCATGAAGGCCACACTCATCAAAGCGTACAGTCTCACAGTTGACGACGCCAAGAGTCAGTTCATGAGGGCGCGTTTACAGGAAAAAGAGACTGCCATTCAGTTTTTTGACCAGCTTACTGCTTACTTAGATGAGTGGATGGAGAAAGATGAAACCCCTTCCACGCGTGAGGGGATAATTGACCTTATGCTGCGCAAGCAGCTAGAAAAGTCATGGCCTACTGAACTTGTGGCTCAACTTAAGATCTGCCAGGTAAGAGATGCCAGCCAAATGATGAAGAAGGCTGACGCATTCTTCACTGCATACGGGTATCAAACTCGCAAACAGCATACCTGGAATAGGAAACATGATAAATCTGAAAACCGTCTCAGACTGAACCCCAGCAACAAGGCCGTTCTCAGAATAATGGCCAAGGTCCAAAACCACAGAAGAAGGACCAGGGGTAAAACACTCAGAAACCTGAGTGGAAGCGGTACGATAAGCAGAACCCTAACCAGCAGCAGTACCGGTATTTCAAGCAGCAGCAGGGCAAGGACAAACCACGTAACCCTTACTCAGGACAATCGACTTTAGTGTATCGGAGGCAGGATGCAAATGCAGCCCTCATGCCACAACAAGCGTACATTGGTGTCAACCCCACCAGTACAGGTACTTCCCTGCAATTCACTAGTTTCCCAGCAACAGCGAACCCTCCTCCACAGGTGGTCAATGCTCCAGCTCCTCAGATGGTGAGCACGACCCCTCAGGTATCAAGTTCTCAGGGCGCCACATTTGCTGCATCGTTTGTTCCGCAGTCTCACCAATGACTGGCTGCTACCTCCTCAGACCCTTCCACCAGTAACACTGCCTTTCTTGTTCAGCCAGGGTTTGTGGGAGGTGTTTCTGTAAATGTCCTGAGAGATAATGGTTCCTCAGGTTGCTCTGTCAAGCAAAGTTTAGTTCGGCTCGACGAGTACACGGGTAAGCAGATCCAAGTTAGACTTATTGATGGGTCACTGAGATTGTTCCCTGAGGCACGTATCCAGGTGGCATCTCCTTTCTACACTGGCTTGACAGCTGCTGTTGTCATGCCAGAACCCTTGTTTGACCTCATTATCAGCAACATACCAGGCATCAAAAACAGTTGCACCATAGATGTTGCTACTCAGACTTCGGCTGTTGCAGTAACACGAGCCATGGCCAAGGCTCCAAATCGTGTCACCCCGTTGACCGTTGCAACGCCGCAAGATTTGATTCATAGTCAAGACGTTGTCCAAGAACAACATTCTGACCCGATACTTGCCTCAGTGTGTAAGAAGCTGGAGGGTAAAGTGATTAAGTATTCACATGGAGGTCAAGCCAGGTTCCTTCGCAACTGAGGACGGCTATACCGTGAGTCACAAACACCCCAGGGTGAGGTTCGACTGCAGTTCGTTGTTCCTGTGAAGTTTCACTGGGCAGTGTTTGAATTGGGTCATTGTTCAGTCATGGGACATCACATGGGCCAAAAGAAAACCTCTGACCGCATCCATGCTGACTTTTTCTGGCCAGGAATGGGACAGGAAATAAAAAGGACTGGCCTAAGTACCAGTTGTGAATAGTGCAAAGCGTTTATGCAAACTAGGTGCTGCAACTAGAATAAGCTTATGGAGAAATAAAACACGAGTTTACATTACATTAAGCTCAAGAAAAAGAACTGTTAAATTTATTGATTACAAAGAAATAAATTTACTTTACATTTCAAAATGAATTCAAAATAAGGAGATCACACTCACTCGCTCACTCAGAAGCTAACTCTTAAACCTAGGAAAAACGAAAAGAAATACCGGTCAGAAAAGTGGACAAAGTGGATGACTGGGTGTTGTTGCTGAGGAAGGACGCTGCACACGCTGAGCCTCTTGCCAATCACGCTAGGTGGGAATCCAATGGCAGCAGCAGGATCTAGGCATCATTGCTGAGGAAGGACGCTGCCACACACACTACCTGCTTCCACGGTGCTCAAATCTTGACTGAGTTCAAATCGTGAGAGAGAGGCAAGTGTCGAGCCTCACTTGCTAACGGCTAGTTTGAGCTAAACATGCCCATAACAAAGCACTCAGCGGAGGTGCTAAAGTCGCGCACAAAGACGATCACTTATGACACAGTGGAAAATTGTTCTGAAAACACTCTCGATCGGGTGAATACGTGGCGGTTGACTGAGTGATAAATACTGGGATTCCACTAGAATTCACGGTTTCCCACCAAAGTTTAATGTCACGAGCTTATTTAAATATAAAATCGCGCCGACTCGTGGCACCTGGCAGATCTTAAGCTGAGCCATAAGCTCAGCAGGCCACGACTTTTTGGGGCGTGTGCGCAGCATAAGGTCAATTATCCCCTCGTGCATGGAAGGAGTTTCATCTTTCTCCATCCACTCATCTAAGTAAGCAGTAAGCCGAACAAGAAACTGAATGGCAGTCTCTTTTTCTTGTAAACGCCCCCTCATAAACTGACTCTTGGCGTCGTCAGCTGTGAGACCGTACGCTTTGACGAGTGCAGCCTTCATAATCTCATACGTGAGATTGTCTGCACGAATTCTGTGGAGAATATCGAGGGCAGGGCCCTCAAACAAGCTAAGAAACTGGAGCCGCTTAGCTACCTCATCCAGCCAGTACAGCTGAGCCATATCTTCGAAACGAGCTATGAATGGCTCGATTCGCTCGCCTTCCTTGTATGGAGGAAGCTTGATGTGTGGGGTCGCCAGAACATGTGCAGGGAGAGCGCTCGTGGACCATGGGTTAGCTACACCAGATGTGTCTGAAGCCAAGGAGTCTTGCTTGAGCTTCAACATCTCAAGTTCATGTTTCTCACGTGCCTTGCATTCGGCATGTTTGTGTTCTTGTTCTCTCTCTCGTTGTTCTCGCTCGTGTTTACGTTCTCTCTCATGTTGTTTTCACTCATGCTCAAGTTCTCTTTCACGTTGTTCTCGCTCGTGTTCACGTTCTCTCTCACGTTCCTCGCGCTGTTCTCGCTCGTATTCACATTGAATTCTACACTCTTCACGAGCATCATTCTCACGTTGCTGCTCGTAGCTAAACAGAGAGAGGACGTAGTCTTTGATTTGTTCTGGGTCGCTAAGCCCCATATCATTGTCTTCCTGTACATAAATATTAGTAGTCATGATGCTAACTCAACTAAGGCTGAGTGGGCTAATGACTGAGTACTGACTGCTATTTTGCAGAGAAATGCTAATAATCAGGAGTAAAGAATATAGGCACAGGTTGGTGGTTACCAGTTTTATCTAATTGAAAGAAAATTAAATAAAAACAACTGACTGGAAAAACTATTACGTAAAATTAATAGGAATGAATCAATAACCACCAGTAAGATACTGCCTATAGACTTTAATGATAAATACCTAGGTGTGAGTGAGTGAGTATTATCTCGTTAATAATTTTAGAGCTAGGAGTGAATATCCTGGAATGAGGTCGCCAGATGTCACAGGGGGATGTATTTAAGAATTAATAATAACTAGATTGAAAATAGAGACAAGGAATTGACTTGTGAAAATCAAACAGTAAGTTTTACTTTATGCCGGCTTACTTCGCCGATTCTCTAAGGACGAGAATTTATATACTTTCTCAACAGTACACAGCAAAAACTAATTACTCATACGTGCTGTTTGTTAGTACTGTTAGCCTCTTGAGAAAGTGACTCCACTCCTGACAATCAGTAACTAATGCTAATAATGATAAACAGGTTCTTGCCAGTGCATTAACTCCTGGCTGGCACAATGCATTTAAACTTGATTCAAAAGAACTGGCCTAAGTACCAGTTATGAATAATGTAAAGCATTTGTGCAAACTAGGAGTTAAATAAGCTTAATGTGAAGAAATAAAACACAAGTTTAACTACATTAAGCTCAAAGAGAAAGAACTGTAAATTTATTAATTAGAATGAAATGAATCTACGTTACATGAGTCTCAAAAATGAATTTAAAATAACAAGGAGAATACACTCACTCGCTCATTCAAAAACTAAACACATTTAAATCTAGGAAAAAAACGAAAAGAAATACTGGTCAGTGGAGGGGAGCTGAGCGAAAAGAACTGGGCACCTGTGCAGGACATCAGATGCTGCAATTCGCTTAACCCTCTTCGCCAATTCACCGTTTAGGTTGAGATTCAGGAACTCACTGTACAACGGCGGTGCTGCCTTACGCTGGGCACAAACAGTCTTACACTCGCGACGATCCAAACCGGACTAACTTCAAACTATGAAAGAGGGTGAGGGATGGCCGTGTTCGAACTTCAACGGTCAACGGAAAGAAAGTGAGCGATATATGCTCACCATAAATCACTCAGTGAAGGCACTAATGTCGTGCATAAGAATGATCACTTGTGAAACAGTGAGAAATGTTCTGAAAACTATCCCGATCGAGTGAATACGAGGACGGTTGAACTGAGTGATGCCCAGTGGCAATTCCAGTAGAGTTCGTGGTTTTCCCACTTAGGTACTATGTCACGAATTTATAAATACGCTCGCGCGAATTCGTGACAATATTGATGTAACATAATTCTCTCTCTATTTCAAGCGGACAAAATAAATTGAGATTGTGATACAAGGACACTGCAAAATGAGAGAAAGAGAGAGAGAGAGAGAGAGAGTAGGAGGAGGAGAGGGGAAAGGAGAGGAGGCGAGGGGAAAGGAAGGAAAAGGGAGTGAAACAGTAAGACAAGGGAGGGTAAGGCAGGGTAGTGTGAGGCAGAACAGGGTGAAATAGGATAGGGTGAGGCAGGTATGGTGAGGTAGGACAGGGTGAATCATGGTTGGGGGAGGCAGAACAGGGTGAGGCAGGGTTGCATGTTGCAGGGCACGATAAGGCGAAGCACGGTAAGTGAGGCAAGTAGGGGAAAGAAGGGAAGCGCGAGGTAAGAGTGAGGCAGGGCAGGGTAAGGCAGGATAAGGTGAGACAGGGTGAGGCATGAATAGAGAGAGTGAGAGTGGAGGGGAGGGAAGAGGGGGGAGGGGGAGGGGGGCACAAATCCCCCTCCAGTCAGCACTTGTAGGGTAAGAGGGGAGTGGCCACAATCCGGTTACCTCTTGTGTAAAGCTTCCCAATCTCAGTCCATCAGGTGCACATCATTTATTCACACACACACACACACACACACACACACACACACACACACACACACACACACACACACACACACACACACACCTTTAAATATCACCACTTGTAAGCTAAAACCCACTGCCCATACCGTACCTAATACATGCTATGGTTGTCTCATTCAGAACTGTTATGATGGTATTAGCGGTGTGTGTGTGTGTGTGTGTGTGTGTGTGTGTGTGTGTGTGTGTGTGTGTGTGTAGAAGACCAGTAACGACTATTAACCCTATCGATATAATAATAGCCTATTTTTGCGAGCCCCCTTCTGTGCTATCCTTGTCATATTCTAGTTGTTTATTCACTGTCTTGAAGGAGCTGCCTAATGTGGTCCATCTTGCCCTGCTGCAGTTATCCTCTTGTTATGTTCTTACGTTCTTGGTGTTTTTTTTTTCTTGTTATATCATTGTCACATTTAGATTATTGTATTTAAGTTCTCAACAAAGTTATATAATGAAAAAGTTAAAGAAAGAGTAAAAAGAAAAAAAGTGTTAAGTTTCCTTAGATCGTTTATTCTGGCAAAAATCTCCAATCTCTTTTAACTCAGTTGGAGGACTTCTTTGACTAGTAACCAAGGAGACTCATGCCTACCTCATAACCAAGGATCATCGAATTTTATGAAGCCATGACTTTGTGCTTAATAAGGGGTAGTGGGCCAGTTCTCTCAGTTGAAAACGAACTGAATATAGCAAGAGTCACCAAACCATCCATCCGTCCATCCATCCATCCATCTTTCCATCCATCCATTCATTATCCCACCCACCTCTCACCATCCATCCACCTATACATCCATCCATCCATCTTTCCATCCATCCATTCATTATCCCATCCACCTCTCACCATCCATCCACCTATACATCCATCCATCAATCATCCAGCCCACCCCTCCCTCCCTCCCTCCATCCATCCATCTTTCCATCCACCCAGCCATACATCCATCTTTACTTCCATCCATCCATCCGTCCATTCACCCATCAGTCATCCAACCCACCTCTCCTTCCCTCTCTCCATCCATCCATCCATCCATCCGTCCATCCATCCATCATCCCACCCACCCCTCCCTCCATCCATATCCATCCATCCATCCCTCTATCCACATCCATCCATCCCTCTATCCACATCCATCCATCCATCATCCCACCCATCCCTTCATCCGTTCATTCATCCAATTCATCCATCCATCCACCCATCCATCATCCCACCCATCCATCCATCCATCCATCCTGTCACTGGCGTAGTTACCCCAGTAGCAAATGGGTGAAATAGAAGATAAGATGATAATGAAAGGAGAGAGAAGCAAGCCGTTCAGAACATTAAATCTTTTCTCTTATCAGTTTTGCTGCCTGTAAAGGGTAACCCTCGTCCCCAGCTGCCTTTACTTAGCGGTCAACTGGACTGATAACACACCAGATGTTTTTCTCACAAATTACAACTGAAAATCCCTCTTGTCCTTGAACACTGGGTGTAGCTTATAGAATGGGAGGAGCTAAACGAGAGTATTTGCTAATTGAAGCCTAAATAACATTTGCTCTGCCTTCTTAATGGCACATCACTGGTCTTGTGTAATTTGTGTAACTTCGCCATTGGCTCCTCTTGGTGCAGGTGCCTCTCTTGTTTCTGTATGGACAGAGATTATTTTTAAGACAGCCTAGTGGTTAATTAGCTGAGAAAGGCGGAGTAAGTCTCCTTTATAAGCTCCAGGAAAATGTGAAGAGACACATTTTGTCTCTTTTTGTACAGACACACATTTAGTCTCATTTTGTAACAGTTCCTGTACACATTTTTGTACACATTTGTACACATTTATTGTCACATTACACTTTTGTCACACTGTGTTGTACTTTTTCCCAACACTACTCAATACGTGACTTTGATTACAAAACACACTGTTTGTGCACCATTTCCCATTTTTGGTTCACTCCTCCATTTACACTAGTGTGTGATTTATATCTGGATTTAACCTTCGAAGTCTCCACGTTTCCTCGAGCTTTGTGAGTACTTAGCTTCCACTGAGTGTATTCTGGTTAGGTAAGAAATAACTTGTTTTATATTTGTATTCTGAGGCCTATATGAATCCTCCCTTTTGTAAAACGAACCCTGGTTTCTTCTTTGATTGTGTATGTTATAGTGTACAGTAAAGGTAAGTTAGTTTTCTTGCAAGCTTTACCTTTTCCTTTTTGGTGCTTAATTAAGGGCTAAGAGTGCACCGTAATATACACTCCCATAACAATCCATCATCCCACCCACCCATCCCTCCCTCCCTCCCTCCATCCATCCAACATCCCACCCACCCTTCCCTCCCACCCGCCACCCCTCCCTCCCTCCATCCATCCATCCATCATCCCATTCTTTATTGCCTCATCAGGTGTGTAGGAGGGCAGTATACAAGATAAATCACTCACTTCGTTCACTTTCACTTGGAAGAGATTTTCGTCCTCTTGCAGTTTATTTCACGTAGCTCAGTGATAGAAGAAGACAGTACTACGGCTCTACGTCCTTCCCATAGCACTTCTTCGTGACTAGCTTCGCATTCTAGTGTTTTTCGTTACAGTTCACTAGTAGAAAAACACAAGAGCTTTATATGCTTCCCATAGCACTTCTTCGTGACTATCTCCATATTCTAGCGTTGATCTAGTGTTATAGCTAAGTGGTGGAATACAATACTATGGCTCTACATCGTTTCCGTAGCACTTTTTCGTAATTAGCACCAAATTCTTGTGTTAATTGTTACAGCTCAGTGGCGGAAAATGACAGTATTAAGGGTGTGGTTTTGTGGGGTTCAGGGGTGTGGTGTGTGGGCTTAGTGTGGGTAGGAGGAGAAGGGGTGTGGGAGTGGTGGGGTGGGGTGAGTTCTGGGGTTTAAAGAGGGAGTAGAGGATGGGGGTAGGGGTGGTGAGGGAGTGGGGGTGGGGTGGGGAAAGGTTGTATGGTTTGGAGTTTTGGTGCGGGGTTTAAAGAGGGGGTCGGGGTAGGGCGGAAAATGACAGTATTAAGGGTATGGTTTTGTGGGGTTCAGGGGTGTGGTGTGTGGGCTTAGTGTGGGTAGGAGGAGAAGGGGTGTGGGAGGGGTGGGGTGGGGTGAGTTCTGGGGTTTAAAGAGAGAGTAGAGGATGGGGGTAGGGGTGGTGAGGGAGTGGGGGTGGGGTGGGGTAAGGTTATATGGTTTGGAGTTTTGGTGTGGGGTTTAAAGAGGGGGTCGGGGTAGGGGTGGAGGGTTGGGGTGAGTGTGATGGGGGAGTGGGAGTGCAGATAAGGGCGGGGCACCTGGACATATTGCACACTCTTGCATAATGGACCATCAGTTGCAAATCATGAAGATTGGTATCAATTCGCTTAGGATGTCGCGCCAGTGTGAATGAAGGGATGCTGTGTGTGTGTGTGTGTGTGTGTGTGTGTGTGTGTGTGTGTGTGTGTGTGTGTGTGTGTGTGTGTGTGTCTGTGTCTGTGTGTGTGTGTGTGTGTTGGTATCTTTAATTTTTCTAAATTTACTTTTCCCATGGTGGGCATTTATCTGTCCAGCCCGCTCCCCTCGCCTCACGCTGCCTCACCCTACGTTGCCTTATCCTGCCCTGCCCGCCTCACCCTGCCCTGCCTGCCTCACCCTACGTTGCCTTATCCTGCCCTGCCTGCCTCACCCTAACCTGCCTCACGCAACCCTGCCTCACCTTGCCTTCCCTTACTCTGCCTCCTCTGCCTTGCTTCACCCTTCCCTGCGTCGCCTTACCTTGCCCTGACACCCTACCCTGCCTAACCCTGCCCAGCCTCACCCTACTTTGCCTTTCACTACCCTGCTTTACCCTACCCTACCCCGTCACCCTACCCAACCCTGCCCTCCCTCTCTCCATCCTTCCGTACTCTACCTCACCTTAACCTAACCCACCTTGCCCTACCTGATCCAAACCTGCCTTACCCTGCTCTTTCTCACTCAGCTTTGCCTCACCCTGCCATGCTTCACTTTAGCTACTTCATCCTACCCTGGCTCACCCTGCCCTACCTCGCCTTACCCTACCTCACCCTACCCTACCTCACTCTACCCTGCCTCACCCTGCCTTACCTTACCCTGTCTCACCCTGTCTCACTCTGCCTCAGCGGTCGACTATATTCTGAGTTGCCATTCTGTGTTCTTTCCTGTTTTTCCTCTGTATAATATTCTTTAGAGTTCCCCCTGCATATTAAGTGATCTGTATTCAGGTTTCCTTCCGTGTTTTCTTTAGTAGTGTTTTTTTATTTATTCTTTGTTTACATACACTCACATACACACGTCCAGTACATAAACACACACACACACACACACACACACACACACACACACACACACACACACACACACACACACACACACACACACACACACACACACACACACACACACACACAAACACATACACACACTGATAGATAGATAGATAGATAGAACAGAAATAATTTTGAAGGTATGTCGAGAGGGAGGATTGTTTGATTGAATGTGTGTGTGTGTGTGTGTGTGTGTGTGTGTGTGTGTGTGTGTGTGTGTGTGTGATGGCCTTTTAGCTCCATACTGAACACGTTTGCCACTCTACCGCACACCAATGACCCGACCATAAACTGTATTTCCGTGTGTGTGTGTGTGTGTGTGTGTGTGTGTGTGTGTGTGAGAGAGAGAGAGAGAGAGAGAGAGAGAGAGAGAGACTGTGTATGTCTGCATGGGTGCAATATAATTATGTGTGTGGGTCGGAAGGTGGGTAGGCTGTGTATGTATGGATGGATGTGTACGTATTAATGTACGTATGTATGTACGTTTTTCCACCCTGACACACACACACACACACACACACACACACACACACACACAAACCATAAAATACACATCCACGTCAGGCGACAGGAATGGCTAGCATTTTACGGGCACTGAATTCCGTTTACCCCTCTCGTGTAGGCACAATTCACGCATTCTTTTCCCTCCGCTAAAACCAGACAATTTTATTCAACTGAGTGAGTCATAGAAGCCTGAGAAAGAGAGAGAGAGAGAGAGAGAGAGAGTCGTGGATTTTGAAGTTAATTTTGACCTCGATTCTGTACCATATTCCGGACGGTTAAGGAAGCTCCCTAACATTTCTTCACAAGCGATTTATTTTGTTATACCACATCGTTTGTCATGAAGTGGAACCTTAGGCCAGGTCATGTCCGTCCGTCCTTTCGTCCGTTCATCCGTTCCACGCTGCATCTCAGAGACCATTTGCTGGAATTTTCTCATACTAGTATGATTGTAGGACCATATAGGAGGTTGATGCCGGTCTTTTCGAAATTTTGATAAAGTCCAAGATGGCCGA
>NC_137069.1:17320253-17377753 GCF_032717465.1 Coenobita brevimanus
GCAGGGTGGGGCAGGGTAGGGTAGGGTAGGGTAGGGTAGGGTAGGGTAGGGTTGGGTAGGGTGGGGTGGTAGGGTGGTGTGGGTAAGGGTAGGATAGGGTGGCTTGAGGTGGGTTGGGGTGGGGTGGAATGGGACGGTGTGAGGCGGGGCGGGGTGGAGTGAGTAAGGTAATGTAGGGTAGGGTAGGGTTGGGTGGTGTGGGCTGGGGTGGGGTGAGAGAGGTAGGATGTGGTGGTGTGTGGTGGGGTGGGGTGGGATGAGTGGGGGTAGGGTAGGGTGGGGTTGGGTAAGGTAAGGTAGGGTAGGGTAGGGTAGGGTGGGGTTCGGGTAGGTGGATTGGGTATGGTGGAATGGGGCGGGGTGGGTTGAGTGGGGTAGGGTAGGGTGGTTGGAGATAGGACCAGGAAAGCATACCCACTGAAAACAGGTCTTGTTATTGTTAAGTATTATGTGTTATTTCCCAGAGTTCTCCAAATAGCAGCAACAACAACAACAACAACAATAACAACAACAAAATCCAAAACAAACACAAGACCAGCTCACGTTCCTCTTATTAACCTGGTTCATGGACGCAGGTGAGAGAGAGAGAGAGAGAGAGAGAGAGAGAGAGAGAGAGAGAGAGAGAGAGAGAACAAATCACCAGGTTGTAGTCATCAATCATGCACCAGCCAGAGGTGTTCCGGGCACAGATTCGAATCCTAAAGAGTCTGAGAGCAGTGGAGTAGGAGTAGTCTCTCTCTCTCTCTCTCTCTCTCTCTCTCTCTCTCTCTCTCTCTCTCTCTGATGAAATAAATCATCGGGTTTTAGCGGGCATGGGATGCTTCAGTCGGCGCGAGTATGAGAGGACTAAGACCTGTGTTCTCGTCTGGTAAGGAGGCTCCCTATCACCTTTTCCTTTGCGATTTATTTTAGGATATGCCTGGTTAATATCCTTTCATGCGTTATTTTTGCAGAGTATGGCGATATTGCAAGGGTTTATATAACGTAGAAGAGGACACTAACGTGTAATAAGCAAAATAAATCGCTTAGGAAAAAGGTGTAAGGGAGCTTCCTTATGCAGATGAGGTGAGTAAGGTGTACTAAGCAAAATAAATCCCATGGGAAACGATATTAGGGAGCTTTCTTACCCCGGAGAGGACAGTGAGGTGTAATAACCAAACCAAATCGCTTAGGAAAAGGCGTTATGGAATACTGGGCTACGTATTATCCTAGTATTCATCAGCGTCTTTGGAATAATGCATGCTTGGAAATGAAGGAGAGATTAATCCGAATGTGAATAACTGAGGCCTGGTGAATAATGAATGACTGTGTGTGTGTGTGTGTGTGTGTGTGTGTGTGTGTGCGTGTGCGTGTGCGTGTGTGTGTGTTAAATGAGCCCAGTGAAATGTTGTTACTGCCACCGCCACCATCACCATCGCCATCATCATCACCACCGCCACCACCACCACCAACAACAACAACAACAACAACAACAACACCACCACCATACCATCATCATCATCATCGCCACCACCACCACCATCATCATTATCATCATCATCATCATCATCATCATCATCATCATCACCAACACCACCATCATCATCATCATCATCACCACCATCATCATCATCATCACCACCATCATCATCATCATCATCATCATCATCATCATCATCATCATCATCACCACCATCATCACCATCATCATCATTATCACCACCGCCTGCGCCGCCGCCGCTACAACCACCATCCCTAATCCCCTCAGTAAGCAATCTCCCAAGTTGAGTCAAATCGTCTAAAAAAAAAAAAATAATAAAAAAAATATCGAATTGAAAATCTTAAAACAGAGAAAGTACTAAAAAACACAGCCCCTTCACCCCGATGACGCCTTTTTGTAATGAATTCTTTATCACTAGGCTTTATTTACTTATAAATCCATATTTTAATGATCCGATTTCTGTATGTTTCTTTGTTACCGTAACACAGCAAACACGGCGCATCGTAGGACAATTACTGTTAGAACAAGGTACTGGTAAAATGCTCTAATTTGAAGAATATAGCAGTTTCCGGTCCAATCGCGCCACCGGTTCCCGACCTTTGACCCATTTCTGGCCTTCTGCTTCAAATTTAGTTTATTTTTTTAATGCAAGGAAGAAGGAACCAAAGGCCAGGAGCATTCACACTGTCACTTTCAAGAAAAAAGCAAAAATAATTAAAAAGAGAGCTCAATTCAAAATCCTTGCATTTCGAGATGCCTGGACACACTGCATTTGAAAGACTGCAGATCATAGGAAGAATGAAATACAGACAGAGGGAGACACTTCCAGAGTTGACCCATTCCATAAATGAAGGACTGGGAGTAACGATTAACTCTTGCATTAGAGTTGGACAGAAAAGGGATGAGAGTTTGTTGCTAGACGGGTGCTACTCGCCCATTGTAGAGGTGGAGGGATGCAAGCAGACAGTCCAGAGGAGCAGTGACAATTGAGGTAGCGAAAAAAAGAAATAAAGATGCAACAGTGCAGCAAAGAGACAGGTTGAAAGGAGCCAGTAAGAGGAGGAGAGTTGATGAGACGAAAAGCCTTTGACTCCACCCTCATGAGAAGAACTGTATGTGGGTAGCCTCCCCTTACATGAGAGTTGTACTCTACACATAGGCAAATACAACCCATATATAAAGTCAACAACTGTGCGGGGGTAAAGAAGGTACGGAGTCGGCTTAGCACACCTAATCTCTTGGAAGCAGATTTTACAAGAGATGTAATATGATCTTTCCACGATAAGTCCCAAGAGAATGAAACCGCAAGAATGTTTAAGGATGATGCAGGAGTGAGCTGGATATTATTAAATATTAGTGGGTACTCCTGTGGAAGATTTTGTTGAGTTGATAGGTGTAGGAACTAAGTCTTTGATGCATTAAAAACAACAAGGTTACTTTTACCCAACTCAAAGATACAAGCCAAGTCAGACATTAGGTGTGCCATAGCCTCATCCCTTGTTTGTTGAAGTAAATGCTGAGATGGACGTTGAGAGAACTGAATGGAAAGGTGAAGGGTACAATCATCAATGTATGAACGGATAGAGTTAGATGTACAGCTTAGGTCATTGATGAATAAAAGGAAGAGGGCTGGTGAAAGGACAGAGCCCTGAGGAACACCACTGTTGATAGATCTAGAAGAACGGTGGCCATCTACAACAGCAACTATAGAATGAGCAGAAAGGAAGCTATAGTCGAAGGCACAGATAAAAGGATAGAAACCGTAAGAAGGCAGTTTGGAAATTAAAGATTTCTGCCGGATTCAATGGAAAGCCTTTGAGCTGTCAAGTGCAATGGCAAAGCTTTCGCCAAAGCCCCGAAAGGAGGATGACCAGGAGTCTGAAAGGTAGGTGAGATGATCACCAGTGGAGCTACCCTGACAAAACCCATACCGACAGTCAGAAAGAAGGTTGTAATAGGAATGATGCTTTAACATTTTTCTGTTCAGAATAGACTCGAAAACTTTTGAGGCACAGGATGTTAAAGCAATTGGGCGATAGTTAGAGGGTTGGGAATGGTCACCCTTCTTTGGGACTGGCTGAATGAGAGCAAGCTTCCAGAAGATGGAAAGGTACATGTTGATTGACAAAGGCAAAAGAGTTTACCCAGGCAGGGTGTAAGTACAGAAGCACAGTTCTTAGTACAACAGGAGGAACCCCATCAGGCCCATGTACGTTGTTAGTACTGGGGCCAGTGATGGCAGAAAATACATCAGCTGATGAAATTTTAATATCAACCATGAGGAAGTCAGAGGGGGGAAGTGATATAGGAACAGCTCAGGAATCATCTAAGATGGAACTGAAGGAGAAACTCTGAGAGAAGAGATCTGCTTTATCAGTAGAAGAAATAGCTACAGAGCCATCAAAGTGGAAAAGAGGAGGGAAGGATGATGAGGTTAAGTTGTGAGAAAGGTTTTTGTCAAGGTGCCAGAAGGAGCGGGAAGAATTCGAGTCGGAGAGTTGAGCGCATTTAGTATGGATAAAATTATTCTTAGCAGAGCGAAGAACAGACTTAGCACGATTCCGTGCAGAAACATAAAAAAGATGTGATTCAGGGGTGGGTTGGCTCTGGTACCTTTTGTAGGCCTTGTCCTTGTTGTGGACAGCATTAGAACAAGCGTGATTAAACCAAGGTTTTTTTGCATTAGTGGAAGAGATGGATTCATCCTTGGTCCGGCACCAAAATTACGAGCATGACAGGAGAGAGAAGAGTGATGTGCTTGTTGTACTATCACTCTCTCACCTCTCCTTCCTCCCTCCTATTCTCCTAAAATTGTTTACCATAATGCTATAGTGAAATTTAGCATAACAGCAAACACTACTATCCTCTCTCTCTCTCTCTCTCTCTCTCTCTCTCTCTCTCTCTCTCTCTCTCTCTCTCTCTCTCTCTCATTTTTCTCAATTGGTGTCACAGCAGGATAAAAATAAGAGAAAATTCCCCACACCGTCTTGCTCACGGCATGAGTAATTCAATTTTTTTTATACCTTTCGACTGGAAATAGGAACTGACATCGAGCAGAGGCCAAAGATGGCAGCCATTAACTCCTAAAGGACAATGTCTGCCAAACGACAGGATCAGAAAATTTAGCATGAAGTCCTATATCTGTCGATGGTACAGAGCCCACCAAAAACCGGCGTAGGTAGCTCCTTTCATGACGTATATGGGACTACGCCAATGGGAACTACAGTATCTGGTGGGGTATGGCCAGATTGGGCCTCCAGAGGGGGGATGACCCACCCCCGCCATCCCTCCGCCTACCTCTGTCCTACTGGGCCCTCACCTCATTATGGCCTCCCAACCACCCCTACCCCCATATATCTCTTGGATGCCATAGCTGGTGTGCGTAGCAAGCATACTTCCTCCCTTCCTCCACTCCTTCTCACCCCCAACACCTCCCTTCCTCCCTCCATCCACCACAACACTCCCTCCACCTTCATCCTTTCCATTTGTTTCCAGTCACGTGGGGTATTCTCTTGCTATGCACCGCTATAAACTTTATTTTCCTTTCATGATCATTTTTTCACCTTGTTTTATGCCTTGGAACATCTATTATATTGTTTACAGTTATGTTTGTTTGGTTATCAGTCATTCTCTGGCAGATTCAAGGGCATACTTTTTTTTTATTTGATGGTCACTAGTAAAGTAATCATTGGACATGATTTTCAGGTGTGTAAATTCAAGCTCTTGAAATCTTTAAGATTTTGGTGATAGATGCTCTGAGAAATTTGCAGTGTTTAGGGGTTAAGCTAGTTTATGTTAATGAAGGGATTTAGATACAGCCATCATTAACACCTTGACTGAATGAATATTGCTGGAGAGGGCGCTAGTCACGAAGAAGCGCTATGGAGAGGATGTAGATCCACGGTGAAGTGTTAGGCCCCCTTCAGACTTGGTCACTTAGCAGCGTTTCTTAGAAATGTTACCGTTTGTAAATAAAGGAAATAAATGGAGGGTTTCTCACACAGCCACACTCACAGAAAAGTAGCACTGCAGACGGTTAGAGTAATTGCCTTCACCGCCAGTGGCAACCACAAAAAGTAGGTCTGCTCATCACGATAACTGGAATTGAATTGTGGGTTTCACACATACCTGCAGCTGGGCCGCTGTCTTAGTAGTGTGTATGTGATGCAACTGTAGCACTGTGAACGCACAACTCGATCGACACTCCCTACCTCAATACCTCCAATCTGGGGTTGTAAGTGAACTTGGTTGGTTGTATTGCAGGATTCTTGTGAGAATGGCGTCAAACAAGGAATTGCTGGGGGAAAATTTCAATACAGAAGATTTCATCATTGAAACTGAAAAGTGGCCGGCAATATGAGACCTCCCCAATGACGACTACAGCAGTAAGAATGCAAAATGGAATGCATGGGAGTCTGTCGTCGAAAAATTTATTCCTAATTTCAGTGACATGTCTATAACAGAAAAAAAAACATTGGTAAGTAAAATAACATTCCATGCTATAGCATAGCATTGGCCTAATGATAAATTAAAACATAATAAAGTAGAGTGTACTGGCCATATAAAGTACTGTATTCTGTTAGCTTTCAAACAAAAGACAAATGTAAAGAGACTCTTGATTTGAAAAGCTGTCCATCTTAATAATTTCCATTTGCCATGAAACTGCCCCTTATTTCATAAAATACTCAGTAAGTATTGTACGGATGCATTTAGCTGCATTTCATGGTTGAGAATTGTCCACTGGCATATTAACAAGCAGTCCATGAATACTAATTGTGCCCTCAAACCTATATCCATCTCATTCCCTTACAAGGTTGTGCAGAAGGCAACACGTTTTTATAATAGCTTCTGCCAGGTCCTCGTGAACATTAATTGGATGATGAAAGATCTTCTATGTACCAACTAGCTAGTGTTAGACTATAGTTGAACACTTTCCAACAGCCAGGAACTTTCCTCCAAAATGTCTCAGAACAAACTGAGAAACACAAAATCCCTCATTGGCTATGAGCACATATGGAACTCTGTCAGTCCTTTGTTCTGACAGAGGTCTTGATGGAGGTAGTTTGATTTTATCGCTTTATAGTATTTCGTTAAGTTTTGAATTCTTGAATGAGGTCGAATCAGCTGAATTCCCTGGTGGCTCAATGTCAATGTACAAGAGTTTGTAGCTTGAATTATATGCATCAAGTAAGAGGATAGAAAAAAATGTTTGTAATTAAAGTTTACTGATGCACTGCCTCCAGGCTTGATCATTCATATATTCTTCACATCCATAGCTGCTTCACAGTGGGGAAAGTCAGCTTGTTCAAAACCTACAGCACTCTCTTCTAGAAGTTCTCTTGTGAGAGGTGGGAAGCACTTTGTTTTGAATGTCGACCATATAGCCCCGCAAGCATCTCGAATGATCTCAGATATTGTTGACAACCCAATGCGGTAATCAGTGTGCATATCACTCATGTTGTATCTAGATTAAAGATATAAAAAAAAATACAGAAGACTTACAAAACGAAGTTTGTCAAACTAGCACAAGTTTACAGTGAATAATAAAAGATATTGATGTAATTAACTTACATGAGTAATCACAGTAGCAATTGGGAAAGTATGTATAATCTTGATTTTGTTTATTACAGTTAACTCATATAAACAGAAGTGGAAAAGCGTCTGTGATTTATACAGAGGGGAGAAGTTCAAGCACAGGAAGGAGACCACTTCAGGTTCTGCAGCAAAATACAGGAAAAACAACTTAGAGTTTTGGAAACTCACAAAACTAACACAATCAGTCTTGCAATATCTGATGAGAAAGGGAATGGAGAAGAAGGTGTGAGAATCAAAGAACAGAAAGAGAATCCAAAGAATTTGGGAAAACAGAGAAACGCCAAGGACCGGAAACAGAGAAACAAAGAAGATCGAGATGAGATGTTAGAGTTTCTAAAGGCAAAATATTGTCAACAAGAGAAAGAAGAAAAGAAATATGATGATGATAAGCTATTTCTCTTGTTCCTGCATAATAACTTGAAGACATTACTGGACCATATGAAGATGGATGTAAAATGCCAGATGATGGGTGTCCTCTCTTCTGCTAAACAGGCTGCTTATGAATCCCCAGCAGTTCAGCAGTTTCCACCATCATCATACAGGTGCCTCAAGTGACCTACACACAACAGCCACCCCCACAATCATCATACCAACAACCACTAATTGTTCAGTCGGCCCCCTGTTATGCAACCATACCAGGGACATGACAAGCATCAACAAGCCCTACACCACCATGACTATGCTTACTATTCTCCAACCGAAAATCCTGCTGAAAGAGTGAAATTGTTAATGACTTTTTTAAACATTACTTATGTGCAGCATGCTCACTTGTAGATGTAGGTTTGACACTGCATCAGATACATAAGCACTGTGCTCGTGGCATAATTTTGACTTTAAATGCCAGATCACATTAAATTTTGGTGATTTAATTGAAGTTTTCTGCGTATATGCACATAACTGATGTTTAATTGGTGTTTTCTGCGTACATTAATAAAATGAAATAATAGAGTTGTAAATTTTTGTCTTACCTCAGTGTCAAAGCAAGTCTTTCATCTGATGGAATGGCCTTTCTCGTGAAGGTGTCTTTTTCCCCAATTTCAATACTAATTCCAGCTAGAAGCTCTTGAACCGAATTTTTAGACACACGAAAATATGAAAACTCATCATTTTGTTGTATATCAGCAAACGATGTGTGAGAGTCCCCGATTTGGTCACTCCAAAACCAGTGGTTGGACCCAGAATCTTCTTTTCCTTTTTTGACGTAAATTCTTCTTCCGTGTGAGGAGTATCGCCAAAAGTAGATCTCCTTCCACGTACATGTTCCTTAATAGAATATTCATTAACACTTGTTCCTTAACAATTTACTTTCCAAACTACCCATTCATACCCTCTTTTATAGTTTCTTGCATTTTTTTTGCATGAATAACACACAAGACTATAGTAGCGGAGCAGAATCAGAAATATAACGGGAAGGAAGAGGTGTTAAGTAAGCTTCCTAACCACACGAGAATACCGTCCTTGGTTTCTCCCATCCCTCATCAAAACATACCATCTTCATTGTTCCTCAACACTTTTTTACCTGTGACTTATTTTTCTACATTAATACATTAACTATCTTCATATTCCCCAAAACAAATGCCTTTCTTTTTTTTATTTTTTACTTTAATGCATTTACCATCTTTGTGAGGAGTAGACTGTAGCACCAGTCGACCAGTGCAGTACTTCCAAGGTGGATGGAAAGCTGATGACAGGGAGAGCTAGAGCTTCCGTTTCGTCAGCCCTCGGGACTAGTTCCTGACCATCCCCCTTTGCTGAACTTTTTCAGTGTTTCAGTAACACAGAGAGTAGGCCAGCATGTTCCCCAATACAAGTTTCTCTAACTGTCAACACCAATCTACATGCACAGTACACCCTACACTTCCTTTTCAAAAAAAAAAAAAAAATGGTGCAGTATAACCATGCCTTGGAGTCCCCAGAGGGGGGACCATAAATGCCCATCCGCCCCTTTCAAGGTGATGACTCAACGTGCCTGGAACCAATGTCTGACTCCTTGTTCATTTCTGCAACGTTCGCAGCCTTTCCTCTAACTTTCTCTTGAACACCACTTCTCCTCCTCTAAACCTCATCTGCTCCTCTTAACCGAGACTCAGCTGTCTGAAGCAACTGGCACCTAACCTTTTTCTGTATCCTCCTACTTTCTCTCTACTCATTTCAAAGCCAAGGATGGCTGTTGTGTATATGTACACAATGACCTATCTTGCTCTCGTGTTCCTGAACTTGATTCCTCTGAATTCTCTACTCTTTGGCTTCGGCTCTCCTGTCATTCTCTGACTAAATCTGAGCTGTTTACTTATCTCCTAATTCTACTATCAAAAATTCTTTGCCTGTCTTCTACAATGGAACACATTTTATCCATTTCTCCTTTCCCTGAAATCTCCATCCTAGGGGATTCAATGTTCACCACCACCTTTGGCTCTACTCTTCTTTCTCTGATCCATCTGATGAACAAGCCTACATCTTTTCTATCCATAATGACATAGAGCAGCTTGTACAGCACCATACCCATATCCCTGACTGCCTTGGAGAGAGCTCCAACATACTTGACCTCTTCCTTACAACTAATCCTTTTGCTTATACTGTTAATCTTTTTTCTCTGTTGGGCTGCTCCGATCATAACCTTATTACCTTAACCTGTCCTATCGCTCCAGTATGGCCTGAGGACCCTCCAAAGAAACGTCGTCTATGGCACTTTGGAACTGCAGACTGGGAGGCCCTCAGGCAGTACTTCTTTGATTTTCCCTGGAATGATGATTGCTTCCATGGCCGAGAGCCATCTGAGTGTGCCTTGCGCATTACGGAGGTTATTCTATCGGGCATGGAAGCATACATTCCTTTCTCATATCCTTTGACTAATGCAGGAAACCCTTGGTTTAATCACGCTTGTTCTAATGATGTCCGCAACAAGGAGAGGGCCTATAAATGGTACTGGAGCCAACCCACCCCTGAATCGCATCTTTTTTATGTTTCTGCCCAGAATCATGCTACGTCTATTCTTCACTCTTCTAAAAATAATTTCATTTGTACTAAATGCCCTCTACTCTCCACCTCAAATTCTTCCAGCTCCTACTGGCACCTCTACAAAAACCTTTCTAACAACTCATCATCCTTCCTTCCTCTTTTCCACCCTGATGGCTCTGTAGCTATTTCTTCTACTGATAAAGCAGATCTTTTCGCTCAGACTTTCTCCTCTAATTCCGCCTTACACGATGTCGGTGCTGTTCCTCCATCACTTCCCCTCTATGACTTCCTGATGGCTTACATTAAAATTTCTTCAGCTCATGTATTTTCTGCCATCACTGGCCACAATACTAACAAGGCATATGGGCCTGATGGAGTCCCTCTTGTTGTCCTCAAAAACTGTGTTTCTGTGCTTACACCCTGCCTAGGTAAACCCTTTCGCCCCTGTCTGTCAACTTGTACCTTTCTTTCTTACAGGAAGTTTGCTCTCATTCAGCTAGTCCCATAGAAGGGTGACCATTCTCGACCCTCTAACTATCGTCCAATTGCTTTAACATCCTGTGTCTCAAAAGTTTTCGAGTCTATTCTTAACAGAATAATTTTAAAGCATCTTTGCTATCACAGTCTTCTTTCTGATCGTCAGTATGGATTCCGTCAGGGACGCTCCACATGCGATATTCTCACCTACCTTTCAGACTCCTAGTCATCCTCCTTTTGGGACTTTGGCGAAAGCTTTGCCATTGCACTTGACATCTCAAAGGCTTTTGATCGAGTCTGGCATAAATCTTTAATTTCCAAACTGCCTTCGTACAGTTTCTATCCTTCTCTCTGTGCCACCATCTATAGCTTCCTATCTGGTCGTTCTATGGCTGCTGTAGTAGACGGCCATCGTTCTCCTCGATCTATCAACAGTGGTGTTCCTCAGGGCTCTGTCCTAGCATAAACTCTCTTCATTTTATTCATCAGTGATCTAAGCTATACATCTAACCCTATCCACTCATACACTGATGACTTCACCCTTCACCTCTCCATTCGGTTTCCACATCGTCCATCTTAGCAGTTACTTCAACAAACAAGGGGTGAGGCTATGGCACACCTAATGTCTGACTTGGCTCGTATCTCTGACTGGGGTAATAATTATTTTGTTGTTTTTAATGCATCAAAGACTAGCTTTTACAACTATCAACTCGTCAAAATCTTCCACAGGAGTACCCACTAATATTTAATAATATCCAGCTCACTCTTGCATCGTCCCTGAACATGCTTGGGGTTTCATTCACTCGGGACTTATTTTGGAAAGATCATATTGCATCTCTTGTAAGATCTGCTTCCAAGAGATTAGGTGTGCTAAGCCGACTCCATGCCTTCTTTACCCCTGCACAGTTATTGACTTTATACACGGGTTGTATTCGCCCCTGTTTAGAGTATAACTCTCATGTGTGGATAGGCTCCCCACACACAGCTCTTCTCAATAGGGTGAAGTCAAAGGCTTTTCGTCTCATCAACTCTGCTCCTCTTACTGGCTCCCTTCAACCTCTGTCTCTTCGCTGCACTGTTGCCTCTTTATCTCTTTTCTATCGTTACTTCAGAGGGCACTGCTCCTCTGAACTGTCTGCTTGCATCCCTCCACCTCTACGACGGGTGTGTAGCACCCATCTAGCAACAAACTCTCATCCCTTTTCTGTCTAACTCTCTAATGCAAGAGTTAACCGTTACTCCCAGTCCTTCATTTATTCAACAGGTCAACTCTTGAAGTGTGTCCCTCTGTCTGTATTTCCTACTTCCTATGATCTCCAGTCTTTCAAACGGAGTGTGTCCAGGCATCTCGAAATGAACGGATTTTGAGTAAGGCTTTCTTTTGTTTTTGTTTTTTTTTGTTTTATTCTTGGGAGGAACTGTTTTGCAGACTCAGCCTTTGATTCCTTCTTCCTCACCAAAAAAATATATTCCTCAACTCTTTATAACAACCAACTTAGTTTTTTACATTCATATATTTTCAACGTGACAGTTTTTCGAACTAGCAATCCCTAAACTCAGGTGTATTGCCTATTTTCTTGTTTTTGTTAATAATATTTTTCTTGTCACATTGATCAGACTTGCTTCAAATAAGAATTATTCTTTTTATCTCTGTATTTTCATTCATTTGTCAAGAATTTTTCATTTTTGGCTTTCAGTCCTTCTGTTTTATTTTCATATTTTGCACTGTATTCCAAAACAACCATCTGGTTTTAGAGGTGGCATCTCTCTCTCTCTCTCTCTCTCTCTCTCTCTCTCTCTCTCACACACACACACACACACACACACACACAAGTGTTTATAAAGTAATTGAGTGATGAGTGAATCGACATATAATTTTAGTTTTATTTTAATTTACTGCAATGTCAAAGGCTTGACAGTACACCAGGTTCCTTTACACTATAAATGACATTAATTAAAATTCTCTCCCTCGTTGTTCTAAAACGATTCGTTGGGAACAACAGTCTCTGTATGAATATTAAACCCAGACCACGCTGAAAGCAAGATAAAGATTGTTTTTTTTTTCTCTCTCTCTCTCTCTCTCGCTCGTTGTTGTAGATTCATCCCCTTTCACATGGGAGAGTGCTCTCTCTCTCTCTCTCTCTCTCTCTCTCTCTCTCTCTCTCTCTCTCAAACCTAAATACTGCACACTTTAATTTCATTCCTCGGCTGATGTAAACAGACCATTTTCCGCGCCGGTAATCAGGTCTACTAATATCAAAGCGAACAGACCAGAAAATTGTGCCGACCAGAGTTTAAATGACGCCACCTCTCACCTCTGCATGTCCTACTTTCCCCGTCTTTCTGAGTTTTATGTGATTTAGCTGCATTTTATCTTGTTTTTAGGTGTGTTTTTTTAAATAACACTAGACGTGTTTGTTAAAACTAGAATATTTTTTTGATGATGCCCAATCCTTTGCGATCGCATCCTCTTGCCTCTAAATGTCGTACGTTCCCTGTCTTTCTGAGTTTTATACCGCCAGACGAATTTATTATAACTAGATTTTTTTTATTATACCCAGTGCTTTACGATGCCTCCCCTCACCTCTGTATGTCGTATCTTCCCCGTCTTTCTGAGTCTTATTTGATTTTGTAGCATTTTTCTCTTTTTTTTTTTTTGGTGTGTGTGTGTTCTTTATACCACCAGACGGATTTATTAAACTAAAATATTTTTTTGATGATGCCCTGTTCTTTGCGGTGCCACCTCTCGCTTCTGTTATATCGTTTTTCCCGTCTTTCTGAGCTTTATGTGATTTTCCCGCATTTTTTCTCGTTTTTGTGTGTGTGTTTTTTTTTTTATACCACCAGACGAATTTATTATAACCAGAGCATTTTTTGATGATGGCCAGTGCTTTACGGTGTCCCCTCTCACCTGTGTTTCGTACGTTCCCCGTCTTTACGAGTTTTTATGTGATTTTGCTGCATTTTTTCTCGTTTTCATTTTTTTTTTTTTTTTATACCGCCAGACGAATTTTTTATAATTAGAATTTTTCTGACGGTGTCCAATGCATTAATTAACGATGTCACCTCTCATCTCTCTATGTCATATGTTCCCCGTCTTTCTTATTTTTATGTGATTTCGCTGCATTTTTTCACGTTTTTATGTTTTTCTATACCACCAGATGAATATATTGTAGAATATTTTTGGATGATTCCCAGTGCTTTACGATGCCACCTCTCACCTCTGTGTTTCGTACGTTCCTCGTCTTTCTTAGTTTTTATGTGATTTTGCTCATTTTTTCTCGTTTTGTGTGTGTGTGTGTGTGTGTGTGTGTGTGTGTGTGTGTGTGTGTGTATTTTTTACCAGCAGACGAATTTATTATAACTAGTGTGTGTGTGTATTTTGTACCAGCAGACGAATTTATTATAACTAGATTATTTTTTGATGATGCCCAGTGCTTTACGATGCCACCTCTCACCTCTCGATGTCGTACGTTCCACGTCTTTCTGTTTTATGTGACTTTGCTGCCTTTTTTTTCCGTTTTTTTTTTTTTCTGTGTGTGTTTTCTACCACCGAACGAATTTATTATAGCTAGATTTTTTTCCTTTTTATGATGCCCAGTGCTTTCCGACGCCACCTCTCACCTCTGTTACGTCGCATTTTCCCTGTCTTTCTGAGTTTTATGTGATTTTGCAGCATCTTTCTCTTTTTTGTGTGTTTTTTTATACCTCCAGGCGAATTTATTATAACTAGAATATTTTTTGATGATGCCCAGTGCTTTGGATGCCACCTCTCCCACTCGATGTCGTACGTTCCCCATCTTTCTGAATTTTATGTGACTTTGATGCATTTTCTCTTGTTTTTCTGTGTTTTTATACCACAAGAATTTATTATCAATAAAATATTTTTTGATGATGCCCTGTCTTTTATGATGCCACTTATCTCTTTTTCGTACGTTCCCCGTCTTTCTCACTCTTCTGTGATTTTGCTGCATTTTTTCTTGTTTTATGTGTTTTTTTTCATACCAGCAGACGAATTTATTATAACAAGAATATTGTTTGATGAAATCCAGTGCTTTGCGATGCCACCTCTCACCTCTCGATGACGTGCGTTCCCTGTCTTACTGAGTTTTATGTGATTTTGCCGCATTTATTCTCGTTTTATGGTTTGTTTTATACCACCAGACGAATATATTATAATTTTTTAACGGTGTCCAAAGCATTAACTATGTTACATCTCACCTCTGTTTGTTGTATGTTCCCCAGTGCTCTGATCTTGTCTGAATTAGCTACTTTCTTTCTTTGCTTTTGTTTTTTGTGTGCGGATAAAAACGTGTGTAAGAGTTTAAAAATGCCGCGTCTCACCTCTGTAATGCGTTTCCCGCTGCTCTGAGTTCATTTGAAGTCGCTCTGTTTGTTTCTGCAGTGTGTGTGTGTGTGTGTGTGTGTGTGTGTGTGTGTGTGTGTGTGTGTGTGTGTGTGTGTGTGTGTGTGTGTGTGTGTGTGTGAAGCATTGCCAGAGACGAATTTGGATACAACCCTGGGCAGCCGTAGCCTTGTCTCTCCCACCTAACATCAACTGTCCTGCAGAAGGTCCGTGCCAGATCCATTTTCCCTACGGCTCAAAGGACATCGAGGACAAGGCAAGGATAAGGAACGTGACCTTACATCGCCCTTCGACCATATAAGCCCTTGTTTTGACTCCCCTGACCCTAATATGACCTCTCAACCAAGTCTCCCTCATCCTAGCCAGCAGAGGAAAATGAGAAGCAGAGGAGGTGAAATATTAGGAGAAATTTTATATTTATCGACAGAGAATTATACCAAGCCTCTCGCAGCTTAGCAATAATAGCCAGCAAAGAAAAGTGAGAAATAGAAGAGGTGAAATATTAGGTGACCTTTATTTTTATTTTTTATTTTTTTTGTCCACGTTTGTACCCTGGATATGATTCTCTCTCTCTCTCTCTCTCTCTCTCTCTCTCTCTCTCTCTCTCCACACACACACACCATGACACATAATCAAGCAGCCAAATGTGCTCAGTGACTTAACTGTTTGCCTTCTTGTTTGTGACCCCGCGTTACAAAGAACTGAAGCGGATGATTGACATTTGCAGCTCAAAACTAATCTGCATTTCGCCTCAGCACACACACACACACACACACACACACACACACACACACACACACACACACACACACACACACGCACACACAGATACACAAGTATTTAAGTCCCTTTAGACATGCACACACAAAGGGCGTACACGCAGTACTGCCGGGTTTTTACACACACACACACACACACACACACACACACACACACACACACACACACACACACACACACACACACACACACACACACACACACACACACACACACACACACACACACACACACAGCCGTACAAAGCTCCTTGAAAACTCTTCTGCACAATTACCTTGAAAATCGTCTTTTAGTAGCACAAGAAAAATATGAACGTCATCATCATCATCATCATCATCATCAGGCTGAGTCAGATTAATGCAGAACAAAGGCCTCTCCCATATTCTTTTTCTTTCAGCCTGTTCCGTCCAATCCCAGCGAATCACCTAATTGTATATACAGTAGGTTTCCATAATTCTTTATTACAGGGATCTTACTGTTTAACAACAGCAAGAATTAGTAGCCAAGGAGACGCGCCACCATGTTTAAGTAGCTAAAGTACTCAGAACAGATTAGAATATTCTTACTCAAGAGCATAATCCCCAAATCCTGGCAATTGTAGTAGCTGTAATCCCAGGCTTATCTGAACGTGAACCTGGTGGACTGCAGGCTTAGGTTCCCCTCCTCTTGCAGTCCACCATCTTCCTTTCAGTGGGCATGGAGAGGGTGAGGGAAAGTATGTTTTTATAACCAAGCAGCAGTGCCAATTGTACTCGTTTTACTCTAACTTGGCCTAAAATTGCCGTCTCTCTATCTTGAATTCCATATTGTAACAACATTATTAACACAAGATTATGATGCTAGTCACGAAGATGTTTTGTGGAAATTATGTAAAATCGTATTATTGTCGTTTTCAACCATTGATCTTCGTGAAATAAACGAAATAGACGAAAATCTGGGCCAGGTTAGTGTGAAAGAACTATAGTCATATGGGTGCCACCGCGAGAAGGCTCCCACTCCAGCACCAGACACACCTTGCAGTAAATCAAACTGTTTATTATTGTGTACATTTAAAATTCTGTTATTCTAAATTATTCTAACCTTCGCTTTTATTCTCCAAGCTCTAAGGAGAAATAAATTCGTGCAACCTGGGCGCGTGTTGCTGAGCCTTACGTGTGTTGCAGAAGGCGGAATCTCCTTTCCTCTGTCAGGCGCTTAATTCCTCCCTTTGTCCTTTGCAACGAGGTAAAGGGCCCGGCTTTCTCGACCAGCAGTGTGCATTACACTGAGCCTTGTGATTATCTCGGCAAGGGATGGGACTGCTGTTTAGATGAAGGCAGTTTTTATATTGTGTGAGATGGGGATGGGAGATAGGGAGGGGGATGTGGAAGTGGAGGGGTAGGGATGTGGATTAGAGTGGGGTTGGGGTGGGGGGGAGTGGGGGAGTGGAGGATGGGGGAATGTGCGTGGGGGGATGGGGGAGTGTGTGTGGGGGGGATGGGAGTGTGTGTGTGTGTGTGTGTGTGTGTGTGTGTGTGTGTGTGTTGTTACGGAACAGAGAGAGATAATGAACACTTCAAGTGTAAATACTAAAATCACCACTGTCCCCCAAAGTTCCAGGTTCAAAACAAAAGAGTTAGGTAAAATTACAAGTTAAAGTTTAATGCTCAAACTAACAACTAAACATTCAGGACTCATCAGGATAATGTAATGGCAAAAACAGGTTAAATGTATGGTTAACTGCAATAGCCTCTATTAACACGAAATTAGCAAGAGTAAATTTATCTAAGTCAGCCCTGATAAAATGAGAAAACCGGATAATGCTCAGTTAATGCAAGATATATTATTACAGATACAAAATATTATTAATAATGGCTGACATAAAAACTCCACATGAATCACAAAAACCTTACCAGGCCTACGAACCAACACCTTATGCTATACAGTACAAGAAAAAAAATGCAGCAACACTTATACTCAAATTATACGCAGCCAGATGGTTGGAGACTTCCTGAGCACTCACAAAAATACACTATACAGGGGAGGACAGAGATGTGAACAAAATGAGGAGTAGATCTAAGTGGCAATTAATGCAGAGACTGAGCTCATTATATAGGGGCCGGCAGAGCTTGATACAACTTGCAAGAAGGATGCGCAAATGAAGCCATAGGGGACAAAGAGTTGACACTCCTGCTCTGAACAACAGAAAGAACGACTTACTCTACTATAAGGGAGGAGAAGGGGGTAGTGAGGTAGAACACGGAAGCTTGGTCACTATGGAAGCCACGAGGCGAATGGTGATCAAACATGCAGCAACTGTACGTTAGAATTATACAAAGGATGATGAAATCATAGGCTTTGTAACACCTCCCCACAAAGAAAAAGAAATTTACAAAGGAAATTTCTTATTACTCTAAAACAATCTGTCTAAAGTCTAGATATGCAATCTGCAATAACATTTTCTTTCCCCTTGACATGTTGTATGTCTAATGAATACTCCTGAAGAAGTAGACTCCATCTTGTCAATCTCTGATTTTTATCTTTAAACTTACTAAGGAATTTCAGTGGGTTATGATCGGTATAAATGACTATCGGGTGAAAACCAGAACACAAATAAAATGAAAAATTCTGTAAACCCAAAATCAAGGCCAAAAGCTCTTTCTCAATAGTTGAGTAGTTCTTTTGAGGTGGAGTGAACTTCTTACTGTAATAAGATACAGGGTGTTCAATACCCTGATCATCCTCTTGCAGCAAAACAGCCCCAGCTCCTGTATCACTTGCATCAACAGCCATCTTAAAAGGCTTAGCAAAATTTGGAGTAGCGAGCACTGGCTGACTTAATAGGATAGCTTTAAGTTTACTGAAAGAGGATTCACAGTTATCGGTCCAGACAAATTTAACTCCCTTTTTCAGTAGGTCTGTAAGTGGTGATACAAGAATTGAAAAGTTAAGAACAAATCTCCTGTAATAACCCACCATTCCCAAAAATCTTCGTAGCTCCTTCCTACTTTTAGGTCTGGGAAGATCACTTATAACCTGAACCTTAGCTGCTGGTGGTGCAACGTGTCCATCACCAATTACGTACCCAAGGTACTGAGCTTTAGCTTGACCAAACTCACACTTTGATAAATTAGCTACAAGATTAGCCTGAACCAAACGCTCAAGAAACTTACTGACATTGCATATTTGATCTTTCCAGTTGCCACTGAAGATTAATACATCATCAATATAAACAACACACCCTGCCAAACCCTCTGTTACAACATTCATGAGCTTCTGAAATGTGGCTGGTGCATTCTTCATACCATATGGCATTACAGAACATGCAAAAGTCTTTCCTAGTGTTACAAAACATGCGATCTTCCTAGCACGTTCAGTCATAGGTACTTGCCAGTATCCCTTTAACAAATCAAACTTACTTATGTACCTAGCCTTTCCGGTCTTGTCTATGCAATCTTCCACGCAAGGGAGAGGGTAAGTGTCTGTTTTGGTTATCTGATTAACACGTCTGTAGTCGATGCAAAGCCGCTGTGACCCACCTGGCTTAGGGACTAGAGTGACAGGAGAACTCCACTCGCTCTGACAGGGCTCAATCATCTTGTGGTCAAACAGGTAGCCAAGCTCCTTCTGGCTGAGAGGAACTTTCACTGGATTCACACGGTAAGGAGGCAGTTTAATTGGCTTTGCGTCTCCAACATCGACATCATGCATCAACATAGTGGTTCTTCCTGGAGTGGCACGGAACACTTGCGGGTACTCCTGCAGTAATGCCGAAAACTCCTGCCTTTCCTCGGGAGCTAGATGAGAAAGCTTAGTCTGGAGATCATTCATGATATCAGGATTCTTCCCCAAACTATCACTCAGGCTCATGCTGCATGGGAGAACTTCACTTGCAGACTCGGGTGGAACAGCTACAGTGCAGACTGGGTTATTTTCGTCCCTCCTGTGATATAACTATAGCATGTTGATGTGACAAAGTTGCTTGTTCTTTCTACGATCTGGTGTGGTGATGACATAGTGGACATCACTGAGTTTCTTCTCCACGAAATAAGGACCACTAAACTAGGCTTGAAGAGGTTGCCCATGCACCAGTAGCAGAATCAAAACCTGATCTCCTGGCTGAAAGTGGCGTAACCTGGACTTCTTATCATACCAAGTCTTCATCTTCTCCTGAGCAGCTCCTAAATTCTCTCTCACCAGCTGTAAAGCAGTGAACAGCCGTTCTTTGAACTTCACCACATACTCCAGCAGGTTGACGTCATCTTCCTCTGACAGCCAGCATTCCTTGAGTAGCTTAAGAGGTCCTCTTACTTCATGGCCAAACAGTAGTTCAAAGGGTGAGAAGCCCAGTGATTCATTTGGAGATTCTCTTGCGGCAAATACAACGAATGGAAAACCTTTATCCCAGTCTTTCTGATGTTCCAAATAGTATTTCTTGACCATCGATTTGAGTGTTTGATGATATCTCTCCAACGCTCCTTGGGTCTGGGGATGGTAAGCTGAAGACGTGATCTGGGTGATGCCCAACTCTTTCAGAGACTGCTTGAAAACAATGGACATGAAATTACTTCCCCGGTCTGACTGTACCTCCTTGGGCTGACCAAACATTGTGAAGAACCTTAGCATTTCCTTAACCACTTTCTTTTGCTGAGATATTTCTAAGTGGAATGGCTTCAGGATAACGATTAGCCATATCAATCATGGTCAACACATAAGAAAATCCTGAAGAAGTCTTAGGAAGAGGGCCCACAATATCCACCAACACACGGGTGAATGGCGCCTCAAAAGGAGGAATGGGAACTAGAGGTGCAACCTTTTCGGTCTGATTACACTTCCCCACAACTTGACAGGTGTGACAAGACTTACAATACCAGGAAACATCTCTGAAGATACCTGGCCAGTAGAAGTGTTTCAAAATGCATGCCACAGTCTTCCTCACTCTAAGGTGTCCTGCCAAACTGGAATCATGAGCCACTCTAATGATATCTTGCCTTCAAACACGAGGGATGACAACTTGTTGTACAACCTCCCATTCACAGTCGGCTGATGCTGTTGAGGGTCTCCACTTTCTCATAAGTACTCCTGACTTTATATAATAACAAGTAGAAGCACCAGCTGACTCTTCCTCACTGCAAGCAGAGTTAGCTAGACCTTTCAACTCAGTTTCAGCAACCGGCAACTCAACCAACTCTTGACGAGACAAATTATCAACACTACGGGGTACTGCCTCATCTGGTGAGGGGTCCAAACTAGCAAGAAAAGTGTCAGCTAGGATAACATCATTATCATGCTTATCCTTTAAGTCACCAGTAACTTTAGACTTAGCCCTAGTGACAGCACATGCAGAGAACACATCAGGGACATCACAATCCTGGATCGCAGTCACTGGTTCACTAGACAACTGAGGAGCTGGACACACTTGACTTCCACCAACATCATTTCCAAGTAAGAAAGTTACACCTGACATTGGGAGTGTCTCAACCAACCCAACCATAACGGAACCATTAACAAAACCAGACTCTAAATTCACTCTGCACAGAGAGACAGAGAAGTAATTATTCCCTACACCTTGTAAGAATACAGTTTCATCAGAGGAATTAACATTAGAGCCTAGAACACTGGTCAGCATAAGGGATTGGCAAGCACCTGTATCACGATATATTTTAACTGATTTCCTGTCATTACTGTCCAGAGGACTGACAAAACCATCAGACAGGAAATTAGCACATGAACTCTTGAGAGTGTCACCCACGTTACTGCTCAAAAGAGGAGCTCCATCATGAGAATCTAATTTACCCCTCAAAGCAGGTTCAGTTAACTCGGTTAAAGAATTCTGGGAACTCTCAAGGGTAGACACTAGACCAATTGACTGAATATTTAAAGACTCCTTTTTGTTCACATCACGCTGTCTCCTGAAACATTTCTCCGTAGTATGACCAAGCTTACTACAATAAGTACATTTACTTTTCTGAAATCTAGAGGTGGAGCTGGTATTTACTTCCTGAGAAACATCATCTTTATTCTCTTTCCTGTTACCTGTACTCTGAGTAGAGGCAACGTACTTACTCTCAGCTTTCCTTTTTTCTTTAGAATATCTCTTGTGAGTGAGAACATATTCATCAGCTAAAACTGCAGCATCAGACAAAGTATCTATTCTTTTCTCATCAAGATATAGGCTTACATCTTTATTAATACACCTTTTGATGTCCTCCAGCAAAATCATCTGCTTAAATTTACCAAAATCAGAATCCACATTCTTAGAATTTAACCACTGCTCTAACAGATCTTCTTTGATTTTTGCATACTCAACATGGGATTGCTTATCTTGCTTATAAGTTGTCCTAAATTTTACTCTATAGGCTTCAGGAAGAAGCTCATAGGCCTTAAGAATCAAGCTCTTAACTACATCATAATTATCAGATTGATCCTGAGGCAAAGATGCATAAGTTACTTGAGCTTTACCGGTGAGAACAGTTTGAAGGAGTACTGGCCAATACTTTTTGGGCCAATTAAAACCCGTACCTACCCTCTCAAACAACCGAAAATACTTTGTTAAGTCAGATTCATTAAAAGGAGGGACAAGTTTAACATTTTTAGCCACATCAAATCATCAGAGCTACATGATCCAGTTCCACCTTGTTTCATGCGATACTCATGGCCTGCCTGAATCCTAGCTAGTTCAATTTGTGCCTGAGCCTGTGCCTGTGCCTCCTGAATACGAGCCTGAGACTCAGCCTCCTTAGCATTTGCCTGAAACTCAGCCTCCTTAGCACAGGCCTGAAACTCAGCCTCCTTAGCACGGGCCTGAAACTCAGCCTCCTTTGCACGAGCCTCCTGCAGGGCTAGCTGTAACTTAGCTATTTCAGTCTGCGTTTGCTCATCTGGAGGAGTTACATCAAACAAGCTTTTATTAATCATGTCAACAATTTGATCTTTAGAATGATGAGAGCGAACAGCAATTCCCAATTGTTGAGCAACAAGCTTAAGTTCATTCTTTGTTCTGTTTTCTACATCACACACTGTTGGCACCTTTGACAAAAAATCTTTGGCTTCATCAAGCGTCACAAAATATCAAGCAATATCCTTATGATAATATCCTGAATATCCTGATAAGAGGTCGCCAAATTTATGTTACGGAACAGAGAGAGATAATGAACACTTCAAGTGAGAATACTAAAATCACTACTGTCCTGCAAAGTTCCAGGTTCAAAAAAAAAGAGTTAGTTAAAATTACAAGTTAAAGGTTAATGCTCAAACTAACAACTAAACATTCAGGACTCAAGGATAATGTAATGGCAAAAACAGGTTAAATATATGGTTAACTGCAATAGCCTCTATTAACACGAAATTTGCAAGAGTAAATTCATCTAAGTCAGCCCTGATAAAATGAGAAAACCGGATAATGCTCAGTTAATTCAAGATATATTATTACAGATACAAAATATTATTAATAATGGCTGACATAAAAACTCCACATGAATCACAAAAACCTTACCAGGCCTACGAACCAACACCTTATGCTATACAGTACAAGAAAAAAAATGCAACAACACTTACACTCAAATTATACAACAGCTAGATGGTTGGAGACTTCCTGAGCACTCACAAAAATACACTATACAGGGGAGGACAGAGATGTGAACAAAATGAGGAGTAGATCTAAGTGGTAATTAATGCAGAGATTGAGCTCATTATATAGGGACCGGCAGAGCTTGATACAACTTGTAAGAAGGATGCGCAAATGAAGCCATAGGGGACAAAGAGTTGACACTCCTGCTCTGAACAACAGAAAGAACGACTTATTCTACTATAAGGGAGGAGAAGGGGGGAGTGAGGTAGAACACGGAAGCTTGGTCACTATGGAAGCCACGAGGCGAATCATGATCAAACATGCAGCAACTGTAAGTTAGAATTATACAAAGGATGATGAAATCATAGGCTTTGTAACAGTGTGTGTGTGTGTGTGTGTGTGTGTGTGTGTGTGTGTAACCTGTAGCGATGGGAGATAAAGCAGTGTAAGGTATTGGGGTTTATTGTGCTGTCCGAATATAGCAAACATGTTAGCCATTCTGTTATGAGACCATATTATAATTACAAATCATAATAGATAAATAGATAGATAGACAGCTCTATGCGAGCCTGGGAATGGGAAATGATCTTGCAAGTTACACTGAGGAAAAGCTGATGACAGATTACGAAGTAGCCAGTCAGTTAGTTGTCAGCAATTCACCCGGTGAACAAAGCCTTGTTGACCATACACACATACTCACACACAGGCTTCTAGAACTTTCCAATCACAGGGAACACACGTGATACGACTCCTGTTTCACCAGAATTTAGGAAAGAGAGCTCAGAAGGAAGCTAGCCATAGAACAGACAGGTCGCAGGGAGAATGGCTTAGCAACTTGAGAGAGAGACAGAGGGAGCGAGACAGGGAGATAGCTCCCGGGACTCTACTTTATACTTTGCTCTGTGTGAGAGACTTGTTAATATTTCCAAGACTAATCAAATAGTTCCATATTAATCTTTACCTCTCCTTGTCATTGAATGACTAATGGGAAAGAAGATTATCTACTTACAAAGCTACTCAAGTATAACAACCGCTCGTCCACAAGTCTAATATATATATAACTTCTCTACAAGTAAGTACAAAATCTTTTTCTATGACATTTGGTGGCAGCGAACATATACAAACCTCGTCTACGAAACAGCAGTGAATTACTACAAAATATCAAGATTGAAAACAAAAAAATACCTCTCACAACCAACAACTCAACCACCTCCTGACAGTATTCCCTCCAACCAGCCCCTCCGTCTCCCCGATCATCACGCTGATGTAGAGGTGAAGAGGTCACACGACGCCTTGCAAGTAGTTTCACAAAGTACTGATACAAACAATCTTGCAACTTCTACAACGAACCTGCGAACTACAACCATCTACAATCAACTACAAGTAACAACTCTACAAGTCGTCTGTATAATCTACACACACCTACAAGTAGCGGCAGTCTTCATCCTACAACGAGTAAATCACAAGAGAAAAGGACCGAGAAAACATCGACAAAGAAAAACAAAACAAAATAAACGAAGAGTGAGACACGGCAGATTCAGATGATGAGTGGGAAATCCCCTCTGACGTAGCAAGTGTGGACTTTGTCGCTGACTTGCCCACGTATGCCAATATACTTAACAGGGTTCACCGGGCCGGTCGTACATATTCCACCATTCCCTCACACAACGATAAACACGTCCAAGTTGAATTAACAGAGCAAACAGTGAAAATGAATCAAGAAACAAATACCGCTGATCTAACAACCACACCTCAAGTGTTTGTGTATCACGAGGATAAAACTGCCCCAAAATTCTCTGGCACAGACAAAGATCGCGTTGATGTCATTTCATTAGTCAGTCAGTGCGATCAAATGTTCATCAAGCGCCACATACTAGATGAACAAGAGAAAATTGCTATTTTTTCATCTTGCATAAACCAGGAAAGATGTCCAGCGAGCAATTTGCTTCGCTCCGAGAAGCTCCATAGGGCTAGGACATAGGATGAATTTAAAACTGAATTTTTGAAGAAATTTTCTGGAGGTATGAACTTCTTGCCAGGTATAATTCCAGAATTACATAAAATTGTAGATCTTGTAAGGGAGCACACTACAAACCATGTGCTCAGTGAAATAACTGCTGATGTCTCCACAATCAAGAGAACATTGTTAGTTACTTTGGAAAATTCTAATTGGATAACAGATGATGGAAAGATGTCCCCAGACCTCGTCTTGGACATCATTGGTTATGTAGCTACCTTGTGTAAATTACCTGATAGGACCCTTAAGATCGCCAAGACGATCGCGTACACCCCAGGAATGTGCTTGCTAGACTTAATGAACGAGGTAGAGATGCAGTGCAGTAAAGCAGTTATGGTCGACACACATGCACATTCTGGTAGAATGAGGGTACCTGAGACAGTATCAGCTGTGAAAACATCTACACCGACCCCAAACAGAGAACAAAATCGATCGCGACCAGAAAGCAGGCAGACCAAACAACCAAACATGACAAGGCCTCGTTCACAGACGCCTTGCTACAGGCAGTTTCATAAGTTTTCGCGCAGCCCGAGCAGGTCTCGCGCCATAAACAACACTTCTTATGGGAAATCACATCGTAGGTCACAGTCAAGGGATAGGTCCATTCTATGTCATTATTGTGCAAAACCAGGACACACAAGGTATGAATGCTTTATCAAGGCAAAAGAGGACAAACAAAAGACACAAGGATTTGGTCCTTACTTTAGGCATCATAGATACCAAGGGCACTGGACTAGTGATTGCAAAACAGTAGAAAAAATTGTGTCTATGTTCAAATCGGGGGAAGGCCAAGTCATGACAAAAAACGAACAAACGTAAAGAAAAACAAGTCTAAACTTCACATAGGAGGCATGTTGGGAAATGAGTGTATCTTGATACCAGCTGTATGTGATGATCAAAACGTTTCCTTATTTTTAGATACAGGCTCCAGTGAACTTAATAACACATGAAGAACTAAATAGAATTCTTAAAAATAAAAAGAAAGTAACTTTTCTGGATGAAGCTGATTTAGATTTATACACAGTAGATGGACAAGAGATTACAGTGAAAGGTATGATAAGATTAAATATCAGTTTCACGGATACTACAAGACCATTCTCTGCATTTTTCTATATCGTTGAAAACTTAACAATTAAAGCTCATATGTTACTGGGCTTAAGATCCATGAGAGCTGAGAACATAACCATACTCCCACAAATGAATGGAATAGACTTTGACAATGAATTCATAGAGGAAATAACTTCAGAGCCCTCACCGATTGGTAGAAGAGAGCCAAAAAGAATTGGTAATATTAAAGGCCTAAACAAACATACACAAACAGATGAGTGTATAGATCCACTCCCACCACCAACCCCATCCTCCAGAATTAGTGACCCAGATAACAGTACTGATTTATCAATTTTTCCAGCCCATCTCACTAATGATTTAGTTATACCACCTAATTCATACATGAAGGTTACCATAAAGAGCAAATTACGGAATAGTACTGTTCTTGTCTTAGAAGAATTATGTAAAGTAAAGGGATTGTCAGTAGAAAACGCATTATGTCATACGAACGACGAAGGTCAAACTCAGATATTCATAATTAATCACATGAATGGGGAAGTTCAGTTGAAAAAGGGAACTTGCATAGTTAATATTGAAAAATGTCCCGCCCCTGTGAAGGAAATAGTTGTAGCTGGAGTGACAAGTGAGATAAAGTCTACGGATAGAGAAAGAATAAAAGAGTATTTAATTCACTCAGCTGAATTTGATGAAGAAAATGATTTGTTAACCCTGCTGGAAACACACAGGGACACCGTAGCATTGCCCGGAGAACAATTAGGGTGTACTAACTTGATTAATCACATGATTAATGTGCACCCAGAAACACCACCAATTTTCGTACCAGCTTACCGCATACCACACCCCCAACATACACTTGCAAATCAGTATGTCGATGAAATGTTAAAACCTGGAATTATTGAGCCTTCAGTCTCCCCGTGGAATGCCCCCTTATTCTTCGTGCCCAAACGAAATGGAGAAATGCATGCGGTAGTAGATTACCGTAAACTAAATAATCACACAATCCCAGACAGATTTCCCATGCCATTTCTAAGCGATGTTCTACAGAATATTGGTCCTGAGAATAATATATTCTCGACCATCGATCTCCTAAACGGTTATTATCAGATTCCGGTATCTAAGGAGTCACGTAAATACACTGCCTTTTCAACAAACAGAGGCCATTATCAATATACAAGAATGCCAATGGGACTGAGGACAGCCCCAGGCACATTCCAGTGCCTTATGAATTACGTATTGTCCGGAATTTTAGGACAAGGAATATTTGTTTATCTTGACGATATTATAATCGCAACGAAGAATATTAAGGATCATCTCAGGAAATTAGACTTACTCTTACAAAAGCTTAGTGATGCTGGTTTAAAAATTAAACTTTCTAAATGCAAATATTGCTTTAAGGAAATAAATTTCTTAGGCCACAAATTAAGTTCTGATGGTATTCACACCACTGATGACAAAATACAGGCAGTGAGAGATTTTCCTGAACCCACTACGACTGACGAAGTTAGACAATTTTTAGGTCTGGCTGGGTACTATAGGTCATTCGTACCACAGTTCTCTCATATAGCCTTTCCTCTATTCCAACTACTCAAAAAAGATGCTGTATTCCAATGGGAAGAAGAACAAAAAAGGGCATTTAACAATCTACAAATTAAACTAACAAATGCACCTTGTTTAGCATATCCAGATTACACAAAATCATTTCTTATTTGTACAGACGCATCAGTTAAAGGATTAGGGGCTGTACTGATGCAGGAAGATAAAAGAGGAAAGAATCAACCAATTGCATTTGCCAGCAGACAAACAAGAGGTGCAGAGAAAAATTATTGCACTACAGACTTAGAGGCACTTGCAGTGGTTTTTGCATTACAAAAGTTTCGAGATTTGGTATATGGTTACGAAATCCACTTATTCACCGACCATAAACCACTGGTGGGTATGTTTAAAGAAAAACTCCTTTCTGGGAGGAGAGCAAGATGGAAATGTACGGTTGAAAACTACAATGTACAAATTCATTATATACAAAGTAAAATGAACATAGTAGCTGACGCATTATCTAGGAACCCTAACACAATTCAGGTCGCGGCGTTAGATCTCAAAGGAAATATCCCAAACCACGAGGATATCGCAAAGGCACAAAGACTTGACCCAATATGGTCTAAAGTTATATACAAGTTAGAAAGTGGAGATGACATACAATTACCCAAACTGCATGTCCCACTTGAACAATTCACAATGGTCAATAATACATTATACAAGATTAACTCTAAACAACCAAAACGCCAAAGAAATACTAACCAGTTGGTAGAACCTAATGACATGATACCCCAAGTATTACGATTGATACACGACAGCCCACATGCAGGACATCCTGGAAAGGATAAGACATTCAACCAAGCCCAGCTGTTATATTACTGGCCTTCATTACGAAAAGTTATAAACAATCATATAGACAGATGCGAATCATGTGCAAAACACAAAGGATACCCAATCACACCTGCACCGATGGGTAATTACCCTGTACCACATCAACCATGGGACGTTGTCGCTGTTGATTTACTCAAGATGCCATTATCATACAATAATAACCTATACTTATTCGTAGCAACGGATCATTTTTCCCGTTATGTCATTTTAGCTCCAATTAAAGATAAAACAGCAGAGACAGTAGCAAAGGCAATAACAGATAATGTAATATGTCGCTTTACTACCCCAAAGGTACTAATAAGTGATAATGGAGGAGAATTTAATTCTGAGATCTTACAAGAAATATGTAAACAATACAACATCAAAAAGGTTAACGTTTTAGCCTATCACCCAGCATCGAATGGGTTGGTAGAGAGACAAAATAAAAAAGTATTAGATGTGCTACGACACATTCTCAGTGAAAATTATGCAAGCTGGGATGATTGGATTCCCAGAGTAGAAGCCTCAATTAATGGATCTATAAATAAATCCATAGGTGACACACCACATTTCATTATATATGGCACAGATAAAAAATTACCATATGAGCTCCTAGAAGGTGACAGCATGCCTATATACAATTACGATGATTACTCTAAACTCCGTTTACGTGAATTCCAGGACATTCACAAAAGAGTCAAAAAACAATTAACGATGTCCAAGGAAGAAATGACGGAGGCATTTAACAAGAAGGCAAAAGATTCACCTATCAGCTTAGGAGACATTGTTTACGGTGTCATTCATACGAGAGACAAATTATCCCCAAAATTTGAGGGCCCATACAGAGTAATTAACATAAAAGCAAACAAAGTTTTAATTAAGTCACTTTCAAGTGGCGAGGAGAAACAAGTTCATATTGACCATTTAAAACGAGTTTCAAGGGAATTATCCCATAATTATTCAGCCTCGGATACAACCGAACAGGCGAACGTACCTCAGGAAACCAAGCAAGAAAACAACAATGATTACAAAAAGAAATTAAGGTCATATACCAAACAATCGAACATAGGTGCAACTGTTCCAATAAAATCTACAGTACATCATTTACGAGAATTAAATATCGATTTAAACTCCTTCTATAAATGAAATAACAATCAACCGTAACGCACATCATCACTATCATCGACCACAGCATGACCATATTAGGAAATTAATAGATTTTTTTTTCGGTAGGTTATGATGAAGGGACTTATGCTATGGATTCTCCTCTACACAGCAAGAGGATATGCGCACTTAGACCCCCAACACATAGTACGACAAGGATGCCTCATAGCTTCAACGGGCTCGACTACAATCGTTAAGGACGTCATGAGTACTGAAATAAGTCTAGATTACTTGTATGAATTACCTACTTATCTAGACATGCTTGCGACGCCGATGCGAACTCTGGACTTCATGATAGGAAATTATGTTTCACAAGCACATAACACCAAGGAAGTGAATGAAATGGTAAAGTTAGCGAAATGGAAACTAGAACAGGCAAAGTCAACTATGCTCATCATGATCCAAGATCTCCCATCTCATGGAACGGAGGTACTGAGCGACAGGAACAACATCACACGTACTCGCCAAAAGCGCGGTTTGTTCGACCTGGGTGGCGCAGTTCTTGGAAACATCTTTGGATTGGCTACAGAGGATGACCTTAAAGAAATAAACAACAAATTTAATAAGATAGCTCAGGTACTAACATACCAAGATAAATTCATCACAGGACAGAACTCAGCAATGAAGACAATTGTGAAAAATCTGAAAAAAGCAGAAAACATAGCGCTCGAGAGTGTGGATAAAATAAATGAAATGGAGGGAAACGTTACACTTTTCCAACACTTGTCCATCATCACAGGACATATTGACACGATTCTACTACAATTAGGGAACACTAGAGATCGTTTCAGGGCACTTATGCAAGGAATTTCGAATGCTGGTGATGGCAAGATCACAATTGACTAACTCCCAGTTCATGAGCTACGTCAGATAGTTAGTCAAGGCATACATAAACATAAATTGAAGCCGTTGTTCCGCAGTAGGGAATTCATGCAATATTACCCGTATTTAGAAGCAACACTAACACCAACATCAGTAGTAGTTCATGTACCATTCATAACTGAAGACCTGTTCACAGTATACCAAATACACCCCTTCCCCTATAAAAATAACAACACTTTGGTCATCATCAACATCAACACAGACACCGAACTCATCATGGTCTCCAAGAGACGGGACACTGTCACTTTCGCAAGTGAATCAACGATTGAACGAAAGTGCCGCACATCCTTACATGCTGTTCATCTTTGTCCTGCGTACATTTTCACGTTTCAGCCTACTGATACAGTCCCTTGTGAAATGGCTATCATCAGAAATGACAATATTCATCATCATTGCAACTTCACCTTTGCTCCAGATAAACTTGTACACCATCAACGCATTGGACACTCACAGTTTTTTTATTTCCCTCATAACACATCAGTTTACATAGTCTGTCCAGATATACCACCATCTCATACATCAGCATCAGGATTATACATAGCACCAGACTACTGTGCGGTATTTACACCAGCCATGTCTACTTTATCCACCATCAATCACTACGCCATTCTCAATCATACACACAAACATTTCCACCCACTGCCTGATATGAACTTAAACATGAGCACAAGTATTAAGTTGACTTCACCTAAGTTTGAAACTATGCAACTGATCAATGAAACAATGAAGCCCTGGGAAGATTTGAGTTTGAGTATGTTCAACCCATATTATGTGTATAGCCCAGCACCTACTGTCTTTATAATCGTCTGCATTGTAGTTGCAGTACTGCTGTTCGCAATGCACAGAATGCATGCAAGAATTGCTAATTTGGAGTCATTATTTAGTGGGGGGAGAGTTAACATCCAAGTTAACCCCCCTGAATGAAGTGTACATATTTTGTATATAGTATTAATTATATATATATAAAAAGAAAAAAAATACAAAGAAGAATGACCCATGTATGGCATACCAGTACCATTATCTTTAAATGAAATATTAATAACTCTTACCATAATCTTAATTTTAAACTTTTTTTTTTTCTTGCATGTATGCATTTCACTACAATAACCCAAGTACATACTGTATTACAGTTAAATAATTTACTTTTAATGCATTTATTCAAATATGTATACAACTTGTTTAAAATGTAATATTACTGAATAATCACTATTTACTATAAATATTATATGTATACAATATTATAATCAATATTATGTACTAATAGATTAGCATGTGTCAATGATAATTGCTGTCGGAGGACCTTCAGCTGCGTGGACCGAGCATATGTTATGAGTCCATATTATAATTACAAATCATAATAGATAGATAAATAGATAGATAGACAGCTCTATGCGAGTCTGGGAATGGGAAATGATCTTGCAATTTACACTGAGGAAAAGCTGACGACAGATTACGAAGTAGCCAGTCAGTTAGTTGTCAGCAATTCACCCAGTGAACAAAGCCTTGTTGACCATACACACACATACACACATACTCACACACAGGCTTCTAGAACTTTCCAATCACAGGGAACACACGTGATACGACTCCTGTTTCACCAGAATTTAGGAAAGAGAGCTCAGAAGGAAGCTAGCCATAGAACAGACAGGTCGCAGGGAGAAGGGCTTAGCAACTTGAGAGAGAGACAGAGAGAGCGAGACAGGGAGATAGCTCCCGGGACTCTACTTTATACTTCGCTCTGTGTGAGAGACTTGTTAATATTTCCAAGACAAATAAAAATAGTTCCATACTATTCTTTACCTCTCCTTGTCATTGAATGACAAATGGGAAAGAAGATTATCTACTTACAAAGCTACTCAAGTATAACAACCGCTCGTCCACAAGTCTAATATATATATATAACTTCTCTACAAGTAACTACAAAGTCTTTTTCTATGACAATTCCCTACCCTGACCCAAGGCATAACATTGGCTCGTGTGTGTGTGTGTGTGTGTGTGTGTGTGTGTGTGTGTGTTTGTGCTAAAAATTTGTAGGTCAGAAATTAATGTCATGAGGGAACATCAACTCGGAGCTTCCCTTGTAACCTGGATCCTTGACCTATCGTGCTCAAACCTACCTTAATTTGTCATGATCCATCCCAGAAGCGTTCCTCTAAATTTGGTTAAAATTGGGGAAAAAATAGTCTTATCACTGCCAGAATTATTTTCACTGGGACGGAACTGTTCTCATGGCAGAAGTGAAAATAGTTCCTGCCTTGAGACAACGAGCACTTTTGATCCAATAGTAACCAAAATTGATGGAGGTGTTGCGGGCAAGCGCATGACGAAACTTGCTAATTTTCAAACCAATAAGCAAAATATCTAGGTTACAATGCAAAGTCAGTTTTTAGGCTGCCCTGTAACCCTGACATCTCTCTGACCGATCTCACACCAAGAGAAATTTGCCATGTATGGTTTGTAAACAATTACACCAATTTTGATTAACCCGAGACATCCCATCGATGTATGGGTATGTTGCAACGTTTTGTCACAGCTAGTCCCGTCGACATAATGTATGTTGCGCAATTGCAAAGTTCATAATTTGCTCAATTTTCAATTTCCGCGCGTGATTTTTCGTACGTATACACGGGACACCTTCCTCTATTCCTCTACAAGATGCCAGGCAGGGACAATGCCTTACACCACATAACCTCCTCCCCCCCGCACGCCATTGTCTCGGCAATTCACCTGTTACCAGTGACCTCGCCAATAAAGACATTCAGGGCTAGAGTGATTCCCCAACCGATGACAATGTGGAGGACAAAGTTTACATAGCATTAGAGGAAGAAACAGTCAGAAATGATGATCAGGTAATGTTGCCAAAAAAGGTCAGGTATGTTGATGAGTTAGTGATTGAAACAATGCTTATAATGCCTATATTACTGTTTGAAAACCAATATACTCTCGTACTACATATAAATTCGTACCAAATAAATAAATAAATACCGTTTATGAGTGGTTTGGAATAGTTACCCTCCCATAGAACTCGTTTTCTTTGGAGCCAGCCTGATAGAAAACCCAGTAAGGTAAGGAGGTAGGGCTACCTGTATCGAGTATTTTAAACCTCAGGTGAGCGATTTCTCTATGAATTTTCGATGTTTCTCACCAAAAGCGGAGGTTTTAGCCAAAAAAAAAAAATGTCCAAAATAGCTCGGGATTGGGGGGTGTCGGAGGTGTGAAGTAGCTCAGGACGTGATGGGTTAAAGTTGGAGAAAAACTCTTCGTTTTATCAAGGCCAGAACTATTCTCATAAGACCGCAATGACAGTATTCTCATGGCTGCCATGAGAATAGTTGCAGTCTTGATAATGAACTATTTCTCTCTGATTTTAACCAGATCCAGTTCAGATGGTAAGGGGTAATACCTGGCGAAACCTACATGTTTTCAGCTCAGTATTATAGAAATCAAGGTCACAATGCCTGAGAAAATTTGATTTTTGCATTTTCCTTTATTTTTGTACAGGTGAAGCTCTGAAGTGCATTGTCATAAATGTTACCTCTTTGCATGTGTTATCTTCATATTTTATCTGTCTCCTTATTTTCCTCTTTTCCCTATCTAGTTACCCGTCCCCGCCCTGGAGGGGCTCGGAGACGGATGTTGTTTTCACTGTTTGTTTGTTTGTTTGTTTGCTTTGTCTGTCTGTAAACAAATTTACGTGAAAACTGATGGTGCTATTTTGACTTTTTTTTTTTTTTTAATAACAGAACGGAGGAAGGAAAAACAAATGGGAACAAAAATAATCCATACACCAGATTACTGGTGTCCTCTGTTCATAAAATATCTGTAACAGTTAGACTTGAACAGTTGTAGGTTAAAATTTGGAGGAAAACAACTCTGGGGAAGCGAGTTCCAGAGAGATGCAGTTCGGGGAATGAAAGAAATCTGATAGGCAGAAGTTCTGCAATATGGTTGAGTGACATTCCAGTCATGAGCGCTACCAGATGCCCGTGAAGCACGAGGGAAGGCATGAAGAGGTGGCACCATGGACGCAACTTCGTCTGAGCATTTGCCAAAAAAATATCTGTAAAATAATGCAAGGGAGGCAACATTCTTTCTTACTTGCAGGGGAGGTAGTTTATATGTAATGGCAGGGTTGTTAATGATTCTAACAGCTTTATTCTGAATTTTGTCTAGTTGTCTTAATGCAACCTCTCCACAACCATCCCACAAGGGTGAGCAATATTCAAACTGAGAGCGCACATGACTCTTATGAATTATAGCTAACAGCTCATCGGCGAAGAAGTTACGGACTCTGTACAATAATCCAAGTTTCTTTGAGGCGGCCTTAGCAAGTGATCTGACATGAGAGGTCCAGCTGAGGGCACTGTTAAGTGAGACACCAAGAATTTCAATACTTTTGGAGATGGGAACATTAGTAGCACTGAAGGTAATGTACGAATCTGGCAATATCTGTCTATTAGTAAACTGTATATATTTAGTTTTACTAGCATTAAAAGAGACAAGGTTGTTTTGTCCCCATTCACTGATTGTAGATAGATCTTGATTTATGGAGATGGCTGTACTGAGTTGAGAGGTAGAGATATTAGACTTTGTAATTGGATGTCTGAGTGTGAATGAACTATGTAGTGTTGAGTCATCTGCATATGAGTGAATGGGATTGTGAGTGACAGATAAGAGATCATTAATATGAACCAGAAATAGGGTTGGCGCCAGAACTGATCCCTGCGGCACGCCGGCATTAATTTGAATATACATCATCTACTTTTACTCTTATTTTCCTGTCACTAAGATAAGAAGAAATCAAAGGATCAAAAGACGTTAGTCCATAGCAAGGGAGTTTGGACAGCAGGGAACGGTGCCATACTCTGTCGAAAGCTTTAGAGATATCAAGAGCTACTGCATGAGTTTCTCCAAAAAGATCAATTGACTGATGGATGGTATGAGTTAAGAGATTGAGTATGTCAATGGTGGATCTTTCGTGGCGAAAACCGTATTGTCTATCACTAATTAAGTTGTTGGATTCAAGATGTTTAACAATATGCTTATTAATTAAAGTTTCAAATACCTTACCAAGAGAAGATGTGACAGCTATTGGTCTGTAATTGGAGGGGTCAGACGAACTTCCTTTCTTCGGAACTGGGTGGATATTGGCTTCTTTCCATGAATTTGGGAATAAAGAAGTACGCATGCATAGTCTGAATAATTTAGCTAGGACACAGGCAAGTTCAGGGGAACACTTTTTCAAAACAATTGGCGGAATTCCATCTGGGCCTGGAGCTTTGTTGGTAGGTAAATTGTCTAGGATGGATTTTACGAATCTTGTCTGTATTTTAAGTGGGGCAATTTCGGGAGAATCAAGTTCCAGTACCGAGACATTCTGGCTGGTATCATCTATGGTAGAGTTTCTTGCAAAGGTGCTAGCAAAGATATCTGCTTTCCCACGTGGGTCATTTGTAATATTGCCATCTGAAGATTTTAGTGGGGTAATGGAAGATGACTTGTTAAAGTTATTATTGAAAGAATTAAGAGTTGACCAGAATATTCTGTTGTCATTAGGGTTGTTAAGTAGTTTTGATGTTGATGCGTGCTTTTGAAGAAAGTTTGATTTAGATAGATTTCATACAGCTTTTGCATGATTTCTAGCAATTTTAAATTGGGAGAGTGATTCAGATGTTTTTGATTTTAAGTAAGAGTTATATGCTAATGACTTTTGGGCTGTTGCTCTGGCACAATTGCCATCAAACCATTTTGGAGAGTTTGATCTTTTAGTGAATTGTTGACTTGGTATGAATAAATCCATACCAGCTAGTATTAAGTCGCAAATGTGGGACTGGGTAGAACTGGGATCACTAGAGAAGAAAGACTGCCATGGAACATCAGCAAGATAATTTCAAAATCCATCCCAGTCTGCCCTGTCAAAGTGCCATCGGGTCACCCTGACAGGTTCGGAATGGGGAGGTGTAGGAGGGTTAACTAATGAGGCTTTGATGAGATTGTGGTCAGAGGATCCAAGTGGTGACAGTACCTCTATCCTGTATTGATCTGGATTATTTGTCAAGAATAAATCCAAGAGATGGGCATTATGGTCAAGATTATCAGGTATTCTGGTTGGTTGCTTTACCAACTGGGTGAGATTAAATGATTCCGCAAACAGCTCGCATTCTAGACCAGCGTCGTCAGTCTGGGCAGACTGTAATAACCATTCAACATTGTGCATGTTAAAATTACCCAAAATGGTAATTTCATTGCCAAGGGCAAGGTCAAGGTTACGCAACTGAGTGGATATGGAATCAAATACACTGGGTTCCGAAGAAGCATTGTGGGAACGATAAAGTACACAGATATATTTGGCAATGTTTTGGCAATTTAATTTATATAATGAGTAATCAAAACTGGATGAAGTGAAGTTTAAAATAGTATCAACTGCATATTGGGATTTGATATAACAACAGGTGCCGCCCTTGTTTCGAAAGTTTGTAAGGAGATGGTAACCGGGAAAACAAAATGGAGATATATCGGTAGAGGGTGAGATTTGTGGTTCTGTGAGGAAAAGGGCCAAAGGGGATATGGACTGAAGGAAAAAATGAACTGAGTTTAAATTTGTGGTAAGGCCGCGGATGTTGGTAAAGAATAAGGCCGTACCGTCACCTCTTCGCTGACGAGCATTCCCGGAAATAGCAGGGATGATGGGGGGTGATCTTCTAATCACCTGATAAAATTTTGGGCCAAATTGGGCCAAGACCCAGGCTGTAGGCCCAAACAATGTAAAAAAAAAAAAGGGGGGGACGGGTAAAAATCGTTTTTTCGCCGTAGCCTAACTCCATTCAAATTCGTCATACCGACATGAAACCAAAAACTAAAAGTGCATATTTCAAATCTGCATCCTATAACATGCCTCATTAAAGGCTGTTTCACACCGGCTGCAATGCTATGCAAGCCCACTATGCTGCAGACGCACGCTCGCGATGTTTTCTATGCGAGTGTTCACACCAGAAGCTATGTCTGCTAACACACACTCAGTTTCTTGGCTGCACCGATGGGAGATGGTACTCTGTGGCCCCCTGAGATGGAGGAGGAGGAGGAGAAGGAGTTATTAATGTTAACTGTAGCCATGAGCAATAAGAGCAAAAACAAGTGGGTACATGAAACAAATATGAAAAGACTAGAATGTGGTGAATATAGTCATCTTGTTCAAGAGCTGGAAATGGATGAAGAGAAATTTAGACAATATTTCAGACTGTCTCCCGCTCAGTTCACTGAAGCTCTCTCACTCATAGAACAAGACATCAAGAAACAACTCTTGACAGAGACAGAGAGAGAGGGAGAGAGAGAGAGAGATGTACTCTACGAGTTTGTAGAGAATATATATTGTATAGATACATACTAGATATTTTTATTAAATAGTAATCACAGGATATGTACTATTTACATCAATCAGTTAACAAAGACAAAACATATACTTACAATCCATTCGAATGCTCTTTGCTATATTCTCCCAGCAACTATCCTTCAGGGTAATGTCCCGGTAGCCTTCAGTCCTCATACCATATAAGCACGGATACTTCTGTACCTCCTCTATCAGCTGCTCCATTCTGCATATGGGCCCTCCGACGATACGTCTCGTTCAAGTGCATGTGACAGACAGCAGACTGACATCTGGGGACTGGGCAGTGGGAAAGGGGAGCGCGGGGCGGCTGGCATTAGTCCCAAAGTGACCAAGTGCACATGCGTGAGCAAAGCTATGCCAGGAAAAATCGCCAGCCCGGCAACAGGGAAAGCTATGCGAGCGGTGTCGCAGGCATCACTAGCATAGCTTCACATCCGGTGTGAACTGCCTCATTTAAAACAATGCAAGCAATTGAAAGCCACGTGACTCGCCATCGCCAGCATAACGTGGCTCGCGTAGCATCGCAGCCGGTGTGAATCTGCCTTAAATCATGGGAGTCACCCCCAGTTAGTGGTAGAGGGGTCAATGGCAGGTGGGTCGGGTCAAAAAATTGAAATGAGCATAAAATCGTCAATTTTCACCCAATTTACTCCAAATTTGATGTGACATCTTTGAATAGATATCCTGTTGTGTTTATACATTGGCACTAACATGACTGCTGGAGACGGGTTTGCTGTGCCTTGGCACCACTTCTTGTTTTCTTATTGTTTCTGTTCTGTTACTTGCCCTCAAACAATAGTTTACATTAACTGTTTCAGTTTCAGCGTCATGTTATTGATTTTCCTGCTATATTATCAAATTTTCCTATCTGATTTTTCTTATTTTCCTTACACAAGACTAAACATACCCGTGTCATGAATTCGCGCGAGCGTATTTATATAAATTCGTGACATTGTACCTTGATGAGAAAACCACAAACTCTAGTGGAATTCTCACTGGGCATCACTCAGTTCAACCGTCCTCGTATTCACTTCGATCTGGATTGTTTTCAGATCATTTGTCACTGTTTCACAAGTGACCATTCTTATCCACGACATTAGTGCTTTCACTGAGTGATTTATTGTGAGCTTATATCGTTCACCTTCCTTCCACTGATCGTTGAAGTTAGGCCACGCCTATTTCCGGCGAACACGGCCATCTCTCGCCCCATTTCCTAGTTTGAAGTGAGTCAGCTTTGAGTCGCCTGGAGGATAGGATCGTTTGTGCCCAGCGTAGAGCAGCGCCTCCGTTGTATATCGAATTCCTGAATCTCCGCCTAGACGGTGAATTGGCGAATCAGGCATAGTTACGAATAGCAACGTTTGGAGTTCATCACTCAGGCGCCCAGACTATCATTCGGCTCCCCTTCACTGACCAATATTTCTGTTCGTTTTTCTAGGCTTAAGTTTGATTAGCTTTTCAATGAGTGAGTGCATTCTCTTTGTTATTTGAATTCATGAGTCCCCTAGTGACCGTGAAATTCACCTTTTGAATTAATTTTGAGATTCATATAACGTATATTTATTTTATTGTAATCAATAATTATATAGTTCTTTTCTTTGAGCTTAACATAATGAGACCAGTGTTTTATTTCTTCACATTAAGCTTACTTCAGTCTGCCGCTCCTAGTTTGCACAAACTCCTTACATTATTCATAACTGGTACATAGGCCAGTTCTTTTGTATCAAACTTAAATCCGTTGTGCCAGCCAGGAGTTAAGCACCTGCAAGAACCTGTCTATTATTATTAGTTTTAGTTATTGATTGTCAGAGGTGGAGTCACTTTCTCAAGAGGCTAACAGTATTAACAAACAGCACTTGTGAGTAATTAGTCTCTGCTGTTTACTGTTGAGAAAGTTTATAAATTCTCGTCCTTAAAGAATCGGCGAAGTAAGCCTGAATAAAGTAAAACTTACTGCTTGATTTTCACAAATCAATTCCTTGTCTCTGTTTTCAAGTAATATCAACCATTTTTAATTCATAAATTCATCACCCCCCCCCCCCGTGACAACCCGGTAGTGTGTGTCTTAATAAGATACCTTGATGCAAAACTCATATCATTCGTTTCTATTTTTGCTCGTTGTATAATTTTACCTGTGTTACTGTCTTTCATACTCATTTTCCTTGTACTAAGACTGGAACGTTTCTTATACCCCGTACAGCTGCTCTCCTCTAAGCAAGTTCCCACCACCACCACCACATTTTTCCTGATGTTCTATTCCCATCTTATTTTCCTCATTTTCCTCACACAGGATAATGACTGGAGTAATTCTTATATAGCTACTTGTCTCCAAGCAGCAGTTCATTATTATCATCATCATATCACCACCACATTTTACCCCCACATTATTCCTGATGTTTTATCCAATTTTCTTACTATATTTTCTTCATTCTCCTCCCCACAGGACTCGCGTGGAGTGTTTCCTTTGCAGCTACGTTCCTCGTATCATCATTATCATCATCAAATTTTTCCTGATTTCCCCCCCCCCCAATTTTCTTACCACATTTTCCATTTTTCCTACCCAATTTTCTTATATTATCCTGATTTCCTACCCAATTTTCTTACCATATTTTCCTGATTTCCTACCAAATTTTCCTACCTGATTTTCCTTATTTTCCTCCCCCTCAGGCCTCTGCGTGGAGTGTTTCTTCTGCAGCAATTTGACCCAAACAATCATCGTCATCAAATTTTTCCTGATTTCCTACTCAATTTCCCTGCCCAATTTTCCTCGCTGATTTTCCTCGTTTTCCTGCCCGTCCAGGCCTCAGCGTGGAGTGTTTCCTCTGCAGCTACTCTCCTCGAAGCAACAGCTCGAGGATAGACGGCTGCATGGACGCCAACTTCACTGAGGAGCAGATCGAGTCCGGATCCTGCGACTTGGGCTGTGAATCGGTGACCGTCTACGATATTAATGGTGAGAGTGGAAGCTAGCTCTAATTTCTCTCACACTGGATTCTCTCTCTCTCTCTCTCTCTCTCTCTCTCTCAGAATCTGTGACCGTCTACGGTATTAATGGTGAAATAGTAGAGTAGCTCTAATCTCTCTCTCTCTCTTTCGTACTATTTAGCCTAGACCACCTAAAAGGGATAGAATTGCCTGTGTGGTCCATAGATCGTACCTAAGCTGTTTTGACGATTCCCTAATATATTTTCCTTAGCGATTCATTCCATTTATTTGCTGTAATTCATATTAAAACTAGGTAAAAAAAAATAAAAAGCATGCCGGCAAATATTATAAGGACAATATGCAAAATAAACAGCTATGGAAGAGGTGCTAGGAAGCCTTCCTAATATCTAACCCTGTCCTTTCTTCCTCCAGGGGAGATCGAGAGCTTCCACCGAAACTGCGCCACCAACGACACCATCATGACCAACGCGTGCGAGACCTACACGACCCGGGTCCTCATCCGCCGGGTCTGCTCCTGTGACTTCTCCTACTGCAACTCAGCCTCTAGTCTACGGTGGACGGGGCTTCTAGTGGCGGTATCTCTGGCGGCGGTCCTCTATCTGGGGTCTACCTGAGTCTCCCCTGATGTTAACTTCTCCATTTTCCTTTTCTTTATGTCATTTTCTCGACGCCTTTATTATCCTTTTTCTTTCCCTCCTTCTTCATGAGTTTTCCTGTTTCTCTCTCCCTTTTTTTTTTTTTTCCTCCCTAGGGTTGCTTCCATCTGGGATCTACACGAGCCCCCTCACCCTCAATGTAACTTGCTCACTTGTCCTTTAGCCCCTCGTTTTCTCTAAGCTTTTCCTGTTTCTTTTTCTTTTTCTTCACAACTTCTCTCTTCCTTTCTTCCTTCCTAGATCTTTTCTTCGACTCTGTGGGGTAGTTCTGTCTCTGTGATCTACCTGAGTTTCGCCAATTGTACTTTCCTTGCTTTTTTTTTTTTTTTTTTTTTTTTAGCCTGTCTCGTTTTCTCTAAGTTTTCCCTGTCTTTTAACTCTTCGTTTTTTTTTTTTTTTTTTTTTGCCTCCTCAGTCTTCTTATTTCTAACTGGTGTCCGTATGAGTCTCCCGTGATGTTTACCTCATCCCCATTTTCTTTTTTCTCTAATTTTTTTTTTTCCTTTCAGTTTTCCTTTTCTCCCTTCTTTCATGTTTTTTTCCCTCTCTTTTTGTTCCTGTCCTCGTTTCTCCTCCTTTTCATTTTTAGATACTGACCTCAGTCATGGATTTACATGAGTTTCACAAAAGGTTTACGTCTCTCTCTCTCTCTCTCTCTCTCTCTCTCTCTCTCTCTCTTTCTCTGAGAACTCATTCATCATTCCAAAACCCTTATGAAAAAGACCGCCCACCCAAGTGTTTGAGAACTAGAAATAGACAGAAGAACTGGAAAGGAAAATAGAAAGATAAATAAAGAGCGGAATTAGGAAGGAAAATAAATCGGCAAGGAAAAATAAATGAACAAGGAAAAACAGACACATTGGGAAGGAAAAATAAAAAGAGAAAAAGAGAGGAATTGGGAAGAAAAAAATTGAGGGGAACTGGGAAGCCTTACAATTGGTACTATGGATCAGAGAGAGAGAAAGAGAGAGTGAGAGAGAAGTGAACCAAAAAGAGATGATATTCGAGATGAGGTAGGGCAAGTCAGCCATGTGAGAAGAGATCTGAGATGAGAAGAGCCAAGTCAGCGATAAGAGAGAAAATTTGAGATGAGTTGAATGACCTAGAGTAATTAAAATTGAAAAATGCCTTACAAAGACTGAAAAAAATTGATCAGAGAGAAGTGAGCCGAGGTGAGAAGAGGTTTGAGATGAACAGAAAAGTGAGATCGTCTGTGAGCTAGAATTCAAGGACGACGTTAAAATCTGGAAATCTGGATGTCTGGAAGCGTTACAACTACAGAAACTGTGAATCAGAGAGCAGAAGCTAGCTGAGGTGAGACGAAATGAGAGCTGAGAAAAGTGAGATCGATTGTGAGCTAAAACTATGAATGTGAAACTATGGAAAGAAAAACGGCTTAAAATGACAAGAATATTAGATAAAAAAAAGATGAAAGGAGCTGAAATGAAAGGAGAATGGAGATATGCTGAGGACAGTTAAGTTAGATAAGATTATTAGTTAGAGCATAGAAGGAAATGAAATACTGGAATGTTTGAAAGCGTAAGCTTTAGCTCGTGAGTTAGCTGAGTGAAGAAATTGAAATTAGATAATCTGTGAGAAAGAGAGAGAGAGAAAAAAGAAGAATTGAAATCTAAAGTCTTGGAACCATACATGAAGTTTGAGTTGAAATAATCTGAGTAAGTTATGTTTAATATAGTTGAAAAATCCGAGAGGATATGAAATTGGATATCTGAAATCTGACGAGTGAATTAATGCGAGATGTATCCTATTTTTGAGTTAAAAAGAATATAAAATTTGGAAATATGGCAGTCTGTGAGTAAAATGATACATGCAGAGAGTTTGACAATGGAAAAAATTAAAGAAAATAAAAGAAACTATGCAAATCAATGGGTAAATTTATGTATTTTTAAGTCAGAAAAAGAAGAACAATATGAAAAAAATCAGGTAGCTTTATACAATGGCTGGAAACACTGATCATAGAGTGAGCTCAAGTGAAATAAAGCGTGACTTGAGTAAAATGAGAGGAGTGAGCGTATTGACGTGAGAAATTTTGTGAGTTTGAGAGAAAGGAAAATCTGAAAATATACAGTAGAGGCATAAAGAGTGAGGGTTGAAGTTAGCAGAGATGAGTGAGGTGAAGTGAGAAGTTGAAAATGAATGAAGATGAGTGAAGTGACATGTAGTTCTAGGTTTGAGAGAATAGTAAATAATATGGAGAGACTGAAGCAAGAGAAGGGACGTTTAAGACGAAGAGAGTGAAGTGAGGGGAAGTTTTAAGAAGAATGAATGAAGGAGGGAAGGGTAGGGAAGCGGAAAGAAGTTCTGAGATGAAGTGTTTATAGGTTAAATGAGGTGAAATAAAATGTAAAGAAGTGAGGTGAGGGGAGACGGCCTGAGATGTAGTAACAGGAAGCTAAGGGAAGTGATATGAAGTGAGAAAAAAAAATTGAGGTGAAATAAAGTGTAATAAAGTGGGTTGAGGGGAGGAAAGGCTTGAGATGTGGTGTATAAAGTAATAGGATGTTAGGGAAGAGAAATGAAATTAGTAAGAGAAAAAAAAAAAAACGAAAAGTCTGAACATGAGTAATTTTGTGAAGAAAAATGTCAGAAAAAATTATAATTGAAGTGAGAGAAGAGACATGAGGGGCGTGAAATGAGATTGATACTCCTTCACCCCTATGGCCTGTACCGGTATATTCTTGCTGTCTCCGGACTGTTTTATTCAACTCTTCTATACTCCATTCCCCCTAACTTGGGCTAAAAAATTGCTGCCCTTCCATCTTAAATCCTGAGATGTGGATTAGATTACCACTAGAATATGATGCTAGTCACGAAGAAGCGCTATAGAAAGGATGCAGAGCCGTAGTGCCGTCCTAGTCTCTAAAATATCCTGCTAGCCACGAAGAAGCGCAATGGAAAGGGTACAGGTCCGTAACACTTTTTTCCTACCACTTAGTCACGTGAAATAGATTAAAAATATATCTGAGGTGAATTAATGAGTTGAATATATTGTAACTTTCACTATTTTTTTTCCCCTGCTAAAAACTTTTTTCTTGGCTCAATAAAATCGCCTGGAGGTAGCAAGAGAGAGAGAGAGAGAGAGAGAGAGAGAGGCGATTTCGAGCGTCCATTGAAAACTGGAGGACGATTTTTTCTTCATTTCGGTCTTGCCATTTCCAGACGATTTTATACATCGATAAGACTGACCCTTCTTTTCACTAGACGGGTTAGGTAGTCAACAAACCCCTTCAGTACGAGAGACCTTCTTCCAGAGCTGAAAAAATCGTCTGGAGGCAGCAGGAACAAAAAAAATAAAAAAATGTCCTTGGAGTGAGAGAGAAAAAAAATATCTTTGAGTAGCAAGTTATAGGTGGATGGACATTGACATAAAATTTGTAACTAGGATGATAAGCTTGGAAATATTCAGTCAATCGTTCCCCTTGTCTTTCTTGCAAAACGAATCCTATTTATGGCAGTTAATTTATTGTAAGTCTGTGAATGCATGAAAAGAATTCAGATGGCAGACAGGAAAATACTTCTTAGAAAAAAAAATATATATATATAGTGTGTTGGGCTGCTCTCCAGAAATTATTAGGTAGGGTTGCTTGACTTGGAGTTCATTTTTTCATTTTTTCTGGCACATATGGCGTGTATTCACCTTTTTACGGCTGCTTACATGATCAGCATTGAAGTTAGGTGTTGAATCGTGGCCGCTGATGATTGTTTGAAGTTTAGGTTGAAGGTCAAGCTAAACAACCTTTCTGATTTAGTGGGATAGTTAGAGGGGTGAGTAATTTGACAAGACCATCTACTACAGAGTGCCACTTCAGCACTATAATTAAAAAAAGGATCATTCTTGAAAACAACACCACTTTGAAACACCGCTGTGATATCTGATTGTGTTGGGGAAACTAAACAACCATTTCTCTTTGATTGGGATACTTAGAGGGATAAGTATTTCGACAACACCATAAATGCAGATAATCACTTCAGCACCATAGCTAAGAGAAAATATCACTCTTCAAGACAACATCACTTTGAAACAAGATTCAAAGCAACATTGTGGTGTGAAGTACAACAGTTCGAATCAATACCAAGCTTCGAAGCATCACTCTTCAAAACAACACCACGCTTCAAATCAACTCACCATTTCAATTGAACACTACACTTGATAGCAACGCCACACGTCAAAGCAACGCCACACTTTTAAAGCAACGCCACACTTCAAAGCAACGCCACACTTCAAAGCTGATCATGTAAGCCAGTCTTTTGTTCGATAAGTCTGAGTGCCATAATGAGGCCCAGGTTCGTGTCCTTTCACAGTTACGAGATATTTCCTTTTATGTTGTCCCATTTACTAGTGGGTTACGATGATGATGATGACGATGGTGATGTTGATAATGATTATATATTTTTCCATTTATTAGAGGGTTAGGTTGATAATGATGTTGATGATATATTGTCGCATTTATTTGTGGGTTAAGATGTTGATGATGATGATGGCTGTTGTTAAGAGTGTTTTGAGGTTTTAATCTCTTGAGGCTGCCCTACAGGATGCCTTTTAAAGTACTATGTTCAGTCAGAAGACAGATGTATTGCTAGAAGATAGAAGATCGAAGTACTGACAAAAAACAGTTCGTAACTTGATACTCCACACAAGCAAACTGAACCACGACACCATCCTGAGCATATTATTCCAGTGAATTAAATATTTTCGTATGTCCACCTGATGCACGTTTGCTTGGAATAACTTACTTATTTATTTATTTATTGGGGGGAAACATCCTTTGAAACACTATGAATGGAAACATCACTTCAAATCAACATAATGCTTCATATCATAATGCTTCGAAACAACAGCATGCTTTGAATCAATGCCAAGCCTAACAACAACACCTGACTTTGCAATTAAATAATGCTTTAAAACACTCCAAAACACGATGCTTCAGAACTCTGTAACTTCAAAACAACACATCCAGTAATGCTTAAGATGATTATGTTTCAAAACATTATCAGGTAAGCCATTCAAAACAATGTAACTTTAAAACAATACACCCAGTAATACTTCATAATGCTACTGAATATCACCTTGCTTCGAAATTTCATCAGGTAAGCCACAAAAACAATGTAACTTGAAAACAACACACCCAGTACTGTTTCAGAACGTCACTTTGCTTCGAAGCTGCATCAAGTAAGCCATCAAATATATATATATTTAAAACAACACAGTAGTGTTTCATAAATTCTGTGTTTCAAGACTGTATTAGGTAAACCATTAAAACAACATTCTCAGAACAAACCCAGTAATCCTTTAAAACTTGGGTGTTTGGAAACTATATCTCATGAGTCAGCCTCTATTTTGTTTGCCCACCTCGCCGTTTTGGCACATCGCTCCCCATGTAGGAAGCCGTCCACTTAACTCTTTCAGCACCACGACATCCTTAATTCTTGCTGACAACAACCCAATTTGTTCAGCTTGGGATGGGACCTCTAGATTGATGGGAAGGGTTACTATTAGCTGCAATCTTTTTAGTCTGACTTGACCTAAATTTGCCAACCCCCTATCTCGTTTGTTGAGTAGTAACACAAGTACTGGAGTAGGATGCTAGTCTTGAAGAAATGCTATGGGGAGTATGTAGAACCATATTAATGTTTATTTCTAACACTGATCTATATATGAAAACTACACGAAAATCTGGGCCAGGTTAAAGTGAAAGTAGTACAGTTGTGAAAGACATTGCTCCTAACTCTTCTGTGTGAGAGGAAAAGTCAACAGAAAGAAAATCTGTGCCAAGTTAAAGTGAAAGAGATATACAGTAGCTGTGAAAGACATTGTCCCTGACACCTCACCCATCAACCCTCCATCATTGGAGACCAAGCTGAAAGAAATCGTCTAAGAGCTAAAGTGAAATTCGTATGTCCTAGTACTGAAGGGTTGAATCTTACTTTCCAATACACAAAATCTCGCAGCGGCTGCCCAACATGAGGTTAGCCCCTTCACCCCGAGGACGTCTTTCATTTTATCCTTGCTACCGTACACTTTTTTTTTTTTTTTTATCTTTTAGAAGTGATGTCAGGTCATATAGGCAATATGTAACCTCTGCAGTTCGAATGACAGTTGTTACGGAACAGAGAAAGATAATGTACACTTTAAGTGAGAATGCTAAAAATCACTACTGTCCCGTAAAGTTCCAGGTTCAAAACAAAAGAGTTAGGTAAAATTACAAGTTAAAGTTTAATGCTCAAACTAACAACAAAACATTCAGGACTCATAAGGATAATGTAATGGCAAAAAACAGGTTAAATATATGGTTAACTGCAATAGCCTCTATTAACACAAAATTAGCAAGACTAAATTTATCTAAGTCAGCCCTGATAAAATGAGATACCAGATAATACTCAGTGAATGCCAGGTAAATTATTACAGATACAAACTATTATCAAAAATGACTGACATAAAACCCCACATTAATCACAAACACTTCACTAGGCCTAAGAACCAACCTCATGCTACACAGTACAAGAAAAAATGCAACAACACTTATCCTCAAATTACACACAGCTGCTAGATGTTTGGAGATTTCTTGAGCACTCACAATAATAATATCTGTACAGGGGAGGACAGAGGTGTGAACAAAATGAGGAGCAGATCTAAGTGGCAATGATCCAGAGACTGAGCTCATTATATAGGGGCCAGCAGAGCTTGATACAACTTGTAAGAAGGACGCGCAAATGAAGCCATGGGGACAAAAAGCTGAAAATCCCGCTCTAAATAACAGAGAGAACGACTTACTCTACTATAACGGTAGAAGGGGGGGACTGAGGCAGGACACGCTCGTGATCAAACATGCAGCAACTGTGCGTTAAAATTACACAAAGGATGATGAAATCATAGGCTATGTAACACCTCCCCACAAAGAAAAAGAAATTTACAAAGGAAATTTCTTATTACTCTAAAACAATCTGTATATGGCATTACAGACCATGCAAAGGTCTTTCCTAATGTTACAAAAAATGAGATCTCCCTAGCACGTTCAGTCATAGGTACTTGCCAGTATCCCTTTAACAAATCAAACTTACTTATGTACCTAGCCTTTCCGATCTTGTCTATGCAATCTTCCACGCGAGGGAGAGGGTAAGTGTCTGTTTTGGTTATCTGATTAACACGTCTGTAGTCGATGCAAAGCCGCTGTGACCCACCCGGCTTAGGGACCAGAGTGACAGGAGAACTCCACTCGCACTGACAGGGCTCAATCATCTTGTGGTCCAACAGGTAGCCAAGCTCCTTCTCGATGAGAGGAACTTTCACTGGGTTCACACGGTAAGGAGGCAATTTAATTGGCTTTGCATCTCCAACATCGACATCATGCATCAACACAGTGGTTTTTCCTGGAGTAGCACGGAACACTTGCAGGTACTCCTGCAGTAATGCCGAAAACTCCTGCCTTTCCTTGGGAGGTAGATGAGAAAGCTTAGTCTGGAGATCATTCATGATATCAGGATTCTTCCCCAAACTATCACTCAGGCTCATACTGCATGGGAGAGCTTCACTTGCAGACTCGGGTGGAACAGCTACAGTGCAGACTGGATTATTTTCGTCCCGCCTGTGATATAACTTTAGTATGTTGATGTGACAAAGTTGCTTGTTCCTTCTACGATCTGGTGTGGCGATGACATAGTTGACATCACTTAGTTTCTTCTCCACGAAATAAGGACCACTAAACTTGGCTTGAAGAGGTTGCCCATGAACTGGTAGCAGAATCAAAACCTGATCTCCTGGCTGAAAGTGGCGTAACCTGGACTTCTTATCATACCAAGTCTTCATTTTCTCCTGAGCAGCTCCTAAATTCTCTCTCGCCAGCTGTAAAGCAGTGGACAGCCGTTCTTTGAACTTCATCACATACTCCAGCAGGTTGACGTCATCTTCCTCCGACAGCCAGCATTCCTTGAGTAACTTAAGGGGTCCTCTTACTTCATGGCCAAACAGTAGTTCAAAAGGTGAGAAGCCCAGTGATTCATTTGGAGATTCTCTTGCGGCAAACACAACGAATGGAAGACCTTTATCCCAGTCTTTATGATGTTCCAAACAGTATTTCTTGAGCATCGATTTGAGTGTTTGATGATATCTCTCCAACGCTCCTTGGGTCTGGGGATGGTAAGCTGAAGACGTGATCTGGGTGATGCCCAACTCTTTCAGACACTGCTTGAAAACATTTGACATGAAATTACTTCCCCGGTCTGACTGTACCTTCTTAGGCAGACCAAACTTTGTGAAGAACCCTAGCATTTCCTTAACCACGTTCTTTGCTGAGATGTTTCTAAGTGGAATGGCTTCAGGATAACGAGTAGCCATATCAATCATGGTCAACACATAAGAAAATCCTGAAGAAGTCTTAGGAAGAGGGCCCACAATATCCACCAACACACGGGTGAAAGGCGCCTCAAAAGAAGGAATGGGAACTAGAGGTGCAACCTTTTCGGTCTGATTACACTTCCCCACAACTTGACAGGTGTGACAAGACTTACAATACCAGGAAACATCCCTGAAGATACCTGGCCAGTAGAAGTGTTTCAAAATGCGTGCCACAGTCTTCCTCACTCCAAGGTGTCCTGCCAAACTGGAATCATGAGCCACTCGAATGATATCCTGCCTACAAACACGAGGGATGACAACTTGATGTACAACCTCCCATTCACAGTCGGCTGATGCTGTTGGGGGTCTCCACTTCCTCATAAGTACTCCTGACTTTACATAATAACAAATAGAAGCACCGGCTGACTCTTCTTCACTGTAAGCTGAGTCAGCTAGACCCCTCAACTCAGGGTCAGCAACCTGCAACTCAACCAACTCTTGACGAGACAAATTATCAACACTACGGGGTACTGCCTCATCTGGTGAGTGGTCCAAATTAGCAAGACAAGTGTCAGCTAGGATAACATCATCATCATCATTATCCTCTAAATCACCAGTAACTTTAGACTTAGCCCTAGTGACAGCACATGCAGGGAACACATCAGGGACATCACAATCCTGGGCCACAGCCACTGGCTCACTAGACAACTGAGGAGCTGGACACACTTGACTTCCACCAACATCATTTCCAAGTAAGAAAGTTACACCTGACATTGGGAGTGTCTCAACCAACCCAACCATAACGGAACCATTAACAAAACCAGACTCTAAATTCACTCTGCACAGAGGGACAGAGAAGTAATTATTCCCTACACCTTGTAAGATTACAGTTTCATCAGAGGAATTAACATTAGAGCCTAGAACACTGGTCAGCATAAGGGATTGGCAAGCACCTGTATCACGATATATTTTAACTGATTTCCTGTCATTACTGTCCAGAGGACTGACAAAACCATCAGACAGGAAATTAGCACATGAACTCTTGAGAGTGTCACCCACGTTACTGCTCAAAAGAGCAGCTCCATCATGAGAATTTAAGTTACCCCTCAAAGCAGGTTCAGTTAACTCAGTTAAAGAATTCTGGGAACTCTCAAGAGTGGACACTAGACCAATTGACTGAATATTTAAAGACTCCTTTTTGTTCACATCACGCTGTCTCCTGAAACATTTCTCCGTAGTATGACCAAGCTTACTACAATAAGTACATTTACTTTTCTGAAATCTAGAGGTGAAGCTGGTATTTACTTCCTGAGAAACATCATCTTTATTCTCTTTCCTGTTACCTGTACTCTGAGTAGAGGCAACGTACTTACTCTCAGCTTTCCCTTTTTCTCTAGAATATCTCTTGTGAGTGAGAACATACTCATCAGCTAAAACTGCAGCATCAGACAAATTATCTATTCTTCTCTCATCAAGATATAGGCTTACATCTTTATAAATACACCTTTTGAAGTCCTCCAGCAAAATCATCTGCTTAAATTTGTCAAAATCAGAATCTACATTCTTAGAATTTAACCACTGCTCTAACAGATCTTCTTTGATTTTTGCATACTCAACATGGGATTGCTTATCTTGCTTGTAAGTTGTCCTAAATTTTACTCTATAGGCTTCAGGAAGAAGCTCATAGGCCTTAAGAATCAAGCTCTTAACTACATCATAATTATCAGATTGATCCTGAGGCAAAGATGCATAAGTTACTTGAGCTTTACCGGTGAGAACAGTTTGAAGGAGTACTGGCCAATACTTTTTAGGCCAATTAAAACCTGTAGCTACCCTCTCAAACAACTGAAAATACTTTGTTAAATCAGATTCATTAAAAGGAGGGACAAGTTTAACATTTTTAGCCACATCAAAATCATCAGAGCTAGATGATCCAGTTCCACCTTGTTTCATGCGATACTCATGGTCTGCCTGAATCCTAGCAATTTCAACTTGTGCCTCAGCCTCCTTAGAACGGGCCTCCGCCTCCTTAGAACGAGACTCCGCCTCCTTAGCCTGTGCCTCCTGCAGGGCTAGCTGTAACTTAGCTAATTCAATCTGCGTTTGCTCATTTGGAGGAGTTACATTAAACAAGCTTTCATTAATCATGTCAACAATTTGATCTTTAGAATGATGAGAGCGAACAGCAATTCCCAATTGTTGAGCAACAAGCTTAAGTTCATTCTTTGTTCTGTTTTCTACATCACACACTGTTTGCACATTTGACAAAAAATCTTTGGCTTCATCAAGTGTAGTAATAGTAGACATCATGAATAAGTAACAGTCACAAAATATCGAGCAATATCCTTATGATAATATCCTGAATATCCTGGCGAGGTCGCCAAATTTATGTTACGGAACAGAGAAAGATAATGTACACTTTAAGTGAGAATGCTAAAAATCACTACTGTCCCGTAAAGTTCCAGGTTCAAAACAAAAGAGTTAGGTAAAATTACAAGTTAAAGTTTAATGCTCAAACTAACAACAAAACATTCAGGACTCATAAGGATAATGTAATGGCAAAAAACAGGTTAAATATATGGTTAACTGCAATAGCCTCTATTAACACAAAATTAGCAAGAGTAAATTTATCTAAGTCAGCCCTGATAAAATGAGATACCAGATAATACTCAGTGAATGCCAGGTAAATTATTACAGATACAAACTATTATCAAAAATGACTGACATAAAACCCCACATTAATCACAAACACTTCACTAGGCCAAAGAACCAACCTCATGCTACACAGTACAAGAAAAAATGCAACAACACTTATCCTCAAATTACACACAGCTGCTAGATGTTTGGAGATTTCTTGAGCACTGACAATAATAATATCTGTACAGGGGAGGACAGAGGTGTGAACAAAATGAGGAGCAGATCTAAGTGGCAATGATGCAGAGACTGAGCTCATTATATAGGGGCCAGGAGAGCTTGATACAACTTGTAAGGAGGACGCGCAAATGAAGCCATGGGGACAAAAAGCTGAAAATCCCGCTCTAAATAACAGAGAGAACGACTTACTCTACTATAACGGTAGAAGGGGGGGACTGAGGCAGAACACGCTCGTGATCAAACATGCAGCAACTGTGCGTTAAAATTACACAAAGGATGATGAAATCATAGGCTATGTAACACAGTGCTAATTAGAATGGCACTCAGTAGACTGCATACCCCCTCCAAGGCCCAACATGCAGTTCCTTTTAATTCAGTCAAGTCTAATCCAATATCAGATGTAACCCTATAAGTTGTAACACTTTTCATCATGATCCATCCAATATTCACTGAAAATTTTACGAAAATGTCGAAAAATGCCCTATCTTGCAATGTTAAAGAAAGTGAAAACAAAAAAATCCTGGATCCGCACTTTTATCCTGATCCGCACCAATATTTAATGGAGTCTGTTCTGGGCCAAGGCCCATTCTTCTACCAACCAACCAACCAACCAACAAGCAAACGGACTGGGGTGAAAACATAACCTCTTTGGCGGAGGTAATGAAGGACGTACGGTAGATCAAAAAGTACCGCTGCAAACTTGGCGCGAAACAATTTGACAACACAGACGATAACTGCAGGAAAATGCCCGATGATTATTCACCACGCTGATACACCTTCATTCACAAGGCTGACACACAGCACATGTACAGATTTTGAGCCATTATAATTATAGGCATAATCAGATGCTAATGGATTAATTTTCTTGAGAATTCACAACCTATATTGATCTTTTTAAGATTCATAATACCCTTCGTGTGCAATACTTTTTTTTTTCATTGCATACACCCATTGTTTAAATAATAGACTTTTAATGGGCATACATAATCTCCACAACTAGAAGAAGTCTCTGATAAATTTGATAATCTTCTGACTACTGAGAATAACATATGAAAGACGACGCAGTAGTCAAGGGGTTAGGGCCGTGATTCTCAGTCTCGGAGGCATTATAAACATAATGTAAATATTATCACTGAAGAGAATATGCGATATAGCTCTTTTATTAAAATTAATATCTTCAGGCTACATTTCTAAGTAAAACAGCTTTAATGTTCACTACTGTTTGTGGGGATCTGAGCGAGAGAGGAATAAAACTGAAGGGGCCACTAGGAATCTGTTAGTTGTCCAGTGGGGGTAATAGTAGTAATAGAAATAACAGTAAATATAACTAAAAGTAACAGTAACAGCAACAATACTAGTAATAGTATTAGGAACAGTAGCAGGGAAAGTAATGCTGAGAATTACTGAGGTATGGATTTGTGCTCATCTAGTCATGCCATAGGCTATAACAAATGCTAGTGGGCCCTTCGGGCCCCTCGCACTTGCTCCTGTGGTGGGCTCTCGCGAATTTTGTGCTGTTCTAGTGTAACGTTGTCACTTGGATTTTTTGCAGCTAATCAATAGATTGCGTTTTTCGCAGCTTCGGGAATGGAACCCAAGTTGCCGGCACGCAAGTCCGAAATACTTTAGTTTTACCTGTGGGCAAAAAATTCTACGGAGATCCTATGCCTGGCGCCAGGAGCGGCGTTTTTTTTTTTTTTTTTTTTTTGTCAAAATATGATCGCTCATTAAATATAGTAAAAGTTTTTCAATCGTGATAGGACCAAGTTTTTTCACATCAGCTAATTTTTTGCGATTTTTGTGCCAATTTTGTTGAGATTTGAATGTGTAGTTTCGGCTGCCCAAAATACACACACACACACACACACACACACACACACACACACACACACACACACACACACACACACACACACGGCTACTGCTATAGTATATTAAATAGATATTTGTAGGGGAAAGCTGTGTTGTGCCGAACCCTCAGTGTGTGTGTGTGTGTGTGTGTGTGTGTGTGTGTGTGTGTGTGATGTAGCAGTAATAGGAAAATATTGTTAATAGGAAGAGATGATGTTAATTGGTTGGTGTTAATAGGAAGAGATGATGTTACCGGGTCTGGGAAAGATAAAGTTTTTCTTAGTTATACCCGCACCAGCAAACTTCTAGTGTGGACGACCTTGCAATGCCTAATGGACAGATTTTTAGGACAGTACAGTCGTGGATTTCATTTTTATTTTTTTTTACGGGTACTTGAGAGGGACGCCATCACGTGGTGGCACCGATAAAACAGGGTGGTGGAGCTGCTCGGTTACACAAACATCCCTCAGTTCCCTGTCTATCTTCCGGAGAGGTGGATAGTAGACTGCAGAATAGCAAACATCAGCCTGCAGTTCACCGGGTTTGCTTTCAGATGAGCCTGGGGTTTAATTACTACTACTGCTACTACTACTACTACTACTACTACTACTACTACTGCTACTACTACTACGACTACTACTACCACTACTACTACTACCACTACTACTACTACTACCACTACTACTACTACTACTACTACTACTACTACTACTACTACCACTACTACTACTACCACTACTACTACTACTACCACTACTACTACTACTACTACTACTACTACTAGTGCTACCATCACCACCACCACCAATACCACCACTACTACTACCACCACCACCAATATCACCACCACCAATACCACCACTACTACTACCACCACTACTACTACCACCACCACCACCACCCCCACTATTACTACAACTACTACTACTACTACTACTACCACCACCACCACCACCATTACTATTACCACCATCACCACCACCATCAATACTACTACTACTACGACTACTGCTGCTACTACCACCACTACTTCACTACCACTACAAGTTTTAAGACACAGGTAATCTAACCTAACTATACCTGTCTGGATACTGAGACAAAAACAGCGTCCTTCGTGCCGGACAAATGTAAACATGACACAAATATTCAAAAGGAAAATAAGAATTCAATTTTGAAAGAAGTTTATTGAAGGAGGGAGCGATGATTTTATAACATATATATATATATATATATATATATATATATATATATATATATATATATATATATATATATATAAAATTGACACGATATTTATTATTTCTGTCTTCTTTAATTTTCTTCATAGTCTAAATACTCCAAAATCCATGAATGTTCGGTACTAAAAATTCTTTTGCTTGATGTGTTTTGTGTGTGTAGCCTATATATATATATATCTATATATATATATATATATATATATATATATATATATATATATATATATATATATATATATATATATATATATGCTGTAGATATAGATAGATAGATTTATCGTCGTCACTGCCACATCATATACCATAATTTCGTTAGTTTCGTTGTCTGCCTAAAATCTCTTCCCCGTTATGCTCCTTTCACACTAACATGGCGTAAAACTGCCATCTCTCCATCTTGAGTATTCAGTTTTAACATTAGATTAGCAGTAGAACGTTATAATTGGTCTAAGATTGTTCCCTTATTTGTAACAATAGATTAATGCTTGTGATATGTCCTAAAATTGCCATCTCTCCATCCTGAATGCTCCGTTGTAACAAATGATTAGCTCTAGAATAGGATGCTAATCACGAAGAATTGCTAGGGAGAGAGTGAAGTGCCATAGCATTAATATGAATTATTATTATTATTATTATTATTATTATTTTATTGAGCCGGTGCAGGTTTCTGTCCAAGGGGTGGATGGGGTTTATTGCTCACGTCATACCACTCAGGGATGAGTGAGGCTGGTCACTCTTATCTTACATGTCATGACCCAATTGCCTCGCCCCGGGCTTCTACGCTCTTCGTGGGGCAACACTGGATTAGATAATGAATGAATCAAATAATTATTATTATTATTATTATTATTATTATTATTATTATTATTATTATTTTTGCCACTGACTTTCGCAAAAAAAGCCATAAAAGGACAAAACTTTGGTCCAAGTTAAGGTGAAAGAATTATGGCATAATGTACAGTCGCGAGCAGATGAAATGGAGACACCAGCACACACACCTCTGGGTCGCTTCTACCCGACTAGTTACTAGGTGTGGGGGGGAGGGGAGTGAGAGAGGAAGAAGGGAGGGGGGGAGGGAATGGAGGGGCTGGTGGAGGGAGAAAGGGCAGGGGAGGGTACGAGAGGCGTAACCATGGCTGTCCAGGTTTTACTTTATCTTAAGGATGTAGGATTGACTTTGGCCGAGCTTAATTAATCATGATGTCATACATATCACTGATAAGGTAATGGGTTTGTAATTTAAGTTGTTTTCCATTTAAGCGAAAGAGCAATATATTGTATTACACATGAAGATATGGCTAGCTTCGCAGCTCAACTGTGGCTTCATAAGAATCAAGGCAAGAGCTAAATCGTTAACCTAAAGTTTCACAATGGCTACGCCGAGTTGAAGAGGGACAGGGAGTGAGAGAGGAAGAAAGGAGATGGTAGGCTGGGGAGGGAGGGGGGGAGGGGGAGAGCT
>NC_137069.1:17380253-17390253 GCF_032717465.1 Coenobita brevimanus
ACCACACCAGCGGCCATACCAACAGTTACGCAGTGCTCCCACCTGTGCCATAAAATCAGTTTGCACATTTTAGTTTGTCATATATTTTTAGTACGGGGGACAAAGTGGGGTGGGAGCACGGCAGCGCAAAAGGGCTGGGCAAAAGGGCTGGAATATTGGAAAAGTAGATGATTTTTTGTGAATTTTTTTGAAAAGTAGGTTTTTAAGTGAATGTTTAGAAAGTAAATGATTTTTTTGAGATTTTCGAAAAGTATATATATGATGTTTTGTGAAATATCCAGAAAGTGGGCTTTTTTAAATGTTCAGGCGGTGGATTTTTTTAAATGTTTGGAAAGTAGATATTTTTTTTAAATGGAGTGTTCGAGAAGTTGATAATATATTATGGAATGTTCGAAAAGTAGATAATATTTTATGGAATGTTCTAGATGATTTTTTGTGAAATGTTCGGAAACCAGATAATTTTTAAATGGAGTATTCGAAGAGTGGTTTATTTTTTTTATTCCCGCGTGTGTAAGTGTGTTAACTTTGGAAATACAAAAGTGCAAAATGATAAACATAAACTCAGCAGGGGACAAAAAGATTGTAGAAAAAAGAATGGTTAAACTGTTTGGAAAATGGATTTTTTTTAATGCTCACGTGCGTGGGTTATGTTTATTTTGAGTACCGGTATACAGTATTAGTACATAATAAACATAAATATAATATTTCAACAGAAACAAATTGAAATTTCGGGAAGAGTTTTTTTATGTCAACCTGTTGAAATTGTTTTTACTGTGATAATGCAGTAATGATAACATAATAAAAATGCATCCGGTATGTGGAAGTAGTGATGGTGGTAAGGCAAGCATGTCCAGTTTAGAAAAATGATTGGAAAGGTTGATGTATTATGAGAGAGGAATATTTATGTTCATATGCTGGAACTGTGTTTCGTTTCAGGATACGGTAATAAAGATATATAAATAAAATCAGCATATGGAAATAGTGAAGGTGGCAAGATTAACATTTTCAACTAAAAATAACTGATGGAAAGAGTACCATGTTCAGAAACTGGTGATTTAATATTGTCCACGTGTAATATATAAAATAAAAACAAATACAGTTATGTGGCAGTAGGAAGGTGTGAAAAAATTAGTTTACTGTATTTTAAACGTAATTAATCCAATAACTGAAATTTCTGTGGAAAAATGGATTATTAATTTTGTCCACGTGCAAAAATTACATTAAAAAAAAACAAATTCGGTATGTGGCAATATGGAGTTATGAAAATATTAGTATATTTGGAAAGTAGGTAAATTAAACCAATAAATTATATTACTTGCTGTGAAAATGAAATGGATTATTAATTTTGTCCATGACCAGTAAATAAGTAAATAAATCAGTATGTGGCAATAGGGAGGGGCGAAAAGATTATTGTATTTGGAAAGCAGGTAAACTAAACTCAGTAAATTAGTTACTGTGAAAATTGAATGATAAACACCACTTTACCTGTGAGTATTATCGTCCATCCATTTCAATAACCATAGCAATGTGAGACAGGATGCATGTTATAGAATTTCCTCCTCATGCCTAAATGCAGTGTCCTTTTTATGGGTACTTTTTGCCATGATTTTTTCTTAATTATATTCTTGCAACCTTCAAACAATTTTCTTCTGCTTTTAGAGAAAGTTCTGGTTATACAGGGGTTAAGAGGGGTAATTTTTAACCCCTTTAATACTTTTTTTCCTATTTAAAAACAAAGTTTGGAACAGCAGAAATAAGACATAATAAATGTTTGATAGAATTAACTACAGAGTAAATGACAACAACAACAAAAAAAACAATGCTTTACAAATTTTTTTTGTTACCCATAAAGCCAAATTGCCAGTTTCCACCAATACAAAGGGCGAGCTTAAGGGCAAAGTGGTCAGTAATTATTTTCTTATAACTCCTTCAGTGCCAGAGCTGTTTACTAGATTAAAGAGAGATTGTCCGGCGGTAATAAGAATATAGATATGGTCAAGAGAAATGGCGTTACAAACGTTTAAGAATCACAGTTGTAGTTTTAGCTACGACACGAGCTAGTAATGGTTATAACTGTGAAAGGATAGTGAAAACTGTGAAGGGATACTGATAACTGTGACAGAATGGTGAAAACTGATGGAAGTCTGGTGAAAACTGAAACACTGATGAAAACCGTAAAAAGACTGATGAAAGACTGGTGAAAACTGAAAGAACGGTGAAAACCGTGAAAAGACTGATGAAAACTATGAAAATTTGGAAGAAAACTGTGAAATGATAAGAAACAGTGAGAAGATGGTGAAAACTGTGAAAGGATACTGAAAATCGTGACAAGAAAGTGAAAAACTGTGAAAGGATGGTGAGAACAGTGAAAGTTTGATGGTGTTAGGATTTGGTGATACTCATGTGTGATATACGAGAAGCAGCCCATTTCGCACCCTCTCACTATACTCTATTCACTTTAACTTGGCCTGAAATTGCCATCTCTCCGCATCTTCGAAACTCTTAGCTGTAACAAGAGAATAGAATAAGGTGTTAGTTGCGGAAAAGCGCCGCGTAAAGCATGTAGGAGCCGCCGTTGTCTTATGCCATTGAGTTCCAGAGAATGTTACAAAAATGTTGATATATTTGGCCAGGTTAAGGTGAACGCACTATATGTACAGTTTTGATAACATTCCCCATCATTCTACGTAATCCTCTTTTCATACCGTGTTGAAGGTGAGAAATAGATTTTTATATAAATAACACAGGTTTGTAAGAGATATAGAAGAGAGATGTATGTAAAAATTTATGTAATATATTAAACAAAGATTATTATTCTCCCTTTCTCCCACATCTCCTTGGTTACTAGGCCAAGGAAAGGTTTATGTATATCTCACCAAGCTTTTTTTTTTTTTTTAAGTTTATCTCAATAAAATTTGACTCAATGTCATTAAATAAAGGTAGTGTATTTCTATCCTTGGAATGGTTCAGTGATTTTGCTTTATTATTATTATTATTATTATTATTATTATTATTATTATTATTATTACTTAACCCCTTATTTACTTATAACAGGAATTATGTTAGAGAGGGACGCCTTCACGTGGTGGCACTGATATAACAGGCGGCTCCACTACCCAGTAACACAAGTATCCCTCAACTCCCTCCCTATCCCCTGAGAAGAGGATGGTGGACCGCAGGGTCCAGGATGAGCCTGGGACCAAAATAACATAGAGGAAAAGGTACGTAAATTTCATGATGACAGGAAGTAAGGAAGTAGAATTAACAAGGAAGTAGAACAAGGAAGTGGAATTAACAAGAAGTAGAACAAAGAAGTAGAATTAACAAGGAAGTAGAACAAGTACAACAAGGAAGTAAAATTAACAAGGAAGTAGAGCAAAGAAGTAGAATTAACAAGGGAGTAGAACAAGGAAGTAGAATTAACAAAAGTAGAACAAGGAAGTAGAATTAACAAGGAAGCAGAAAATATCGAAGACTAACTTTATTTACTTGTCACTTGTTTATTTTGTACTAGATAATTTTTTTCGCCATTTTATGCGAGTTTCTTATTTATCATTATTTCATGACCTCTTATGTGTCCTATTCCTAGGTGATTGTGTTCAGTAAGGGAGATTGCTTGCCTGCAGTTGATGGGTCTGATCGATTGGACAGATAGGGGTAGCACGACAATTACTACAACTACGTTATTTCCTTTACTACCATTATTACTGCTACATAATCCCTTTATTACTATTACTACTGCTACGTAATCCCTTAACTACTACTACTACTACTATATATCACCTCTATCCATTGGTGAATTATATTGCGAAGATCAAAACCAACCTTTCTAATACAGTTCACCATTTGGAGTTGTAATGTGAAGGTTAACACTAACCCTCATATTACAATCCGTTGGCCCCAAGCACGCCAACGGCTGTGGTTACCAACCATCTACTATTATTATTACTATTTTATTTTTATTTATTGATATTACAGTGTAAATAAGGACATTAAACTATTGGAGTCGCTGGTCTATGCGACTCTCGACCACTATAGCTTCGTAGTCCATACCCCCCAGAGAGACAGGCCTGAGGGCTGATGATCTTGTGCCCCTGAGATATAGCAGAGCAGACCTCACGAGGGAGAATGACAGTCGACATCTCATCCAGGCCATAACAGAACTCTGCGGTTGACATTTCTTCTCAAAAAGAACCTCTGCCAGTCTCGAATAGAATCTCACTGCCTCTGGACCCATCCCACCTGATGTCGTGAACACAAGGGGAGTGAATCGACCATGGTCCACATGTTGGATCCTTTCTTGATAATTTCTATTTTTTTCTTGTTCATTTCTCTTGAGAGACAGTTCACGATGACATGCTGCCATGGGATCGAATATTCTGATGTCAAAGAACCCCCTCTGCCCATGTGTCCAGAAACCTCGAGCACTGACATCCACTCTTGCATCATTTGATGTGTTTGCTGTTCTGTGGGTGAAGTGCTCACCGTCCAGAGGTAGTAGGGCTGGCTCAGTCGTGACATCATGGCATATTTCCTGCAGCATTTTGGCAGTGAGGTCACGTACTTCATCGTGTCGGATGCAAACAAAGCCTCCCTTCTTGCATACCATTGCATGGTTTGTATCAAAGGCAGTGCCACAGGCAGTGTCGAGGTAGGTTCTCTATTGGCCACCCATTTCTCAAGGCTATGGCATCAATAAATTTTTGTTTGTTGAAGCGGAAGCCTTTTGCCTTGAGAGGCAGGGTTGTGAGCCAGTTTGATGCCCCAACCTCCTGTGCAATTTCAACTATTCTGCACTGGTCTGGTGTTAGATGTTCAATTATGCTCTGCAGCTGGTCTTTTTGTCTTGCTTCACTCTCCTTGCTTATCTGTGTCTTTAAGTCTTTCTGCCTTTGGTGGTCGATTTCACTCGCCTCAACCTGGGCGCAGATCTTTTGTGACAAGGATTCGGTGAGCCTGAGTGAATTTCTGTGTTCATAGCTTGCCACGGCTACTGGATTAATAATGCCAAGGCCTCCCATCCTGGGTGGTAGTGCTAGAAGGTCCCTCTCTTCTGGTGTGGGGATGTGGCCATTGGTTAGAGATGGGAGGAATGAATCCCTGATTGCATCCTCCAGTGGTTGTAGCAGCATCTCGATGTCTGGTATGGCCCTCATCACGAAGGTCCACTTGTGTTTTACACCATAGGTAAATGCACAGTATGCTGCATGGGGTTCTGTTTTTGCGTGGCTGGATAGTGTATGAATTTCTTCTACCCATGTCTTTCCTTAGTTCCAATCACAGCCCCTAGATGCCTCTGACCTTCCTTGGTCACTATCACGTTTGTGCCTCTAAATGCTTCTTGTGCATCTTGATAGTAAGCTGGTTTCACGATCAAGATGGACTTACTTGCATTAGGTAGTAACCTATTTCAGGGCCATGAGATGTTACTACTACTGCTACTACTACTACTACTACTACTACTACCACTACTATTATTACTACTACTACCACTACCACTACTAGCAGCAGCAGCAGTAGTAGTAGTAGTAGCACTAGTAGTAGTAGTAGTAGTAGTAGTAGTGGCAGTAGTAGTAACAATAATAATAATTATTATTATTATTATAATAATAACTTTAATACCCCTTGATGGCGTAGGGCTCCGAGGCTAGGCAAAGGTAGGTGACCAAACTACTTCCCCTGATGGCATTACAGGATAAGAAAAAAAAAAAAACTAAAGTCACCTCTTTGGGGATCGAACCTGTGGGGATCGAACCTGTGCAAGACTAGTGACCATGGAGACTCATTCTTACCTCATAACAAAGGCTCAGTGAAGTTCTTGTTTTTCTGTGCAGAGTCACCCAAAGAATGGATGGTGAGCGCTCCCATCCACAAAGTTTGATTACACACACACACACACACACACACACACACACACACACACACACGCACATGAAATAAGATAGGTGATCCATTCAAAAGTTTGGCGATGGTCAGTTTGGTTGTCAGTGAAGCTTTGCAAGTTACGCCCACTGACTGGCAGGCGGGATAGATAGATAGATAAATAGATAGGTAGATGGATGAAGATAGATTAATAAAGCTTAGCATGCTTGTCAATGAAGGTTTGGAAGTTACGCCCACTGACTGACAAGCGAGAGGGAAAAGAGATAGATTGATAGATAGATAGATAAACAGATAGGTAGATAGATGGAGATAGATTTATAATGCTGAGTTGGGTAGTTAGTGAAGGTTTGTAAGTTACGCCCACTGACAGGCAGGCGGGAGAGTAGATAGATAGGTAGATAAATAGGCAGATAGGTAGATAGATAAACAGATAGGCAAATAGATGGAGGTAGATTTATAAAGCTGAGTTGAGCTGTCAATGAAAGATTGCAAGTTAACCCCAGTGACCCAAAAATAAATCGGAAAGGAAGAGGTGTTAGGGAGCTTCCTTAGTCGGTAGCCGAGTAATCTTCTTCCAACCATTTCGGATTACCCACGGCATTCGGGATTATAAGATTTTTCAAGGGATTACCAGCTGTTCCGCCTCTTGAGATGATTCTGTTCCGCCTCTTGAGATTATTCTGTTCCGCCTCTTGATTCTGTTCCGCCTCTTGATTCTGTTCCGCAACTTGATTCTGTTCCGCCTCTTGATTCTGTTCCGCCTCCTGAGATTATTCTATTCCGCTTCTTGAGATGATTCTGTTCTGCCTCTTGAGATGATTCTATTCCGCCTCTTGAGATGATTCTGTTCCGCCTCTTGAGATGATTCTATTCCGCCTCTTGAGATGATTCTGTTCCGCCTTTGGGATGATTCTGTTCCGGCTCTTGATTCTGTTCCGCCTTTGGGATGATTCTGTTCCGGCTCTTGATTCTGTTCCGCCTTTGGGATGATTCTGTTCCGGCTCTTGATTCTGTTCCGCCTCTTGATGCTGTTCCTCCTCTTGATTCTGTTACGCCTCTTGATTCTGTTCCACCTCTCGATGCTGTTCCGCCTCTTGATTTGTTCCACCTCTCCATCTGTAAGGTTTGAATCCGAACTCAAATGTGCGGGTTTCGAAGCGTTTTGAAGCGGAAGGAAGAGAAGAGGGTGTTGGTGTGGGGGGGGGGAGATTGGGTGCTAAGAAGGAGGAAGACAACGGTGTATGTGTCGGGAGAGATTACATATTACAGAAAGGATTACAGAGAGATTACAGAGATTACAGATTACAGAAGGGATTGCAGACAGATTACAGAGATTACAGATAACAGAAAGGATTGCAGAGAGATTACAGATTACAGTACTACTTTAACAGTCACTCCTTTCTTTGACCATCCTGCAGAAAATAGTCAGAACCTGCTGAAGTCTTCGTCTCTTTGATTTATTTATGAAGCTACAACCAAGATTTATTTATGAAGATACAACCAAGATTTATTTATGAAGCTACAACCAAGATTTTTTTAATGAAGCTACAACCAAGATTTTTTTATGAAGCTACAACCAAAATATATTTATGAAGCTATAATCAAGATTTATTTATGAAGCTAGAATCAAGATTTATTTATGAAGCTAGAATCAAGATTTATTTATGAAGCTAGAATTAAGATTTATTTATGAAGCTAGAATCAAGATTTATTTATGAAGCTAGAATCAAGATTTATTTATGAAGCTAGAATCAAGATTTATTTATGAAGCTAGAATCAAGATTTATTTATGAAGCTACAACTAAGACAGAAGAAGATTCGACAGCCTCCTTGTCCATCCTGTAAGTCAAAACCTGAGTTTGGACAGGGGGAGGGCAAGAACCTCTATAAAGTGATTCATAAGTCCCTCCCGCACCAGCAAGTGTTTGGTGTGAACGCGACCTAAAACCAATTAAGGTGGCCAGTCTCGGTGAAAAAAATGGTTGAATCTGGTGCATAAAATCGTCAACAGTTACCCCCAAAAAATATCATTCTGCTGAATAAAATCGTCATCAGTTACTCCCCTAATTATCAGTCTGCTGAAGAAAATCGTCAACAGTTACCCCCAAAATATCAGTCTGCTGAATAAAATTGTCAACAATTACCCTCCAAACATCAGTCTGCGAAATAAAATCGTCTACAACTACTCCCAAAAAATATCAGTCACCAAGTTTCACCATCCTTTTAACTACGTGGGCTTTTCTGTTGGTTAAAATCATCAGCAGTCACCCAGAATCACTCTTTTTCGCACTTCCCTATGAAATGTCCACGCCAGATTTTTTGCACTGCGAGGTGCTCCTTCTAACTTTTTTCCTGTCAGTTCGGCTGGCGGGGTTGGAGGGCGGGGGAGAGTCTTCTATTCTATCCTACCCCATTCTAGTAATTTAGTTAGGCTATAGGGGCTTCTTAGCATGGATCAATTAGCCTAGTGTAGTTATCCTCTCTTCTTCTTATGTTCCTATGTTCAAAATAGAATACGTAGCCTCGACCATCCCAATGAAACAGCTACAATCTCTTTACCGGAAAAAAAAATGACAGTCTTTAGTCAGAATTTAACAGAGACCGGAAGGAAGGGCATGTATGGGACAGGCTTACTTCACTCAGCTAGGAGATGTATTCCTTTTTCCTAATTTTTCTTATTTCAACTTTCTATTTTCTGTTTTTCATTAGCTTTTCTGTATTATTTTCTTTTCTATTTTTTACTTTATTTTTTCTATTTTATCTCTTCTCTATTTTTTCATTTTTTTTTTCTATATGTATTCCATTTCTTGATTTTTTCTCGATTTTTCTTTTTTCTATTTTTTCTTTTTTTCTTTTTCTGTATTTTCTACTTTCATTGTTTATATTTTTTCTTTTTGTTTCTTTTTCTGTTTATCTTTTCTATATCTCTTTTCTATTTCTTTCTTCTTTTTTTTATATTTCTATTTTTTTTCAATTTTTCATTTTTTCTATTTCGTTTTCCTATTTATCTCTTTCCGTTTTTTTTCTATTTTTTCTTTTTCTCAAAATTTCCCATTTTATTTTTTTCTATTTTTTATTTTCGATTTTCTTTTCTATTCTGTTTTCTTCATTTTTTCATTTTTCATTTTTTCTGATTTTTTTCTAGTTTTTTTTTTCATTTCTCTTTCAATTTATCTTTTCTATTTTTCCTTTTTTTCTATACCCTATTTTTTCTTTTTTCTTTTTTTTCTTTTTCTGATTTTTTCTATTTTTTCTCTTTATCTATGGTTCTCTATTTTTTCCGTTTTTTTTTTCTTTTTTTTCTATTTTTTTCTTTTTCCATTTTCTCCTTTATGTAACTCTTTCCATCTCTTCACTGTTACATTCAGCTGTGGAGACTTTCGAAATTGGAGGGGTATGTTCGCCGAGAGAGAGAGAGAGAGAGAGAGAGAGAGAGAGAGGCTTTTAGAACTAGAGGTGTGTGACGGAGCCTTAGTTAACCCATTCAGCACGAGTGGATTTTCTTAAACTGAATTAAAAACCGTCTGGGAGCGGCAAGAATAGACGATAAAGGACTTCACTAGAAAATAAAGGATACGCGAGGTTTATGTGCCAAATAGAAAAAGCACCCATTAAATGGAATAAAAAAAAACAAAGGGAGTGATGGAGGTGTGTGTGTGTGTGTGTGTGTGTGTGTGTGTGTGTGTGTGTGTGTGTGTGTGTGTGTGTGTGTGTGTGTGTGTGTGTGTATGTGTGTGTGTGTGTGGAGGGAGTGTTGTAGTGGGGGAGGTAGAGGGTGAGGGGGATCTGTAGAATGAGAGGTATGAGGGATATATGGGAAGGGGGAGGGAGAAATGAGTTGGTTTGTGGCAGGGGGTTGTTGATGAGTAGGGAGAGACAGAGGATATGGTGTATGTATGGTGTATATGCTTTACAGATATTGTATGTTTGGGGTATGTAAAGATTCACAGTATTTTTGGTGTACAGTGAATTTATGATGAAGTTATGACCTATGGATGGTGTAGGTGTGATTGCTCGTGTGGTGTGTATGTATGTATGGTGCAGGTCTGTGTATGTGTATGTATGTATGGTGTATGTCTGTTTTTGTGTATGTCTGTATGGTGTGGGTCTGTGTATG
>NC_137069.1:17395253-17400253 GCF_032717465.1 Coenobita brevimanus
ATGCAAGAAGGGATAAATATATTTACAGTATATGGCCATGTTGGAAAAATAGCATAAACATATAGGTTTGATCAATTTACAAATATATACTGTTACATAGGCTATAATTTCATCATCCTTTGTATAATTCTAACGTACAGTATGCTGCATGTTTGATCACGATTCGCCTCGTGGCTTCCATAGTGACCAGGCTTGCGTGTTCTACCTCACTCCCCCCTTCTCCCCCTTATAGTAGAGTAAGTCGTTCTTTCTGTTGTTCAGAGCAGGATTGTCAACTCTTTGTCCCCTATGGCTTCATTTGCGCGTCCTTCTTACAAGTTGTATCAAGCTCTGCCGGCCCCTATATAATGAGCTCAGTCTCTGCATTAATGGCCACTTAGATCTACTCATTTTGTTCACATCTCTGTCCTCCCCTGTATAGTGTATTATTATTTTTGTGAGTGCTCAGGAAGTCTCCAGCCACCTAGCTGCTGTATAATTTGAGTATAAGTGTTGTTACCATTTTTCTTGTACTATATGGCCTAAGGCGTTGATTCGTAGGCCTGGTAAGGTTTTTTGTGATTCATGTAGAGTTTTTAATGTCAGCCATTATTAATAATATTTTGTATCTGTAATAATATAGCTTGCTTTAACTGAGCATTATCCGGTTTTCTCATTTTATCAGGGCTGACTTAGATAAATTTACTCTTGCTAATTTCGTGTTAATAGAGGCTATTGCAGTTAACCATATATGTAACCTGTTTTGCCATTACATTATCCTTATGAGTCCTGAATGTTTAGTTGTCAGTTTGAGCATTAAACTTTAACTTGTAATTTTACCTAAGTCTTTTGTTTTGAACCTGGAACTTTGCGGGACAGTAGTGATTATAGTATTCTCACTTGAAGTGTTCATTATCTCTCTCTGTTTCGTAACAATACATATGTAATCACAAAATGAGTTTTACTCAGAACTACCATTTTCCAGGTCTTTTGGTTGTCGCACTAACCTTGTTGCTACACGGATCTCATGCAACCTTTTGTCCATTCGCTTGAGACAACAGTACAGGATACAAACAATTGCAATAAAACCTAGAAAACATAAGACAACCGGAGGAAATACAAAGACTGGTTGTGACCAGGAGCGGTTAAAAGCTGAAGAGAACTGGTTCATAATAAAATCAGACTTGTTTAAGTAGTTCAACATACGTAGGTTCTCGGATGTGATAGAAAGATTGTCTGTTGGTAGATGAAAGATAGTATTAATAGGTTCGAAGATGTCATACTTGTGGGAGCGGAGTGCGAAGTGATAATGTGTGGCATGGGCTATTATAGACTCAGACTTTACTGTACAGTAATCAGGGACCTTATATAAACCGACTGCGGATAGTGAACGGACAGGGGTCCCTGGACAAATAAGACTGACTGGAGTTCAGACACTAAAGAAGAAACAGCGGATGTGATTTAGACGAGCATGGTGTACCTGACTTTTGGGGGCAGGAACAAAGGTACAGACAGGTTGTATTGAGAAGTTACGGACTAAGGCAGATTCGCAAGGAGCAACGCTGCCAGGAAAAAGTGTTAGGAGGTATGCAGCACAAACTCGAGAGTTGGGTGTGACAAGGGCACATCTACCGAGGTCACTTGAGGAGAGGAAGGCAATATAGAGATGATCATGGGAGAGAAGAAAGTACTCTGAAGAGACAGAGGCTTGTACCAAGGAGTTATTGTACCAGAAGGGAAAAGGAATGATGTGAAAGAGATCGAGTATGATGGAAGAACGAAGAGGAATATGAACAATTATATCTTTAGTAAGGAATGTGGCTTCTAGTATTGGGTAGTAGTGTTCTAAAGAGGAACATGGAATCATAGGAGACAAGCCGAAGGTTGAGTGAGCCCATTCCAAAGTAGAACGAAGGTCAGAGAGAGATACTAAATCTAGGGTCACACGACTATCAACAGCATTGACTAAAATACGAATTAGGCTAGAAACTTGGGAGACAAGAGAGTCCAGAGAAACCTGCAAATTATCAACATGTAATTTAACATACATCAACTCTGAAATAATATTAGTCTGTGATACTTCACGCTTAAGAATAATCGTAAAATTATTTAAAGTACTAGTAACATCATGTAAATGGTGACTCATCTGTTGCAGCATAAAATGTTGAGCACGTAACACTTTGTCTTGTGACTCAAGGGCATTTGCTAATTGAAGCAAGTCCTTTTTGAAACCAGAAAGTTCACGGGTAATCGCTACACCAAATAATCCACTGAGGATTTCTCCTCCAAGGTCAAAAAGTCCACGTTTCACCCGTGAGCGACCCACAGGCATTTGGTGAGGGAAGGAATTTTGAAGATGGTTGAAATGATAACGAGTATAATCTTATTTCCAGCAGATGAGTAGGGAGAGTTGGTACAAAAATGTGTCAGTGTGATGTCGATTTTTTTATATCTGACAGGAGTCCCTGCAGGTCGTCTAGCTGACGTGCAAGGTTAGGCAGGGCTCTAGGTCGTAGTGCAATGAGACTACATTTTTAACCACCATTACCTCGCCTCCTGCGCCAACCAAGGCCCCGGGCTGTACGGCACCATCGTCCTCACCCGATCCAGACCCAACCAGAGTCAGCACTGTCAGCACGTAGACCCACAGCATCTTTCCTATAAAATGAGGTGATCTTAGAGGTGATGTTGATACAGATGTTAACGACAGTGTGAGATGATAACGTTATGCAAGAGACTTAGTGGCAGAACGCAATTTGGCACGATAGTCATTAACAGTAGGGGAAGGCTGAATAGTATTGTCAGAAGGAAGGTTTAGAGAAGAGGACGAAGGCTGAGTAGGAGTTTGTTGTGGGAATGTGGTCTCTCTTAGTGGTTCCTCCAAGACTATGCGTTTTGATGCACGTTTGAGATGATCTGCATGCACCCATGTCGTCTCTGCCTTGTGCGGATCTCTTAATTCGAATTTATTACCTTTACGAGATATGACACGGAAGGGACCCAAGAATTTACTGTTTAGTTTTGATTCTCTGTCATGATCTAGGGCAAAAACTAAGTCACCTACTTGGATGGTAATATCTGTGGCAGCGGCATGTTGGTTACGTACCATCTCCTCATTTGTAAGGGCCAGATTATCCTGAACATATTTATGAATTTTCTGGAAGTTGGATAGGTTTACTCGCACATAGTTATCGTAGTCGTAGATCGGATCAGGTTTGGATTGCGACAGTGAATAAAGTAGTCTTTTGTCAAAGCCATATATGATGAAGAATGGTGTTTCTCCAATTGACTTATTGATGGATGAATTAACTGAGGCAGCTACCTGTGGAATCCATTCATCCCAGGTGGAAGTCTGATCTCCCACTATGTGACGCAGACTCTCCAATATCTTTCTATTCTGATGCTCTACTAGACCATTTGAGGCTTGATGATGGGCCACTAAATTGCATTTCTTAATTTCGTATCGAAGACAAATTTCGTCCAGAACTGAATTATTGAACTCTGACCCGTTATCAGTTAAAATTACTTCTGGTGTTGTGAAAGGGCAAATTACTGAATTAATAAAGGCATGTGCTACTGCGTTAGCAGACTTTTCACGCAATGGAACTAAGATATCAAATCTAGAGAAATGATCGACTACCACTAACAAATAAACGAAACCAGATTCTGTACGAGGCAGCTTCAGAAGATCGAGAGACAGTTTGCCAAGGTTTTGATGGTACTGGGTACTGCAATATAGGAGCAGGTTGACAGGTTGTCCCCTTGTGACGGACACATGATAAACATGCATCGCAGTGCCCTTCTATATCCTTTCGCATAGTGGGCCAATAATATGACAGACGTGCTTGCCGTAAGCTTCTGTCTTTGCCAGGGTGTGATGCATGAGGGGTGTCGTGGATTAAATGGAGGGCAGCAGGAATTAAGTCTGTTGGAATGACTAGTTGCTTAACTTCGCGATGAGGTACGTTACCTTTCAATACTGAGTCTTTATAGAGCAATTCATTGTTGAGGAAGAAATCAGATACAGAGACTGGTAACTTTGGCAGAGAAGAATCATCGCCTGACTCTAGGAAATATATGACCTGTGACCATATGGGGTCTTCGCGCTGGAACCTATGTAGTGTGTCAAATTGAACGCCAAGTTTACGTTGCAACTGGTTGAGACTGTGGCAACATGCCACGAGAGGGCATCGGCTCTAACATTGAATTTTCCAGGAACGTATTCAAATGTCGGATTATAGTCAGTCACAGTGACTGCCCAACGTGCAAGTCGACCAGTAAGGTTACATCCCCAATACAAGTCACATAAAGGAAGATGGTGTGTTTGGATGTGAACAGGATATCCGTAGATGATGTCGCGGAAATGTTTTAGGGACCAGACCACGGCAAGGGCTTCCCAGTGAGTTACACTGTAATTCTTTTCCGCGGAGTTTAGCACACGGCTCCTTTGGAGTCATTGCATGAGAACGGCACCTAGGCCTACTCCAGAAGCATCAGTACAGAGAAGAAATGGTTTTGAATAATCAGGGAATGATGAGGGGGAAAATGGGATGAAGTAGGAGTGAGTGAACGAAAAATTCTGACTGAATGAAAAATGAGGGGCCAGAATGCAATGAATGGATAAGGGTAAATGGTGAAAATATCACAATCTATAGAGACAGCTTGGCTTCTCTGTAGAAAGGGATTGATTAATGTGATGGAATGAGGAATTGCATGAAGATGTAGGTAGCAAATACTTGTAGTGAGATGCAGTCGGTCCCAAGGCTGGAGAAAAAGTGAGGTTCTCGTCTCCTCGTGATTGGGTAGAAGTGTCCGTGACGTCATTGGGTGGCGGCTCTCCACTGGGCAGAACAAGAAGCTGATAGGAGCAGGAGACTGTGATGTAGCTCGGTGTGAGTGGTCACGCTCCCTGGGTGACGTCGGTGTGTGATGGGTGGGGAAAACTATGACGTAACGGCGTCAGGCGGCGGTTGGGGGCTGCTTCCTGGAGTGGGGTCTGGGGTGGAGTTTGTGAGGGCTGA
>NC_137069.1:17402753-17405253 GCF_032717465.1 Coenobita brevimanus
TTTCGTCTTCAGAATCGGAGGAAATTACAAGAGGAAGCAGCTGTGGCGAAGGCAGGATTTGTTATGCTTCTTCATTAAGGCTTAAATATTTCCAAAGTATTTCGGCAATATGCATTTACAATTATATTTTGCTGACAAATATTCATGTAACATTAATGCTGTTGTTAGTAATGATCAAATATACATAACTGCTAAGTATTCTGAAAGAAGGATATCTAGAGTAAAAGCGAATTCGCGCTCCAAGTATTTGGTGGTTTCACTGCTACCCCCACTGCCTCCGGACCGCTCTGGGGCGCTAAGGCCTGTTGAAACGCAGCCTGGCTTCACAGAAAGAGTGAGTCGAGTTGCTGATGGAGACACTACTGTATTTCCAAAGAAGATTTTAGCCATATTTCCATTTCCCAGAAACTAATATCAAGCTTAAGATATATTTTAGTATTTTTTGTATATTTCATGAGTGATTTTGTGGAGACAGGATGATAATAAGCGATGTTTTTAATGGTTTTAGTCAGTTACATAGCTACGGCGGGAGGGGGTGCTCGCGGGGTCTCTCAGATCCTTGCCCCCCCTTCCACCCCCACTTCGCCCCCCGCTTCAAATTTTGGATTAATTAATTTGTGGACTATTTGACACTGCCCTCCCACAAAAAAAAGATAGGGCTTGATTCCTCCTCTCCCCCCCCCCCCCATCCGTCAAGCCTTGCTACGCCACTGGTTTTGGGGGGAGGGGATTTAGGGGGATTTGTGAATTTGGGAGGGATTTCAGGGGGCATTACTTTGTGGTAGGTGGTGGCGACCATCATCCACTCACTTGATGTAGTGCTGCCTACTTCTTCCTTAGCCTTTATCATTCTTTTTCTGTGCCTGTCCTCCTCTCTTCCTATTTCTCACCATCATCCACTCACTTGATGTAGTGCTGCCTACTTCTTCCTTAGTCTTTATCATTCTTTTTCTGTGCCTGCCCTCCTTTCTTCCTATTTCTCCCGTCTTTCCTGTCACTTCTTATTGCTTTTCTTTCCTTTACAGGTGGCTTTACATTGAGTGACTAGCCAAATGGTTTCCTGTAAGCCAAGAAACCATTTACAACGCTGGGTGGTAACCATATAACCAAACCATACGTGCTGCCTACGTGTCAACAAGTGGGTTGGTGGAGGGTTAGTGCCCCTCCCCGTAAAACAACTAACTCAGAGTCAAATGGCCACCCCTTACGGGATTGTGGCGTCTGGCAATAGATAGATAGATAGATAGATTTGTGAATTTGGAGAGTTATTTTAGGGGGATTTGTGAATTTGGAGGGGGATTTTACGGGCATTTGTGAATTTGGGAAGGAGTTTTAGGGGCATTTGTGAATTTGGAGGGGGATTATAGGGGCATTTGTGAATTTGGGAAGGGATTTTAGAGATATTTGTGAATTTGGGGAGGGATTTTATAGGCATTTGTGAATTTTGGGAGGGATTTCAGGGGCAGGTGAATTTTGGGAGGGATTTTAGGGGCATTTGTGAATTAGGGAGGGATTTTAGGGGCATTTGTGAATATTGGGAGGGATGTTAGGGGGATTTGTGAATTTGGGGAGGGGATTTTGGGTGTTTGTGATTTTGAAAAGGGATTTTAGCGGGATTTCTGAATTTGGGGAGGGATTTTAGGTGGATTTGTAATTTTGGGGGATTTTAGGAGGATCTGTGAATTTGGGGAGAGATTTTAGAAGCATTTCTGAATTTAGGGAGGGATTTGGGGGCATTTGTGTTAAAGTGAGCTGCGGTGATGGCTGGAAAAGCTTGAAGATGATGGTTGGACGACTGAGAGAGAGAGAGAGAGAGAGAGAGAGAGAGAGAGAGAGAGAGAGAGAGAGATTGGAAGGAGAGAGGATTTGTATGAAGAGGATAGCCTACCCGTGGAAGGGACGAGAGAGAGAGTGAGAGAGAGAGAGAGAGAGAGAGAGAGAGAGAGAGAGAGAGAGAGAGAGATTGGAAGGGAGGAGAGAGGGTTCGTATGAAGAGAATATCCGTGGAAGGGAGTAAAATGAGGAAGGAGAGAGAGAGAGAGAGACGAAAGAAAAGGAACATTGAAGGAAAGGCCTGAAATGAGGGAGGAAGGAAGTGAGAAGAGAATGGAAGAGACAATGGTGGAGAGTTTTGAGAGGAAAGAATATATGGAGAAGGTTTTGCGGGGAGGGAGAGAGAGGAGGAAGAAAGGAGAAAGGGGAAAGAAAGGAGAGAGGAGGAAGAAAGGACAGAGAAGGAAGAAAGGAAATAGGAGGAAGAAAGGAGAGAGGAAGTAGAAAGGAGAGAGGAGGAAGAAAAGAGAGGAAAAAGAAAGGAGAGAGGGGGGAGGAAGGAGAGAGGAGGATGAAAGGAGAGAGAAGGAAGAAAAGAAAGGGGAGGAAGAAAGGAGAGAGGAGGAAGAAAGGAGAGAGAAGGAAGAAGGGAGAGATGGGGAAGAAAGGAAGAGAGAGGGGAGAAAGAAGAAAGGAGGAAGAAAGGAGAGAGGAGGAAGAAAAGAGA
>NC_137069.1:17410253-17417753 GCF_032717465.1 Coenobita brevimanus
TTGCTATGTGGTGAACGAAACAGAAAGGAAGGGACTATACCCGTCGTCTTCGTCATCTTCATTGTTTTCCTTATCTTCATCGCCAACGTCAGCTTTTGTTTCGGTTTTCGTTATTCATCAAGTCACCCACGTCGTAGTCCTCTTCTCTCATCATTTTTCATTCATTTTCATCTTTCATCTCCACCGTTGTCGTCTTTGTCATCATCAGTCGTCATTTTTCTTTCTTCATTTTCCTTCCTTCATGATCATCGACTTCATCAACTTGTATCCTCATTCTTCATTTCAATCCTCCATTATCAGCGTCATCGCCTTCGTCATCTGCAGTGCTCCTTCACCACCACCACCATCATCATCATCATATCTATTGGAAAAGAAGTCTAATCACAGACTCATTAATAGTATGCTCTGTTTTGTAATGAAGGGGACAGAATTGGAGGAAATTACTATCATCCTCTGTCATCAACTTCGTCATGATCACACTTGTCATCTTCGTCTCCATCACTTTCATCATCTTTCATCATCATTTTTATCATTACCATGTTCGTTTGTCTCAGTTCCTTGCATCAGTGGGCCTATTCCTGTGCTTTGTGTTACGGAGAGAGATGCAGTGAGTGAGGATGGGGAAAATGGATGAATTAATGCTAAATTGAGAAGGTGTGGTTATTGTTTGGTGTGTGTGTGTGTGTGTGTGGGTGTGTGTGGGTGAGAGAGAGAGAGAGAGAGAGAGAGAGAGAGAGAGAGAGAGAGAGAGAGAGAGAGAGAGAGAGAGAGAGAGAGAGAGAGAGAGAGAATCAACCGGACAGACAGACATTTAGACAGAAAATCAAATTAAATGAACAGACCAAGCAAGACAGACAGGGAAGGTTTCTCTCTCTCTCTCTCTCTCTCTCTCTCTCTCTTTACAGCGAACAGAGCATGTATTTCACCGTAGCGTGATAATGATGATGCTAATGAGTGTGCGTTAGTGTGTTATAGAGTGTTGAATAAAGAGTTTAGATTAACTGAAAGATATAGCGAGGAATTAAGAGAGGCTAGATGACAGATAGATCGACAGATAGATAGATGGATGAAAAGACGGACAGCAAGACAGGGTGGAGCTGCTCTCTCTCTCTCTCTCTCTCTCTCTCTCTCTCTCTCTCTCTCTCTCTCTCTCTCTCTCTCTCTCTCATATGTGTATTAACTGTATAGCATAAGAATCATATTGATGTTAATAAGTGTTTTAGTGGGTAGACAGCTTTAAAGAAATAGACAGAAGCTGAGATAGGATAGATAGACAGACAGATAGACAGAGACAGACAAAGACAGTGAGGTGTGTTACTCTCTCGTATTTTATATGTTTATGATATAGACAGACATACAAACACATACATATATACTGTATACATATAGCTAGGTCTGCAGACTGCATACACATACATACATTCTTACGGACAAACACAGACATACATAACACACACACATACTGACAACGCTTACAGACAGACACAGACAGTTAGACAGACAGACAATGAAAGGAGGTAAATATTCTCTCATTTTGTGCATATATAGCAAGCACAGTGTAAAAGTTTAGCGTGTTATAAATTAGAGTGCATTAGGCTGTTTTGATGTGTGTGTGTGTGTGTGTGTGTGTGTGTGTGTGTGTTTCAGTATGTCTTTGGTCGCCTTCATGTGTTTTATTGTTCGTGTGTGTGTGTGTGTGTGTGTGTGTGTGTGTGTGTGTGTGTGTGTGTGTGTGTGTGTGTGTGTGTGTGCTTCAGTATGTCTTTGGTCGCCTTTATGTGTTTTACTATTCGTGTGTTAATGTGTGTGTGTGTGTGTGTGTGTGTGTGTGTGTGTGTGTGTGTGTGTGTGTGTGTGTGTGTGTGTTGTGTGTGTGTGTGGAATGGAAAGAGTACGGTACCGTACTGCATGCTGTTAGCCTAATGAGGACAGGATGAGGATTGCCATTAACGATGATGATGGTGATGATGATGATGACTACTACTAATAATGATGATGATGATGATGATGATGACTACTACTACTAATGATGATGATGATGATGATGAAATAAAGCCTCCCAGTGTCTCGACGGAAGGAGGGGGTAGGGAGGGATGAAGGAGGGGGTGAGGGAGGGATGAAGGACGGGGTGAGGGAGGGAAGAGGGGAAGGGGGTGGTCTCACAAGGGCCCTCTATATTATGCAACAGCCTGCAACACACGTCAATTTCCTTTCGACATTCATGATATACTCCATTCACTCAAAGTTGGCTCAGAGCTTCTTCCTTTTGCTGCTTATTTCCCTTTGCTCAGTGGCTGGAAATAATACTACAGCCGTCTTTCCATAGCAGTTCTTCGTGACTATGGCTTTATATCTTTTCCATAGCATTCATTCGTGACTAGGACGGTACATCCCTTCCATTGCACTTCTTCGTGACCGTGGCTCTATATCCATTCCATAGCATTTATTCGTGACTACGGCAGTACACACTTTCCATAGCACTTCTTCGTGACTAGGGCTCTACATCCTTTTCATGGCACTTTTTCGTGACTATGGCTCTACATCCTTTCCATAGCACTTCTTTGTGACTAGCAATATATTCTAGTGTTAGACTCTTATAACATTTCAGAATTCAAGAGAGATGGCAATTTTAGGCCCAGTTGAAGGGAACAGAGCATAGTGTATAGGGTGGTGGTGGTGGTGGTAGTGGTGGTGATGATGATGATAAACTCAGTGTTCCAGTAGAAGGAAGGGGGGGTGGGGGCGGTGGGAGAGGGGAGGGGGGTAAGGAACATGAAGGACTCTCTAAATTATTCAGTGCTATGTAACTCTGTTCACCTCTCTCTCTCTCTCTCTCTCTCTCTCTCTCTCTCACACACACACACACACACACACACACACACACACACACAGAAAGAGAGAGAAACACACCCACTCCACCACATTAACCCATACAGAACTTCAAAAGCCTTCCACTCTCCCCGTGCATCAGGCGTCGGGTGGAGGTGGGTCATTTCCCCAGAAGATACAATTAACAAGTAGGAAATTCGCTAAAGACTGAAAGCGGGCGTAATTCTTTCTTTTAGCCAAATTTTCGACACTGACGAAGAAAATGGGTGAAGGTGGATTTGAGTAATTGAGAGAGAGAGAGAGAGAGAGAGAGAGATGGAAGCAAGTATCGTAGGATAAAGGAATTCATGCCCAAATAAAGACGATGTAAGAGACGCAAAGAGAGAGAGAGAGAGAGAGAGAGAGAGAGAGAGAGAGAGAGAGAGAGAGAGAGAGAGAGAGAGAGGAGGAGGAGGGAAAGAGATGAGGGTATGAGGATAGTAAAAAGAGGAGAAAAAGAATGTGAAGAATACAAATATGAAAATGTAAAGCCACACACACACACACACACACACTCACACACACACACACACACACACACACACACACAGAAAACCCTTCATCCCTTTTAGCTACATTGCGCTGCTCTGAGCCAAACAAAATCATCTGATGTTTCTCGGAACAAATACAAAATTTTTAATATGGAAAAAAAATAAATTATTCTCTCGTTATTTTTTCCGCATCCACGGGGGCGGTCATATCCATTATATGTTCCTAACCGTGTCACTCACTCCCTCTCGCAATGTTAGTGAAAAGTTTTGGTTAACGAAATATGCCAAGTTGCTACCGTAGATTTTTTTTTTTTTTTTTTTATTGCACTAAGCTGGGGGAGGGGGGGGAGGAAATGTGCCGAGGACTGGGGAAGGGGGTATTGGTGTGCGTTTGGAGTCCATCTTAGGTGGATGTGATGACTTGGGTGTGTCCAGGGTGTTTCTGGTATCTGTCAGAGAGGTATATCCAAAAACAAGACGACACCGTCTGGGATGTGTTAAGGTGGTGGATACTGTTGGGGTGGGTGCAGGTACCAAAGGTGGTCATTGGTTTTTTTTTTTTTTTTTTTTTTTTCTTTTTTTTTTTTTTTCCCTGCAGTTGGCGTCCAGGAGCTGCATATGCTCACCTAACATTGATAGGAATAAAAAGAAAATCATAGGCATAACACCAAATACAAAAAGATGACTCAAACTATTCTTGTTACCCCCACCCTCCACCTTCACCTGACCCTGCCTGACACCGCTCGGGACTCCACAACATATCTTCACCTCCCTCAGCATCTCACAACATGACCTATGTCGGCAAATTTCGTTCTTCCATTTTTTAAACTCTCTAATTTCCTTCCTTGCTTCCTTCCTTCCTTCCTTCCCTCCCTCTTTGCTATCCTTGTCTTATTCTGGTAGTTTAATCACCATCTCTCTTATTATAATGTCATCAGTTTCCTCACAATTTCTTCTCTCCATCATCCCTCAGGTCCATACTCCTTTCACATTAACTAGGCTTAAATAATTACTCTCTCTCCACCACCAGTACCGACTTGTGACAACAGATTAACACCAGTTACCAAAGAACTGTCTTTTGCTGCCCAGTGGCAGCAAAAGACAGTTCTTTGGTTATGCATCCCTTCCATAGCACTTCTTCGTGACTAGTAGCATAAACATTTCCGTGTTATATAAATCTTTCTAATATCGCCATACTCTGCATAAATGACGCATAAAAGGATATTACCTATCCACATCCAAAAATAAATCGCTAAGAAAGAGGTGTTAGGGAGCCACCTTGCCCTTAGAGAACATGGACCCTAACCCCTTTGTTGGCCTATCCAATTGAACAGGCGTCATTCTGTGATATGGTTACCACCCGGCGTAGTAAATAGTTTCCAGAAGGTACAGTAAATTAATTTGCCATTCAGTGTAGTGTCACCTGAAGGCAACACTACATCGAGTGAGTGGATGGTCGGCCCCCACCTACCAGAAAAGGGCTATTCTTTATAAGTATCCCAGCATTTCCGTCTTTTGTATAATATTGCCGATACTGCAAGATTTTAATCATCCCATTAACGTACCCTCGTAACGTAGAGGTTAATGTAGGCGCCATCTATCATTCTATCTATCTATCTATCTATCAGTCTGTCTGTCAGTTTATCCATCCATCTATCTATCTGTCTGTCTATCTGTATCCGTCTCTATCTATCTATATCTATCTATCAGTCCATCTGTCTGTCTATCTATCTGTCTGTCTATCTATCTCTACCTGTCTACCTATCTGTCTATCTATATCTATATCTATCTATCTGTCTATCTTTGTATAACTCCTCAAGTCCGGAATTTTCCTCCCAAGGTGTGAATAATGAACAGATAATTGAAATGGAGATAAATACGAGTATATAGTTCTTTCCTACCCCCCCTCCTCTCTCTCTTTCTCTCTCTCTCTCTCTCTCTCTCTCTAACGCCATATTCCCGGAAGGGATGGTCACAAACGAATCTCCATGTTACCTTGTCTAATGCTGTCAGGCTGCACTTTTTCCAAATAACGTCACGCCCTCACATCTCTCCTCCCTATCCCTCTAACTCATCCTCGGTGTCCCCCTCCCCCTTACCCACTCCACCTCACATGCGTACACTCTCCTAGTCAGTCTCTCATTCTCCAACCTCTCCACCCCATTCCTCTATCTCATCCTCGGTGTCCCTCTTTCCCTTCCCCACTCCTCCTCACTTGCTTCCACTCTCCTAGTCAGTCTCTCATTCTCTATCCTTTCCATCCAATCCCTCCATTATCATCCTCAGTGATCCCCTCCCCCTTCCCTAATCCTTCTCAGTTAAGCACACTCTCTCATTCTCCATCCTCTCCACCTCATCCCTCCATCTCAATCTCGGTGTCCCCTTCCCCACTCCACCTCACGCACACTCTCCTAGTCAGTCTCTCATTCTCCATCCTATCCACATCATCCCTTCCTCTCATCCTCGGTGTCCCTCTCCCCCTTCCTCTCTCCAGCTCACTTGCGTGCACTCTCCTAGTCAGTCTGTCCACCCACTTTATTTTTTTTATTTCTCTGCAGTTTCATGATAGGGTTGCCATAGATCAAAAAAAAAAAAAAAAAAAAACGCCGACCGTCGATTTTAGGGCTATAAAGTTACCAGTTATTCGCTTCACTATCAGTGTGTGTGTGGGGAGGGAGGGGGGGTGCGGCGTTGTGTGGTGTTGCGTGGTGCGATGTGGCGTGGTGTGGTGGGGCGTGCTGCGATGTGGTTTGGTGTGGTGAGGCGTGGTGCGATGCAGCGTGGTGCGATGCAGCATGGTGCCGTGCTACGTCGTGCGGTGCGGCGTCGTGTGGGATGGTGTGGTGTGGTGTGGCGTGGTGCGGTGCGGCGTCGTGTGGGACAGTGTGATGTCGTGCGGCGTCGTGTGGGACGGTGTGATGTCGTGCGGCGTCGTGTGGGACGGTGTGATGTCGTGCGGCGTCGTGTGGGACGGTGTGGTGTCGTGCGGCGTCGTGTGGGACGCTGTGGTGTGGTGCAGCGTGGTGTAGATTCTTAGGACTCAAGTATACACAAACAACGAGCTGTAAACAAATAGACTGCCGGTATGTAAGTTAACATACGAATGTAAAGAAATAAAATATATAATAAAATAAAGGAAAGATGGGTACTCTGCATACGTATACTCCCTCAACATTTCCTTCAAGATGCGTACCGACCAATTCGAATCTCTGAACTGGTATTAATGATGCAGTAGCCCGACATTCTCCCTTGTGGTAACAGGGTTAGAAGAGTTAGCATGTGGCCACACTAGCTTCAAAGATGTGATCGACGAGAGGAAACTAGGCTCCGGGTCCATCCAACATTCAGACTTGGGTACTGCAGCAGCTCTAAGCCGGTGCTTCGTTCTCCTCGTCGGTCACAAGTTTACGGGAGGAGGAAGGGTGATTCGGGAAGCTGATGGTCCGTTTCTCGCCTCATTTTCATGTCTCCTCCTCTCACGCACAGTTAACTAAATTCCTTCACCTTATTCTTATATTTTATCTCTTATCTGTCCACATTTAGCACTCCCTCTCCCTCTCACACACATTTATTTCGTAAGTGAATGAGTGACTCATGCATTGCCATGTCCAGCATTCAGTGTTTCGAAGCATTAGGCAGGTGGGAACTGTGGGACTGCTTCGCTCGTATTGCACTATTATTTCTCCGTCCACCCTCCCCCTCGCCTCTCCTTTCTTCTCTTTCCCCCTCCCTCATTCCTTCTTGCCCCTTTCCTCGCTGTTTGCATTTGTTTCCTTTTTATAAGTTATTGTAGTGTCTCAGTAAAACAGTAATTCAATAATGGGTGTGAATTTGACACTTGAACAATACATGACACTGAAACAACGACGCAAAGATAAATTTTTGTTTGGGGACGCCGATGACCTCACTGCGCAAGCCCCGCCCACATACTTACCTGCATCACCCCACACCGTGAGATCCTGATGGAGGACTCACACGCGTTTAAACGTTTGTTTGGTTTTTCGTTTTTTTTTCGTTTTTTTTTTTTTGGCGGTTTGGACGTTCTGCTGGCGGTTTTGCGAGGAAAATGAGTGCGAATGATATCCGTGGAAGTGTGTAGGACGAGCTCGAGTGACGATCCCACTGAACTACCGTCATTTTC
>NC_137069.1:17420253-17425253 GCF_032717465.1 Coenobita brevimanus
TTTCCTTTCAACATTCATGATATACTCCATTCACTCTAAGTTGGCTCAGAGCTTATTCCTTTTGCTGCTTATTTCCCTTTGCTCAGTGGCTGGATATAATACTACAGCCGTCTTTCCATAGCAGTTCCTCGTGACTATGGCTTTATATCCTTTCCATAGAATTCATTCGTGACTAGGGCTGTACATCCTTTCCATTGCACTTCCTCGTGACCATGGCTCTACATCCATTCCATAGCATTTATTCGTGACTACGGCAGTACACTCTTTCCAAAGCACTTCGTGACTAGGGCTCTAGATCCTTTTCATGGCACTTCTTCTTGACTTTGGCTCTACATCCTTTCAATAGCACTTCTTTGTGACTAGCAATATATTCTACTGTTAGTCTCTTGTAACATTTCAGTATTCAAGGGAGATGGCAATTTTAGGCCCAGTTGAAGGGAACAGAGCATAGTGTATAGGGTGGTGGTGGTGGTGGTGGTAGTGGTGGTGATGATGATGATGATAAAATCAGTGTTGCAGTAGAAAGAAGGGGGGGTGGGGGCGGTGGGAGAGGGGAGGGGGTAAGGAACACGAAGGACTCTCTAAATTATTCAGTGCTATGTAACTCTGTTCACCTCTCTCTCTCTCTCTCTCTCTCTCTCTCTCTCTCTCTCTCTCTCTCACACACACACACACACACACAGAAAGAGAGAGAAACACACCCACTCCACCACATTAACTTATACAGAACTCCAAAAACCTTCCACTCTCTCTCCCCGTGCATCAAGCGTCGGGTGGAGGTGGGTTATTTCCCCAGAAGATACAATTAACAAGTAGGAAATTCGCTAAAGACTGAAAGCGGGCGTAATTCTTTCTTTTAGCCAAATTTTCGACACTGACGAAGAAAATGGGTGAAGGTGGATTTGAGTAATTGAGAGAGAGAGAGAGAGAGAGATGGAAGCAAGTATCGTAGGATAAAGGAATTCATGCCCAAATAAAGACGATGTAAGAGGCGGAAAGAGTGAGTGAGAGAGAGAGAGAGAGAGAGAGAGAGAGAGAGAGAGTAGGAGGGAAAGAGATTAGGATATGAGAATAGTAAAAAGAGGAGAAAAAGAATGTGAAGAATACAAATATGAAAATGTAAAGCCACACACACACACACACACACACACACACACACACACACACACACAGAAAACCCTTCATCCCTTTTAGCTACATTGCGCTGCTCTGAGCCAAAGAAAATCATCTGATATTTCTCGGAACAAATACAAAATTTTTAATATGGAAAAAAATAAATTATTCTCTCGTTATTTTTTCCGCATCCACGGGGGCGGTCATATCCACTATATGTTCCTAACCGTGTCACTCACTCCCTCTCGCAATGTTAGTGAAAAGTTTTGGTAAGCGAAATATGCCAATTGCTACAGTAGAGTTTTTTTTTTTTTTTTTTTTTTTTTTTACATTGCACTAAGCTGGGGGGGGGGGAGGAAATGTGCCGAGGATTGGAGGAGGGGGTATTGGTGTGCGTTTGGAGTGCATCTTAGGTGGATGTGATGACTTGGGTGTGTCCAGGGTGTTTCTGGTATCTGTCAGAGAGGTATATCCAAAAACAAGACGACACCGTCTGGGATGTGTTAAGGTGGTGGATACTGTTGGGGTGGGTGCAGGTACCAAAGGTAGTCATTGGCTTTTTTTTTTTTTTTTTTTTTTTCCCTGCAGTTGGCGTCTAGGAGCTGCATATGCTCACCTAACATTGATAGGAATAAAAAGAAAATCATAGGCATAACTCCAAACACAAGAAGATGACTCAAACTATTCTTGTTACCTCACCACCCACCCCCCACCTTCACCTGACCATGCCTGACACCGCTCGGGAGTCCACAACATGTCTTCACCTCCCTCAGCATCTCACAACATGACCTACGTCGGCAAATTTCGTTCTTCCATTTTTTAAACTCTCTGATTTCCTTCCTTGCTTCCTTCCTTCCTTCCTTCCTTCCTTCCCTCCCTCTTTCCTATCCTTGTCTTATTCTGGTAGTTTAATCACCATCTCTCTTATTATAATGTCATCAGTTTCCTCACAATTTCTTCTCTCCATCATCCCTCAGGTCCATACTCCTTTCACATTAACTAGGCTTAAATAACTACTCTCTCTCTCCACCACCAGTACCGACTTGTGACAATAGATTAACACCAGTTACCAAAGAACTGTCTTTTGCTGCCCAGTTTGGTTATACATCCCTTCCATAGCACTTCTTCGTGACTAGTAGCATAAACATTTCCGTGTTATATAAATCTTTCTAATATCGCCATACTCTGCATAAATGACGCATAAAAGGAAATTACCTATCCACATCCAAAAATAAATCGCTTAGGAAGAGGTGTTAGGGAGCCACCTTGCCCTTAGAGAACATGGACCCTAACCCCTTTGTTGGCCTATCCAATTGAACAGGCGTCATTATGTGATATGGTTACCACCCGGCGTAGTAAATAGTTTCCAGAAGGTACAGTAAATTAATTTGCCATTCAGTGTAGTGTCACCTGAAGGCAACACTACATCGAGTGAGTGGATGGTCGGCCCCCACCTACCAGAAAAGGGCTATACTTTATAAGTATCCCAGCATTTCCGTCTTTTGTATAATATTGCCGATACTGCAAGATTTTAATCATCCCATTAACGTACCCTCGTAACGTAGAGGTTAATGAAGGCTCCATCTATCTATCTATCTATCAGTCTGTCTGTCAGTTTATCCATCCATCTATCTATCTGTCTATCTATCTGTATCCGACTCTCTCTATCTATATCTATCTATCAGTCCATCTGTCTATCTATCTCTATCTGTCTACCTATCTGTCTATCCATATCTATATATATCTATCTGTCTATCTTTGTATAACTCCTCAAGTCCGGAATTTTCCTCCCAAGGTGTGAATAATGAACAGGTAATTGAAATGGAGATAAATACGAGTATATAGTTCTTTCCTACCCCCCCTCCTCTCTCTCTTTCTCTCTCTCTCTCTCTCTCTCTCTCTCTCTCTCTCTCTCTCTTTCTCTCTCTCTCTCTCTCTCTCTCTCTCTCTCTCTCTCTCTCTCTCTCTCTATTCCTTGCACCTCCTTCCCTTCCCTCCCCCTTTTTCCTCCCACTTTTTTCTCCCTTCCTACTTCACCTACCTAAGTTATCCCTTCCTGGCACCTCCCTCTCTTCTTTTCTCCCTTTCATTCTTCTCTCTCATTTTCCTTTTAATTCTTCTCTTCTTTTCTCCTTTTCATTCTTCTCTTCCTTTCTCCCTTTCTTTCTTTTCTTCCTTTCCTTCTGCCATTCATTACTTCCTTTCTCCCTTTCATTCTTCTTTTCCTTATTCTCCCTCCCTCTGTCTTAACCTATCGTGGTTCTTTCTCTTCCTTTCCCTTCCTTATTTGCAACTTTTTCTCCTCTCCTCTCTCCCTTCTAGCCTAACTAACATAACCTGTCTCTCTCTCTCTCTCTCTCTCTCTCTCTCTCTCTCTCTCTCTCTCTATTTCTCTCTCTCTCTCTCTCTCTCTCTCTCTCTCTCTCTCTCTCTAACGGCCATATTCCCGGAAGGGATGGTCACAAACGAATCTCCATGTTACCTTGTCTCATGCTGTCAGGCTGCACTTTTTCCAAATAACGTCACGCCCTCACATCTCTCCTCCCTATCCCTCTAACTCATCCTCGGTGTCCCCCTCCCCCTTCCCTTCTCCACCTCACATGCGTACACTCAACTAGTCAGTCTCTCATTCTCCAACCTCTCCAACCCATTCCTCTATCTCATCCTCGTTGTCCCTCTTTCCCTTCCCCACTCCTCCTCACTTGCTTCCACTCTCCTAGTCAGTCTCTCATTCTCTATCCTTTCCATCCAATCCCTCCATTATCATCATTAGTGATCCCCTCCCTCTTCCCCAATCCTTCTCAGTTAAACACACTCTTTCATTCTCCATCCTCTACACCTCATCCCTCCATCTCAATCTCGGTGTCCCCTTCCCCACTCCACCTCACTTACGCACACTCTCTTAGTCAGTCTCTCATTCTCCATCCTATCCACACCATCCCTTCCTCTCATCCTCGGTGTCCCTCTCTCCCTTCCCCTCTCCAGCTCACTTGCGTACACTCTCCTACTCAGTCTTCCCGTCATCTTTATTTTTTTTAATTTCTCTACAGTTTCATGATAAGGTTGCCATAGATCAAAAAAAAAAAAAAAAAAAAAACTGCCGACCGTCCATTTTAGGGCTATAAAGTTACCAGTTATTCGCTTCATTATCAGTGTGTGCGTGAGGAGGGGGGGTGCGGCGTGGTGCGGTGCAGCGTGGTGCGATGCGGCGTGGTGCGCCCACACTAGCTTCAAAGATGTGATCGACGAGAGGAAACTAGGCTCCGGGTCCATCCAACATTCAGACTTGAGTACTGCAGCAGCTCTAACGCGGTGCTTCGTTCTTCTCGTCGGTCACAAGTTTGCGGGAGGAGGAAGGGTAATTCGGGAAACTGATGGTCCGTTTCTCGCCTTATTTTCATGTCTCTTTCTCTCACGCACAGTTAACTAAATTCCTTCACCTTATTCTTATATTTTATCTCTTATCTGTCCACATTTTGCAGTCGCTCTCCCCCTCACACACATTTAATTCATCAGTGATTGAGTGGCTAATGCATTGCCATGTCCAGCAGTCAGTGTTTCGAAGCATTAGGCAGGTGGGAACTGTGGAACTGCTTCGCTCGTACTGCACTCTTATTTCTTCGTCCACCCTCCCCCTCGCCTCTCCTTTCTTCTCTTTCCCCCTCCCTCATTCCTTCCTGCCCCTTTCCTTGCTGTTTGCATTTGTTTTCTTTTTATAAGTTATTGTAGCGTCTCAGTAAAAGAGTAATTCAATAATGGGTGTGAATTTTCCACTTGAACAATACATAACACTGAAACAACGACGCAAAGATAAATTTTTGTTTGCGGACGCCGATGACGTCACTGCACAAGCCCCGCCCACATAGGTATCTGCATCCCCCCACACC
>NC_137069.1:17430253-17432753 GCF_032717465.1 Coenobita brevimanus
GCTGCATATGTCCAGGTAACATTGATAGGAATAAAGAGAAAATCATAGGCATAACACCAAACACAAGAAGATGACTCAAACTATTCTTGTTACCCCACCCCCCACCCCCCACCTTCACCTGACCCTGCCTGACACCGCTCGGGACTCCACAACATATCTTCACCTCCCTCAGCATCTCACAACATGACCTACTTCGGCAAATTTCGTTCTTCCATTTTTTAAACTGTCCTCTAATTTCCTTCCTTGCTGCCTTCCTTCCTTCCGTCTCTCCCTCTTTGCTATCCTTGTTTTATTCTGGTAGTTTAATCACCATCTCTCTTATTTTAAAGTCATCAGTTTCCTCACAATTTCTTCTCTCCATCATCCTTCAGGTCCATACTCCTTTCACATTAACTAGGCTTAAATAACTACTCTCTCTCTCCACCACCAGTACCGACTTGTGACAATAGATTAACACCAGTTACCAAAGAACGGTCTTTTGCTGCCACTGGGCAGCAAAAGACAGTTCTTTGGTTATACATCCCTTCCATAGCACTTCTTCGTGACTAGTAGCATAAACATTTCCGTGTTATATAAATCTTTCTAATATCGCCATACTCTGCATAAATGACGCATAAAAGGATATTACCTATCCACATCGAAAAATAAATCGCTAAGGAAGAGGTGTTAGGGAGCCACCTTGCCCTTAGAGAACATGGACCCTAACCCCTTTGTTGGCCTATCCAATTGAACACGCGTCATTATGTGATATGGTTACCATCCGACGTAGTAAATAGTTTCCAGAAGGTACAGTAAATTAATTTGCCATTCAGTGTAGTGTCACCTGAAGGCAACACTACATCGAGTGAGTGGATGGTCGGCCCCCACCTACCAGAAAAGGGCTATACTTTATAAGTATCCCAGCATTTATTCTTTTGTATAATATTGCCGATACTGCAAGATTTTAATCATCCCATTAACGTACCCTCGTAACGTAGAGGTTAATGAAGGCTCCATCTATCTATCTATCTATCAGTCTGTCTGTCAGTTTATCCATCCATCTATCTATCTGTCTATCTATCTGTATCCGACTCTCTCTATCTATATCTATCTATCAGTCCATCTGTCTGTCTATCTATCTCTATCTGTCTACCTATCTGTCTATCCATATCTATATATATCTATCTGTCTATCTTTGTATAACTCCTCAAGTCCGGAATTTTCCTCCCAAGGTGTGAATAATGAACAGGTAATTGAAATGGAGATAAATACGAGTATATAGTTCTTTCCTACCCCCCCTCCTCTCTCTCTCTCTCTCTCTCTCTCTCTCTCTCTCTCTCTTCCTTGCACCTCCTTCCCTTCCCTCCCCTTTTTTCCTCCCACTTTTTTCTCCCTTCCTACCTCACCTACCCAAGTCCTCCCTTCCTGGCACCTCCCTCTCTTCTTTTCTCCCTTTCATTCTTCTCTCTCATTTTCCTTTTAATTCTTCTCTTCTTTTCTCCTTTTCATTCTTCTCTTCCTTTCTCCCCTTCATTCTTTGCTTCCTTTCCTTCTGCCATTCATTACTTCCTTTCTCCCTTTCATTCTTCTCTTCTTTATTCTCCCTCCCTCTGTCTTAACCTACCGTGGCTCGTTCTCTTCCTTTCCCTTCCTTATTTGCAACTTTTTCTCCTCTCACTCTTCTCTCCCTTCTAGCCTAACTAACATAACCTCTCTCTCTCTCTCTCTCTCTCTCTCTCTCTCTCTCTCTCTCTCTCTCTCATCCGGAAGGGATGGTCACAAACGAATCTCCATGTTACCTTGTCTAATGCTGTCAGGCTGCACTTTTTCCAAATAACGTCACGCCCTCACATCTCTCCTCTAACTCATCCTCGGTGTCCCCCTCCCCCTTACCCACTCCACCTCACATGCGTACACTCTCCTAGTCAGTCTCTCATTCTCCAACCTCTCCACCCCATTCCTCTATCTCATCCTCGGTGTCCCTCTTTCCCTTCCCCACTCCTCCTCACTTGCTTCCACTCTCCTAGTCAGTTTCTCATTCTTCATCCTTTCCATCCAATCCCTCCAGTATCATCCTCAGTGATCCCCTCCCCCTTCCCTAATCCTCCTCAGTTAAGCACACTCTCTCATTCTCCATCCTCTCCACCTCATCCCTCCATCTCAATCTCGGTGTCCCCTTCCCCACTACACCTCACTTACGCACACTCTCCTAGTCAGTCTCTCATTCTCCATCCTATCCACACCATCCCTTCCTCTCATCCTCGGTGTCCCTCTCTCCCTTCCCCTCTCCAGCTCACTTGCGTACACTCTCCTACTCAGTCTTCCCGTCATCTTTATTTTTTTTATTTCTCTGCAGTTTCATGATAAGGTTGCCATAGATAAAAAAAAAAAAAAAAACTGCCGACCGTCGATTTTAGGGCTATAAAGTTACCAGTTATTCGCTTCATTATCAGTGTCCGTGTGATGAGGGGGGGTGCGGCGTGGTGTGGTGTTGCGTGGTGCGATGTGGCGTGTTGTGGTG
>NC_137069.1:17442753-17445253 GCF_032717465.1 Coenobita brevimanus
AATCTTTCTAATATCGCCATACTCTGCATAAATGACGCATAAAAGGAAATTACCTATCCACATCCAAAAATAAATCGCTAAGGAAGAGGTGTTAGGGAGCCACCTTGCCCTTAGAGAACATGGACCCTAACCCCTTTGTTGGCCTATCCAATTGAACAGGCGTCATTATGTGATATGGTTACCACCCGGCGTAGTAAATAGTTTCCAGAAGGTACAGTAAATTAATTTGCCATTCAGTGTAGTGTCACCTGAAGGCAACACTACATCGAGTGAGTGGATGATCGGCCCCCACCTACCAGAAAAGGGCTATACTTTATAAGTATCTCAGCATATCCGTCTTTTGTATAATATTGCCGATACTGCAAGATTTTAATCATCCCATTAACGTACCCTCGTAACGTAGAGGTTAATGTAGGCTCCATCTATCATTCTATCTATTTACCAGTCTGTCTGTTTATCTATCCATCTATCTATCTGTCTATCTATTTATCAGTATGTTTATCTATCCATCTATCTATCTTTCTATCTATCTGTATCTGTCTCTGTCTATTTATATCTGTCTCTAAGTCCATCTGTCTGTCTGTCTATCTTTCTCTCTATCTATCTCTATCTGTCTACCTATCTGTCTATCTATATCTATATCTATCTATCTGTCTATCTTTGTATAACTCCTCAAGTCCGGAATTTTCCTCCCAAGGTATGATTAATCAACAGGTAATTGAAATGGAGATAAATACGAGTATATAATTCTTTCCTACCCCCCCCCTCCTCTCTCTCTCACTCTCTCTCTCTCTCTCTCTCTCTCTCTCTCTCTCTTTCTCTTCCTTGCACCTCCTTCCTTTCCTTCCCCTTTTTTCCTCCCACTTTTTTCTCCCTTCCTACCTCACCTACCCAAGTCCTCCCTTCCTGGCACCTCCCTCTCTTCTTTTCTCCCTTTCATTCTTCTCTCTCATTTTCCTTTTAATTCATCTTTTCTCTCTTTCATTTTTCTCTTCCTTTCTTTCTTTTCTTCCTTTCCTTCTGCCATTCATTACTTCCTTTTTCCTTTTCATTCTTCTCTTCCTTATTCTCCCTCCCTCTATCTTAACCTACCGTGGTTCTTTCTCTTCCTTTCCCTTCCTTATTTGCAACTTTTTCTCCTCTCACCCCTCTCTCCCTTCTAGCCTAACTAACATAACCTCTCTCTCTCTCTCTCTCTCTCTCTCTCTCTCTCTCTCTCTCTCTCTCTCTCTAACGCCATTTTCCCGGAAAGGATGGTCACAAACGAATCTCCATGTTACCTTGTCTCATGCTGTCAGGCTGCACTTTTTCCAAATAACGTCACGCCCTCACATCTCTCCTCCCTATCCCTCTAACTCATCCTCGGTGTCCCCCTCCCCCTTACCTACTCCACCTCACATGCGTACACTCTCCTAGTCAGTCTCTCATTCTCCAACCTCTCCACCCCATTCATCTATCTCATCCTCGGTGTCCTTCTTTCCCTTCCCCACTCCTCCTCACTTGCTTCCACTCTCGTAGTCAGTCTCTCATTCTCCATCCTATCCACACCATCCCTTCCTCTCCTCCTCGGTGTCCCTCTCCCCCTTCCCCTCTCCAGCTCACTTGCGTACACTCTCCTAGTCAGTCTTCCCATCATCTTTATTTTTTTTATTTCTTTGCAGTTTCATGATAGGGTTGCCATAGATTAAAAAAAAAAAAAAAAACTGCCGACCGTCGATTTTAGGGCTATAAAGTTACCAGTTATTCGCTTCACTATCAGTGTGTGTGTGTGGGGAGGGGGAGGGGGTGCGGCGTTGTGTGGTGTTGCGTGGTGCGATGTGGCGTGGTGTGTTGTAGCGTGGTGCGATGTGGTGTGGTGTGGTGAGGCGTGTTGCGATTCAGCGTGGTGCGGTGCAGCGTGGTACGGTGCGGCGTGGTGCGGTGTAGCGTGGTGCGATGCAGCGTGGTGCCATGCTGCGTGGTGCGGTGCGGCGTCGTGTGGGATGGTGTGGTGTGGTGTGGCGTGGTGCGGTGCTGCGTCGTGTGGGACGGTGTGGTGTCGTGCGGCGTCGTGTGGGACGCTGTGGTGTGGTGTAGATTCTTAGGAGTCAAGTATACACAAACAACGAGCTGTAAACAAATAGAATGCCGGTATGTAATTTAATATACGAATGTAAAGAAATAAACTGTATAATAAAATAAAGATGGGAACTCTGCATACGTATACTCTCTCAACATTTCCTTCTAGACGCGTACAGACCAGTTCGAATCTCTGAACTGGTGTTAATGATGCAGTAGCCAGACATTCTCCCTCGTGGTAACAGGGTTAGAAGAGTTAGCATGTGGCCACACTAGCTTCAAAGATGTGATCGACAAGAGGAAACTAGGCTCCGGGTCCATCCAACATTCAGACTTGAGTACTGCAGCAGCTCTAACGCAGTGCTTCGTTCTTCTCGTCGGTCACAAGTTTACGGGAGGAGGAAGGGTGATTCGGGAAGCTGATGGTCCGTTTCTCGCCTCA
>NC_137069.1:17450253-17455253 GCF_032717465.1 Coenobita brevimanus
TTGCGAAAATCAAAGTAGGCTAAAGGAAAACTATATCATTATATATCCTCTATTATCACAGTACGGACTGATCTTAAAATTTAAATATGTATTACACCAACGCATAGGTTAAGCAGGTTTCCTTAATCTTCTGTTATATTATCGAGTGTCGGAGATTGAAAGGAATTGTTCGAATGCTGACCTTGACTTGAACTGTTATAATACTTTGTTGACTCATATTTCTATCTTCCTACGCAAATTTCATTGTTGATAAGTATTATAACGGATTTCTTATTGCTTTTGACGATTGTATTGTCGACAAACTCAGTATCATATCTGATAATAAAGAGAGTATCGGTTTAAGCAACAACGAAATCGAACAAACACCTCCAGCCACTCAGAATCTCGACAGGAACAGTGTTGCCATACATGCCTGGCCAGATTAATTGGTATGAGGTATAGGACTGTACATCCCTTCCATTGCACTTCTTCGTGACCGTGGCTCTACATCCATTCCATAGCATTTATTCGTGACTACGGCAGTACAATCTTTCAATAGCACTTCTTCGTGACTAGGGCTCTACATCCTTTTCATGGCACTTCTTCGTGACTATGGCTCTACATTCTTTCCATAGCACTTCTTTGTGACTAGCAATATATTCTAGTGTTCGTCTCTTGTAACATTTTAATATTCAAGAGAGATGGCAATTTTAGGCCCAGATGAAGGGAACAGAGCATAGTGTATAGGGTGGTGGTGGTAGTGGTAGTGGTGGTGATGATGATGATGATAAACTCAGTGTTGCAGTAGAAGGAAGGGGGGATGGGGGCGGTGGGAGAGGGGAGGGGGTAAGGAACACGAAGGACTCTCTAAATTATTCAGTGCTCTGTAACTCTCTTCACCTCTCTCTCTCTCTCTCTCTCTCTCTCTCTCTCTCTCTCTCTCTCTCTCTCTCTCACACACACACACACACACACACACACACAGAAAGAGAGAGAAACACACCCATTCCACCACATTAACTTGTACAGAACTCCAAAAGCCTTCCACTCTCTCTCCCCGTGCATCAGGCGTCGGGTGGAGGTGGGTCATTTCCCCAGAAGATACAATTAACAAGTAGGAAATTCGCTAAAGACTGAAAGCGGGCGTAATTCTTTCTTTTATCAAAATTATCGACACTGACGACGAAAATGGGTGAAGGTGGATTTGAGTAATTGAGAGAGAGAGAGAGAGAGAGAGGGGGGGGGAGGGAGGGAGAGAGATGGGAACAAGAATCGTAGGATAAAGGAATTGATGCCCAAATAAAGACGATGTAAGAGGCGCAAAGAGTGAGAGAGAGAGAGAGAGAGAGAGAGAGTAGGAGGGAAAGAGATGAGGGTATGAGGATAGTAAAAACAGGAGAAAAAGAATGTGAAGAATACAAATATGAAAATGTAAGGACACACACACACACACACACACACACACACACACACAGAAAACCCTTCATCCCTTTTAGCTACATTGCGCTGCTCTGAGCCAAACAAAATCATCTGATGTTTCTCGGAACAAATACAAAATTTTTAATATGCAAAAAAATAAATTATTCTCTCGTTATTTTTTCCGCATCCACGGGGGCGGTCATATCCATTATATGTTCCTAACCGTGTCACTCACTCACTCTCGCAATGTTAGTGAAGAGTTTTGGTTAGCGAAATATGCCAAGTTGCTACCGTAGATTTTTTTTTTTTTTTTTTTTTTTTTTTTTTTTGGACACTAAGCTGAGACGGGGGGTAGGAAATGTGCCGTGGATTGGGGGAGGGGGTATTGGTGTGCGTTTGGGGTGCATCTTAGGTGGATGTCATGACTTGGGTGTGTCCAGGGTGTTTCTGGTATCTGTCAGAGAGGTATATCCAAAAACAAGACGACACCGTCTGGGATGTGTTAAGGTGGTGGATACTGTTGGGGTGGGTGCAGGTATCAAAGGTGGTCATTGTCTTTTTTTTTGTCTTTCTTTCTTTTTTCGTTTTCCTGCAGTTGGCGTCTAGGAGCTGCATATGCTCACCTAACATTGATAGGAATAAAAAGAAAATCATAGGCATAACACCAAATACAAAAAGATGACTCAAACTATTCTTGTTACCCCACCTCCCACCCCCCACCTTCACCTGACCCTGCCTGACACCGCTGGGGACTCCACAACATGTCTTAACCTCCCTCAGCATCTCACAACATGACCTACTTCGGCAAAATTCATTCTTCCATTTTTTAAACTGCCCTCTAATTTCCTTCCTTGCTGCCTTCCTTCATTCCTTCCCTCCCTCTTTGCTATCCTTGTCTTATTCTGGTAGTTTAATCACCATCTCTCTTATTATAATGTCATCAGTTTCCTCACAATTTCTTCTCTCCATCATCCCTCAGGTCCATACTCCTTTCACATTAACTAGGCTTAAATAATTACTCTCTCTCCACCACCAGTACCGACTTGTGACAATAGATTAACACCAGTTACCAAAGAACTGTCTTTTGCTGCCCAGTGGCAGCAAAAGACAGTTCTTTGGTTATACATCCCTTCCATAGCACTTCTTCGTGACTAGTAGCATAAACATTTCCGTGTTATATAAATCTTTCTAATATCGCCATACTCTGCATAAATGACGCATAAAAGGAAATTACCTATCCACATCCAAAAATAAATCGCTAAGGAAGAGGTGTTAGGGAGCCACCTTGCCCTTGGAGAACATAGACCCTATCCTCTTTGTTGACCTATCCAATTGAACAGGCGTCATTATGTGATATGGTTACCACCCGGCGTAGTAAATAGTTCCCAGAAGGTACAGTAAATTAATTTGCCATTCAGTGTAGTGTCACCTGAAGGCAACACTACATCGAGTGAGTGGATGGTCGGCCCCCACCTACCAGAAAAGGGCTATACTTTATAAGTATCCCAGCATTTCCGTCTTTTGTATAATATTGCCGATACTGCAAGATTTTAATCATCCCATTAACGTACCCTCATAACGTAGAGGTTAATGTAGGCTCCATCTATCATTCTATCTATCTATCTATCTATCTATCAGTCTGTCTGTCAGTTTATCCATCCATCTATCTATCTGTCTATCTATCTGTATCCGTCTCTATCTATCTATATCTATCTATCAGTCCATCTGTCTGTCTGTCTATCTGTCTGTCTATCTATCTCTATCTGTCTACCTATCTGTCTATCTATATCTATATCTATCTATCTGTCTATCTTTGTATAACTCCTCAAGTCCGGAATTTTCCTCCCAAGGTGTGAATAATCAACAGGTAATTGAACTGGAGATAAATACGAGTATATAGTTCTTTAGTACCCCCCCTCCTCTCTCTCTCTCTCTCTCTCTCTCTCTCTCTCTCTCTCTCTTCCTTGCACCTCCTTCCCTTCCCTCCCCTTTTTTCCTCACTTTTTTCTCCCTTCCTACCTCACCTACCCAAGTCCTCCCTTCCTGGCACCTCCCTCTCTTCTTTTCTCCCTTTCATTCTTCTCTCTCATTTTCCTTTTAATTCTTCTCTTCTTTTCTCCTTTTCATTCTTCTCTTCCTTTCTCCCTTTCTTTCTTTTCTTCCTTTCCTTCCGCCATTCATTACTTCCTTTCTCCCTTTCATTCTTCTCTTCCTTATTCTCCCTCCCTCTGTCTTAACTTACCGTGGTTCTTTCTCTTCCTTTCCCTTCCTTATTTGCAACTTTTTCTCCTCTCACCCCTCTCTCCCTTCTAGCCTAACTAACATAACCTCTCTCTCTCTCTCTCTCTCTCTCTCAAACGCCATATTACCGGAAGGGATGGTCACAAACGAATCTACATGTTACCTTGTCTCATGCTCTCAAGCTGCACTTTTTCCAAATAACGTCACGCCCTCACATCTCTCCTCCCTATCCCTCTAACTCATCCTGGTTGTCCCCCTCCCCCTTCCCCACTCCACCTCATCTGCGTACACTCTCCTAGTCAGTCTCTCATTCTCCAACCTCTCCACCCCATTCCTCTATCTCATCCTCGGTGTCCCTCGTTCCCTTTCCCACTCCTCACTTGCTTCCACTCTCCTAATCAGTCTCTCATTCTCTATCCTTTCCATCCAATCCCTCCATTGTCATCCTCAGTGATCCCCTCCCCCTTCCCCAATCCTCCTCAGTTAAGCACACTCTCTCATTCTCCATGCTCTCCACCTCATCCCTCCATCTCAATCTCGGTGTCCCCCTCCCCCTTCCCCACTCCACCTCACTTACGCACACTCTCCTAGTCAGTCTTTCATTCTCCATCCTATCCACACCATCCCTTCCTCTCATCCTCGGTGATCCTCTCCCCCTTCCCCTCTCCGGCTCACTTGCGTACACTCTCCTAGTCAGTCTTCCCATCCTCTTTGTTTTTTTTTATTTCTCTGCAGTTCCATGATAGAGTTGCCATAGAGAAAAAAAAAAAAAAAAAAACTGCCGACCGTCGATTTTAGGCCTATAAAGTTACCAGTTATTCGCTTCACTATCAGTGTGTGTGTATGTGTGGGGAGGGGGAGGTGCGGCGTGATGTGGTGTTGCGTTGTGCGATAAGGAGTGGTGTGGTGTGGCGTGGTGCGATGTGGTGCGGTGTGGTGGGGCGTGGTGCGATGCAGCGTGGTGTGATGCAGCGTGGTGCCGTGCTGCGTGGTGCGGTGTAGCGTGGTGCGATGCAGCGTGGTGCGGTGCAGCGTGGTACGGTGCGGCGTGGTGCGGTGTAGCGTGGTGCGATGCAGCGTGGTGCCGTGCTGCGTGGTGCGGTGCGGCGTCCTGTGGGATGGTGTGGTGTGGTGTGGCGTGGTGCGGTGCGGCGTCGTGTTGGACGGTGTGGTGTCGTGCGGCGTCGTGTGGAACGCTGTGGTGTGGTGCAGTGTGGTGCAGTGTGGTGCAGATTCTTAGGAGTCAAGTATACACAAACAACGAGCTGTAAACAAATAGAATGCCGGTATGTAAGTTAATATACGAATATAAAGAAATAAACTGTATAATAAAATAAAGATGGGAACTCTGCATACGTATA
>NC_137069.1:17460253-17505253 GCF_032717465.1 Coenobita brevimanus
GAAGCAGTGTCAAGTATCTCATTAAATTAGTAAGAAAGTAACCTCATTAAGTATGCTGGATTGTTGGCACAGAATTCATGCTCAAGAAAAAGTCTAAAAACACCCTTTTTTCAGTTTTTCCTTAAAATCTAGGAGGGAATTTTATCAATTTGGCTGAAGATGCGAGGGGGGCGTGGAGGGAAGGACCAGCTACTAGAGGGGACGTGGTAGTAAAAAGGTTAAGAACTACTGATAGAGGTATTCACTCAGCCATATATATATATGTGTAGAGAGAGAGGTATTCATTCATCCATTCCTAGAGAGAGAGAGAGAGGTGTTCATTCATCCATTCCTAGAGAGAGAGAGAGAGAGGTGTTCATTCATCCATTCCTAGAGAGAGAGAGAGAGAGAGAGAGAGAGAGAGAGAGAGAGAGGAATTCATTCATATATATATATATATAGAGAGAGAGAGATGCACTGATTCATTTATTCATATATACAGAATAGAGAGTGTGAGAGATGTATTGATTGATCATTCATATATACAGTATAAAGAGAGAGAGAGAGAGAGAGAGAGAGAGAGAGGTATTGATTCATCCATTCAAACATATATATATATTAGAGAGAGAGAGAGAGAGAGAGAGAGGGAGAGAGAGAGAGATGTACTGATTCATTCGTTTGTCACGGGGTTTTTAAAGAGTATGAAATATTAAAGAATAATATTCAATAATACTGAGAACAGGACAATGAACTGTCCTGTTAAAATCAAGCAATGATTACTTTATGCCAGCTTACTTCGCCGATTCTCTAAGGACGAGAATTTATGAACTTTCTCAACAGTACACAGCAGAAACTAATTCTTCACAATTGCTGTTTGTTAGTACTGTTAACCTCTGGAGAAAGTGACTTCATCCCTGACAATCAATAACTAATGCTATTAATGATAACAGGTTCTTGCTGATGCATTAACTCCTGGTTGCACAACGGATTTTAAGCTTAATACAAAAGGACTGGCCTAAGTACCAGTTATGAATAGCAAAGCGTTTATGCAAACTAGGAGCTATAAGTGAAATAAGCTTAATATGGAAAATAAAACATGAGTTTACATTACTTTAAGCTCAAGAAAAAGAGCTGTTAAATTTATTGATTACAATAAAATAAATTTACGTTACATTTCAAGATAAGGAGATCGCACTCACTCGCTCACTCAAAAGCTAACTCTTAAACCTAGGAAAATACGAAAAGAAAATACTGGTCAGAAAATTGGACAAAGCGGATGACTGGGTGTCGTTACTGAGAAAGGACACTGCACACGCTGAGTCTCTCGCCAGTCACGCTAGGTGGAAATTCAGGAACTAGACAATGGCGGCACTGCTACACACTGGGCCCAACCTGCTTTCACGGAGTTCAAATCTTGACTGAGTTCAAATCGTGAGAAAGAGGTGAGTGTCGTGGCCCCATTGCTAACGGCTAGAATGAGCAAAACACGCCCATAATAAATCGCTCAGCGGAAGTGCTAATGTCTCGCACAAAGACGATCATTTATGACACAGTGAAAAATTGTTCTGAAAACACTTCCGACCGGGTGAATACGAAGCGGTTAAACTGAGCGATAAATACTGGGATTCCACTAGAACTCGCTGTTTCCCACCAAAGTTGACATCTCGAGTTTATTCAATTACATAATCGCGGCGACTCGTGACATTACACCCCATAAAAAAAAAAAAAAAAATCTTCAGAAATTTTTTTTTCAATATACATAACTCAGTCACATAAGATTCACACTGTGGTGTGTGTGTGTTATCCTGCTACAGGAGAAAGTCACAGTCGCCAGTGAGCAAAAAAAAACTCGTATTTTCGTTAATAGAAGCAAGCTTGAGGGAAAAACTCCATGACGACGGTGAAAAATCCTGTACTCAGGTCAAACTGAGCGAAAAGTTTGCTACATTTACATTAACAACTAATTGTTATGTAGCGTAATGTATGTAATACACGGTGTAGGTGTGACAGTTGTGGTGTAACTGTACCTACATGTAAATTTACATAATGCAAATCAATAGTCAATAATGACAACGAGGCAGAAGAGAAGAGGTGGCAGCATGCGTCAGGGATGATCAGCTGTTTTGCACGGCAATGCTGCACCCGCCAGCTGCACCTGCGAAAACAATCAAGGTGGAGCATCAAAAGTGTCATTTCTCTCTCTCTGCCTAGCAATCAGTACTTATGTTACAAAAAGTACACTATTTACATTATTAACCAGGAAACGTAGTCAAAGCGTTTCTGCAGGACATCAAACGCTGACCCAGTTTACTGGTTAAACCCTAAACTTAATTAGCGAAAAGACTGGGCGTTTGTGCAGGACATCAAACACCAATTAGGCTAAATTAACTAGGGAACATGGTCATGAGCGAAAAGACTGGGCGTCTGTGCAGTACATCAAACGCTGCGATTCGCTAATGGAACCCAGTTTACTGGTTAAACCCTATATCTAATTAGCGAAGAGACTGGGCGTTTGTGCAGGACATCAAACGCTGCAATTCGCTAAATTAACCAGGGAATGTGGTCAAAAGCGAAAAGACTGGGCGTCTGTGCAGGACATCAAACGCTGCGATTCGCTAATGAACCCAGTTTACTGGTTAAACCCTATACCTAATTAGCAAAAAGACTGGGCATTTGTGCAGGACATCAAACACTGCAATTTGCTAAATTTACCAGGGAACGTGGTCATGAGTGAAAAGACTGGGCGTCTGTGCAGGACATCAAACACTGCGATTCGCTAATGGAACCCAGTTACTGGTTAACTAACTCTACGCTTACGATTAATGACAGGATGCTGAGAATCGCTACGCAATCTCGGGCAGGTCACGTTTTAACACCCACCGTGGGTGTGAACACTCGTGTGGATATTGTGTCATAAAGACTTTGTAGTTACTTGTAGAGAAGTATATTTTAGACTTGTGGTCGAGCGGCTTTAATATCTTGTAGTAGCTTCCCCACCAAATGTCATGTAGTGACAGGAGAGGTAAAGAATAGTATGGGACTATTTTTGTCTTGGAAATATTAACAAGTCTCTCACACGGAACGAATATAACTCCCGGGTAGCTACCTCCCTGTCTCGCTATCTGTCTCCTCAAATCGCTAAGCCCTTCTTCCGTGACCTGTCTCTAGGGTCGCTTGTCTCCTTCTGTCTCGCCTGTTCGGTGGCTAATCTCCGTCTGACCTCTCTGTTCTAAGGCTAACCTCCGTCTGAGCTCTCTTTCCTAAATTCTGGTGTAGCAGGGGTGTGTCACGTGTGTTCCTCGTGGGTGGACTAGGTCTTTGTTCACGAGAGGACTGCTGACAGCTAACTGCATCATCTCCTTACTGGCCGCTGTCGTCAGCTTTACTCAGTGTTAAGAGTGTGTAAGCATGTTTAGCACTGCTCGATTCTCGCAGACAAAACACCTTCTCATCATCTGACTCCCTGCTTCTATCTATCTATTTATCTATCTATCTATTATGTAGTCCTACATTTGCTCGGCCGCGCGAAAATGGCGTACCATCGACATTTAATAGTTATAACATATTAATACATACTACATACATATTATAATGAACTTATAAGCTAATTAAGTGAAATACATAATATTGTAAAGTAACATAATTGTATGAATATTGTATACATATATTATTCATAGTAAATAGAGATTATTCAGTAATATCACATTTAAACAAGTTGTATACATATTTGAATAAATGCAATGGTTGTTGTATAACACTTTGTAAGACGTGCATGTACAATAGACGTACGCATATAATTGTGCAATGGTAATACTGCTAGGTTATACATTACATAGAGTTATCACTTTAGTAATGTCTAATATTTCACCTAACTTGTATGATGATACTGGTAATACAGAATTGTGCTATAATTGTATGACTTATAATATTGTACTAACATTGTGGTACTACATAATTGTAACATTTTATGAATTGTTACAAAATATTGTGTTTATGCATAATTGTGTTGGCCTTATAATTGTAGTTACATTTTGTTAATGCAACTATTACATAAGTGTCTTGGCCTTATAATTGTAGTTAAAGTTACATAAAAGTTACATCTTGTTAATGCAACTGTTTTGTCGTTACATAATTGTAATTAAAGTTACATAAAGGTTACATCTTGTTAATGCAACTGTTACATAATTGGCAAAGTGTAACATAATGCAATCGTTTGTCGTTACATAATTGTTACATATCGTTTGTAGGTACATAACTGTAGTTAGTGTAACATAATGCAATCGTTTCTCGTTACATAATTGTTACATATCGTTTGTAGTTACATAATTGTAATAATTGCAGTCCTAACATATGCTGCGGTCGATGATAGTGATGATGTGTCATGCCACTTGTTTGTGGAGACACAATTTGCTTTTTTGTTTGTAGTTTATGTGGTATTTTGGCATATGTAGTGTTACATAGCCTATGATTTCATCATCCTTTGTGTAATTTTAACGCACAGTATGCTGCATGTTTGATCACGAGCGTGTTCTGCCTCAGTCCCCCCCTTCTACCGTTATAGTAGAGTAAGTCGTCCTTTCTGTTGTCCAGAGCGGGATTGTCAACTCTATGTCCCCATGGCTTCATTTGCGCGTCCTTCTTACAAGTTGTATCAAGCTCTGCTGGCCCCTATATAATGAGCTCAGTCTCTGCATCATTGCCACTTAGATCTGCTCCTCATTTTGTTCACATCTCTGTCCTCCCCTGTACAGTTATTATTATTGTGAATTTCTCAGGAAGTCTCCAACCATCTAGCAGCTGTGTGACTTGAGTATAAGTGTTATTGTATTTTTTCTTGTACTGTGTAGCATAAGGTTAATTCTTAGGCCTAGTGAGGTTTTTTATTAATGTTGGGTTTTATGTCAGTCATTTTTGATAATAGTCTGTATCTGTAATAATTTATCTTGCATTAACTGAGCATTACCTGGTGTATTTTCATTTTATCAGGGCTGACGTAGATAAATTTACTCTTGCTAATTTCATGTTAATAGAGGCTATTGCAGTTAACCATATATTTAACCTGTTTATTTGCCATTACATTATCCTTATGAGTCCTGAATGTTTTGTTGTTAGTTTGAGCATTAAACTTTAACTTGTAATTTTACCCAACTCTTTTGTTTGAACCTGGAACTTTACGGGACAGTAGTGATTTTTAGTATTCTCACTTAAAGTGTACATTATCTTTCTCTGTTTCGTAACATAAATTTGGCGACCTCGTCAGGATATTCAGGATATAATCATAAGGATATTGCTTGATATTTTGTGACTGTTACTTATTAATTATGTCTACTATTACTACACTTGATGAAGCCAAAGATTTTTTGTCAAATGTGCAAACAGTGTGTGATGTGGAAAACAGAACAAAGAATGAACTTAAGCTTGTTGCTCAACAATTGGGAATTGCTGTTCACTCTCATCATTCTAAAGATCAAATTGTTGACATGATTAATGAAAGCATGTTTAATGTAACTCCTCCAAATGAGCAAACGCAGATTGAATTAGCTAAGTTACAGCTAGCCCTGCAGGAGGCTCGTGTGAAGGAAGCTGAATTTCAAGCACGTGCTAAGGAGGCTGATGTTAAGGAGGCTGAGTTTCACGCACAAGTTGAAATTGCTAGGATTCAGGCAGACCATGAGTATCGCATGAAACAAGGTGGAACTGGATCATCTAGCTCTGATGATTTTGATGTGGCTAAAAATGTTAAACTTGTCCCTCCTTTTAATGAATCTGATTTAACAAAGTATTTTCAGTTGTTTGAGAGGGTAGCTACAGGTTTTAATTGGCCCAAAAAGTATTGGCCAGTACTCCTTCAAACTGTTCTCACCGGTAAAGCTCAAGTAACTTATGCATCTTTGCCTCAGGATCAGTCTGATAATTATGATGTAGTTAAGAGCTTGATTCTTAAGGCCTATGAGCTTGTTCCTGAAGCTTATAGAGTAAAATTTAGGACAACTTACAAGCAAGATAAGCAATCCCATGTTGAGTATGCAAAAATCAAAGAAGATCTGTTAGAGCAGTGGTTAAATTCTAAGAATGTGGATTCTGATTTTGACAAATTTAAGCAGATGATTTTGCTGGAGGACTTCAAGAGGTGTATTTATAAAGATGTAAGCCTATATCTTCATGAGAAAAGAATAGATAATTTGTCTGATGCTGCAGTTTTAGCTGATGAGTATGTTCTCACTCACAAGAGATTCTAGAGAAAAAGGGAAAGCTGAGAGTAAGTACGTTACCTCTACTCAGAGTACAGGTAACAGGAAAGAGAATAAGGATGATGTTTCTCAGGAAGTAAATACCAGCTTCACCTCTAGATTTCAGAAAAGTAAATGTACTTATTGTAGTAAGCTTGGTCATACTACGGAGAGATGTTTCAGGAGACAGCGTGATGTGAACAAAAAGGAGTCTTTAAATATTCAGTCAATTGGTCTAGTGTCCACTCTTGAGAGTTCCCAGAATTCTTTAACTGAGTTAACTGAACCTGCTTTGAGGGGTAACTTAAATTCTCATGATGGAGCTCCTCTTTTAAGCAGTAACGTGGGTGACACTCTCAAGAGTTCATGTGCTAATTTCCTGTCTGATGGTTTTGTCAGTCCTCTGGAGAGTAATGACAGGAAATCAGTTAAAATATATCGTGACACAGGTGCTTGCCAATCCCATATGCTGACCAGTGTTCTAGGCTCTAATGTTAATTCCTCTTATGAAACTGTAATCTTACAAGGTGTAGGGAATAATTACTTCTCTGTCCCTCTGTGCAGAGTGAATTTAGAGTCTGGTTTTGTTAATGGTTCCGTTATGGTTGGGTTGGTTGAGACACTCCCAATGTCAGGTGTAACTTTCTTACTTGGAAATGATATTGGTGGAAGTCAAGTGTGTCCAGCTCCTCAGTTGTCTAGTGAGCCAGTGGCTGCGTCCCAGGATTGTGATGTCCCTGATGTGTTCCCTGCATGTGCTGTCACTAGGGCTAAGTCTAAAGTTACTGGTGATTTAGAGGATAATGATGATGATGATGTTATCCTAGCTGACACTTTTCTTGCTAATTTGGACCACTCACCAGATGAGGCAGTACTCCGTAGTGTTGATAATTTGTCTCGTCAAGAGTTGGTTGAGTTGCAGGTTGCTGACCCTGAGTTGAAAGGTCTAGCTAACTCTGCTTACAGTGAAGAAGAGTCAGCCGGTGCTTCTACTTGTTATTATGTAAAGTCAGGAGTACTTATGAGGAAGTGGAGACCCCCAACAGCATCAGCCGACTGTGAATGGGAGGTTGTACATCAAGTTGTCATCCCTCGTGTTTGTAGGCAGGATATCATTAGAGTGGCTCATGATTCCAGTTTGGCAGGACACCTTGGAGTGAGGAAGACTGTGGCACGCATTTTGAAACACTTCTACTGGCCAGGTATCTTCAGGGATGTTTCCTGGTATTGTAAGTCTTGTCACACCTGTCAAGTTGTGGGGAAGTGTAATCAGACCGAAAAGGTTGCACCTCTAGTTCCCATTCTCCTTTTCAGGCGCCTTTCACCCGTGTGTTGGTGGATATTGTGGGCCCTCTTCCTAAGACTTCTTCAGGATTTTCTTATGTGTTGACCATGATTGATATGGCTACTCGTTATCCTGAAGCCATTCCACTTAGAAACATCTCAGCAAAGAACGTGGTTAAGGAAATGCTAGGGTTCTTCACAAAGTTTGGTCTGCCCAAGGAGGTACAGTCAGACCGGGGAAGTAATTTCATGTCAAACGTTTTCAAGCAGTCTCTGAAAGAGTTGGGCATCACCCAGATCACGTCTTCAGCTTACCATCCCCAGACCCAAGGAGCGTTGGAGAGATATCATCAAACACTCAAATCGATGCTCAAGAAATACTGTTTGGAACATCAGAAAGACTGGGATAAAGGTCTTCCATTCGTCGTATTTGCCGCAAGAGAATCTCCAAATGAATCACTGGGCTTCTCACCTTTTGAACTACTGTTTGGCCATGAAGTAAGAGGACCCCTTAAGTTACTCAAGGAATGCTGGCTGTCGGAGGAAGATGACGTCAACCTGCTGGAGTATGTGATGAAGTTCAAAGAACGGCTGTCCACTGCTTTACAGCTGGCAAGAGAGAATTTAGGAGCTGCTCAGGAGAAAATGAAGACTTGGTATGATAAGAAGTCCAGGTTACGCCACTTTCAGCTAGGAGATCAGGTTTTGATTCTGCTACCAGTGCATGGGCAACCTCTTCAAGCCAAGTTTAGTGGTCCTTATTTCGTGGAGAAGAAACTCAGTGATGTCAACTATGTCATCGCCACACCAGATCGTAGAAAGAACAAGCAACTATGTCACATCAACATGCTAAAGTTATATCACAGGCGGGACGAAAATAATCCAGTCTGCACTGTAGCTGTTCCACCCGAGTCTGCAAGTGAAGCTCTCCCATGCAGTATGAGCCTGAGTGATAGTTTGGGGAAGAATCCTGATATCATGAATGATCTCCAGACTAAGCTTTCTCATCTACCTCCCAAGGAAAGGCAGGAGTTTTCGGCATTACTGCAGGAGTACCCGCAAGTGTTCCGTGCCACTCCAGGAAGAACTACTGTGTTGATGCATGATGTCGATGTTGGAGACGCAAAGCCAATTAAACTGCCTCCTTACCGTGTGAACCCAGTGAAAGTTCGTCTCATCCAGAAGGAGCTTGGCTACCTGTTGGACCACAAGATGATTGAGCCCTGTCAGAGCGACTGGAGTTCTCCTGCCACTTTAGTCCCTAAGCCGGGTGGGTCACAGCAGCTTTGCATCGACTACAGACGTGTTAATCAGATAACCAAAACAGACACTTACCCTCTCCCTCGCGTGGAAGATTGCATAGACAAGATCGGAAAGGCTAGGTACATAAGTAAGTTTGGTTTGTTAAAGGGATACTGGCAAGTACCTATGACTGAACGTGCTAGGGAGATCTCATGTTTTGTAACACTAGGAAAGACCTTTGCATGTTCTGTAATGCCATATGGCATGAAGAATGCACCAGCCACATTTCAGAAGCTCATGAATGTTGTAACAGAGGGTTTGGCAGGGTGTGTTGTTTATATTGATGATGTATTAATCTTCAGTGACAACTGGAAAGATCACCTATGCCATGTCAGTAAATTTCTTGACCGTTTAGTTCATGCTAATCTTGTAGCTAATTTATCAAAGTGTGAGTTTGGTCAAGCTAAAGTTCAGTACCTTGGGTATGTAATTGGTGATGGACATGTTGCACCACCAGGAGCTAAGGTTCAGGTTATAAGTGATCTTCCCAGTCCTAAAAGTAGGAAAGAGCTACAAAGATTTTTGGGTATGGTAGGTTATTACAGGAGATTTGTTCTTAACTTTTCTATTCTTGTATCACCACTTACAGACCTACAGAAAAAGGGAGTTAAATTTGTCTGGACCGATAACTGTGAATCCTCTTTCAGCAAACTTAAAGCTATTCTATTAAGTCAGCCAGTACTCACTACTCCAAATTTTGCTAAGCCTTTTAAGATGGCTGTTGATGCAAGTGATACAGGAGCTGGGGCTGTTTTGCTGCAAGAGGATGATCAGGGTATTGAACACCCTGTATCTTACTACAGTAAGAAGTTCACTCCACCTCAAAAGAACTACTCCACTATTGAGAAAGAGCTTTTGGCCTTGATTTTGGGTTTACAGCATTTTTCATTTTATTTGTGTTCTGGTTTTGACCCCATAGTCATTTATACCGATCATAACCCACTGAAATTCCTTAGTAAGTTTAAAGATAAAAATCAGAGATTGACAAGATGGAGTCTACTTCTTCAGAAGTGTTCCTTAGACATACAACATGTCAAGGGGAAAGAAAATGTTATTGCAGATTGCTTATCTAGACTTTGGACAGATTGCTTTAGAGTAATAAGAAATTTCCTTTGTAAATTTCTTTTTTCTTTGTGGGGAGGTGCTACATAGCCTATGATTTCATCATCCTTTGTGTAATTTTAACGCACAGTATGCTGCATGTTTGATCACGAGCGTGTTCTGCCTCAGTCCCCCCCTTCTACCGTTATAGTAGAGTAAGTCGTCCTTTCTGTTGTCCAGAGCGGGATTGTCAACTCTATGTCCCCATGGCTTCATTTGCGCGTCCTTCTTACAAGTTGTATCAAGCTCTGCTGGCCCCTATATAATGAGCTCAGTCTCTGCATCATTGCCACTTAGATCTGCTCCTCATTTTGTTCACATCTCTGTCCTCCCCTGTACAGTTATTATTATTGTGAATTTCTCAGGAAGTCTCCAACCATCTAGCAGCTGTGTGACTTGAGTATAAGTGTTATTGTATTTTTTCTTGTACTGTGTAGCATAAGGTTAATTCTTAGGCCTAGTGAGGTTTTTTATTAATGTTGGGTTTTATGTCAGTCATTTTTGATAATAGTCTGTATCTGTAATAATTTATCTTGCATTAACTGAGCATTACCTGGTGTATTTTCATTTTATCAGGGCTGACGTAGATAAATTTACTCTTGCTAATTTCATGTTAATAGAGGCTATTGCAGTTAACCATATATTTAACCTGTTTATTTGCCATTACATTATCCTTATGAGTCCTGAATGTTTTGTTGTTAGTTTGAGCATTAAACTTTAACTTGTAATTTTACCCAACTCTTTTGTTTGAACCTGGAACTTTACGGGACAGTAGTGATTTTTAGTATTCTCACTTAAAGTGTACATTATCTTTCTCTGTTCCGTAACAGTAGTAACACTTACACTTATTTTCATTTGTTTATGTTATCTTACTCTATTTCTCTTTTTTCCTTCTCACTCTTCTTTCTTTCTTTCCTTTCCTTTTTTTTTTTTTTTTTTTTGTATTGATTTTCTATAGTTTGTTTTTCTTAGCTTGTGTACGCTTTTTCCCATGTTGTTCATGATTACATAATTGCTGACTAATTTTCTTGGGATACTTTTTTTAAAGTTTAGTTTATATTGCACAGATACTATAAAATGATATTATATAGTCCCATATTTTGTTATTTTATTTAAAAAATATATACACTATATACAGTATTAACTATATACACTGATTTGTTGTTCACCTGTACCTATCGTGGGTAATATGTGTGTCAGCACTGTGTGGAAATCATTGTCTTCACGATTGTGTTGAAGATGTTCACTCTTGCTAACGGCATTTGTGTTGGCCATTTTTTTTTCTCTCTAGTTTACCTTGTAACTTAATTTATATGTTTCCACTAGGTAGCTTTAATTAATAAATGTTTAATGCAGTTCTTTTAACTGCTCACTGAGTAACTGTGATGGTATATTTTCTTTATCACTTTGTAGATATAATAATGTATAGTTGTATGTATGAAACACGTATTTTACGTAGGTATAAATGGTAACACTCGTTGGTAGTAAATAAATGTTATAATAAATGAATGAATATATACAGTGTAGAATATTTATTGTTGGTGATTATTTAGTGTTTGAGTTATGCAGATAACTGAAGTAAGTATGTGTATTTAAACTGTAACTATACAGCACGTTTTATATGTTTGTGCAGAAGCTTATTGTCTATCACTGTGTATTGTATAAATGAAGTAACTATGTAACTCACTAATTTTTACCGTGGTGGGAATGGTGTGAGTGGTGGTGCAGGTGGTGTGTTGACTGACGTGGCGTCTGTTCAGCAAGCACGCATGATGACCCCAACTTCCCACACTGGTAGCTGTGGTGAGTGAATGAGTAGCGATGAGTAACTTGAGTGAAGATGAGTGAGTAAGATGAGTTATGAGTCGTGTCTCACTCTTCGTTTGTTTGTTCCGTTTTTCTATGTCGATGTTTTCTCGGTCCTTTTCCCTAGTGATTTACTCGTTGTGGGATGAAGACTGCCGCTACTTGTAGGTGCGTGTAGATTATACAGACGACTCGTAGAGCTGTTACTTGTAGTTGATTGTAGATGGTTGTAGTTCGTTCACTGTAGAACTGAAGTTAATCTTGTAGAGTCTCGGTTGCTTTTGTAGAAATTTGCTTTTAGTTCGGAGACGATGTCCGTAGATTTGCTGGTTTGTCGTAAAGCTACTTGCAAGGCGTCGTGTGATCTCTTGACCTCTGCATCAGCATGATGATCTGGGAGACGGAGGGGGCTTGATGGAGAGAAGCGTCAGGAGCTGGCTGTGTTGTTGATTGAGAGAGATATTCTTGTTTTCAATCTTGATATTTTGTAGGAATTTAATGTTGATTCGTAGACGAGGTTCGTATACGTTCGCTGCTACCAAATGTCATAAATGACATTTGGGTCATCCCTCATCTTGACCTCCTGCCTGTCTCCTCTGAGGCCTGTCTCCTTCTCCTCCTCCCTGTTGACCTCTCTCTCATTGCCATGTAGTGACAGGAGAGAGTGACTTTCAGTGTTAAGAGTGTGTAAGCATGTTTAGCACTGCTCGATTCTCGCAGACACAACACCTTCTCATCATCTGACTCCCTGCTTCTATCTATCTATTTATCTATCTATCTAGACATTTGGTAGCAGCGAACGTATACGAACCTCGTCTACGAATCAACATTAAATTTCTACAAAATATCAAGATTGAAAACAAGAATCTCTCTCTCAACCAACAACATAACCTGCTCCTGACGCTTCTCTCCATCCAGCCCCCTCCGTCTCCCAGATCATCATGCTGATGCAGAGGTCAAGAGATCACACGACGCCTTGCAAGTAGTTTAACAAAATATTGATACAATATTGCAATTTCTATGACGAATCAGCGAACTACAACCATCTACAATCAACTACAATTAACAACTCTATGTCGTCTGTATAATCTTCTACACGCACCTACAAGAAGCGGCAGTCTTCATCCTACAACGAGTAAATCACAAGAAAAAAGGACCAAGAATACATCAAGAAAGAAAGAAAACAAACAAACAAACAAACGAAGAGTGAGAGACGACTCACAACTCATAACCACCAGACCTCACCCTCCTCTCTCTGCTACATCCACCCAACCCCCACCGCTTACGCAGATGGGAAGAGGTCAAGACACGCAGCAAAACACCAAGTCCATATTCACAACTCATCTTACTCACCCGTCTTCACTCAAGTTACTCATCGCTACTCATTCACTCACCACAGCTACCAGTGTGGGAAGCCGACGTCACCATGTGCTGAGATGACAGCACGCCAATCAACCCGCGAAGGACAACGCTATCACCACGTGCAACACCACTCACACCATTTCCACCCACTGCCTAATATGAACTTAAACATGAGCACAAGTATTAAGCTGACTTTACCTAAGTTTGAAACTATGCAGCTGATCAATGAAACAATGAAGCCCTGGGAAGATTTGAGTTTGAGTATGTTCAACCCATATTATGTGTATAGCCAAGCACCTTCTGTCTTTATAATCGTCTGCATTGTAGTTGCAGTACTGCTGTTCGCAATGCACAGAATGCATGCAAGAATTGCTAATTTGGAGTCATTATTTAGTGGGGGGAGAGTTAACATCACAGTTAACCACCCTGAATGAAGTGTATATATTTTGTATATAGTATTAATTATATAAAAAAAAAATAATAATAATAATTATAATAATAATAATACAAAGAAGAATGACCCATATATGGCAGACCAGTACCATTATCTTTGAATGAAATATTAATAACTCTTACAATAATCTTAATTTTAAACTATTTTTATTCTTGCATGTATGCATTTCACTATAATAACCCAAGTACATACTGTATTACAGTTAAATAATTTACTTTAATGCATTTATTCAAATATGTATACAACTTATTTAAAATGTAATATTACTGAATAATCACTATTTACTGTGAATAATATATGTATACAATATTCATACAATTATGTTACTTTACAATATTATGTATTTCACTTAATTAGCTTATAAGTTCATTATAATGTGTATGTAGTATGTATTAATATGTTATAACTATTAAATGTCGATGGTACGCCATTTTCGCGCGACCGAGCAGATATAGGACTACATAATAGATATATAGATAAATAGATAGATAGAAGCAGGAAGTCAGTTGATGAGAAGGTGTTGTATCTGCGAGAATCGAGCAGTGCTAAACATGCTTACACACTCTTAACACTGAGGAAAGCTGACGACAGCGGCCAGTAAGGAGATGATGCAGTTAGCTGTCAGCAGTCCTCTCGTGAACAAAGATCTGGTAACCATGCACACACATATACACACAGGCTCCTTAAGCTTTCCATCCACGAGGAACACACGTGACACACCCCTGCTACACCAGATTTTAGGAAAGAGAGAGAGGAGACAAGTGACCCTAGAGACAGGTCACGGAAGAAGGGCTTAGCGATTTGAGAGAGAGAGACAGATAGCGAGACAGGGAGGTAGCTACCCAGGACTTATATTCGTTCCGTGTGAGAGACTTGTTAATATTTCTAAGACAAATAAAAATAGTCCCATACTATTCTTTACCTCTCCTGTCACTACATGACATTTGGTGGGGAAGCTACAACAAGATATAAAAGCCGCTCGACCACAGGTCTAAAATATACTTCTCTACAAGTAACTACAAAGTCTTTATGACATTTGGTGACAGCTCGAGACGTTCCACAAGGAAATTCATACACAGCCTCGGACTGTCTCTATGGAGTTCTCAAACTTCCCCCTTAACTTATGGTATACATGTATATACAGGTCCTGGATGTAACGTGTCCTGTGGGACCAACGGGCAAGTCGTCAGCAATTACTGGTACACTTTTAACTGGGAACCAGGCTGGTCCTTGGAATACTCAAATCTCTGAGGACGCCTATCTTATGGAACCCAGCATACAACAGTTGCCCGTGTTAGTCAGGAGTTAGCAGGCGAGACATCAGGTCTGCACCTACATTATCACTTCACTTGATGTATATCACAACAAGGTTAAACTGCTGTAAATACAGTGTCCAGCATGTCAATCTTGCATTAGCTGTCTTGGTCATGCTGAGACTAGTGAGTGGCATATGATCAGTTTCCAGAGTGAATGGTGCCCCATATAAATAATAATAATATTTTTTAACACCATCAACCATGGCCAAGAGTTCCATTCTCAACAGTACTGTAATTCCTCTCGGCGGATTTTAGCTTACGGCTGTGGTATGCCACTGGGAAGATTCCACCTTCCGATTCCTGCATCAATACGGCACCTACTCTATCTTGTGAAGCATCAGTGCACGGTATGAAAGGTTTGTTGGAATCAGGCAACTGCAAGATAGGCTCCTTGCACAACATGTTCTTAAGGGCAGCAAAAGATCTCTCTTGTGCTTCTCCCCATTCAATGGTGTTTGGAGCATCTTTCCGTAGCACCTCGTACAACAGTTGGGCAATGAGAGCAAAGTTGGGGATAAAACTCCTATAATATCCCACTAGGCCAAAGAATGCCCTGAACTGTTTCTTGGTCACAGGTCTCGGGGCTTCTCTAACCTTCCTGATCTTGTCACCCTGACACCTGCAGTGATTGTTGCCAACAATATGTCCGAGGAACTCCACCTCACTGTGAGCAATCTTACATTTGCTAGGCTTCAGTGTCATGTTGAAACTCTGGGGTCTATTGAAGACAATTTCCAAGAGTCTGAGGTGCTCCTCCAACATGGCGGAATGAACGAGGACATCATCAATGAACATCTCTACTCCTACAATACCATGGAGCACTTGTCTCATGGCACGATTGAATTGGTAAGTCCAAATGGGAGGACTTTATACTGATACATCCCCCTAGGAGTAGCAAAGGCAGTGAGCTGATGGTTCTCGGGGTGAAGGGGAATCTGGAAGAATCCCTTTGCCAAATCGAGCTTCGTGAAATATCGTGACCCTGGCAGCTTGGAGAAGATGGCAATGTGGTCACCCATCGGCTCAGCATCCACTTTGGTGATTGCATTGAGCCTCCTATAGTCGCCACAAATCCTGACTCCACCATCTTTCTTGCGAACTACTACCATTGGACTGCAGTAAGGAGATGAGGACTTTTCAATAATACCTGCAATCTCCATGTCAGCAATTTCGTTGTCTACTGCGCCCAGTAGTCGCATAGGAATCAGATATGGCTTAACCTTTACAGGAGTATCGCTGGTCAGCTCAATTTTGTGACAATCAACCATTGCAAGTCTAGGTTGGTCAGAGAAGACATCAGCATACTGACAGAGCAGTGACCTTATGGCATTCTGATCACCCAATGCTAAGTCATCGTTAAGTAAAACATCTCCGACAGTCTCTTCCTGACGGGACTGAGTGGTTAAGGGTTCGTCATCATGGTCATCAGCTGGGATCACCGCGGCTGCCCCGGTTTCTTCCAGTGGCTGGTCACTATCATCAGCTACTCATAGGCGAGTCTCCTCAGGGTTTGACTCATGATAAGCCTTCAGCATGTTAATGTGGAACCTTTTGCGAAGATTCCCCATCTGAATTATGTAGTTGAGGTCTGAAATGCGCTCTACTACATCAAATGGACCTTTCCACTGCACCAACAACTTGTTCTGGGCAGTGGGGAGTAACACCAAGCACTTATCGCCTGGACTAAACTTCCGAAGTTTTGCCTTCTTATCGTAATAGGCTTTCTGAACTTCACGCACCGTGATCAATTCTTCCTTAGCTAACTCGAACATCGACTGGAGGTGATCAGCTAGATCAAGGATGTAGGTGTAGGTGGTCTTGACTTCAGGGTCGGGTTCTTCATCGTCCCATAACTCGCGAAGGACTTGAAGTGATCCATGGACCGACCTTCCATACACCAGTTCAAAGGGTGAGAACTTCAAGGAGTGCTGTGGGGCTTCTCAATAAGCAAACACAATAGGAGCAATGAATCGCGGCCATTCCTTTGGCTGTTCAGCGGCCATGCGCTTTAACATCTTCTTGAGAGTCCCATTGAACCTCTCACACAGCCCGTTACACATGGGATGATAAGGCGTAGTTCGCAGGCCTCGGATGGACAACAACCTGAATGCTTTGTTCATCATTGCAGAGGTGAACTGCAAACCCCGGTCGCTTAAGACCTCTTTGGGGATACCTACGTGACAGAACACTTTGATCAATGCCTCAGCAACAGTGATGGCCTCTATATTCTTAAGGGCCACAGCTTCAGGCCACCGTGTGCTGAAATCAACAATAGTGAGGATATACCTTGATCCATCACTTGCCCTAGGAGAGATTGGCCCAACAATGCCAACTGCTACTCTCTCGAACGGTTCAGAGATTACAGACATTGGTTTCAATGGCGTAGGATGGACATGTCCCCGGTCAGTGGTACGCTGACACACATCACAGGAACACACAAGCCTTTTTATTTCCTGTCCCATTCCTGGCCAGAAAAAATCAGCATGGATGCAGTCAGAGGTTTTCTTTTGACTCATGTGACCTCCCATGACTTAACAATGACTCAATTCGAACACTGCCCGGCGATACTTTGCGGGAACAACGAACTGCAGTCGAACCTCGCCCTGGGGTGTTCGTGACTCACGGTACAGCCGTCCTCACTTGTGAAGGAACCTGGCTTGACCTCCCCGTGAATACTTAATCACCTTACCCTCCAGCTTGTTACACACTGAGGCAAGTGTCGGGTCAGTCTGTTGTTCTTGGACAACGTCTTGATTACGAATCGAATCTTGCGGCGTTGCGACGGTCACCAGGGTGACACGATTCGGAGCCTTGGCCATGGCTCGTGTTACTGCAACACCCGAAGTCTGAGTAGCAACATCTACGGAGCAACTGTTTTTGACCCCCGGTATGTTGCCGATAATGATGTCAAACAAGGGTTCTGGCATGACAACAGCAGCTGTCAAGCCAGTGTAGAAAGGAGATGCCACCTGGATACGTGCCTCAGAGAACAATCTCAGTGACCTATCAGTAAGTCTAACTTGGATCTGCTTACCCATGTACTCGTTGGGCCGAACTAAACTTTGCTTGACAGAGCAACCTGAGGAACCATTATCTCTCAGGACATTTTCAGAAACACCTCCCACAAACCCTGGCTGAACAAGAAAGGCAGTGTTACTGGTGGAAGGGTCTGAGGAGGTAGCAGCCAGTCATTGGTGAGACTGCGGAACAAACGATGCAGCAAATGTAGTGCCATGAGAACTTGATACCTGAGGGGTCGTGCTCACCATCTGAGGAGCTGGAGCATTGACCACCTGTGGAGGAGGGTTCACTGTCGCTCGAGAACTAGTGAACTGTGGGGAAGTACCTGTAATGGTGGGGTTGGCACCACTGTACGCTTGTGGCATAAGGGCTACATTTGCATCCTGCCTCCGATACACTGAAGTCGATTGTCCTGACTGAGGGTTACGTGGTTTGTCCTTGTCCTGCTGCTGCTTGAAATACCGGTACTGCTGCTGGTTAGGGTTCTGCTTGTCGTACCACTTCCACTCAGGTTTCTGAGTGTTTTGCCCCTGGTCCTTCTTCTGTGGTTTTGGACCTTGGCCATTATTCTGAAAATGGCCTTGTTGCTGGGGTTCAATCTGAAACGGTTTCCCAGATTTATTAGGTTTTCTGTTCCAGGTATGCTGTTTGCGAGTTTGATACCCGTATGCAGTGAAGAATGTGTCAGCCTTCTTCACCATTTGGCTGGCATCCTTTACCTGGCAGAACTTAAGCTGAGCCATAAGTTCAGTAGGCCACGACTTTTCTAGCTGCGTGTGCAGCATAAGGTCGATGATCCCCTCACACATGGAAGGAGTTTTATCTTTCTCCATCCACTCATCTAAGTAAGCAGTAAGCCGGTCAAGAAACTGAACGACAGTCTCTTTATCCTGTAAACGCGCCCTCATGAACTGACTCTTGGCGTCGTCAACTGTGAGACCATATGCTTTGACGAGTGCGGCCTTCATCATCTCATAAGTGAGATTGTCTTCACGAATTCTGTGGAGAATATCGAGGGCAGGGCCCTCAAACAGGCTAAGAAACTGAAGCCGCTTAGCTGCATCATCCAGCTAAACAAGCTATGTATGGCTCAATTCGCTCGCCTTCCTTGTATGGGGGAAGCTTGATGTGTGGGGTCGCCATAACATGTGCAGGGAGAGCGCTCATGGAGCTTGGGCCAGCTGCACCAGATGTGTCTGAAGCCAAGGAATCTCGCTTGAGCTTCAGCATTTCAAGTTCATGTTTTTCGCGTGCTTCTCGCTCGGCACGTTCATGTTCTCGTTCTCTGTCTTGTTGTTCACGCTCGTACTCACGTTCTCTTTCACGTTGTTCTAACTCGTGTTGACGTTCTCTCTCGTGTTGTTCTAACTCGAGTTCGCGATGTTTTTGTTCGTGTTCGCGCTGTTCTCGCTCGTATTTGCGTTCAATTTCGCGTTCCTCACGCTGAATTCGACGCTCTTCAGGGGCATCATTCTCGCATTGCTGTTCGTAATTAAACAGAGAGAGGACAAAGTCCTTAATTTTCTCCGGATCCATAAGCCCCATATCTTTGGCTTCCTGTACATAGATGCTGGTAGACATGATGCTAACTCAATCTAAGTAAACTAGCGACTCAATACTGACTGCAATTTTTTCAGGGAAAGATGCCAATAATCGAGAATAAAGAATATAGCCACAGGTTAGTGGTGACCAGTTTTATCTAATTAAACTGGTAAAGAAAGAAAATTAAACAAACAACTGACTGTGAAAACTATTATGTAGATTAATTAAAATGAATTAATAATCACCAGTAAGACAGTGCCTATAGACTTTAATGATAAATACCTAAGTATGAGTGAGTGAGTATTATCTCGTGAATAGCTTTAGAGCTAGGAGTTAATATCCCGGAATGAGGTCGCCAATTGTCACGGGGTTTTTAAAGAGTATGAAATATTAAAGAATAATATTCAATAATACTGAGAACAGGACAATAAATTGTCCTGTTAAAATCAAGCAATGATTACTTTATGCTAGCTTACTTCGCCGATTCTCTAAGGACGAGAATTTATGAACTTTCTCAGCAGTACACAGCAGAAACTAATTCCTCACAACTGCTGTTTGTTAGTACTGTTAGCCTCTGGAGAAAGTGACTTCACCCCTGACAATCAATAACTAATGCTATTAATGATAACAGGTTCTTGCTGATGCATTATCTCCTGGTTGCACAACGGATTTTAAGCTTAATACAAAAGGACTGGCCTAAGTACCAGTTATGAATAGCAAAGCGTTTATGCAAACTAGGAGGTATAAGTGAAATAAGCTTAATATGGAGAATAAAACACGAGTTTACATTACAATAAGCTCAAGAAAAAGAACTGTTAAATTTATTGATTACAATAAAATAAATTTACGTTACATTTCAAAATAATGAGATCGCAATCACTCGCTCACTCAAAAGCTAACTCTTAAACCTAGGAAAATACGAAAAGAAAATACTGGTCAGAAAATTGGACAAAGCGGATGACTGGGTGTCGTTACTGAGGAAGGACACTGCACACGCTGAGTCTCTCGCCAATCACGCTAGGTGGAAATTCAAGAACTGGACAACGACAGCACTGCTACGCACTGGGCCCAACCTGCTTTCACGGAGCTCAAATCTTGACTGAGTTCAAATCGTGAGAAAGAGGCGAGTGTCGTGGCCGCATTGCTAACGGCTAGAATGAGCGAAACACGCCCATAATAAATCGTTCAGCGGAACTGCTAATGTCTCTCACAAAGACGATCATTTATGACACAGTGAAAAATTGTTCTGAAAACACTCCCGACCGGGTGAATACGTAGCGGTTAAACTGAGCAATAAATACTGGGATTCCACCAGAATTAGCGGTTTCCCACCAAAGTTGATGTCACGAGTTTATTCAATTACATAATCGCGCCGACTTGTGACACCGTTCATAAATATATATATATATATATATATATTTATATTTATACACACACACACACACACACAGATGTATTGATTCATTCATTCAGATATACAGTATAGAAAGATACTGATTCATCCATTCATATACATAAAGAGAGAGGTATTGATTCATCCATTCATATACATAAAGAGAGAGGTATTGATTCATCCATTCATATATATATAGAGAGAGGTATTGATTCATCCATTCATATACATACAGAGAGAGGTATTGATTCATCCATTCATATACATACAGAGAGAGGTAGTGATTCATCCATTCATATACATACAGAGAGAGGTAGTGATTCATCCATTCATATACATACACAGAGAGGTAGTGATTCATCCATTCATATACATACAGAGAGAGGTATTGATTCATCCATTCATATATATAAAGAGAGGGGTATTGATTCAACCATTCATATACCTAGAGGTATTTTTTTATATTTATTCAGGCTCCTATGACCTACTCAGATGTTCAAAATTGTCTGGAATCAATTGAATATAAAGCTAGATTTGCCCCTACCGTGTATTTGTTATTATTAATGTGTGGAGAGTTATTTTTAATGTTTTCCTATCAGTTTGTCAATTTTTATAACGTCATTTTTTTATATTCAGGCAATTTCCATAGCACTTCTTTGTAACTAGTAGTGTAAGTAGCCCAGTACCAGCAAAAGACAGTTTGGTTGTCCATACTTTCCATAGCACTTCTTCGTGACTAGTACCATACGTAGTCCAGTGGCAGCAAAAGTCTTCTCCTCTATATCTGATCCAGTCCATTCTCCTTCCATTCTATACTAGTAATTTTCGTTCCTTTGTCAATTTCTACCAGCGTCTGTGCCCTGTTCTCTGCTGTAACGTCCTTCTTCGTAACAACCTAAGTCTCCCTCTCTATATCAACCAAATTCACCTTCTCTATATCTGAGCCAGCCTCTTTCCAATCTATCCTAGTTATTTTCGTTCCCTAGTCAATTTCTATCAGCGTCTGTGTCCTGTTCTCTGCTATATAACGTCCTCTTGATATCTAAGTCTCCCCATCTGATCAAGGTTACTGCACACTACTTGTTTATACTCTTGTCTTCGCAGTCCTTCCTCCTCGTAGCAACTTTCAAGATACCTGCTGTTTTCTTGACGTCTTTCTCTTTGCTCTCTTTCTAATGTACTACCTCCTCTTCTCCACTTTTTTCTCTCTCCCATTGTCTCCATTCTCTTTTCTCTCTTGTCCCTCCTTTTCTCTCACTTCTTCCATTGTCTCCACGCTTTCCTCTCTCTCATGTCTATCTTTCCTCTCTCCTTCCTTCTTTTTCTTCAACATTTCTCCCAGTTGTCTCATCAAAAAGTGTCTCCTAACACAGTGGTGGGGCATCAAGTCATAATATGCCAAGAATACAAGTGGTCTGAGTATACAGTGAACCGGGATTACATGGGAGTACAATAATAAATGAGATATTGCTACATAATTCACAAAGCTAGATGTAAGAAAGGATTAATATATTTACAGTACATGCCCATGTTGGAAAAATAGCATAAATATATAGGTTTGGTCAATTTACAAATATATATATATAATCACAAAATGAGTTTTACTCAGAACTACCATTTTCCAGGTCTTTTGGTTGTCGCACTAACCTTGTTGCTACACGGATCTCATGCAACCTTTTGTCCATTCACTTGAGACAACAATACAGGATACAAACAATTGCAATAAAAACTAGAAAACATAAGACAACCGGAGGAAATACAAAGACTGGATGTGACCAGGAGCGGTTAAAAGCTGAAGAGAACTGGTTCATAATAAAATCAGACTTGTTTAAGTAGTTCAACATACGTAGGTTTTCTGATGTGATAGAAAGATTGTCTGTTGGTAGATGAAAGGTAGTATTAATAGGTTTGAAGATGTCATACTTGTGGGAGCGGAGTGCGAAATGATAATGTGTAGCATGGGCTATTATAGACTCAGACTTCATTGTACAGTAATCAGAGGCCTTATATAAACCAATTGCGGATAGTGAACGGACAGGGGTCCCTGGACAAATAAGACTGACTGGAGTTGAGACACTAAAGAAGAAGCAGCGGATGTGATTTTGACAAGCATGGTGTACCTGGCTTTTCGGAGCCGGAACGAAGGTACAGACAGGTTGTACTGAGAAGGTATGGACTAAGGCAGATTTGCAAGGAGCAACGCTGATAGGAAAATTCGTTAGGAGGTACGCAGCACAAACACGAGAGTTGGGTGGGAGAAGGGCACATCTACCGAGGTCACTTGAGGAGAGGAAGGCAATACAGAGATGATCATGGAAGAGAAGAAAGTACTCTGAAGAGACAGAGGCTTGTACCAAGGAGTTATTGTACCAGAAGGGAAAAGGAATGATGTGAAAGAGATCGCGTATGATGGAAGAACGAAGAGGAATATGAACAATTATATCTTTAGTAAGGAATGTGGCTTCTAGTATTGGGTAGTAGTGTTCTAAACAGGAAAATGGAATCATAGGAGACAAGCCGAAGGTTGAGTGAGCCCATTCCAAAGTAGAACGAAGGTCAGAGAGAGATACTAAATCTAGGGTCACACGACTATCAACAGCATTGACTAAAATACGAATTACACTAGTAACTTGGGAGACAAGAGTCCAGAGAAACCTGCAGATTATCAACATGTAATTTAACATACATCAACTCTGAAATAATATTAGTCTGTGATACTTAACATAATGAAGAAGTGAAGGAACGCTGTGGGGTGAATGTGGATGTGGTTGAGAAGATTAGGAGAAATACACTGAGGTGGTTTGGACATGTGAAGAGAATGGAGAATGAAAGACTGACTAAGAGGGTGTATGTAGGTGAGGTGGAGGGAGGGAGAGGGAGAGGTAGACCGAGGATGCGGTGGAGGGATGGAGTTGAGAGGTATATGAGGGAGGGGGGGGTGAGTTGGGAGGAGGGTAGTCAAAAGGTGGGTGACAGAGCGACTTGGAGGCGTTTTGTCTGCGGCCACCCTTTGCGGGATTAGGGCGTCGGGCTATAGATAGATAGATACTTCACGTTTAAGAACAATCGTAAAATTATTTAATGCATTAGTAACATCATGTAGATGGTGACTCATCTGTTGCATCATAAAATGTTCAATACGTAACACTTTGTTTTTGGACTCGATGGCATTGGATAATTGGATTAAGTTCCTTTTATAACCAGAAAGTTCACGGTTAGTCGCTACACCAAATAATCCACTGAGGATTTCTCCTCCAAGGTCAAAAAGTCCACGTTTCACTCGTGAGCGACCCATAGGCGTTTAGTGAGGGAAGGAATCTTGAAGATGGTTGAACTGATAACGGATATAATCTAATTTCCAGCAGATGGGTAGGTAGAGTGGGTACAAAAATGTGTCATTGGGATGTCGATTTCTAATAAAATGAGGTGATCTTAGAGGTGATGTTGATACAGATGTTAAAGACAGTATGAGATGATAACGTTATGCAAGAGACTTAGTGGCAGAACGCAATTTGGCACGATAGTCATTAACAGTAGGGGAAGGCTGAATAGTATTGTCAGAAGGAAGGTTTAGAGAAGAAGAAGGCTGAGTAGGAGTTTGTTGTGGGAATGTGGTCTCTCTTAGTGATTCCTCCAAGACTATGCGTTTTGATGCACGTTTGAGATGATCTGCATGCACCCATGTCGTCTCTGCCTTGTGCGGATCTCTTAATTCGAATTTATTACCTTTACGAGATATGACACGGAAGGGACCCAAGAATTTACTGTTTAGTTTTGATTCTCTGTCATGATCTAGGGCAAAAACTAAGTCACCTACTTGGATGGCAACATCTGTGGCAGCGGCATGTTGGTTACGTACCATATCCTCATTTGTAAGGGGCAGATTATCCTGAACATACTTATGAATTTTCTGGAAGTTGGATAGGTTTACTCGCACATAGTTATTGTAGTCGTAGATTGGATCAGGTTGGATTGCGACAGTGAATAGGGTAGTCTTTTGTCAAAGCCATATATGATGAAGAATGGTGTTTCTCCAATGGACTTATTGATGGATGAATTAATTGAAGCGCTACCTGTGGAATCCATTCATCCCAGGTGGAAGTCTGATCTCCTACTATACTCTCCAATATCTTTCTATTCTGGCGCTCTACTAGGCCATTGGAGGCTGGATGATGGGCCACTATATTGCATTTCTTAATTCCATATCGAAGACAAACTTCTTCCAGAACTGAATTATTGAACTCTGACCCGTTATCAGTTAAAATTACTTCTGGTGTTGTGAAAGGGCAAATAACTGAATTAATAAAGGCATGTGCTACTGCGTTAGCAGACTTTTCACGCAATGGAACTAAGATAACAAATCTAGAGAAATGATCGACTACCACTAACAGATAAACGAAACCAGATTCTGTACGAGGCAGCTTCAGAAGATCGAGAGAGACAGTTTGCCAAGGTTTTGATGGTACTGGGTACTGCAATATAGGAGCAGGTTGACAGGTTGTCCCCTTGTGACGGACACATGATAAACATGCATCGCAGTGCGCTTCTATATCCTTTCGCATAGTGGGCCAATAATATGACAGACGTGCTTGCCGTAAGCTTGTCTTTGCCAGGGTGTGATGCGTGAGGTGTGTCGTGGATTAAATGGAGGGCAGCAGGAATTAAGTCTGTTGGGATGACTATTTGCTTAACTTCGCGATGAGGTACGTTGTTACCTGTCAGTACTGAGTTTTTATAGGGCAATTCATTGTTGAGGAAGAAATCAGATACAGGGACTGGTAACTTTGGCAGAGAAGAATCATCGCCTGACTCTAGGAAATATATGACCTGTGACCATGCGGGGTCCTCACGCTGGAACCTACGTAGTGTGTCATAATTGAACGCTAAGTTTACGTCGCAACTTGTTGAGACTGTGGCAACATGCCGCGAGAGGGCATCGGCTACGACATTGGATTTTCCAGGAACGTATTCAAATGTCGGATTATAGTCAGTCACAGTGACTGCCCAACGTGCAAGTCGACCGGTAAGGTTACGTCCCCGAAACAAGTCACATAAGGGAAGATGGTCGGTTTGGATGTGAACAGGATATCCGTGGATGATGTCGCGGAAATGTTTTAGGGACCAGACCACGGCAAGGGCTTCCCAGTGAGTTACACTGTAATTCTTTTCCGCTGAGTTTAGCACACGGCTAGCATAGGCAATGACACGTTTCTTTCCTTCGGAGTCATATTGCATGAGAACGGCACCTAGGCCTACTCCGGAAGCATCAGTACAGAGAAGAAATGGTTTAGAATAATCAGGGAATGCCAAAACTGGTGATTGTGCTAGAGCAGTTTTCAGTGTTGTGAATGCGGTTGCCTGTTCATCAGCCCACACAAAGGGCGCATCCTTCTTTAGCAATTTTGTTAACGGCGCAGCTATCTTGGCGTACGATTTTATGAACCTTCTATAATACCCACTGAGACCGAGGAAACTGCGTACAGCGTCGGTGTTGGTTGGAGTTGGGAAATTCGTCACGGCTCTAACCTTGTCATCTGATGTGTGAATTCCGTGAGCGTCAACAACATGTCCTAGGAATTGGAGTTTCTTACGTAAAAAGTCACACTTTGATAGTTTGATCTTAAGTCCAGCTTGTTTGAGTCTAGTGAACACTTCGGCTAACTTTTCTAAGTGTTCCTCCACTGAGTGACTAGCGATTATGACATCATCTAGATAAGCAAAAACTGAGTGACCTATCATGCCGGCGAAAACTGTATGAATTAATCGCATGAACGCTGAAGGTGCATTTCTCAAACCGAATGGAAGTCTACGGAATTGGTAATGACCGGATGGAGTACTGAAGGCAGTGATAGGACGAGATGATTCTTCCATCTCGACTTGCCAGTAACCACTTAAAAGATCTAGGGAGGAAAAAACACAATTGTTTTCGCCTAAGGATTCCAGCAAATTAGTGAGTACAGGAATTGGAAATCTGTCCGGGACAGTCAGTGCATTCACGCGTCTGTAATCTATGACTGGTCGTAACTCACCATCTTTCTTTGGAACCAGAAATAGTGGGCTGTTCCACGGGCTATCAGAGTGTTCAATGACCTCATTATCCAACATGTCCTTAGTAAGACGATCGACTTGTTGACGTTGGCTATGTGGTAAGCGGTAGGCAGGAATATATACTGGCTGAGCACCTGGCTGTAATGTAATATTGTACTTTACCAAATTTGTTTTGCCCATATTCTCACCGGGTAGGGCTACTACTTCGCGGTAGTCTCGCAAGAGATTAATTAATTGATGTCGGTGTTCCGGGAAATCACTTTGTTTCACATGAGAATCAAGATTAGATGGAATACTGGTGGACTGAGCAACTGAGCATATATCGGCAACAGGGTATGGGAAATCCTGGCACACACGTACGGCCGCTGGGTATACCAAGAAATCGTCAATCTGAGTTCCCGTCGTAAAGTGTAAGCGGCGTTTGTTTTGTTTGCAATATACAAGTAGCATAAACCATCCTCCAGCACCGCACACAACGCTGACTCATAAGCTAAGCCATTCATACAACACGTCTCAGGTAAGGTTAGTACATCCACTCCTGCTTTCGCACCCACAACACGAACAGAGACTTTGGTAAACTTGTGCGGCAACAAAATTGTGCACTGATATGTTACTGCGCGTCTTATCTCTGCGTGTTGTAAAACATCAATCACACTATCGGAGGTAGTTAAATGAGACGTGTCTGAGTCGGCGAGTGTGCCACTGTCACAGGCTCAGAGGATGTAGTACTAGATGGTAGTGTACCTGGCTGTTCAGGTAACAACGTGTGTATTTGGTTACTCTTGACTACTGTTGGAATCATGTGAGACTTAATAACTGAGTGGGTTTGGGAAAGTACCGGAAGTGGATATTCCATACAAGATATTGAGAAACCATTGACATGTACAGTCGGCCTAAGAAGTGACCGCGGAGTATCCAGAAGTTTTCGGTCAGCGATAGTGCACATACTCTTTCTTATATCTCTACGAGGTGAAACCTAATACGTAAAATTGTTACAAAAAACAATAAATCAATGCCAAAGTACCTGTATATTTCAAAATCGTAGGAAGCAGTTAGTTAGTTACGATAATGGGAAATGCTAAACGGAACTAATTGAAATTTCACAACTATCGCTCAGGAACAGTCAGGAATAATTTGTGGAGTTCAAGTCTAGTACGGTAACACGCAATAATTTTTTAGTAGTGTGAGACTGAACGAAAGGGAGCTTCAATAAACAATTAAAATTAGTAATTACTATTTAAAAAATAATTCCCGTTACAATACTAGGGAATAATTTAAAGTCATTTATTTCCGTTTCCGATGTCCCCATGGACGACGACAGAAAGCGGGAAGGCGGAGTAAGCCAGTAACCTATTTTAAATGTTTCGTTCAACACGCACGAAAGGAGATAACATTTACTCAAAGACATGCAGTTATTCCACTGTCTTTGGCCAGTTTTCCATTAAGAAAAAATCTCTGGATTATTTAATATAAGCCAGAGAGCTATCGGTGAAAGAAGTATAAAAAAAGAACCTCGAAATTTGCTTAGAGTCGGAGCTCCGTGGAGAATGCTGACTTCTGTCATAGTCTGATATCCTCAGTGCATAATCGATTAGCAAGAGTTATAAAATGCAGAGGTTCATAAACAAATCATTGAGTTCAAAACTTCCAAATCAGCATTTTCTGTTCAGCAGGACATTTCAGTTTATTTAAAAAGACAGATATTAAGATTAAAAGATGGAGTAAAGAGTGTGCTTTTGCATTGCAAGAGTTCATGAACTCATGTTTTGGTCCTGTTTATTGCCTAGTGTAAGAGAAAAAGGCAGAAGCTGTCACACCTTCTTGCAAGTAAAAATAATTTTGCATCAGTTGGGAATAAAGTTGCTAATTATAATTATTACTGGCGGGAGGAAGACGGAATAAAAGGCAGTACGGTCTTGCTGCTACCGCAGGTAGGACATCATTACGAAGAACAATTTCATTGTTATGGCATACTTATTGTTGCTGCACACACACCACAAAGCCAGTCAGGAGACAGGACGTGTGTGCTGGGCAATCCCCAGGTCCTGTCCTCCCCACTTTCTGTTTTTTAATCAGCCCATACACCACTGACCGGGCTAATGTATGGCCCGGTCTGCACTTTATGTACAGGGAATCTTTCAACAACAGCAACAATCAACATAGCATTTGAAAATAAGGCAGTGTATTGCAGTCACAAGAATTTTCCTTAACTAGTCTTCAAAACTAGAGCATCTGTATTTGAAATCCTGGGAAACAAATAAATCAGGAACACGGAGTTACAGTAAAGGCCTACTACCCACCGCGCGCGGAGTAATACATTTCACATTCATTCAAATCGGGAAAGTAACTGTTAACTTCTGATTTATCACTACGTTCTGTTATTCGTTTTACATCATTCTTAGCACGATATAATATAATTATAATTTATTTGATATGACATGATGAACGCATTGAATGTTTACCTTATATTAACTGTTCTCATTGAACGTATGGCAGTGCAGAGTGACCGGAGCAATCTGAAACTCTGCCATCACTTCTTGGGGCGACTGTACACAACGAGAAGCAGGGAGGAGAGTAATGGCTTCTTGGGCCATTGTTGAAAAGCCAATAAGAGTGTCCGCTGGATACCTAAGATCATTAGTGACATGAAACTTTACGTCAAAGGGTCTTAAGGCTCTATCAAGTTGTACTTCTAGTGTGATCTTTCCTTTGACCTGAAATTCTGAGCCGTCCACACCGCATAGGCAAATGTAAGGTGGTTCGAGGATCCCAACTCTTTTAGTTATTTTCCTAATGTTGTTTAAAGAGGTATCTGAGATTAGATTTACCATAGATCTGCTGTCCATAAAGAAAGAGGATTGTACCCCTTCGCTCCATCCTAGAATGACTAAGCCTGAAGATGTTATAGGTCCTACCTGACGAATGGGGAGTTCATTTTCTGTTGCCTTATTTTCAGACACCGGCGGATCTTCTACTGTTAGGTTATATTTTTCCGATCCGAGCGCTCGTCTTCCAACGACTGACGGCTCTTAAGGTAACGACACTCGTCCGTGGAGTGAGTTGTGCTATTCTTATGGTACTTGCAAGTTAGGCGTTGGGACCGCGAAGGTGCGCCAGGCGTTCCCGTGAGCGAAAACGTCTTTCTTTGTATGCACAGGTAGACTCTCTATGACCTACATTACCGCAGTGCCAGCGCGGAATTGAGAATTGTTTGCTTCGTCGCAGAGTTGAATTGTCACGACCGCTAGAAAGTGAACGATATTGTGAGTGAGGCCGATTACTAGGTTTGGTTCTTGTAGTTGGCCGTGAACGAGAGGAATCAGATGAAGTGATGCTGGTGTGTAGTACTCTCGCAGTACAGTCGCCCCAAGAAGTGATGGCAGAGTTTCAGATTGCTTCGGTCACTCTGTGTAAAGCTGGGAATTTTATCCCACCGGTATTCACCAGTGTAACGGTAAGAATTTACTATCCCCACCGTTATTGTTCATCCAGTGTAATGCTAGTGATTTATAATCTTACCTGTTGTTGGTACTGATCAACTCATCCATGGATAATATAAGTGGTACTCGACTTAGTATAGTAGATGGTAAATATTTATGAAAAAGAAAGAATTGTGGTAGCGTTTGTAGTTTTTGGCCGAGCTTAGATTTAGTCAGTATCACGGGTGGTCGTCGTTCCCTCAGCGAAGGAATCCTGAATTGGAAGGGGAGTGAATTTGGCTTGAGGACATAATTTCCTTGATTAGGTACACCAATAAAGAAAAGAAAATGATATATACTTTAATAACTTGATGCTAGTTTCCACAAAACATTTTTAATTACATGACCCTTTTTAGTATGAGAGAAGATTGTACATGTTACCAGGGTTTTTTTTTTGGATGATCATTCCTGCAACATTATTACCAGGCGAAACAATTTGATACATCCAAGCAATGTATGAAGTCATTGTATCAGATTTTCTTTTTGTAAGTTACTCTTGGGCTCGACAATAGCCTCAAGTCAGGGACCTTTTTACGAGCATGGGTTATCTGTTCGGGCTGGCATAGCCTCGAACCAATAAGAATGATTTACTTGTGTTCATTTTCATCCATATAATATACTCTCATCAGGTAATTCTCTAGAATCCAATATTAATTCAGTACTATTTACAGTTCATAATCATCATTGCTATATAATCACTAGAAACGCATAATCACTAAGAATTCGTAATCACTCGGCTTTGTTTAGCCTCGAGGTACTATTCAAACATTGTACAATCACCAAGAATACATAATCACTCGGACTTGTTTAGCCTCGAGGTTCATTTAAAAAATTACATCATTGCTCACAGTCACTAAGTTCCCTTCCACACTCCTAACTTCCTTAGTTACAAGAAAGAAAACGGTTAATGGTTTTGAATTTCGCTCTTCCGTTACCAGATTACATCACTTTCAAATTTCTATTTCTTATTTACAAAATAAAATTCACTTGATAGATCAATAATACTATTACATTTGGTTTATATAATAATTCATGAATAGTGTAGTGTAGTGTGTGTATGCTCAAGTCCTTGGACAATACTATGGGAAAGCCTCATGCGCACACTGACGTCGCCAGTGTCTGTGGGCTGAACAAACGTCCGTTATATACGACGTCTGGCCCTCGAGTGAGCTCCTTGGGCATGCCACTGCTTAGTCAAATGAGGTGGTGTTTTTGAAATATGGTGGGTTTCAATTCTCTTTACAATTTATTTATCAGTGTACCCATGACGCCAGGACTTTTGATTGAATTGGGGAAAATTTGGGATTTATTCCTTACTCAATTTAGATACTGATTCTATCACTATCTCACTTTGAATCTGAGAGCAGCTCATGCCATCTAGTGACGGCCAAGACAAACGGGACCTTTAAATCCTCACAAATGACATTATTTAGGCCTTTTGGACTGTTAATCTTACATATTTGGGTTCTAGCAGCTTCATTAGTAAACATTTCACAACTAGGTTACGGAAAGAATTATATATTCATCATTATTCTGTTTAAGGTTTAAACTCGGCGCCCAACAACAAGAAAAGTTGGCGCATCTGTTATTCGTTACTCTACCAGACGGGGAATTCCCATAGCTCAACATCCACAATTACATCACCCATTGCATAGATACAGAGATACATACGTATAAAAAATAAAGTTAGCCCTACATTAATCATTAACATATGAATTACTACTTAGGATAGGAACTTATAAACTAATATTCAGGTTACACCCTATCTAACTTAAAAATTACAGTACTTCTAAATACATACACGAATATCAAATGCGTGGCACTACACGGCTCCCACGTTCGGAAAACAAATTTTACCCAAGTCAATTTTCTATGACATGTGCATGGATGGAATGTTGTTACTCTTATAACTGCTATGAACACTTTGAATTTGGAAAGCTTTTCCCCACAATCGGTGGCACCTGTCGGTCCACATTAAACACCTGATGCATACCTCAGAAGGTCGCTTACTCACTACATTAGGAGGTATGATCACTCCTTACTCGAGATGTTATGAGGGAATTTATGCCCCAGTCAGCCTCAAGTTTTGGAGGATAGCTTGTCACTCACCTGAGCTCAACAAGGTCTCTCGAGATTGAGATCACCACGGGAGGCGCTTCCTTACAGTCTTCCATTCGCAATCACACTCACTCTGTCCTTTTGATTCCAGCTTTCCGCCCACAAGAGGTGAGCGCTCATTCTGTCCTGAAGACTCCACTGCCTCACAAACCGTGCTAACTGTAAGGTGAGGGGATTAATTACTCCCCTCGAAGTAAGGCACTTCCCGGTTCCAACAGGAACTCTTCTCTCTTTTCCTTTTTACACCCTCTCCTCGGGGATGAGTCCACCCGGAACATAACTTTAAGCAGTTATGTTTCACAACATTCGTCACATGCACTTATCTACTTTTCTAACACTCCTCTATAAGTCTCCGAGGGGCATTCCTCACTCGCGGTGGTAATCGCTCATCTTCGAGCTCCGGGGCGAGCTCCTGTTGCAGTGGTTCTAAGAGCCATTCCTCGGTACCGTAATATGGTTTTGCCTTTTCAGCAGCCCTTTGTATTTTTTTTCCACTAAATACATTTTCAATTATATAAACACTTCCATCTAGCAGCACTTCAATCACTTTATACGGGCCGTCCCATTTGGCATTCAGTTTTCTACAGGTACCCGGCTGTATGGTCTCTTTTTTCGCCCACACCAAGCTATTGACTTCAACCTTCTGGGCTCTCCTCCGCCTGTTGGCCACCTCCCGGTATCGCCTAGTCATCCGTTGGTTTATACTCTTTATGAGTGTGTGTGCTATTGCCAGATCGTCCTCCTCTGCATCCACGGAAGGCAATAAGGTACCAATGAGGCGAGGAGGATGGCGTGAGAAGGCATAATAAGGTTGTTGTCCCATGCTCAAGTGCACCGCTTGATTTATGACGGTTTGACATGATTGGAGCAGCTGAGGCCAACGCAATGGGTGTCCGTTGCAGAGAGATGCTAGGATGCTTTTCATAGTCCGATGCATCCTTTCAGTGGTGGAATTTCCCTGGGGATGATAAGGGGTGACGTAAAACAAGTCCACCTGGTTCCTCCGGCAGAACTTCTTGAACTCTCCACTCGCGAACTCTCCGCCGTTGTCCAGCACGATACTTCGTGGCATCCCAAAGTCGGTGAAGTATTGCCCAAGACAGTGTATGATGTGTTGTGTATGTTTATCCCTGAGGGGATAATATTTTACAAACCTACTATAATGATCTATCACAGTAAGGACATAGCGGTAACCCTGAGATCCAGCAACCATATCAGTCAAGTCAGTCCCGATACGTTCCAATGGTTTGCTTACAGGCAGGAAACCTTTCCAAGGTTGCTGCAACCCAGTTTCACCTTTGAATCTCTGACAAGTGGGACACTGTTTCACATACTCGCATACATCTACCTTTAGATTTGGCCAATAGAATAATTCTTCAGCTTTCTTAATGGATTTTTTCTGACCTAGATGTCCTGAGATTTCATGAGCGTGTTTGACAGCTTCTCTGATGATTGACTTAGGAATAACCAAACAATATTGGATGCTACCATCATTTGTTTCACGGGCAAAATATAATAGTTCGTCAATCAATGCGAACTGGCTCAACATAGCTTTCGGTAGTCTTTTAGTAGGGAGCTTCTCACTACGCAAGTACTTAACTAACTCATCCCACATGGGTTCTTCTCGTTGCTTATCTCTCATCTCGTCTCGACTAAATCCAAGCCAGTTGGTTTCTGACTGGTGGAATATCACTCTGACAGGTCTAGAAAGTTGATCGGTGACTACATTATATTTACCCTTGACGTGCTGCACGCTGTAGTCGTACTCACGCATCTCGAGAATCCATCGGTTCATACGTGGGGATTTGGTTTTTCGCTTAAAAATGCTAATAAGCGGTTGATGGTCTGTCAAGATAGTAAAGTGGGAACCCCACAAGTAATGGTGAAAGTTGCGGCATGTGAGAACGACTGCCAATGCTTCTTTATCTGTTGCGGAATATTTTCTCTCACAAGGGTTGAGCTTTTTGGAAAAGTAACCAGTAGGCAAGTTGGAGTTGTCTGGTTGGATCTGACTTAATACGCCACCAATATGAGTGTTGCTCGCGTCGGTGGTTACAATGAATGGTCGAGTCACGTTGGCTCTTACCAATACTGGCGCATTCACTAAGCTCGTCTTCAATTGATCAAAAGCGGATTGACACTCATCTGACCATTCAAACACTACTCTGGATCTGGTTAAGTTAGTAAGGGGAGCTGTTATTTTTGCGAACGAAGGTACATGTTTTCGGTAGAATCCGCACATTCCAAGGAATCTCCGGACTTCTTTTACTTTGGTGGGTCTTTTCATTTTGTTGATAGCCTCTATGTTCTTTGAGTCCAGTGTACTCCCGGCCGCTGAGATTTGATGGCCAAGAAAGGTTACTTCTTTTAACCCAAAAGTACATTTGCTTAAATTTAACTTGGCACCATTCTGTGTGAGTAAAGTGAATAATTGCTGTAAGCGACTCAACAACATGGGGAACTCATCAGCCCAAATTATCAAATCGTCCAAATAATTCTTTACCCAGCCTTGCTTCAACAATGGAGTAAGAATGTCCTGCATTCGTTGGGAAAATATGGCTGGTGAACATTCTAGTCCGAATGGTAAGCGCCTAAATCTGTAAAGTGTGACTCCATCACTGAATGTGGTTAAATCACGACTTTCCTCGTCCAGCATGATTTGAAAATATGCCTCACGCATATCAAGTCACATAGTAATTATGACCTGCGGCCTACTCGACTAATTCTTCCAGTCTGGGCAGTGGATAGATATCCGTGGCTAGATGTTGATTCACGTGGCGATAATCTGAACACATGCGTTTGCTGCCGTCCGGCTTGTTAACTAATACAATAGGAGATAACCAGGCAGCTGTTGATCTTTCAATAATTTCTCTCTCTTCCATGTCTTGCAACATTTCAGCGATCACCTGTTTAGCTTGTTCAGGGTATCGAGAGATCGGTCCATGGGCTGGGCTGTGGATCTGCTACTTGTGAACAGGGGGACCGCTGATGGTTCCTAGTTCTCCTTTTTCTAAAATGAAGAGGGGATGGTGTTGCAGAATTACGTTAGCTAATTCTTCTTGTTGAGCTGAATCTAAGTGTGGCCATGTCTGTTCGTCAATTAGTTTTCGGAGTCGTTGAACCCGAGTTCCACTTTCATCTGTTCGATCACTGGTAGGGATCAGGTCATTATGAATTTTGGTAACTGAGTTGATTGTACTTACAGGAGGGTCGTCAATGATTTCATATGAGCCTAGAATGGTACCTATTCGAAACAGTTTGTCTTGTTTGGCTCTATTATTGAGGGGCAAATAGACTAGGCCCTCTGAATTCACCTGTAATAAGTAAGGGTGACTATTATGACTGAAACGTGCTTGTGGGTAAAACAGTAAAGTGGTTTTAGGCTCCTCACTCACTGGCACGGCAATGAATTTGGTTTGATATGGGGTGAGTCTCTCTACTGTTACAAGATTAATTTGCTTCAACTGTTAAGGGTTCCTGACGGCTCTGATAGGGGTGGCCTGGACTCGCTCAACTTTTCCTTTCTGCCGTGGAACATAGTTCACGACATACGGGGCTCCTCCCCACATTAGTGCTCGTTGCGCACCATTCCAGATCAACGGAGATTGTCCAAGGACATCACATCCCAGCAACATTTCAGTAGTCAAGTAGGCGTTCGGAACGACTGGACACCACTGTTGATGAATTTTCTCATCTCCCACTCTGATATCTACTTTGACCATACCCAGGATACGGAGTGGCGCTCCTGTGACTCCCTGTAATCTCGGTGGATTTCTCCTTGTGTTTATTTCTGTTCCTAACTGCTTCGCGGTGGCCTCTTTAAGTAAGGTATATCCACTCCCTGTGTCAACAAGTTTCCACTATTTTATTATTCACGCTGACACTTATTGTGGGTGATGTTATACCTGCGGTTAGTCAAATAGCCTGATGGGGGAACTTTGTTTGAGTGGCGGTCTGCCTCGCATTTGGACTGGGTGGGTGAAATTTGTTATTGCTCTGCGTCGCTGCGCTGCGGTTTATGCACCCTGGGCAATCATCACTGCCTCTACGACATCCCAACCTACGGCAATCAAAACAGTGGCCTGGTGGTGGTTCGGCCCAACATTCTTGCAATGTGTGTGAACTCTTCAGACAATGACTACAGTATTTTCGCCTCGGTGTTACAGTAGATTGTTTTTGATTGAGTTGCTCTAAATTTGTTTTCAAATCTCTTAATTGAGCTCTCAACTCAGTCACTTCCTTGTCTGACTCGGATTGACAGTTATCATGGGATGGTCTTGGTGGAGTATCAACTACATTGGTATCTGAGGGATCTTCATTTTTATTGTCTCTCTCCGGCATTACATTAACTCTGGTGGTATACCTCTCTTCGAGAAGCTGCCTTACATTTTCGATCCTGTCAATGAATTTACGGAGTGGATATCCGTCATCAAGGTAAGCTTCCAATTTTTCCCTAGACTCGAGCGGAAGACCATACCACAGTTTCTTCTTGATCCGTTTATCTCGCGAGGGAAACTTTTCTTTTGGGAATTTTGTTTCGAGAGCCGCATGCTTACACATGAAATTATGTACAAACGCCTGGGGTGATTCCTCCCAGTCATAGGTCATGTTCTCTAACTCTTGCCAAGCTCGATCTACACTCAGCTCGATGGCAAACTCCGCATTCAAGAATTTTTTAAGCTCGGGCCATGACAGTGCAAAATGCTTCTTCTGATAATTATGAATAAAAGTGGCCAATTCGGAACCCATTCGACTCTTGGCAACCTGGATTCTGGTTGCGTTGCTGGTATGAGTTTGTTCCACCGCCTCACAAAACATTTCGAGGCGAGATGTGGCTTCTATCCCTTGCAGCTGATTTAATTCCAAAATTGGGGAATCGCGCGGTTTTGTGAGAAAGTGATGTGAACTCATCATGTGTGAACAAGGGGTCGAGTGTGAAAGCAGCGTTCTGTTAGTAGCACAGAACTGTTCCTCAGCCTCATCCAATTGAATGGTTACATGATCTCTCCCCACTTGTGACGGACGATCAGCTTCCGGCTGTGTCTGAGCAAACAACTGTCCATACAGAGATATGGTGACCCTAATGTACTATTCTTACAAAAAAAAAGGAAATTAAATTTTGAAATATTGTCTCTTTTTACCTTTCACTTCCCTTCATTTTCTCACCAACGCCACTAATTTGGGAATGATGAATATCCCACCGCTATTGCCACCAGTGTAAAGCTGGGAATTTTATCCCACCGGTATTCACCAGTGTAACGGTAAGAATTTACTATCCCCACCGTTATTGTTCATCCAGTGTAGTGCTAGTGATTTATAATCTTACCTGTTGTTGGTACTGATCAACTCATCCATGGATAATATAAGTGGTAATCGACTTAGTATAGTAGATGGTAAATATTTATGAAAAAGAAAGAATTGTGGTAGCGTTTGTAGTTTTTGGCCGAGCTTAGATTTAGTCAGTATCACGGGTGGTCGTCGTTCCCTCAGCGAAGGAATCCTGAATTGGAAGGGGAGTGAATTTGGCTTGAGGACATAATTTCCTTGATTAGGTACACCAATAAAGAAAAGAAAATGATATATACTTTAATAACTTGATGCTAGTTTCCACAAAACATTTTTAATTACATGACCCTTTTTAGTATGAGAGAAGATTGTACATGTTACCAGGGTTTTTTTTTGGATGATCATTCCTGCAACATTATTACCAGGCGAAACAATTTGATACATCCAAGCAATGTATGAAGTCATTGTATCAGATTTTCTTTTTGTAAGTTACTCTTGGGCTCGACAATAGCCTCAAGTCAGGGACCTTTTTACGAGCATGGGTTATCTGTTCGGGCTGGCATAGCCTCGAACCAATAAGAATGATTTACTTGTGTTCATTTTCATCCATATAATATACTCTCATCAGGCAATTTTCTAGAATCCAATATTAATTCAGTACTATTTACAGTTCATAATCATCATTGCTATATAATCACTAGAAACGCATAATCACTAAGAATTCGTAATCACTCGGGCTTGTTTAGCCTCGAGGTACTATTCAAACACTGTACAATCACCAAGAATACATAATCACTCGGGCTTGTTTAGCCTCGAGGTTCATTTCAAAAATTACATCATTGCTCACAGTCACTAAGTTCCCTTCCACACTTCTAACTTCCTTAGGGTATTATTTTACATGTGCACAGGGATTTGGAATCTCAATTTTACTCTTATAGATATCTAAATCTCACCATTGCGAACATTTTGAACCCTAGAAACAACTTCCGCAAATGAATATTAACGCGAAAAGAGATTTTTGAAAATTTTCCGAAAAATTACTCTCTACATAGTCTGGCGATACGTGAGACCCATCGCGGCTCGTGCCTAATGCATTGTGGTCCTATCTCGCATGTGTCTACCATCACGTCACGGTTCACGTGACTTATGGGTGGGGCTAAAGCATGTGTCTACTGTTATGTCACACGCTATCTGCTCATGCGTGAAGTTCAAACTGATACAACCGGCGCGCAAATTTGAATTTCAGATACGCTAGGGTCCCGCAGGATTTGAAAGTCAGTTCGTCTCCAGCCACGACCTGTGAAGCCTGCAAAATTACCGTAAGTACTTCAGGAGCTGTAAACTGGTGAGTAAAGGCATTATTTCGTATTTACACCCGGTTAGGTTAGGTTAGATGAGATTTGGTTAATGTCAGGGGGGTCTGGGGGGCGAAGCCCCCCAGTTATAAAGCACGGCCAGGGCTGGGGGGTCTGGGAGGCGAAGCCCCCCCCGTTAGCAAACACGGACTCCCTAAGGAGCTTAAAATTCCATTTTTCCGAAGGATTTTAGTGTTTTCGGTTTGAATTTAATAACAGTTTCAGTCGGAAATAACTCGGTTTTGCGTGTTTTCCCCACCCAAAACCCCACTTTCCCACAGGTCCCCCATTGTTCTTGGCACGGAAAAATAGAATTTTATGGCTTAGCTTAGTTTAGCTTAGGAGATAATGGTTTGCTGGTGACAGCGGGCAGGCATTTGTTGGTGCAAGGCGGTGGGGAGTAGGCCAGATGGCCCAGCGCGCAGCGGCCTGGCTGGTGAAACCGATGTATTTCTGATGGTTTTTGATGTGCTGTGAATTATTCTGACCTTCATTTCTATCGCAGATCAATATATTATGTGATTTCCCCCACCCAAAAACCCCGGGTTCGCCCATCTCCCCCATTCTTGTGGGGGGAAGGGGAGGTGGGGGATATCTTGAAATATACTGATTTGCGGCAGAAATGAAGGTCAGATTCGTTCAAAACACATCAAAAACTATCAGAAATACCTTGGTTTCACCAAAAAAGACGTCCCTGTGCACTTGTAAAAAATTACCTTCCTTAGTTACAAGAAAGAAAACGGTTAATGGTTTTGAATTTCGCTCTTCCGTTACCAGATTACATCACTTTCAAATTTCTATTTCTTATTTACAAAATAAAATTCACTTGATAGATCAATAATACTATTACATTTGGTTTATATAATAATTCATGGATAGTGTAGTGTGTGTATGCTCAAGTCCTTGGACAATACTATGGGAAAGTCTCATGCGCACACTGACGTCGCTGGTGTCTGTGGGCTGAACAAACGTCCGTTATATACGACGTCTGGCCCTCGAGTGAGCTCCTTGGGCATGCCACTGCTTAGTCAAATGAGGTGGTGTTTTTGAAATATGGTGGGTTTCAATTCTCTTTACAATTTATTTATCAGTGTACCCATGACGCCAGGACTTTTGATTGAATTGGGGAAAATTTGGGATTTATTCCTTACTCAATTTAGATACTGATTCTATCACTATCTCACTTTGAATCTGAGAGCAGCTCATGCCATCTAGTGACGGCCAAGACAAACGGGACCTTTAAATCCTCACAAATGACATTATTTAGGCTTTTTGGACTGTTAATCTTACATATTTGGGTTCTAGCAGCTTCATTAGTAAACATTTCACAACTAGGTTAAGGAAAGAATTATATATTCATCATTATTCTGTTTAAGGTTTAAACTCGGCGCCCAACAACGACAAGAAAAGTTGGCGCATCTGTTATTCGTTACTCTACCAGACGGGGAATTCCCACAGCTCAACATCCACAATTACATCACCCATTGCATAGATACAGAGATACATACATATAAAAAATAAAGTTAGCCCTACATTAATCATTAACATATGAATTACAACTTAGGATAGGAACTTATAAACTAATATTCAGGTTACACCCTATCTAACTTAAAAATGACAGTACTTCTAAATACATACATGAATATCAAATGCGTGGCACTACATCTGCACTGCCATACGTTCAATGAGAACAGTTAATATAAGGTAAACATTCAATGCCTTCATCACGTCATATCAAATAAATTATAATTATATTATATCGTGCTAAGAATGATGTAAAACGAATAACAGAACGTAGTGATAAATCAGAAGTTAACAGTTACTTTCCCGATTTGAATGAATGTGAAATGTATTACTCCGCGCGCGGTGGGTAGTAGGCCTTTACTGTAACTCCGTGTTCCTGATTTATTTGTTTCCCAGGATTTCAAATACAGATGCTCTAGTTTTGAAGACTAGTTAAGGAAAATTCTTGTGACTGCAATACACTGCCTTATTTTCAAATGCTATGTTGATTGTTGCTGTTGTTGAAAGATTCCCTGTACATAAAGTGCAGACCGGGCCATACATTAGCCCGGTCAGTGGTGTATGGGCTGATTAAAAAACAGAAAGTGGGGAGGACAGGACCTGGGGATTGCCCAGCACACACGTCCTGTCTCCTGACTGGCTTTGTGGTGTGTGTGCAGCAACAATAAGTATGCCATAACAATGAAATTGTTCTTCGTAATGATGCCCTACCTGCGGTAGCAGCAAGACCATACTGCCTTTTATTCCGTCTTCCTCCCGCCAGTAATAATTATAATTAGCAACTTTATTCCCAACTGATGCAAAATTATTTTTACTTGCAAGAAGGTGTGACAGCTTCTGCCTTTTTCTCTTACACTAGGCAATAAACAGGACCAAAACATGAGTTCATGAACTCTTGCAATGCAAAAGCACACTCTTTACTCCATCTTTTAATCTTAATATCTGTCTTTTTAAATAAACTGTAATGTCCTGCTGAACAGAAAATGCTGATTTGGAAGTTTTGAACTCAATGATTTGTTTATGAACCTCTGCATTTTATAACTCTTGCTAATCGATTATGCACTGAGGATATCAGACTATGACAGAAGTCAGCATTCTCCACGGAGCTCCGACTCTAAGCAAATTTCGAGGTTCTTTTTTTATACTTCTTTCACCGATAGCTCTCTGGCTTATATTAAATAATCGAGATTTTTTCTTAATGGAAAACTGGCCAAAGACAGTGGAATAACTGCATGTCTTTGAGTAAATGTTATCTCCTTTCGTGCGTGTTGATCGAAACATTTAAAATAGCTTACTGGCTTACTCCGCCTTCCCGCTTTCTGTCGTCGTCCATGGAGACATCGGAAACGGAAATAAATGACTTTAAATTATTCCCTAGTATTGTAACGGGAATTATTTTATAAACTAATTACTAATTTTAATTGTTTATTGAAGCTCCCTTTCGTTCAGTCTCACACTAAAAAATTATTGCGTGTTACCGTACTAGACTTGAACTCCACAAATTATTCCTGACCGTCCCTGAGCGATAGTTGTGAAATTTCAATTAGTTCCGTTTAGCATTTCCCATTATCGTAACTAACGAACTGCTTCCTACGATTTTGAAATATACAGGTACTTTGGCATTGATTTATTGTTTTTTGTAACAATTTTACGTATTAGGTTTCACCTCGTAGAGATATAAGGAAGAGTATGTGCACTATCGCTGACCGAAAACTTCTGGATACTCCGCCGTCACTTCTTAGGCCAACTGTACCACCTGCAGAGGGAGAGGGTGAACTGTAAGAATCGACCTGGCGAGTGAAGTTTGTTCCTGACCTCTCTACAATTGTTTTACCTACATCCATTATTTTGTCTCCTGGTTTAAAGCCAACTTGTAGTGCTATTTGTTTTTGGGAGTCCGAAAGCCAATTGAGAAATCTAAAGTAACCAAACAAGTCTGCAAAATTATTTAATGTAATCATGATCCCATTGTGTTCTGTTACCCATTGAGTACCACGGAATAATTGGCGCAACTCTGAACTCGTCGCCCGCATGGTAGCAGCTGCCTCAATTACTTTTGTATGTTTGGGATGTACCTTCATGTCTTCCTGCATTTGCTTGAGGAGATTAGTTAATCCTATAAGGGACGCAGAATTGGAATGTTGGCAACAGTATTGAATGAGTCGTTGGCTAAACGTGTCAAACGTTTGACAATCTTCGAAGTGCCCCGCACGAATAGCGGCTCCTATTAATGATCTGCCATGGTGAAGTCGACTGAGAAGGTATGAAGCCTTCAAGGGTTCATTGACAATCTGGCGATTATTGAAGGTTGTTTTCGATCTCGTTGAGGAAATCGTAAATCGTAACAGTACTATCCTCTCCTGTAAATTTGGGCCTATTCACATCATCTAAATATATGGATTGTGGAAGTGGAGGGTTCTAAGTCGCCATCGTAAGAAGAGAGTGAGACGGTGTGTGGGAAGTGTCGTCGCGGCAGTGGTGTGTGTATGTGTAGTAGTAGGGAGGGATAAAGACTGTGGAGAAGACTGAGTGGTTTCAGGAGAATCAGTTGGAGAAGATGATAGAGTATCTGGAGATAATATATCTGGATTTAGGGTAGGAGTAACAGGTGTAGTAGAAACAGGTAGGGAACTTACGGTTGGTTTGGTATAAGATCTGCCACTGCGAAGATTTACATTATCACTACATACAGCGTTCTTTGTGCTACCGTCAGGTTCAATAGGTGAGAGATCTACCCTTTTAAAAAAGGACATTAACAGAGTAGGAAGTAAGCAAATAAAACTAAATGAACAAATGGATGAATAAATGAGAATAAATAAATAAAAGTATTTGTAATCTGTGAAGAAATGATTTATATACAATGAATATGAGTGAAAATGAATGCGTTATCTATAGCTGAGTATGAGTGGGAGAAAATGGGATGAAGTAGGAGTGAGTGAACGATTCTGACTGAATGAAAAATGAGGGACAAAAATGCAATGAATGGATGAAAGTAAATGGTGAAAATATCACAATCTATAGAGAGAGCTTGGCTTCTCTGTAGAAAGGGATTAATCAATGTGATGGAATGAGGAATTGCATGAAAATGCAGGTAAGAAATACTTTGTAGCGAGATGTGGTCTTGTCCGAAGGCTGAAGAAAAGTGAGGCACTCGTCTCCTCGTGATTGGGTGGAAGTGTCCGTGACGTCACTGGGTGCGGCTCACCACTGGGCAGAACGAGAAGCTGATAGGAGCAGGAGACTGTGACGTAACTCGGTGTGACTGGCCACGCTCCCTGGGTGACGTCGGTGTGTGTGGTGGGTGGGGTTAACGATGACGTAACGGCTTCGGGCGGCGGTTGGGGGCTGCTTCCTGGAGTGGGGTCTGGGGTGGAGTTTGTGGGGGCTGAAACTAACCGTTACAGCAGGCTGGACAGGAACACAGGCAGGCAGGCAAGGCAGGTTGTAGGTTGATAGGAGCAGGAACTTAGTGTTGTTCACTGGTTGTGGTGGCGTGGTGATAGGGGGTGGCGTTGATGTGGAGGAAATTCCCAAAATTACATCAAAACTGCCAGAACGATTCCACACCAAGACTGCAAACAGGGCTGGAGACTAGGGCGGAGATAGGCTGTGTCGTCGTGGGAAGAGCAGCAGACAGTAGCGTGGGAAGACAGACACAGCAAAACCGGCCCACAGAAGACGTAATTCACTATTATCCCACTCGCTTTCCACCAAATGTTAAAGCTGTCGATGGCCCCCTTTACATCACTTGCAGGTAAAGGCAAAGTCTTGTAGTAGTTTTCTGACAATATATTAAACACAGTCTTGAATCAATACAGCAGTACCGGACAACTCCATGTCCTTCCCCAGACCCGTTTGGACAGCTACTGATCGCCGGTTGCCACCGGCTAGAGAGAGAGAAGCGGTGCGACTCGGAAGTCGTGACTCATACCTCGTAGACATAACACTGAGCGAGCGTTGACGCCCTACTTGGATCCTACTTACAATTACTTAACTACTTACATACTATATTTACATATTAAATAATATCTACAAAAAGGTTACAAACAAATAAGAGAAATTAGATTGAGAAAAATCGTGAAAAATGAGAAAAATGGATAAGAAAAATGATGGAAAATAAGGAAATGATAAAAAATAATAATAAAAATTACGAAAATTGATGAAAAATACAGCACTTTATTTTGAAATGCAAATTTGAAGAGGATGGGATTTTTTTTTTTTTTTTTTTTTTTTTTTTTAGTGAGGGCAGATTGGGGGGATTACAACGTTGAGATTGAAGTACGATCGATTAAATCTTAACTTAAAATCAGTGGTCAGTAGGAGTGAGTGTAACCAGAACATCCCAGTTAATCCCTTTCCACTTTAAGAAGGAGGCTTGGGGATTAATTGCACCGAGAAGG
>NC_137069.1:17510253-17537753 GCF_032717465.1 Coenobita brevimanus
GCACGGAGTACAGGAGTATAGGTGATTATTTATGACCACGACTGTACAAAAGGATATTAACCACCCATATCCAAAAAATAAATCGCTAAGGAAGAGGTGTTAGGGATCTTAGCTTAATAAAATCGTCTGGGATAGAGGACTAGAGTTGGCCCAAGGATGAGATGGTTGTTTTCCGTATTTCTTTTTATTTTTTTATTTACTCACAAGCATTCATATTTCTCTCTCTCTCTCTCTCTCTCTCTCTCTCTCTCTCTCTCTCTCTCTGTTTACATTTAATTTTTTGCCTCTACTTTATCCTTAGGTAGAGAAAGAGAAATTAATGATGATGGTGAAGATGATGATAATAATCATCATCATCATCATCATCATCCGAACATCCTTTCCCACCCATGGGCAGGGTGAGGAGTAGCAATGTCCAGACAGCACAAACTTGCCCAATCCAAATAGGCCACACTTCCATTCACTCATCATTCAAGCCTCCGGAATCCTGGTTCTACCGTATACGCCAAAAACATTCACCACATTCTGCAGCTTCACACAGCGTATCCAACTGAGTCAATCCTGACGCTGCCATGCTCACAAGGGGTGCCAAAATCCCTGATCATGCACTTCTGACAACATTCCTCCAGCCAGCTCGATCTCTTGTCAGTTCCCTAGTCTCACTGACTTCCAAACCTCTCTTCCTCACACACTCATCCACCATATCTCTCCAGCTTCTCCTTGGCCTACCTCGCCTCCTCCTTTCCTCAGATTCGCTCAGGTATATCTTTTTTACCACTCTATTGTTATCCATTCTTTCCACATGACTATACCATCTCAGGAAACTCTCTTCGATTCTGGTGTCCACCGACTTCCTCACTCCACACTTTTCACGAATCACATTATTTCGTATTCTATCCACCCTTTGTACTCCACATATATGCCTCAGCAGTCCCATCTCCACTGCTCTTACTCTTGACTTTTCATTTTCATGCCACACCATAGTCTCACACCCATATGTTAGAGTTGGCACTAACACTCCCTCATGTAAGCCTCGTGCAGCTGCTACACTCAAAGCTCTGTTTCCTATCAAGGCCTTCACTGCACCAGACACTTTTCTTCCTCTACTTTCAACTTCTTTTGCACATTTTCCTCTCTTTTCTATCATTGTACCCAAGTATTTGAACTCTCTCACCAATTCCAGTCTCTCTCCATTCACTCTGACATCACATTGGAAGTCACCTTCTCTCTCAGTAACCATCACTTTACTCCTCTCTACATTTACTCTCAAGGAACGACGCTCACAGACATCAGCAAGACTCTGCACTAGCCTACCAAGTTCTTGTCCGGTATTTGCAAGCAGTACTGCATCATCAGCATACAACAAATTTGAAATATTCCATCCATCACCATTCATTACCAGCGCAGTCCCTCTCTTCATTACTTGTGTTTTTACTTCTCTCATCACCCCATCCATATATATATTGAACAACCAAGGGGACATCACACAACCTTGTCGCACGCCCACACCGATCGTGAACCACTCACTTAGATGCCCATTAACCCTTACACATGCTTCGCTACCATCATAAAAACTCTTCACAGCATCCAACAGCTTACCATCTCCATCATACATGCGTAAAACTTTCCACAATCCCTCTCTGTCTACTTTGTCGTATGCTTTTTCCAGATACATGAATGCCATAAACACATTATGGTCCTTCTCACAAGCCTTCTCTGCTAACTGTCTCACTGCAAATACTTGATCCACACATCCTCTGCCAATCCTAAAGCCATCCTGTTCATCACTCACTAGGACTTCTGATATCTCTTACTTTTTCTATAATAATTCTTCCATATACCTTCCCTACCACACTCAATAAACTTATGCCACGATAATTCTTGCACTCACTTCGCTCACCTTTATTTTTGTACAGGGGTACAATCACAGCCTTTTTCCACTCTGCAGGCACAGTTTCACTCATCCATGCCTTCTTACATATCTCCAACAAGCACTTCATTCCACTCTCTCCATTACACCTAAGCATCTCTGCATACACCTCATAAACCCCAGCTGCTTTCCCATTTTTCAGCCGTTTCACAGCGCTCTTCACCTGTGCGAGTGTCACGTCTCCTGGCACTGCATTCCTTCTCTGCACACCCCTCAAGCCAATCATGTTTACAGCCGCTCTGCTCTCTCTATTCCCATTCATCAGACTTTCAAAATATTATTTCCATCTGGTCCTTACTTCATCTCAGTGGGATAGTAACCTACCACCTGCATCCTTCACACCATCACATTTCTTTCCGCTTTCACCTCTGCATTTCCGCACCTCTTTCCAGAATAATTTCCTATTTCGCATTCATTTTTCTTCCCAGATCATCATTTACCTCCTTCTTCTTCCTCTTCACTAGTCCCTTAAAGTGCTTCTTGCTCTCGATATACTCAGTTCTTAATTCAACTAAACCCCTATCCTGTAACCACTTCAGCCACTTCTTCCTCTTTTCCTCCATTGCTCTCTCAACCCCCTCATCCCACCATGCCGTACCCTTCTTTTTTGTTGATACTCTTGCCACACCACACATCACTTTAGCATTCCTAACTAAGCAATCCCTATATGCATTCCACAGGCTGTCCAGATCCAATTCATTCCAGTTCACTGATTCTAACTCGTCCTCTACTTTGGTCCTGTAATCATCTATCATTTCTTTGATCCTCAGCTTCTCAACTTTCAGTCTTTTGCCCTGACTGCTCATCTCTCTCTTGATCCACCTCACTCCTCTCAGCTTGACCTTGCATACCACGATCATACGATCTGACAGACCTCCACATTGTCCTCTCACAGCCCTCGTATCAGCAACCATTTCCATCATCGACCCCTCTACGAGCACGTAATCAATCAGGCTTCTTTCCACACGATCCTTGTTTCCTCTATATCATGTATATTTATGTTTTTTTTGTTTTTTTTTTATGCGAGGAAGAAGGAACCAAAGGCCATGAGCCCACAGTAACAGTTCCCTCAAAGAGAAAAACAAAATACAATAGAGAGCCAAATTCAAGATCCGATCATTTTGAGATGCCTGGACACACTGCGTTTGAAAGACTGGAGATCATAGGCAGCAGGAAATACAGACAGAGGGAGACAGTTCCAGAGCTGACCTGTTGCATAAATGAAAGACTGGGAGTAACGGTTAACTCTTGCATTAGAGAGTTGGACAGAAAAGGGATGAGAGTTTCCTGCCAGACGGGTGCTAAGCGCCCGTCGTAGAGGCGGAGGAATGCAAGCAGACAGTTCAGAGGAGCAGTGACCATTAAAGCAGCGATAGAAAAGAGATAAAGATGCAACAGTGCGGCGAAGAGACAGAGGTTGAAGGGAGTCAGTAAGAGGAGGAGAGTTAATGAGACGAAAAGCCTTTGACTCCACCCTATTGAGAAGGGCTGTATGTGGGGAGCCTCCCCACACATGAGAGTTGTACTCCACACAGGGGCGGATAAAACCCCTGTATAGAGTCAACAATTGTGCAGGGGTAAAGAAAGAGCGAAGTCGGCTTAGCACACCCAATCTCTTGGAAGCAGATTTTACAAGAGATGTAATATGATCTTTCCAAGATAAGTCCCGAGTAAATGAAATCCCAAGCATGTTCAAGGATGATGCAGGATTAAGCTGAATATTATTAAACATCAATGGGTATACCTGTGGAAGATTTTGTCGTGTTGATAGGTGCATCTTTGTGTTTGAAATACGAATTACAAATGCACAACCTCCTCTCCTGACATACATCCTTTAGTCGATTCCCATCATCATTTTCTCCTGGTACTCCATAACAACCCATTATGTCATCCCCAGGACAGTGCCTACTCTTCCGTTCATATCCCCCATCACGATCACATTATAGTTCCTGGGCATTTCTCCCACTACTTTACCCAGCTCATCCCCAAACCTGTCTCTCTCTCTCTCTCTCTCTCTCTCTCACTCCTGTCCTCACACGGTGCATACACTACAATAACTGTCACCTTCACTTTCTCAGACTTGAACTTGACATTGTTACATAGCCTATGATTTCATCATCCTTTGTATAACTCTAACATACAGTATGCTGCATGTTTGACCACGATTCGCCTCGTGGCTTCCATAGTGACCAGGCTTGCGTGTTCTACCTCACTCCCCCCTTCTCCCCCTTATAGTAGAGTAAGTCGTTCTTTCTGTTGTTCAGAGCAGGAGTGTCAACTCTTTGTCCCCTATGGCTTCATTTGCGCGTCCTTCTTACAAGTTGTATCAAGCTCTGCCGGCCCCTATATCATGAGCTCAGTCTCTGCATTAATTGCCACTTAGATCTACTCCTCATTTTGTTCACATCTCTGTCCTCCCCTGTATAGTGTATTATTATTTTGTGAGTACTCAGGAAGTCTCCAACCATCTAGCTGCTGTATAATTTGAGTATAAGTGTTGTTACCATTTTTCTTGTACTGTATGGCCTAGGGTGTTAATTCGTAGGCCTGGTAAGGTTTTTGTGATTCATGTAGAGTTTTTAATGTCAGCTAATAATAATATTTTGTATCTCTAATAATATTATATCTTGCATTAACTGAGCATTATCCGGTTTTCTCATTTTATCAGGGCTGACTTAGATAATTTTACTCTTGCTAATTTCGTGTTATAGAGGCTATTGCAGTTAACCATATATGTAACCTGTTTTGCCATTACATTATCCTTATGAGTCCTGAATGTTTAGTTGTTAGAGCAATAAACTTTAACTTGTAATTTTACCTAAGTCTTTTGTTTTGAACCTGGAACTTTGTGGGACAGTAGTGATTTTAGTATTCTCACTTGAAGTGTTCATTATCCCTCTTTGTTCCGTAACATAAATTTGGCGACCTCTTATTAGGAGTAGACTGTAGCACCAGTCGAGCAGGGCAGTACTCCCGAGGTGGATGGAAAGCTGATGAGAGGGAGTGCTCGAGCTCCCGCTTCATCAGCACTCAGGACTAGTTCCTGACCATCTCCCTTTGCTGAACTTTTTCAGTGTCTCAGTTACACAGAGAGTAGGCCAGCATGCTCTCCAGTACAAATTTCTCTAACTATCTACACCAAACTACATGCACAGTGCACACTACACTTCCTATTCAAAATTCAACAGAATGGCATCTCTTCATCAAGCCTCGGAGTCCCCGGGGGGGGAGGGAACCATAAATACCCACACCATCCGCCCCTCTCCCGATGACGACTCGAGGTGCCTGGAACCACTGTTTGACTCTCTTCTTCTTCATTTCTGCAACATTCGCGGCCTTTCCTCTAACTTTCGCTCTGTTGAGCACCACCTCTCCTCCTCTAAACCTCACCTTCATTTTCTAACGGAGACTCAGCTGTCTGAGGCAACTGACAGCAAACCCTTTTCTGTATCCTCCTACTTTCTCTATACTCATTTCAAAGCCAAAGGTGGCTGTTGTGTATATATACGCAACGACTTATCTTGCTCTCGTGTTCCTGAACTCGATTCTTCTGAATTCTCTACACTCTGGCTTCGGCTTTCCTGTCATTCTCTGACTAAATATATCTGTGCTGTTTACTTATCCCCGAATTCTACTATCAAAAATTCTTCAACTATCTTACTTCTATGATGGAACACATTCTATCCATTTCTCCTTTCTCTGAAATCACCATTCTAGGAGATTTCAATGTTCACAACCACCTTTGGCTCTCCTCTCCTTTCACGGATCCACCTGGTGAACAAGCCTACATCTTTTCTATCCTTAATGACCTAGAGCAGCTTGTACAGCACCCTACCCGTATCCCTGACCGCCTTGGAGAGAGCTCCAACATACTTGACCTCTTCCTCACAACTAATCCTTCTGCTTACTCTGTTAATCTTTTCTCTCCGTTGGGCTCCTCCAATCACAACCTTATTACCTTAACCTGTCCTATCACTCCGGTACGGTCTGTGGTCCCTCCAGGGAAACGTCGTCTGTGGCATTTTGGAGCTGCAGACTGGGAGGCCCTCAGGCAGTACTTCTTTGATTTTCCCTGGAATGATTATTGCTTCCATGGCCGGGAGCCATCTGAGTGTGCCTTGCGCATTACAAAGGTTATTCTCTCCGGCATGGAAGCATACATTCCATTCTCATATCCTTTGACTAACGCAAGAAAGCCTTGGTTTAATCACGCTTGTTTTAATGCTGTCCGCAACAAGGAGAGGGCCTACAAAAGGTACCGAAGCCAACCCACCCCTAAATCACATCATCTTTACGTTTCTGCCCGGAATTGTGCTAAGTCTGTTCTTCGCACTACTAAAAATAATTTCATCCATACTAAATGCTCTCAACTCTCCAACTCGAATTCTTCCCGCTCCTTCTGGCATCTTGCCAATAATCTTTCTAACAACTTTACCTCATCATCCTTCCCTCCTCTTTTCTACTCTGATGGTTCTGTAGCTATTTCTTCTACTGATAAAGCAGATCTCTTCGCACAGACTTTCTCCTCCAATTCCACCTTAGACGATTCCGTTGCTGTTGCTCCATCACTTCCCCCCTCTGACTTCCTCATGGCTGACATTAAAATTTCTTCAGTTGATGTATTTTCCGCCATCACTGGCCTCAGTACTAACAAGGCATATGGGCCTGATGGGGTCCCTCCTGTTGTTCTCAAGAACTGTGCTTCTGTGCTTACACCCTGCCTAGGCAAACTCTTTCGCCTTTGTCTGTCAACTTGTACCTTTCCTTCTTGCTGGAAGTTTGCTCTCATTCAGCCAGTCCCAAAGAAGGGTGACCACTCCCAACCCTCCAACTATCGTCCAATTGCTTTAACGTCCTGTATTTCAAAAGTTTTCGAGTCAATTCTCAATAGAAAAATTTTAAGGCATCTTTCCTATCACAACCTTCTTTCCGATCATCAGTACAGGTTCCGTCAGGGACGCTCCACTGGCGATCTTCTCACCTACCTTTCAAACTCCTGGTCATTCTCCTTTCGGGACTTTGGTGAAAGCTTTGCCATTGCACTTGACATCTCAAAGGCTTTCGATCGAGTCTGGCATAAATCTTTAATTTCCAAACTGTCCTCCTACGGTTTCTATCCTTCTATTTGTGCCTTCATCGCTAGCTTCCTTTCTGGTCGTTCTATAGCCGCTGTTGTAGACGGCCATCGTTCTTCTCCTAGATCTATCAGCAGTGGTGTTCCTCAGGGCTCTGTCCTATCACCAACTCTCTTCCTTTTATTCACCAATGATCTTCTAAGCTGTACATCTAACCCTATCCACTCATACGCTGATGACTCCACCCTTCACCTTTCCATTCGGTTCCCGCAACGCCCATCTCAACAGTTACTTCAACAAACAGGGGATGAGGCTATGGCACACCTAATGTCTGACTTGGCTCGTATCTCTGACTGGGGTAAAAATAATATGGTTGTTTTTAATGCATCTAAGACTCAGTTCTTACACCTATCAACCCAACAAAATCTTCCACAGGTATACCCACTAATGTTTAATAATATTCAGCTTAATCCTGCATCATCCTTGAACATGCTTGGGATTTCATTTACTCTGGACTTATCTTGGAAAGATCATATTACATCTCTCGTAAAATCTGCTTCCAAGAGATTGGGTGTGCTAAGCCGTCTCCGCTCTTTCTTTACCCCTGCACAATTGTTGACTCAATACAGGGATTTTATCCAACCCTGTGTGGAGTACAACTCTCACGTGTGGGGAGGCTCCCCACATACAGCTCTTCTCAATAGGGTGGAGTCAAAGGCTTTTCGTCTCATTAACTCTCCTCCTCTTACTGACTCCCTTCAACCTCTGTCTCTTCGCCGCACTGTTGCATATTTATCTCTTTTCTATCGCCACTTTAATGGTCACTGCTCCTCTGAACTGTCTGCTTGCATTCCTCCACCTCTACGACGGGCGCTTAGCACCCGTCTGGCAGGAAACTCTCATCCCTTTTCTGTCCAACTCTCTAATGCAAGAGTTAACCGTTACTCCCAGCCTTTCATTTATGCAACAGGTCAGCTCTGGAACTGTCTCCCTCTGTCTGTATTTCCTGCTGCCTATGATCTCCAGTCTTTCAAACGCAGTGTGTCCTGGCATCTCAAAATGATCGGATCTTGAATTTGGCTCTCTTCTCTTGTTACTGCGGGCTCATGGCCTTTGGTTCCTTCTTCCTCGCATAAAAAAAAAAAATATTCAGGATATTATCATAAGGATATTGCTTGATATTTTGCGACTGTGATTTATTCATGATGTCTACTATTACTACGCTTGATGAAGCCGTAGATTTTTTGTCAAATGTGCAAACAGTGTGTGATGTAGAAAACAGAACAAAGAATGAACTTAAGCTTGTTGCTCAACAATTGGGAATTGCTGTTCGCTCTCATCATTCTAAACATCAAATTGTTGACATGATTAATGAAAGCTTGTTTAATGTAACTCCTCCATCTGAGCAAACGTAGATTGAAATACCTAAGTTACAGCTAGCCCTGCAGGAGGCTTGTGCTAAGGAGGCTGAGTTTCAGGCTCGTCCTAAGGAGGCTGAGTCTCAGGCTCGTATTCAGGAGTCACAGGCACAGGCTCAGGCACAAATTGAACTTGCTAGGATTCAGGCAGACCATGAGTATCGCATGAAACAAGGTGGAACTGGATCATCAAGCTCTGATGATTTTGATGTGGCTAAAAATGTTAAACTTGTCTCTCCTTTTATTGAATCTGATTTAACAAAGTATTTTCAGTTGTTTCAGAGGGTAGCTACAGGTTTTAATTGGCCCAATAAGTATTGGCCAGTACTCCTTCAAACTGTTCTCACCGGTAAAGCTCAACTAACTTATGCATCTTTGCCTCAGGATCAATCTGATAATTATGATGTAGTTAAGAGCTTGATTCTTAAGGCCTATGAGCTTGTTCCTGAAGCCTATAGAGTAAAATTTAGGACAACTTATAAGCAAGATAAGCAATCCCATGTTCAGTATGCAAAAATCAAAGATCTGTTAGAGCAGTGGTTAAATTCTAAGAATGTAAATTCTGATTTTGATAAATTTAAGCAGATGATTTTGCTGGACTTCAAAAGGTTTATTATTAAAGATGTAAGCCTATATCTTGAGAAAAGAATAGATATTTTGTGTGATGCTGCAGTTTTAGCTGACGAATATGTCCTCCCTCACAAGAGATATTCTAAAGAAAAAAGGAAAGCTGAGAGTAAGTACATTGCCTCTACTCAGAGTACAGGTAACAGGAAAGAGAATAAAGATGATGTTTCTCAGGAAGTAAATACCAGCTCCACCTCTAGATTTCAGAAAAGTAAATGTACTTATTGTAGTAAGCTTGGTCATACTACGGAGAAATGTTTCAGGAGACAGCGTGATGTGAACAAAAAGGAGTCTTTAAATATTCGGTCCATTGGTCTAGTGTCCACCCTTGAGAGTTCCCAAAATTCTTTAACCGAGTTAACTGAACCTGCTTTGAGGTAAATTAAATTCTCATGATGAAGCTCCTCTTTTGAGCAGTAACGTGGGTGACACTCTCAAGAGTTCATGTGCTAATTTCCTGTCTGATGGTTTTGTCAGTCATCTGGACAGTAATGACAGGAAATCAGTTAAAATATATCGTGATATAGGTGCTTGCCAATCCCTAATGCTGACCAGTATTCTAGGCTCTAATGTTAATTCCTCTGATGAAACTGTATTCTTAAAAGGTGTAGGGAATAATTACTTCTCTGTCCCTCTGTGCAGACTGAATTTAGAGTCTGGTTTTGTTAATGGTTCCGTTATGGTTGGGTTGGTTGAGACACTCCCAATGTCAGGTGTAACTTTCTTCCTTGGAAATGATATTGGTGGAAGTTAAGTGTGTCCGGCTCCTCAGTTGTCTAGTGAACCAGTGACTGCTACCCAAGATTGTGATATCCCTGAGGTGTTCTCTGCATGTGCCGTAACTAAGGCTAAGTCTAAAGTTACTGGTGATTTAGAGGATAATGATGATGATGATGTTATCCTAGCTGACACTTTTCTTGCTAATTTGGGCCACTCACCAGATAAGGCAGTACCCCGTAGTGTTGACAATTTGTCTCGTGAAGAGTTGGTTGAGTTGCAGGTTCCTGACCCTGAGTTGAAAGGTCTAGCTAACTCTGCTTGCAGTGAGGAAGAGTCAGCTGGTGCTTCTACTTGTTATTATATAAAGTCAGGAGTACTTATGAGGAAGTGGATACCCCCAGCAGCATCAGCCGACTGTGAATGGGAGGTTGTACATCAAGTTGTCATCCCTCGTGTTTGTAGGCAGCATATCATTAGACTGGCTCATGATTCCAGTTTGGCAGGACACCCTGGAGTAAGGAAGACTGTGGCATACATTTTGAAACACTTCTACTGGCCAGGTATCTCCAGAGATGTTTCCTGGTATTGTAAGTCTTGTCACACCTGTCAAGTTGTGGGGAAGTGCAATCAGACCAAAAAGGTTGCACCTCTAGTTCCCATTCCTCCTTTTGAGGCGCCATTCACCCGTGTGTTGGTGGATATTGTGGGCCCTGTTCCTAAGACTTCTTCAGGATTTTCTTATGTGTTGACCCTGATTGATATGCCTACTCGTTATCCTGAAGCCATTCCACTTAGAAATATCTCAGCAAAGAACGTGGTTAAGGAAATGCTAGGGTTCTTCACCAAGTTTGGTCTGCCCAAGGAGGTACAGTCAGACTGGGGAAGTAATTTCATGTCAAATGTTTTCAAGCAGTCTCTGAAAGAGTTGGGCATCACCTAGATCATGTCTTCAGCTTACCATCCCCAGACCCAAGGAGCGATGGAGAGATATCATCAAACACTCAAATCGATGCTCAGGAAATACTGTTTGGAACATCAGAAAGACTGGGATAAAGGTCTTCCATTCGTTGTATTTGCCGCAAGAGAATGTCCAAATGAATCACTGGGCTTCTCACCCTTTGAACTACTGTTTGGCCTTGAAGTAAGAGGACCCCTTAAGCTACTCAAGGAATGCTGGCTGTCGGAGGAAGATGACGTCAACCTGCTGGAGTATGTGATGAAGTTCAAAGAACGGCTGTCCACTGCTTTACAGCTGGCGAGAGAGAATTTAGGAGCTGCTCAGAAGATGAAGACTTGGTATGATAAGAAGTCCAGGTTACGCCCCTTTTAGCCAGGAGATCAGGTTTTGATTCTCCTACCAGTGCATGGGCAACCTCTTCAAGCCAAGTTTAGTGGTCCTTATTTCGTGGAGAAGAAACTCAGTGATGTCAACTATGTCATCGCCACACCAGATCATGGAAAGAACAAGCAACTTTGTCACATCAACATGCTAAAATTATATCACAGGCGGGACGAAAATAACCCAGTCTGCACTGTAGCTGTTCCACCCGAGTCTGCAAGTGAATTTCTCCCATGCAGCATGAGCCTGAGTGATAGTTTGGGGAAGAATCCTGATATCATGAATGATCTCCAGACTAAGGTTTCTCATCTACCTCCCGAGGAAAGGCAGGAGTTTTCGGCATTACTGCAGGAGTACCCGCAAGTGTTCCGTGCCACTCCAGGAAGAACCACTATGTTGATGCATGATGTCGATGTTGGAGACGCAAAGCCAATTAAACTGCCTCCTTACCGTGTGAACCCAGTGAAAGTTCCTCTCATCCAGAAGGAGCTTGGCTACCTGTTGGACCACAAGATGATTGAGCCATGTCAGAGCGAGTGGAGTTCTCCTGTCACTCTAGTCCCTAAGCCAGGGGAGTCACAGCGGCTTTGCATCGACTACAGACGTGTTAATCAGATAACCAAAAAAGACACTTACCCTCTCCCTCGCGTAGAAGATTGCATAGACAAGATCGGAAAGGCTAGGTACATAAGTAAGTCTGATTTGTTAAAGGGATACTGGCAAGTACCTATGACTGAACGTGCTAGGGAGATCTCATGTTTTGTAACACTAAGAAAGACTTTTGCATGTTCTGTAATGCCATATGGTATGAAGAATGCACCACCCACTTTTCAGAAGCTCATGAATGTTGTAACAGAGGGTTTGGCAGGGTGTGTTGTTTATATTGATGATGTATTAATCTTCAGTGACAACTGGAAAGATCACCTATGCCATGTCAGTAAATTTCTTGAGCATTTGGTTCAGGCTAATCTTGTAGCTTATTTATCGAAGTTTGAGTTTGGTCAAGCTAAAGTTCAGTACCTTGGGTACGTAATTGGTGATGGACATGTTGCACCACCAGGAGCTAAGGTTCAGGTTATAAGTGATCTTCCCAGACCTAAAAGTAGGAAAGAGCTAAAAAAGATTTTTGGGAATGGTAGGTTATTACAGGAGATTTGTTCTTAACTTTTGAATTCTTGTATCATCACTTACAGACCTACTGAAAAAGGGAGTTAAAATTGTCTGGACCGATAACTGTGAATCCTCTTTCAGTAAACTTAAAACTATTCTATTAAGTCAGGCAGTGCTCGCTACTCCAAATTTTGCTAAGCCTTTTAAGATGGCTGTTGATGCAAGTGATACAGGAGCTGGGGCTGTTTTGCTGCAAGAGGATGATCAGGGCATTGAACACCCTGTATCTTATTACAGTAAGAAGTTCACTCCACCTCAAAAGAACTACTCAACTATTGAGTAGGAACTTTTGGCCTTGATTTTGGGTTTACAGCATTTTTCATATTATTTGTGTTCTGGTTTTGACCCCATAGTCATTTATACCGATCATAACCCACTGAAATTCCTTAGTAAGTTTAAAGATAAAAATCAGAGATTGACAAGATGGAGATTACTTCTTCAGGAGTATTCTTTAGACATACAACATGTCAAGGTTAAAGAAAATGCTATTGCAGATTGCTTATCTAGACTTTAGACAGATTGTTTTAGAGTAATAAGAAATTTCCTTTGTAAATTTCTTTTTCTTTGTGGGGAGGTGTTACACAGCGTATGATTTCATCATCCTTTGTATAATTCTAACATACAGTATGCTGCATGTTTCATCACGATTCGCCTCGTGGCTTCCATAGTGACCAAGCTTCCGTGTTCTACCTCACTCCCCCCTTCTCCTCCCTTATAGTAGAGTAAGTCGTTCTTTCTGTTGTTCAGAGCAGGAGTATCAACTCTTTGTCCCTTATGGCTTCATTTGCGCGTCCTTCTTACAAGTTTTATCAAGCTCTGCAGGCCCCTATATAATGAGCTCAGTCTGCATTAATTGCCACTTAGATCTACTCCTCATATTGTTCACATCTTTGTCCTCCCCCTGTATAGTGTATTATTATTTTTGTGAGTGCTCAGGAAGTCTCCAGCCATCTAGCTGCTGTATAATTTGAGTATAATTGTTGTTACCATTTTTCTTGTATGTTACGGAACAGAGATAGATAATGAACACTTTAAGTGAGAACACCAAAATCACTACTGTCCCGCAAAGTTCCAGGTTCAAAACAAAAGAATTTGGTAAAATTACAAGTTAAAGTTTAATGCTCAAACTAACTACTAAACATTCAGGACTCATAAGGATAATGTAATGGCAAAAAACAGGTTAAATATATGGTTAACTGCAATAGCCTCTATAAACACGAAATTAGCAAGAGTAAATTTATCTAAGTCAGCCATGATAAAATGAGAAAACCGGATAATGCTCAGTTAATGCAATATATATTATTACAGATACAAAATATTACTACTGGCTGACAGCAAAACTTCACATTAATCACAAAAACCTCACCAGGCCCACGAACCAACACCCCCATGCTATACAGTACAAGAAAAAATGTAATAACACTTATACTCAAATTATACAGCAGCTAGATGGTTGGATACTTCCTGAGCACTCACAAAAATAATAACAACTCCACAGGGGTGGACACAGATGTGAACAAAATAAGGAGTAGATCTAAGTGGCAATTAATGCAGAGACTGAGCTCATTATATAGGGGCTGGCAGAGCTTGATACAACTTGTAAGAAGGACGCGCAAATGAAGCCATAGGGGACAAAGAGTTGACACTCCTGCTCTGAACAACAGAAAGAACGACTTACTCTACTATAAGGGAGCAGGGGGGAGCGAGGTAGAACACGGAAGCTTGGTCACTATGGAAGCCACGAGGCAAATCGTGATCAAACATGCAGCATACTGTGCGTCAGAATTATACAAAGGATGATGAAATCATAGGCTATGTAACACCTCCCCAAAAACAAAAAAGAAATTTACAAAGGAAATTTCATATTACTCTAAAACAATCTGTCTAAAGTCTAGATAAGCAATCTGCAATAACATTTTCTTTCCCCTTGACATGTTGTATGTCTAATGAATACTCCTGAAGAAGTAGACTCCATCTTGTCAATCTCTGATTTTTATCTTTAAACTTACAAAGGAATTTCAGTGGGTTATGATCGGTATAAATGAATATGGGGTCAAAACCAGAACACAAATAAAATGAAAAATGCTGTAAACGAAAAATCAAGGCCAAAAGCTCTTTCTCAATAGTTGAGTAGTTCTTTTGAGGTGGAGTGAACTTCTTACTGTAATAAGATACAGGGTGTTCAATACCCTGATCATCCTCTTGCAGCAAAACAGCCCCAGCTCCTGTATCACTTGCATCAACAGCCATCTTAAAAGGCTTAGCAAAATTTGGAGTAGCGAGCATTGGCTGACTTAATAGGATAGCTTTAAGTTTTCTAAAAGGGGATTCACAGTCATCAGTCCAGACAAATTTAACTCCCTTTTTCAGAAGAATTGAAAATTTAAGAACAAATCTCCTGTGATAACCTACCATTCCCAAAAATCTTTGTAGCTCTTTCCTACTTTTAGGTCTGGGAAGATCACTTATAACCTGAACCTTAGCTCCTGGTGGTGCAACATGTTCATCACCAATTACATACCCAAGGTACTGAACTTTAGCTTGACCAAACTCACACTTCGATATATTAGCTACAAGATTGGCCTGAACCAAACGCTCAAGAAATTTACTGACATGGCATAGGTGATCTTTCCAGTTGTCACTAAAGATTAATACATCATCAATATAAACAACACACCCTGCCAAACCCTCTGTTACAACATTCATGAGCTTCTGAAATGTGGCTGGTGCATTCTTCATTCCATATGGCATTACAGAACATGCAAAAGTCTTTCCTAGTGTTACAAAACATGAGATCACCCTAGCACGTTCAGTCATAGGTACTTGCCAGTATCCCTTTAACAAATCAAACTTACTTATGTACCTAGCCTTTCCGATCTTGTCTATGCAATCTTCCACGCGAGGGAGAGGGTAAGTGTCTTTTTTGGTTATCTGATTAACATGTCTGTAGTCGATGCAAAGTCGCTGTGACCCCCCTGGCTTAGGGACTAGAGTGACAGGAGAACTCCACTCGCTCTGACATGGCTCAATCATCTTGTGGTCCAACAGGTAGCCAAGCTCCTTCTGGATGAGAGGAACTTTCACTGGATTCACACGGTAAAGAGGCAGTTTAATTGGCTTTGCGTCTCCAACATCGACATCATGCATCAACACAGTGGTTCTTCCTGGAGTGGCACGGAACACTTGCGGGTACTCCTGCAGTAATGCCGAAAACTCCTGCCTTTCCTCGGGAGGTAGATGAGAAACCTTAGTTTGGAGATCATTCATGATATCAGGATTCTTCCCCAAACTATTACTCAGGCTCGTGCTGCATGGGAGAACTTCACTTGCAGACTCGGGTGGAACAGCTACAGTGCAGACTGGGTTATTTTCGTCCCGCCTGTGATATAACTTTAGCTTGTTGATGTGACAAAGTTGCTTGTTCTTTCTGTGATCTGGTGTGGTGATGACATAGATGACATCACTGAGTTTCTTCTCCACGAAATAAGGACCACTAAACTTGGCTTGAAGAGGTTGCCCATGAACTGGTAGCAGAATCAAAACCTGATCTCCTGGCTGAAAGTGGCGTAACCTGGACTTCTTATCATACCAAGTCTTCATCTTCTCCTGAGCAGCTCCTAAATTTTCTCTCGCCATCTGTAAAGCAGTGGACAGCCGTTCTTTGAACTTCATCACATACTCCAGCAGGTTGACGTCATCTTCCTCCGACAGCCAGCATTCCTTGCGTAGCTTAAGGGGTCCTCTTATTTCATGGCCAAACAGTAGTTCAAAGGGTGAGAAGCCCAGTGATTCATTTGGAGATTCTCTTGCGGCAAATACAACGAATGGAAGACCTTTATCCCAGTCTTTCTGATGTTCCAAACAGTATTTCCTGAGCATCGATTTCAGTGTTTGATGATATCTCTCCAACGCTCCTTGGGTCTGGGGATGGTAAGCTGAAGACGTGATCTGGGTGATGCCCAACTCTTTCAGAGACTGCTTGAAAACATTTGACATGAAATTACTTCCCCAGTTTGACTGTACCTCCATGGGCAGATCAAACTTGGTGAAGAACCCAAGCATTTCCTTAACCACGTTCTTTGCTGAGATATTTCTAAGTGGAATGGCTTCAGGATAATGAGTAGCCATATCAATCAGGGTCAACACATAAGAAAATCCTGAAGAAGTCTTAGGAAGAGGGCCCACAATATCCACCAACACACGGGTGAATGGCGCCTCAAAAGGAGGAATGGGAACTAGAGGTGCAACCTTTTTGGTCTGATTACACTTCCCCACAACTTGACAGGTGTGACAAGACTTATAATACCAGGAAACATCTCTGGAGATACCTGGCCAGTAGAAGTGTTTCAAAATGCGTGCCACAGTCTTCCTCACTCCAAGGTGTCCTTCCAAACTGGAATCATGAGCCACTCTAATGATATCCTGCCTACAAACACGAGGGATGACAACTTGATGTACAACCTCCCATTCACAGTCGGCTGATGCTGTTGGGGGTATCCACTTCCTCATAAGTACTCCTGACTTTATATAATAACAAGTAGAAGCACCAGTTGACTCTTCTTCACTGCAAGTAGAGTTAGCTAGACCTTTCAACTCAGGGTCAGCAATCTGCAACTCAACCAACTCTTGACGAGACAAATTATCAACACTACGGGGTACTACCTCATCTGATGAGTGGTCCAAATTAGCAAGAAAAGTGTCAGCTAGTATAACATCATCATCATTATCCTCTAAGTCACCAGTAACTTTAGACTTTGCCCTAGTGACAGCACATGTAGAGAACACCTCAGGGACATCACAATCCTGGGTCGCAGCCACTGGCTCACTAGACAACTGAGGAGCTGGGCACACTTGACTTCCACCAATATCATTTCCAAGTAAGAAAGTTACACCTGACATTGGTAGTGTCTCAACCAACCCAACCATAACGGAACCATTAACAAAACCAGACTCTAAATTCACTCTGCACAGAGGGACAGAGAAGTAATTATTCCCTACACCTTGTAAGATTACAGTTTCATCAGAGGAATTAACATTAGAGCCTAGAACACTGGTCAGCATAAGGGATTGGCAAGCACCTGTATCACGATATATTTTAACTGATTTCCTGTCATTACTGTCCAGGGGACTGACAAAACCATCAGACAGGAAATTAGCATATGAACTCTTGAGAGTGTCACCTACGTTACTGCTCAAAAGAGGAGCTTCATCATGAGAATTTAATTTACCCCTCAAAGCAGGTTCAGTTAACTCAGTTAAAGAATTCTGGGAACTCTCAAGGGTGGACACTAGACCAATTGACTGAATATTTAAAGATTCCTTTTTGTTCACATCACGCTGTCTCCTGAAACATTTCTCCGTAGTATGGCTAAGCTTACTACAATAAGTACATTTACTTTTCTGAAATCTAGAGGTGAAGCTGGTATTTACTTCCTGAGAAACATCATCTTTATTCTCTTTCCTGTTACCTGTATTCTGAGTAGAGGCAACGTACTTATTCTCAGCTTTCCTTTTTTCTTTAGAATATCTTTTGTGAGTGAGAACATATTCATCAGCTAAAACTGCAGCATCAGACAAATTATCTATTCTTCTCTCATCAAGATATAGGCTTACATCATTATTAATACACCTTTTGAAGTCCTCCAGCAAAATCATCTGCTTAAATTTATCAAAATCAGAATCCACATTCTTAGAATTTAACCACTGCTCTAACAGATCTTCTTTGATTTTTGCATACTGAACATGGGATTGCTTATCTTGCTTATAAGTTGTCCTAAATTTTACTCTATAGGCTTCAGGAACAAGCTCATAGGCCTTAAGAATCAAGCTCTTAACTACATCATAATTATTAGATTGATCCTGAGGCAAAGATGCATAAGTTACTTGAGCTTTACCTGTGAGAACAGTTTGAAGGAGAACTGGCCAATACTTTTTGGACCAATTAAAACCTGTAGCTACCCTCTCAAACAACTGAAAATACTTTGTTAAATCAGATTCATTAAAAGGAGGGACAAGTTTAACATTTTTAGCCACATTAAAATCATCAGAGCTAGATTATCCAGTTCCACATTGTTTCATGCTATACTAATGGTCTGCCTGAATCCTAGCAAGTTCAACTTGTGCGTGAAACTCAGCCTCCTTAGCACGAGCCTCCTGCAAGGCTAGCTGTAACTTAGCTATTTCAATCTGCGTTTGCTCATCTGGAGGAGTTAGATTAAACAAGCTTTTATTAATTATGTCAACAATTTGATCTTTAGAATGATGAGAGCGAACAGTAATTCCCAGTTGTTGAGCAACAAGCTTAAGTTCATTCTTTGTTCTGTTTTCTACATCACACACTGTTTGCACATTTGACAAAAAATCTTTGGCTTCATGAAGCGTAGTAATAGTAGACATCATGAATAAATCAGTCACAAAATATCAAGCAATATCCTTATGATAATATCCTGAATATCCTGACGAGGTCGCCAAATTTATGTTACGGAACAGAGATAGATAATGAACACTTCAAGTGAGAACACCAAAATCACTACTGTCCCGCAAAGTTCCAGGTTCAAAACAAAAGAATTAGGTAAATTTACAAGTTAAAGTTTAATGCTCAAACTAACAACTAAACATTCAGGACTCATAAGGATAATGTAATAGCAAAAACAGGTTAAATATATGGTTAACTGCAATAGCCTCTATTAACACGAAATTAGCAATAGTAAATTTATCTAAGTCAGCCCTGATAACATGAGAAAACCGGACAATGCTCAGTTAATGCAATATATATTATTACAGATACCAAATAATATTACTACTGGCTGACAGCAAAACTTCACATTAATCACAGAAACCTCACCAGGCCCACGAACCAACACCCCATGCTATACAGTACAAGAAAAAATGTAATAACACTTATAGTCAAATTACACAGCAGCTAGATCGTTGGAGACTTCCTGAGCACTCACAAAAATAACAACAACTGTACAGGGGAGGGCAGAGATGTGAACAAAATGAGGAGTAGATCTAAGTGGCAATTAATGCAGAGACTGAGCTCATTATATAGGGGCCGGCAGAGCTTGATACAACTTGTAAGAAGGACGCGCAAATGAAGCCATAGGGGACAAAGAGTTGACACTCCTGCTCTGAACAACAGAAAGAACAACTTGCTCTACTATAAGGGAGGAGGGGGGAGTGAGGTAGAACACGGAAACTTGGTCACTATGGAAACCACGAGGCGAACCGTGATAAAACATGCAGCATACTGTACGTTAGAATTATAGAAAGGATGATGAAATCATAGGCTATGTAACACCTCGGGCGTTAATTCGTGGGCCTGGTGAGGTTTTTGTGATTCATTTGAATTTTTTGAGGTCAGCCAATATTAATAATATTTTGTATCTGTAATAATATTATAACTTACTTTAACTGAGCATTATTCGGTTCTCTCATTTATCAGGGCTGACTTAGATAAATTTGTTCTTGCTAAATTCGTGTTAATAGAGGCTATTGCAGTTAACCATATATGTAACCTGTTTTGCCATTACATTATCCTTATGAATCCTGAATGTTTAGTTGTTAGTTTGAGCATTAAACTTTAACTTGTAATTTCACATAACTCTTTTGTTTTGAACCTGGAACTTTGCGGGACAGTAGTGATTTTAGTATTCTCACTTGAAGTGTCCATTATCTCTCTCTGTTCCGTAACACTATATATATATATATATATATATATATATATATATATATATATATATATATATATATTAAGAAGGATCGTATTACACCATAAGCCACATTTCCTTAGGTAAAATCTCTCAAAACTAAAACCTCTTGAGAAGCAATTTCAATGAGCTCCGGACTCTCACCTATAAATTCTTCAGAAAAGTATAAACACTATCGCAATATCGAGATTTACAATTAATTACCATTCAAAACTTTATTCCCTTCTCTCCGTAGACATACAGTGCCTGACAGCTACGAAAAATGCAGGTTAAAGGAACACTGAATGAACTGTATTAATGTCGTCTAGAGATTGCATGGATTTCTGCGTTAGGAAGAGGGTCTTTTCTGACTTTTTCATTTATAGCGGTAACTTAAGATTTTAAAAATGATCTATGTATTGTTACGATAAAAGCTTCTGCTTTACTAATACTTCAGAACTATCATGCTTGAGTGATCCTAGAAATCCGTATAATTGAGGGCGAAAACACTATAAATAAAACTTCCACAACTGTACTCTAAATTAGCGAGGGAACACTCCCAATTGTATCTAAAAATCTGAAAACATATCTGGTGGTGAGAAAAGTTCACGTTGGAAAAAAATCAGTAACCATGCTAAATGAGGCAACACAGGATAATATCAATTCAGAGGTAAAGGAGGCTGGCAGTTGACTGGTTACAGCACAAAGAGTTCTGTTTGATCGAAGTCGTGAAAATAACTTGAACAAGCTACTTCATTTCACTCTTTCCACAGCCTTGCCCTTAGATCGGACTATATGAGCTCTCAGCTCCCTTCCGGGAGGGTAAAAGCTGACAATCACGACCATCAAGTGATCCTGACCGACCCGGTGAATTACACTTAAGCGTCTCTGCATACACCTCATCAACTCCAGCTGCTTTCCCATTTTTCAGCCGTTTCACAGAGCACTTCATCTGTGCGAGCGTTACGTCTCCTGGCACTGCATTCCTTCTCTGCACACCCACAAAACTAATCATGTTTACAGCCGCTCTGCTCTCTCTATTCCCATTCATCAGGCTTTCAAAATATTCTTTCCATCTGGTCCTTACTTCATCTCAGTGGGATAGTAACCTACCACCTGCATCCTTCACACCATCACATTTCTCTCCGCTTTCACTTCTACATTTCCGCACCTCTTTCCAGAATAACTTCCTATTTTCAGAGGAGTTCGCATTCATTTTTCTTCCCAGATCATCATTTACCTCCTTCTTTTTCCGCTTCACTAGTCTCTTTAAGTGCTTCTTGCTCTCGATATACTCAGTTCTTAATTCAACTGAACCCCTATCCTGTAACCACTTTAGCCACTTCTTCCTCTTTTCCTCCACTGCTTTCTCAACCTCCTCATCCCACCATGCCGTACCCTTCTTTTTTGTTGATACTCTTGCCACACCACACACAACTTTAGCATTCCTAACTAAGCAATCCCTATATGCATTCCACAGGCTGTCCAGATCCAATTCATGCCAGTTCACTGATTCTAACTCGTCCTCTACTTTGGTCCTGTAATCATCTGCCATTTCTTTGATCCTCAGCTTCTCAACTTTCAGTCTTTTGCCCTGACTGCTCCTCTCTTGATCCACCTCACTCCTCTCAGCTTGACCTTGCATACCACGATCATACGATCTGACAGACCTCCACATTGTCCTCTCACAGCCCTCGTATCAGCAACCATCCCCATCATCGACCACTCTACGAGCACGTAATCAGTCAGGCTTCTTTCCACACGATCCCCGTTTCCTCTAAATCATGTATATTTATGTGCATCTTTGTGTTTGAATATACGAATTACAAATTCACAACCTCCTCTCCTGACACATATCCTTTAGTCGATTCCCATTATCATTTTCTCCTGGTACTCCATATCAACCCATTATGTCATCCTCAGGACCAGTGCCTACTCTTCCGTTCATATCCCCCATCACGATCACTTTATAGTTCCTGGGCATTTCTTTCACTACTTCACCCAGCTCATCCCCAAACCTGTCTCTCTCTCTCTCTCTCTCTCTCTCTCTCTCTCAGTCCTGTCCTCACACGGTGCATACGCTACAATAACTGCCACTTTCACCTTCTCAAACTTGAACTTGACATACATACACCTCGAGCTGACACATCTGTAGTCTCTCATTCCACTCTGCCACACCACATTCATCAACAAAGCAACTCCTTCTTTACATCTTCCTCTCCCATTCATTCCCGATCTTACACATTTCACACCCTCCCACTCCTCCACTTCACACCCTTTCATCTTCGTTTCACACAATGCCATCACAGCATATCTTGCACTCGTGAACACATTCACTACTTCCACCCTCTATCTCTCCTCATTCACACATCTCACATTCCACATGGCCACGCAAGACTGCCCATTTGGTTGGGGTCCTGGGCAGATATTGGGCCCTCCGAGGCTCTCTGAAATGGCTGCCATGATTAAATGATTTTGGATAGGGGAATCTGGGGAACACTTAACCCTGCCAGAAACCCCAGTTATATGGTTACCACCCAGCATAGTAAATGGTTTCCTGGGTACAGGAAACTATTTGGCTTGTCACTCAGTGTAGAGCTCATATGGCATTAGTCTACATTGAGTGAGTGGCTGATGAGCGCCCCCACTTACCACAATAATAATAATAATAATAATAATAATAATAATAATAACAATATTAATACTAATACTAAAAATACTAATACTAATAATAATAATAATAATTTTTCTTTTTTTGAGTTCCTTCTTTTTTCATTCTTTTCCTTATTTTTTCATTTTTTCCTTTTCTTCATTGTCTCTTTCTTTTTTTTATTTTTTATTCGACAGTGAGTTAATTAAAGACCAGGTCTCTAATTACAGCCTTTGATATCAGATCCACCTGCTCTCCTCGAAGCAAATATAGCCTACGGACTTTGCACTCGAGGGTTTAATAACATCTTTTGACGTGGTATTTTAGTTTTATATTTTCTGTATATATATATATATATATATATATATATATATATATATATATAATATATATATATATATATATATATATATATATATATATATATATATATATATATATATATATATATATATATATATATATATATATACATATATATATATATATATATATATATATATATATATATATATATATATATATATTGTTACATAGCCTATGATTTCATCATCCTTTGTGTAACTTTAACGCACAGTATGCTGCATGTTTGATCACGAGCGTGTTCTGCCTCAGTCCCCCCATTCTACCGTTATAGTAGAGTAAGTCGTCCTTTCTGTTATTCAGTGCGGGATTGTCAACTGTTTGTCCCCATCACTTCATTTGCGCGTCCTTCTTACAAGTTATATCAAGCTCTCCTGGCCCCTATATAATGAGCCCAGTCTCTGCATCATTGCCACTTAGATCTGCTCCTCATTTTGTTCACATCTCTGTCCTCCCCTGTACAGTTATTATTATTGTGAGTGCTCAAGAAATCTCCAAACATCTAGCAGCTGTGTGTAATTTGAGTATAACTATTATTGCATTTTTTCTTGTACTGTGTAGCATAAGGTTGATTCTTAGGCCTAGTTGGGTTTTTGATTAATGTTGGGTTTTATGCCAGTCATTTTTGATAATAGTTTGTATCTGTAATAATTTATCTGGCATTCACTGAGTATTATCTGGTATCTCATTTTATCAGGGCTGACTTAGATAAATTTACTCTTGCTAATTTCGTGTTAATAGAGGCTATTGCAGTTAACCATATATTTAACCTGTTTATTTGCCATTACATTATCCTTATGAGTCCTGAATGTTTTGTTGTTAGTTTGAGCATTAAACTTTAACTTGTAATTTTACCTAACTCTTTTGTTTTGAACCTGGAACTTTACGGGACAGTAGTGACTCTTAGTATTCTCACTTAAAGTGTACGTTATCTTTCTCTGTTCCGTAACATAAATTTGGCGACCTCTCATCAGGATATTCAGGATATTATCATAAGGATATTGCATGATATTTTGTGACTTGTTACTTATTCATGATGTCTACTATTACTACACTTGATCAAGCCAAAGATTTTTTGTCAAATGTGCAAACAGTGTGTGATATAGAAAACAGAAAAAAGAATGAACTTAAGCTTGTTGCTCAACAATTGGGAATTGCTGTTCGCTCTCATCATTCTAAAGATCAGATTGTTGACATGATTAATGAAAGCTTGTTTAATGTAACTCCTCCAAATGAGCAAACGCAGATTGAATTAGCTAAGTTACAGCTAGCCCTGCAGGAGGCTCGTGTGAAAGAAGCTGAATTTCAAGCTCGTGCTAAGAAGGCTGAGTCTCAGGCTCAGGAGGCTTGTGTTAAGGAGGCTGAATTTCAGGCAAATGCTCGTATTCAAGAGGCACAGGTACAGGCTCAGGCACAAATTGAACTTGCCAGGATTCAGGCAGACCATGAGTATTGCATGAAACAAGGTGGAACTGGATCATCTAGCTCTGATGATTTTGATGTGGCTAAAAATGTTAAACTTGTCCCTCCTTTTATTGAATCTGATTTAACAAAGTAGTTTCAGTTGTTTGAGAGGGTAGCTACAGGTTTTAATTGGCCCAAGGAGTATTGGCCAGTACTCCTTCAAACTGTTCTCACCGGTAAAGCTCAAGTAACTTATGCCTCAGGATCAATGTGATAATTATGATGTAGTTAAGAGCTTGATTCTTAAGGCCTATGAGCTTGTTCCTGAAGCCTATAGAGTAAAATTTAGGACAACTTACAAGCAAGATAAGCAATCCCATGTTGAGTATGCAAAAATCAAAGAAGATCTGTTAGAGCAGTGGTTAAATTCTAAGAATGTGGATTCTGATTTTGGTAAATTTAAGCAGATGATTTTGCTGGAGGACTTCAAGAGGTGTATTAGTAAAGATGTAAGCCTATATCTTGATGAGAGAAGAATAGATAATTTGTCTGATGCTGCAGTTTTAGCTGATGAATATGTTCTCACTCACAAGAGATATTCTAAAGAAAAAGGGAAAGCTGAGAGTAAGTACGTTGCCTCTACTCAGAGTACAGGTAACAGGAAAGAGAATAAAGATGATATTTCTCAGGAAGTAAATACCAGCTTCACCTCTAGATTTCAGAAAAGTAAATGTACTTATTGTAGTAAGCTTGGTCATACTACGGAGAGATGTTTCAGGAGACAGCGTGATGTGAACAAAAATGAGTCTTTAAATATTCAGTCAATTGGTCTAGTGTCCAGTCTTGAGAGTTCCCAGAATTCTTTAACTGAGTTAACTGAACCTGCTTTGAGGGGTAACTTAAATTCTCATGATGGAGCTCCTCTTTTGAGCAGTAACGTGGGTGACACTCTCATGAGTTCATGTGCAAATTTCCTGTCTGATGGTTTTGTCAGTCCTCTGGACAGTAATGACATGAAATCAGTTAAAATATATCGTGATACAGGTGCTTGCCAATCCCTTATGCTGACCAGTGTTCTAGGCTCTAATGTTAATTCCTCTGATGAAACTGTAATCTTACAAGGTGTAGGGAATAATTACTTCTCTGTCCCTCTGTGCAGAGTGAATTTAGAGTCTGGTTTTGTTAATGGTTCCGTTATGGTTGGGTTGGTTGAGACACTCCCAATGTCAGGTGTAACTTTCTTACATGGAAATGATATTGGTGGAAGTCAAGTGTGTCCAGCTCCTCAGTTGTCTAGTGAGCCGGTGGCTGCGGCCAAGGATTGTGATGTCCCTGATGTGTTCCCTGCATGTGCTGTCACTAGGGCTAAGTCTAAAGTTGCTGGTGATTTAGAGGATGATGATGATGATGATGTTATCCTAGCTGACACTTTTCTTGCTAATTTGGACCACTCACCAGATGAGGCAGTACCCCGTAGTGTTGATAATTTGTCTCGACAAGAGTTGGTTGAGTTGCAGGTTGCTGACCCTGAGTTGAAAGGTCTAGCTAACTCTGCTTACAGTGAAGAAGAGTCAGCCGGTGCTTCTACTTGTTATTATGTAAAGTCAGGAGTACTTATGAGGAAGTGGAGACCCCCAATAGCATCAGCCGAGTGTGAATGGGAGGTTGTACATCAAGTTGTCATCCCTCGTGTTTGTAGGCAGGATATCATTAGAGTGGCTCATGATTCCAGTTTGGCAGGACACCTTGGAGTGAGGAAGACTGTGGTACGCATTTTGAAACACTTCTACTGGCCAGGTATCTTCAGGGATGTTTCCTGGTATTGTAAGTCTTGTCACACCTGTCAAGTTGTGGGGAAGTGTAATCAGACCGAAAAGGTTGCACCTCTAGTTCCCATTCCTCCTTTTGAGGCGCCTTTCACCCGTGTGTTGGTGGATATTGTGGGCCCTCTTCCTAAGACTTCTTCAGGATTTTCTTATGTGTTGACCATGATTGATATGGCTACTCGTTATCCTGAAGCCATTCCACTTAGAAATATCTCAGCAAAGAACGTAGTTAAGGAAATGCTAGGGTTCTTCACAAAGTTTGGTCTGCCCAAGGAGGTACAGTCAGACCGGGGAAGTAATTTCATGTCAAATGTTTTCAAGCAGTCTCTGAAAGAGTTGGGCATCACCCAGATCACGTCTTCAGCTTACCATCCCCAGACCCAAGGAGCGTTGGAGAGATATCATCAAACACTCAAATCGATGCTCAAGAAATACTGTTTGGAACATCAGAAAGACTGGGATATAGGTCTTCCATTCGTTGTGTTTGCCGCAAGAGAATGTCCAAATGAATCACTGGGCTTCTCACCTTTTGAACTACTGTTTGGCCATGAAGGAAGAGGACCCCTTAAGTTACTCAAGGAATGCTGGCTGTCGGGGGAAGATGACGTCAACCTGCTGGAGTATGTGATGAAGTTCAAAGAACGGCTGTCCATTGCTTTACAGCTGGCGAGAGAGAATTTAGGAGCTGCTCAGGAGAAGATGAAGACTTGGTATGATAAGAAGTCCAGGTTACGCCACTTTCAGCCAGGAGATCAAGTTTTGATTCTGCTACCAGTTCATGGGCAACCTCTTCAAGCCAAGTTTAGTGGCCCTTATTTCTTGGAGAAGAAACTCAGTGATGTCAACTATGTCATCGCCACACCAGATCGTAGAAAGAGCAAGCAACTATGTCACATCAACATGCTAAAGTTATATCACAGGCGGGACTAAAATAATCCAGTCTGCACTATAGCTGTTCCACCCGAGTCTGCAAGTGAAGCTCTCCCATGCAGTATGAGCCTGAGTGATAGTTTGGGGAAGAATCCTGATATCATGAATGATCTCCAGACTAAGCTTTCTCATCTACCTCCCAAGGAAAGGCAGGAGTTTTCGGCATTACTGCAGGAGTACCCGCAAGTGTTTCGTGCCACTCCAGGAAGAACCACTGTGTTGATGCATGATGTCGATGTTGGAGACGCAAAGCCAATTAAATTGCCTCCTTACCGTGTGAACCCAGTGAAAGTTCCTCTCATTCAGAAGGAGCTTGGCTACCTGTTGGACCACAAGATGATTTAGCCCTGTCAGAGCGAG
>NC_137069.1:17547753-17552758 GCF_032717465.1 Coenobita brevimanus
ATTATTATTATTGTTATTATTTTATTCTGGTAGGTGGGGGCGCCCATCAGCCACTCACTCAATGTAGACTAATGCCATATGAGCTCTACACTAAGTGACAAGTGTTACGGAACAGAAAAAGATAACGTACACTTTAAGTGAGAATACGAAGAGTCACTACTGTCCCGTAAAGTTCCAGGTTCAAAACAAAAGAGTTAGGTAAAATTACAATTTAAAGTTTAATGCTTAAATTAACAACAAAACATTCAGGACTCATAAGGATAATGTAATGGCAAATAAACAGGTTAAATATATGGTTAACTGCAATAGCCTCTATTAACACGAAATTAGCAAGAGTAAATTTATCTAAGTCAGCCCTGATAAAATGAGATACCAAATAATACTCAGTGAATGACAGATAAATAATTACAGATACAAACTATTATCAAAAATGACTGACATAGAACCCTACATAAATTACAAACTTCACTAGGCCTACAAATTAAACTTATGCTATACAGTACAAGAAAAAATACAACAGTTATACTCAAATTACACACAGCTGCTAGATGTTTGGAGATTTCTTGAGCACTCACGATAATAATATCTGTACAGGGGAGGACAGAGATGTGAACAAAATGAGGAGCAGATCTAAGTGACAAAGATGCAGAGACTGAGCTCATTATATAGGGGCCAGCAGAGCTTGATACAACTTGTAATAAGGACGCGCAAATGAAGCGATGGGGACAAACGGTCGACAATCCCGCACTGAATAACAGAAAGGACGACTTACTCTACTATAACGGTAGAAGGGGGGGACTGAGGCAGAACACGCTCGTGATCAAACATGCAGCATACTGTGCGTTAAAATTACACAAAGGATGATGAAATCATAGGCTATGTAACACCTCCCCACAAAGAAAAAAGAAATTTACAAAGGAAATTTCTTATTACTCTAAAACAATCTGTCTAAAGTCTAGATAAGCAATCTGCAATAACATTTTCTTTCCCCTTGACATGTTGTATGTCTAATGAATACTCCTGAAGAAGTAGACTCCATCTTGTCAATCTCTGATTTTTATCTTTAAACTTACTAAGGAATTTCAGTGGGTTGTGATCGGTATAAATAACTATGGGGTCAAAACCAGAACACAAATAAAATGAAAAATGCTGTAAACCCAAAATCAAGGCCAAAAGCTCTTTCTCAATAGTGGAGTAGTTCTTTTGAGGTGGAGTGAACTTCTTACTGTAATAAGATACAGGATGTTCAATACCCTGATCATCCTCTTGCAGCAAAACAGCCCCAGCTCCTGTATCACTTGCATCAACAGCCATCTTAAAAGGCTTAGCAAAATTTGGAGTAGCGAGCACTGGCTGACTTAATAGAATAGCTTTAAGTTTGTTGAAAGAGGATTCACAGTTATCGGTCCAGACAAATTCAACTCCCTTTTTCAGTAGGTCTGTAAGTGGTGATACAAGAATAGAAAAGTTAAGAACAAATCTCCTGTAATAACCTACCATTCCCAAAAATCTTTGTAGCTCTTTCCTACTTTTAGGTCTGGGAAGATCACTTAGAACCTGAACCTTAGCTCCTGGTGGTGCAACATGTCCATCACCAATTACATACCCAAGGTCCTGAACTTTAGCTTGACCAAACTCACACTTTGATAAATTAGCTACAAGATTAGCATGAACTAAACGGTCAAGAAATTTACTGACATGGCATAGGTGATCTTTCCAGTTGTCACTGAAGATTAATACATCATCAATATAAACAACACACCCTGCCAAACCCTCTGTTACAACATTCATGAGCTTCTGAAACGTGGCTGGTGCATTCTTCATACCATATGGCATTACCGAACATGCAAAAGCCTTTCCTAGTGTTTCAAAACATGAGATCTCCCTAGCACGTTCAGTCATAGGTACTTGCCAGTATCCCTTTAACAAATCAAACTTACTTATGTACCTAGCCTTTCCGATCTTGTCTATGCAATCTTCCACACGAGGGAGAGGGTAAGTGTCTGTTTTAGTTATCTGATTAACACGTCTGTAGTCGATGCAAAGCCTCTGTGACCCACCTGGCTTAGGGACTAGGGTGACAGGAGAACTCCACTCGCTCTGACAGGGCTCAATCATCTTGTGGTCCAACAGGTAGCCAAGCTCCTTCTGGATGAGAGGAACTTTCACTGGGTTCACACGGTAAGGAGGCAATTTAATTGGTTTTGCGTCTCCAACATTGACATCATGCATCAACACAGTGGTTCTTCCTGGAGTAGCACGGAACACTTGCGGGTACTCCTGCAGTAATGCCGAAAACTCCTGCCTTTCCTTGGGAGGTAGATGAGAAAGCTTAGTCTGGAGATCATTCATGATATCAGGATTCTTCCCCAAACTATCACTCAGGCTCATGCTGCATGGGAGAACTTCACTTGTAGACTCGGGTGGAACAGCTACAGTGCAGACTGGATTATTTTCGTCCCGCCTGTGATATAACTTTAGCATGTTGATGTGACATAGTTGCTTGCTCTTTCTACGATCTGGTGTGGCGATGACATAGCTGACATCACTGAGTTTCTTCTCCACGAAATAAGGACCACTAAACTTGGCTTGAAGAGGTTGCCCATGAACTGGTAGCAGAATCAAAACCTGATCTCCTGGCTGAAAGTGGCGTAACCTGGACTTCTTATCATACCAAGTCTTCATCTTCTCCTGAGCAGCTCCTAAATTCTCTCTCGCCAACTGTAAAGCAGTGGACAGCCGTTCTTTGAACTTCATCACATACTCCAGCAGGTTGACGTCATCTTCCTCCGACAGCCAGCATTCCTTGAGTAACTTAAGGGGTCCTCTTACTTCATGGCCAAACAGTAGTTCAAAAGGTGAGAAGCCCAGTGATTCATTTGGAGATTCTCTTGCGGCAAACACAACGAATGGAAGACCTTTATCCCAGTCTTTCTGATGTTCCAAACAGTATTTCTTGAGCATCGATTTGAGTGTTTGATGATATCTCTCCAACGCTCCTTGGGTCTGGGGATGGTAAGCTGAAGACGTGATCTGGGTGATGCCCAACTCTTTCAGAGACTGCTTGAAAACGTTTGACATGAAATTACTTCCCCGGTCTGACTGTACCTCCTTGGGCAGACCAAACTTTGTGAAGAACCCTAGCATTTCCTTAACCACGTTCTTTGCTGAGATGTTTCTAAGTGGAATGGCTTCAGGATAACGAGTAGCCATATCAATCATGGTCAACACATAAGAAAATCCTGATGAAGTCTTAGGAAGAGGGCCCACAATATCCACCAACACACGGGTGAAAGGCGCCTCAAAAGGAGGAATGGGAACTAGAGGTGCAACCTTTTCGGTCTGATTACACTTCCCCACAACTTGACAGGTGTGACAAGACTTACAATACCAGGAAACATCCCTGAAGATACCTGGCCAGTAGAATTGTTTCAAAATGCGTGCCACAGTCTTCCTCACTCCAAGGTGTCCTGCCAAACTGGAATCATGAGCCACTCTAATGATATCCTGCCTACAAACACGAGGGATGACAACTTGATGTACAACCTCCCATTCACAGTCGGCTGATGCTGTTGGGGGTCCCCACTTCCTCATAAGTACTCCTGACTTTACATAATAACAAGTAGAAGCACCGGCTGACTCTTCTTCACTGTAAGCAGAGTTAGCTAGACCTTTCAACTCAAGGTCAGCAACCTGCAACTCAACCAACTCTTGACGAGACAAATTATCAACACTACGGGGTACTGCCTCATCTGGTGAGTGGTCCAAATTAGCAAGAAAAGTGTCAGCTAGGATAACATCATCATCATCATTATCCTCTAAATCACCAGTAACTTTAGACTTAGCCCTATTGACAGCAGATGCAGGGAACACATCAGGGACATCACAATCCTGGGACGCAGCCACTGGCTCACTAGACAACTGAGGAGCTGGACACACTTGACTTCCACCAATATCATTTCCAAGTAAGAAAGTTACACCTGACATTGGGAGTGTCTCAACCAACCCAACCATAACGGAACCATTAACAAAACCAGACTCTAAATTCACTCTGCACAGAGGGACGGAGAAGTAATTATTCCCTACACCTTGTAAGATTACAGTTTCATCAGAGGAATTAACATTAGAGCCTAGAACACTGGTCAGCATAAGGGATTGGCAAGCACCTGTATCACGATATATTTGAACTGATTTCCTGTCATTACTGTCCAGAGGACTGACAAAACCATCAGACAGGAAATTAGCACATGAACTCTTGAGAGTGTCACCCACGTTACTGCTCAAAAGAGGAGCTCCATCATGAGAATTTAAGTTACCCCTCAAAGCAGGTTCAGTTAACTCAGTTAAAGAATTCTGGGAACTCTCAAGAGTGGACACTAGACCAATTGACTGAATATTTAAAGACTCCTTTTTGTTCACATCACGCTGTCTCCTGAAACATCTCTCCGTAGTATGACCAAGCTTACTACAATAAGTACATTTACTTTTCTGAAATCTAGAGGTGAAGCTGGTATTTACTTCCTGAGAAACATCATCTTTATTCTCTTTCCTGTTACCTGTACTCTGAGTAGAGGCAACGTACTTACTCTCAGCTTTCCCTTTTTCTCTAGAATATCTCTTGTGAGTGAGAACATACTCATCAGCTAAAACTGCAGCATCAGACAAATTATCTATTCTTTTCTCATCAAGATATAGGCTTACATCTTTACTAATACACCTTTTGAAATCCTCCAGCAAAATCATCTGCTTAAATTTACCAAAATCAGAATCCACATTCTTAGAATTTAACCACTGCTCTAACAGATCTTCTTTGATTTTTGCATACTCAACATGGGATTGCTTATCTTGCTTGTAAGTTGTCCTAAATTTTACTCTATAAGCTTCAGGAACAAGCTCATAGGCCTTAAGAATCAAGCTCTTAACTACATCATAATTATCAGACTGATCCTGAGGCAAAGATGCATAAGTTACTTGAGCTTTACCGGTGAGAACAGTTTGAAGGAGT
>NC_137069.1:17552858-17779342 GCF_032717465.1 Coenobita brevimanus
AACCTTCACTACTAAGGATAACGCCTGATGCTACCCAACACACACACACACACACACACACACACATACACACACACACACACACACACACACATAATACAAAGTTCCTTCCTTGTCTTACACACACACACACACACACACACACACACACACTTAATACAAAAGTTCACTTCCTTGTCTTACTTACACACACACACACACACACACACACACACACACACACACACACACACACACACACACACGTAATACAAAAGTTCACTTCCTTGTCTCGCTTGCACACACACACACACACACACACACACACACACACACACACACACACACACAGCGGCCCATCAAGTGATCCTGACCGACCCGACCCGGTGAATTACGCACACACACACACACACACACACACACACACACACTGAAAATATTGTGTGGAATCACTGGGTGGTTTGGAAGTCTATTTCCATTCTTACTTTCGTAACTACAATCTACGTTAATTTTTCTTCGTGTCCCTCTTTAATGAAGATAATGTGTATGTGGCCCCAACGAGGTTACACGAGGCAGATATACATTTCTTATACATAATGATATCTATATAGCCATGCTATGACTACTTAGCATTATATACAAGCAAAATGATGAAACATATGACACACTCAGATGCGGAAGCTCTTCTGAATGGTTCATAAGGACTGTGTGTGTTCGTGCGTGTGTTGCCTCGTGATAGTTTGAGTGGGCCGCCGTCCAGAACGGTCCCTATACTAACCTCCGGCACCGACCCAGGTGGGCTAGAGAATATGGTTTCCGAGTGTACATCCTAAAATCACTCCCCCCTGAGGATAAGGGGAGTTTTCAAGAATACTCCCTACTATCCCTGCTTGTCGTATGAGGAGACTTGAAGGGTTGGTGGTGGGTTAGTGCCGCCCCCGTAAATGGAACTAAACAAGGATTAAAACGCCTCGGACCAAGACAGACCATACGTTGACGACCAAGGAACGGACAAAGGACATTTTGAGGATGAGGACATGGAATGTGAGAGAAGTGAATGACGAAGTGAGATTGTTCTGGTGCTTGAGGATGCAAGAGTGGATTGACTGAATCTAAACGAAAAGGTGAAAGGGTGAGTGAATGGGAAAACGTTGGAATATGTGCCGGAGTTAACGAGAATGGGAAGGCAAGAGAGGGAGTATGATGATAAGCAAGAAGTGGGAGAATATAAGACAGTATGGAACAGTGGGTGCAAGGACTGTATGGGTGAGGATGATAATAGGTATAAAAGCGTGAGCAATTGTATGTTCATACGCGCCGACAGAGGACCGAGTGGGAGATGAGTTTTGGGCAAGTGAAGCATGAAATATGAGAGGAACGAGCGTTTTTTATTGGTCATGAATGGTAAAGTTGTGAATGTACGAGTGGATGGAGTGGTTGGTTAGTGGGGTGTGCCAGCTGAAGTAGATGGGAATGATATAGCTTTGGTGAACAACTTTGCTGGTAAGGGGTTGGCAATAGCCAACACCTACTTTCGGCATAAGATGATCCACAAGTATACATGGAAAGTCATGAGGAGGATGGATGGTGAACTTGTTGAACGAAAGGCAATGATAGACTACGTGTGTGTGGATGAGCGAATGAGAAGACGTGTTGGATGCAAGAGTGCAGAGAGGGTGGTGGAATGGAATCTCGGACCATCACTTAGTGATGGCCAAGGTAAGGCTGCAAAGAAAATGGTTGAAGAGACGAAGGAGAAGACAGGAGGAAACAAGCTCCTGTGAGAAGAGTGGAAGTTGGCAAGATAGTGAGAAAAGGCAGAAGTATAAGAGAGTAGTGGAAGAAAGACTTGAAAGGTATGAATTAGAGTTTTCAAGATGGAAGTTGTGTGGACGACGTATGTAAGGTATTCACGGGATGAGATAGAGACATGCGCAGCGTGTGAGGTGGTTTGTGGAGTAAGGAGGAGATGCAGGGGTGTGCAAGGGACAGCATGGTGGAATCATGAGGTGAAACGAGCTGTGGAACAAAAGAAGGCATATAGGGTTTGGCTACCGGGTAGAGGTAGAGATGGGAGAGAATAGCGAGGTATATGTGAGTAGGAGAAGGGAGTTGAGGACTTTGGTGAAGGAGAGTAAGAAGAAAGTGGATGAAGAGTTTGGGAGGAATCTGAGTGTGAAATGGAGGGAGAGTAAGAAATTGTAGAAAGTAAGACAGTGTGGAAGGGGTAATAGTACGGGAGCGAAATATAGGGATAAGGGATAAGGAGCGTTGTGGTGTTGTGGATGTGATAGGAACCGTTATGAGGAACACACTGAGGTGGTTTGGCCATGTGGAGAGGATGGAGGGTGAAAGACTGACGAAGAGAGTGTATGTGAGTGAGGTGGAGGAGAGGAGGGAGGGGGAGGCCGAGGATGAGATGGAGGGATGGGGTGGAGAGGTATATGAGAGAGGGGGGTGTGAGTTGGGGGAGCAGAGGCAGTGTAATGGCGGGGGACAGGGCGACTTGGGGGCAATTTGTTTGTGGCCACTGTTACATAGCCTATGATTTCATCATCCTTTGTGTAATTTTAACGCTCAGTTGCTGCATGTTTGATCACGAGCGTGTTCTGCCTCAGTCCCCCCCTTCTACCGTTATAGTAGAGTAAGTCGTTCTCTCTGTTATTCAGAGCGGGATTTTCAGCTTTTTGTCCCCCATGGCTTCATTTGCGCGTCCTTACTACAAGTTGTATCAAGCTCTATTGCCGGCCCCTATACAATGAGCTTTCAGTCTCTGCATCACTGCCACTCTTAGATCTGCTCCTCATTTTGTTCACATCTCTGTCCTCCTTGCTGTGACAGATATTATTATTGTTAATAGTGCTCAAGAAATCTCCAAACATCTAGCAGCTGTGTGTAATTTGAGGTATAAGTGTTATTGCATTTTTTTCTTGTACCTGAGTAGGCACGTAAGGTTAATTCTTCTTAGGCCTAGTGAGGTTTTTTGATTAAGGTTGGGTTTTATGTCAGTCAAATTTTGATAATAGTTTGTATCTGTAATAATTTATCTGGCATTCACTGGAGTATTATCTGGTATCTCATTTTATTTCAGGGCTGACTTTAGATGGGAATTTACTCTTGCTAATTTCGTGTTAATAGAGGCTATTGCAGTTAACTATATATTTAACCTGTTTTTTGCCATTACATTATCCTTATGAGTCTTGAATGTTTTGTTGTTAGTTTAAGCATTAAACTTTAACTTGTAGTTTTACCTAACTCTTTTGTTTTGAACCTGGAACTTTACGGGACAGTAGTGACTCTCAGTATTCTCACTTAATGTGTACATTATCTTTCTCTGTTCCGTAACACCACCCAAAACGGGATTGAGGCGTCTGGCAATAGATAGATAGATAGATAGTTGGTCGAGAAGAGAGAAATTGAGGAGATGGAAGGAGTACTTTGAGGATTTGTTGAATGTAGTGAGAGCAGTGCAACTATAGGTGGTTGGGGAATGGCTGGGAGAAGAAGAGATGAGAGGAGAGAGGAAGAGATCAGTAGGGTGGAAGTAGTGGAAGCAATGCAGATGAAGATGGGAAAGGCCCCAGGAATTGATGAAGTGTGTGGTGAAATGCTTGGTATGGGGGTGAGATTGTATTGGAGTGGATATGGAAGTTATGTTGATTGGATTGGGAAGAGGGAAGGGTTCCGGTGGACTGGAAATCAGGTATAATTGTTCCTTTATACAAAGGAAATGGGGAGAGAAAAGTATGTGGTGACCATAGGGGTATTTGCCTTCCTAGTGTGACTGGAAAAATATTTGGTACTCATTGACAGGGTTAGGCATTTAACAGAGGAGCTAGTTAGAGAAGAACAAGGGGAGATTAGGAAGAGAAAAGGGTTTGCAAATGAGATATTTGTGGAGAAGTATCTACAGAAGGGAAAGAAAGTGTATGCTGCCTTCATGACATGGGGAAGGCTTATGACAGAATAGATAAATTTTCTTTTATTCATCATAACCATGACTTCACAGATAAAAGGTAGTGCCAATTGTGATCAAATTACGGCTCATAGCATCCACTTAGAGGGGTAGCTCAAAGCTATTTTACTGAATTGATTGCTGTATAAACTTAGTTTTGCTGGAAATCACCGGTAAATGTGCAACTTCCTCAAATGTACTCATTTTGGAATGCGAAACACTTCCAGTTATTTCAAAAACACGGAAGACATTTCTGTCTATCAATCTACAGTATATACCTAGGCTGCTTCCCCCAAGGAAGGGGAGATAGCCGAGACAGGACGACACACCTTGCAAACTCAACCAACTGTCTCAATCTCTCCTCTGAATCAGCCACCCGTGCAGTATCATCTGCATCTGGGGGTCACCGAAAGAAGCGGGAAACCTCGAATGTTTTATTTTTTATTTGCAGTAGAAGCACTTCAAAAATACATCGAACTTCGGACATTGTCAAAAAAAAAAAAAAAAAAAAAAAAAAGAATATTGCACATTTTACAACATAAGCCACGTATCAGGTAAAATCTCGCAAAACTTTAAAATCTAGAGTGACGGAATGTTAGTGAGCTCAGCTCACCTAAAAATTTATACAGGAAAATAGCAATACAGAGTTGTATCATTAATTACCATTAATAACTTTAATCCTTACCTCAATGGACATAACCTGGCAGCTACAAAAAATGCAGGTTCAATGATCACTGAACTACATTAATGTCGTCTGGAGATTGTTTGGATTTTAATGTTAGGAAGCGGGAGATTTTTTTCATTTGTAGTGGTAATTTCAGGTAAAAACTGGTCAAGTTGTTTTGTTAGGGCAAAAGCATCCGCTTCAGGAATACTTCAAAACTACTATTATCGAGTGATCCCAAAAACCGCAGAATTGAGGGCGAATAAAAAAACAAAAATGCAACTTCCATAATTGTACTCTATATTAACTTTGAAACAATCCCAATCGTATCCAATATTAAGAAAACATAACTGAGGGTGAAAAAAGTCCACCTCGTACAGAAAGTCATTAACAAGGTAATATGTAGAATGAAATCGATTCAGGTTAAGTAGGCGGGAATTTGAGGTGGTTGAAAGCCAAAGAGTTTTTCTGATCAGAGACGTAAAAACAGCTGGGAATGTTAGAGATAAAACGGATATCATTTTTATCTTTATAAGAAGGGCTTTAAAGTGCCATGTTGAGCCTCCTAGTTAAATGTAACAAAATATTTTCCCAGTTTGACTGTTCGTGTGATATCATTGTCCATGTTTACCATTCTTAAATCACTCCAAGAGGCAATAAATCGTTTACAAGAAAAGTGTTTAGGTTTCGATTATTAGGAAAAATAAAAAAATTAGCCGTAATGCGATATTCATTTTATCAACATTACTTCGCTCCTGATATACGCAGTTCTGCTGTTTATGAAATATCAGGTTGCAGGAGCAACGAATTGAACTGTAGTGTCTGCCCTGTTGAGACTAAGTGGATGTTAAATTTCCGGTCTTGTTTTTTTAAATCTTAAACATGACTAAACTGCCAAAAGATAGAGCCAATTGTGAACTAGTTAAGGCTGATAGCATCCAGTTTGGGAGTAGTTTAAAATTATTTAATGTGATTACCATATAAACTTATTTCTGACGAAAACTTCCTCAAATGTACACAAAACTGATTGCGAAACACTCAATTATTTCGAAAAGAAAGAACACATTTCTGAGGGTGAAAAGTATCACAGGAAACAACTCAAAATCGAATGATAAGGAAAGAGAGTGGTATGAATTTATATCAGGGTCACCGAAACAAGTGAGAAAACAAATGAATATTCTTTTTTTTTTATCCGCAGAGAAGCACTAAAATTACATCTACCTTCCCGACTAAATGCAATACATATATATATATATATATATATATATATATATATATATATATATATATATATATATATATATATATATATATATATATATATATATATATATATATATATATATATTGTTACGGAACAGAGAAAGATAATGTACATTTTAAGTGAGAATACAAAAAATCACTACTGTCCCGTAAAGTTCCAGGATCAAAACAAAAGAGTTAGGTAAAATTACAAGTTAAAGTTTAATGCTCAAACTAACAACTAAACATTCAGGACTCATAAGGATAGTCATGGCAAAAACAGATTAAATATATGGTTAACTGCAATAGCCACTATTCACACGAAATTACCAAGAGTAAATTTATCTAAGCCCTGATAAAATGAGAATACACACAAGATATCTTATTACAGATACGAAATAATATTAAAATGACTGACAAAAACACATGAATCACAAAACCTTACTAGGCCCAAGAATTAACACATGCTACACAGCACAAGAAAAAACGCAATAACACTTATACTCAAATTACACAGCTGCTAGATGGTTGGAGACTTCCTGAGCACTCACAATAATAACAACTGTACAGGGGAGGACAGAGATGTGAGCAAAATGAGGAGTAGATCTAAGTGGCAATAATGCAGAGACTGAGCTCATTATATAGGGGCCAGCAGAGCTTGATACAACTTGTAAGAATGACGCGCAAATGAAGCCATAGGGGACAAAGAGCTGACAATCCTACTCTGAACAACAGAAAGGACGACTTACTCTACTATAACGGTAGGAAGGGGGGACTGAGGCAGAACACGCTCGTGATCAAACATGCAGCATACTGTGCATTAAAATTACACAAAGGATGATGAAATCATAGGCTATGTAACACCTCCCCACAAAGAAAAAGAAATTTACAAAGGAAGTTTCTTCTTACTCTAAAACAATCTGCCTAAAGTCTAGATAAGCAATCTGCAATAACATTTTCTTTACCCTTGACATGTTGTATGTCTAATGAATACTCCTGAAGAAGTAGACTCCATCTTGTCAATCTCTGATTTATATCTTTAAACTTACTAAGGAATTTCAGTGGGTTATGATCGGTATAAATGACTATGGGGTCAAAACAAGAACACAAATAAAATGAAAAATGCCGTAAACCCAAATTCAAGGCCAAAAGCTCTTTCTCAATAGTTGAGTAGTTCTTTTGAGGTGGAGTGAACTTCATACTGTGATAAGATACAGGGTGTTCAATACCCTGATCATCCTCTTGCAGCAAAACAGCCCCAGCTCCTGTATCACTTGCGTCAACAGCCATCTTAAAAGGCTTAGCAAAATTTGTAGTAGCGAGCACTGGCTGACTTAATAGGATAGCTTTAAGTTTGTTGAAAGAGGATTCATAGTTATCGGTCCAGACAAATTTAACTCCCCTTTTCAGTAGGTCTGTAAGTGGTGATACAAGAACTGAAAAGAACCTACCATTCCCAAAAATCTTTGTAGCTCTTTCCTACTTTTAGGTCTGGGAAGATCACTTATAACCTGAACCTTAGCTCCTGGTGGTGCAACATGTCCATCACCAATTACGTACCCGAGGTACTGAACTTTACCTTGACCAAACTCACTTTGATAAATTAGCTACAAGATTAGCCTGAACCAAACGCTCAAGAAATTTACTGACATGGCATAGGTGATCTTTCCAGTTGTCACTGAAGATTAATACATCAATATATATCAACACATCCTGCCAAACCCTCTGTTACAACATTCATGAGCTTCTGAAATGTGGCTGGTACATTCTTCATACAATACGGCATTACAGAACATGCAAAAGTCTTTCCTAGTGTTACAAAACATGAGATCTCCCTAGCACGTTCAGTCATAGGTACTTGCCAGTATCCCTTTAACAAATCAAACTTACTTATGTACCTAGCCTTTCCGATCTTGTCTTTGCAATCTTCCACACGAAGGAGAGGGTAGGTGTATGTTTTGGTTATCTGATTAACATGTCTGTAGTCGATGCAGAGCCGCTGTGACCCACCTGGCTTGGGGACTAGAGTGACAGGAGAACACTCTCTCTGACAGGGCTCAATCATCTTGTGGTCCAACAGGTAGCCAAGCTCCTTCTGGATGAGAGGAACTTTCACTGGGTTCACACGGTAAGGAGGTAGTTTAATTGGCTTTGCGTCTCCAACATCGACATCATGCATCAACACAGTGGTTCTTCCTGGAGTGGCACGGAACACTTGCGGGTACTCCTGCAGTAATGCCGAATACTCCTGCCTTTCCTCGGGAGGTAGATGAGAAAGCTTAGTCTGGAGATCATTCATTATATCAGGATTCTTCCCCAAACTATCACTCAGGCTCATACTGCATGGGAGAACTTCACTTGCAGACTCTGGTGGAACAGCTACAGTGCAGACTGGATTATTTTCGTCCCGCCTGTGATATAACTTTAGCACGTTCATGTGACATAGTTGCTTGTTCTTTCTAGGATCTGGTGTGGCGATGACAAAGTTGACCACTGAGTTTCTTCTCCACGAAATAAGGACCACTTGGCTTGAAGAGGTTGCCCATGAACCGGTAGCAGAATCAAAACCTGATCTCCTGGCTGAAAGTGGCGTAACCTGGACTTCTTATCATACCAAGTTTTCATCTTCTCCTGAGCAGCTCCTAAATTCTCTCTCGCCAGCTGTAAAGCAGTGGACAGCCGTTCTTTGAACTTCATCACATACTCCAGCAGGTTGACGTCATCTTCCTCCGACAGCCAGCATTCCTTGAGTAGCTTAAGGGGTCCTCTTACTTCATGGCCAAACAGTAGTTCAAAAGGTGAGAAGCCCAGTGATTCATTTGGAGATTCTCTTGCGGCAAATACAACGAATGGAAGACCTTTATCCCAGTCTTTCTGATGTTCCAAACAGTATTTCTCGAGCATCGATTTGAGTGTTTGATGATATCTCTCCAACGCTCCCTAGGTCTGGGGATGGTAAGCTGAAGACGTGATCTTGGTGATGCCCAACTCTTTCAGAGACTGCTTGAAAACATTTGACATGAAATTACTTCCCCGGTCTGACTGTACCTCCTTGGGCAGACCAAACTTTGTGAAGAACCCTAGCATTTCCTTAACCACCCTCTTTGCTGAGATATTTCTAAGTGGAATGGCTTCAGGATAACGAGTAGCCATAGCAATCAGGGTCAACACATAAGAAAATCCTGAAGAAGTCTTAGGAAGAGGGCCCACAATATCCACCAACACATGGGTGAAAGGCGCCTCAAAAGGAGGAATGGGAACTAGAGGTGCAACCTTTTCGGTCTGATTACACTTCCCCACAACTTGACAGGTGTGACAAGACTTACAATACCAGGAAACATCCCTGAAGATACCTGGCCAGTAGAAGTGTTTCAAAATGTGTACCACAGTCTTCCTTACTCCAAGGTGTCCTGCCAAACTGGAATCATGAGCCAGTCTAATGATATCCTGCCTACAACACGAGGGATGACAACATGATGTACAACCTCCCATTCACAGTCGGCTGATGCTGTTGTGGGTCTCCACTTCCTCATAAGTACTCCTGACTTTATATAATAACAAGTAGAAGCACCGGCTGACTCTTCCTCACTGCAAGCAGAGTTAGCTAGACCTTTCAACTCAGGGTCAGCAACCTGCAACTCGACCAACTCTTGACGAGACAAATTATCAACACTACGGGGTACTGCCTCATCTGGTGAGTGGTCCAAATTAGCAAGAAAAGTGTCAGCTAGGATAACATCATTATCCTCTAAGTCACCAGTAACTTTAGACTTAGCCCTAGTGACAGCACATGCAGAGAACACATCAGGGACATCACAATCCTGGGCCGCAGCCATTGGCTCACTAGACAACTGAGGAGCTGGACACACTTGACTTCCATCAATATCATTTCCAAGAAAGTTACACCTGACATTGGGAGTGTCTCAACCAACCCAACCATAACGGAACCATTAAGAAAACCAGACTAAATTCACTCTGCACAGAGGGACAGAAGTAATTATTCCCTACACCTTGTAAGATTACAGTTTCATCAGAGGTTTTAACATTATATCCTAGAACACTGGTCAGCATAAGGGATTGGCAAGCACCTGTGTCACGATATATTTTAACTGATTTCCTGTCATTACTGTCCAGAGGACTGACAAAACCATCAGACAGGAAATTAGCACATGAACTCTTGTGTCACCCACTTTACTGCTCAAAAGATTAGCTCCATCATGAGAATTTGTTACCCCTCAAAGCAGGTTCAGTTACCTCAGTTAAAGAATTCTGGGAACTCTCAAGGGTGGACACTAGACCAATTGACTGAATATTTAAAGACTCCTTTTTGTTCACATCACGCTGTCTCCTGAAACATCTCTCCATAGTATGACCAAGCTTACTACAATATGTACATTTACTTTTCTGAAATCTAGAGGTGAAGCTGGTATTTACATCCTGAGGAACATCACCTTTATTCTCTTTCCTGTTACGTGTACTCGGAGTAGAGGCAACGTACTTACTCTCAGCTTTCCCTTTTTCTTTAGAATATCTCTTGTGAGAACATATTCATCAGCTAAAACTGCAGCATCAGACAAACTATCTATTCTTCTCTCATCATGATATAGGCTTACATCTCTATTAATATACCTTTTGAAGTCCTCCAGCAAAATCATCTGCTTAAATTTGTCAAAATCAGAATCCACATTCTTAGAATTTAACCACTGCTCTAACAGATCTTCTTTGATTTTTGCATACTCAACATGGGATTGCTTATCTTGCTTATAAATTGTCCTAAATTTTACTCTATAGGCTTCAGGAACAAGCTCATAGGCCTTAAGAATCAAGCTCTTAACTACATCATAATTATCAGATTGATCCTGAGGCAAAGATGCATTAGTTACTTGAGCTTTATCGGTGAGAACAGTTTGGAGTACTGGCCAATACTTTTTGGGCCAATTAAAACCTGTAGCTACCCTCTCAAGCAACTGAAAATACTTTGTAAAATCAGATTCATTAAAAGGAGGGACAAGTTTAACATTTTTAGAAACATTTAAATCATCAGAGCTAGATGATCCAGTTCCACCTTGTTTCATGCGATACTCATGGTCTGCCTGAATCCTAGCAATTTCAACTTGCGCCTCGGCCTCCTTAGCACGGGCCTCCTGCAGGGCTAGCTGAAACTTAGCTAATTCAATCTGCGTTTGCTCAATTGGAGGAGTTACATTAAACAAGCTTTCATTAATCATGTCAACAATTTGATGTTTAGAATGATGAGAGCGAACAACAATTCCCAATTGTTGAGCAACAAGCTTAAGTTCATTCTTTGTTCTGTTTGCACATGACAAAAAATCTTTGGCTTCATCAAGAGTAGTAATAGTAGACATCATCAATATATCACAGTCACAAAATATCAAGCAATATCCTGAATATCCTGGCGAGGTCGCCAAATTTATGTTACGGAACAGAGAAAGATAATGTACACTTTAAGTGAGAATGCTAAAAATCACTACTGTCCCGTAAAGTTCCAGGTTCAAAGCAAAAAAGGTAAAATTACAAGTTAAAGTTTAATGCTCAGGACTCATAATATTCAGGACTCATAAGGATAATGTAATGGCAAAAACAGGTTAAATATATGGTTAACTGCAGTAGCCTCTATTAACACGAAATTAGCAAGAGTAAATTTATCTGTCAGCTCTGATAAAATGAGAATACACTGGATAATGCTCAGTTAACACGATATATTATTACAGATACGAAATAATATTAAAATGACTGACAAAAACACATGAATCACAAAACTTTACTAGGCCCAAGAATTAACACATGCTACACAGCACAAGAAAAAATGCAATAACACTTATACTCAAATTGCACAGCTGCTAGATGGTTGGAAACTTCCTGAGCACTCACAATAATAACAACTGTACAGGGGAGGACAGAGATATGAGCAGTAATGCAGAGACTGAGCTCATTATATAGGGGCCGGCAGAGCTTGATACAACTTGTAAGAAGGACGCGCAAATGAAGCTATAGGGGACAAAGAGTTGACAATCCTGCTCTGAACAACAGAAAGAACGACTTACTCTACTATAACGGTAGAAGGGGGGACTGAGGTAGAACACGCTCGTGATCTAACATGCAGCACACTGTACACCCGCGAACCAAAGTTTCGGTACCCCCCTCGATGAAAGGAAGTGGAAGTCAGGGTTAGAGAGAGGGCAGGTGAACGGACAACCGTGAGTGGTTCTTTGGAACTGAGCTACGAGGCAAATAGTGAGAAACCTAATGACACTGGATTCGAAACATTTCCATGCTATTCACCTGCAAAACATTATGCGTTCGTAACATACATACTGTAACATATAACATAGACTACTGTGTTATCATGGTGTCCTGTGATACTGACCCATCTGTTTCGGATCCTCATCACACAAATAAAGCACCGAGCCAGTTGTATATAAGTTGCAACTTGTCATCATAACTGCAGTCACAATTTTTGTGAATGGTATCCCTGGATTGTCTATAGCTATAATAAAGAATGATTGTTAATTTAATGTTGATTTTCACAGTAGTTTTGTGGATGGTTATAAATGTGGCAATTATTTTATGTGGACGACTAAACCACATTGTGATGGACAGCGGAGAGCATTCGCCAATAATTTACTATAATCAGATGAAATTAGATGCAAACAACACAAAATATTATGAGACAACGAAGACACAGCTGTGGTATCCTGCTCCGCCTTGTTATCAAGGCCTTAACTGTGGCTTCACCTCATACGTGCATTATTTTCCTTCAGTCTCTGCCTCTTTTATTACTCTTACTTCCCGGTATCCTCTTACTGCGAGTCGTCATATTCCTTGGAGGGTTTCTTGTCGTCCGGTCCTATAACCCCTACTGTATTACATTATTCCTCGCATCATCACTCCCAAACAAACAACGTTAGCACAAGACTGCTGAATCTGTTAATACCATTATTGTCACTGCCACTACTACTGTAATCCCCTTTTTCCTATTGTGTCTAATTTCCCTCACAGTACTACTACTGCTGCTCCTATTACTACTCCACTATAAATCTGTATAATAATAAATATGATTGTCCTTATGTCTGTGTATCTATTAATCATAATTATTGTCCATGTCCCACCGTCGACAACTCGTCACTGACCCGGCACCGCTACTCCAGTTCCCACCCACCATGGGTTCTACTCCTCCCCCACTCCGACACCACATTACTCTTCACCTCATCCTTGAGCTAGAAGGCCTGTTGTTCATCCTTTACCGGTGAATATACGTGGCATGCATTAATAATAAAAAAAGAAGGCATTTGAGAGTTAAACGGTAATCGCCCTCTAAAATATTCTGTTTGCCAAGTCCAAACTTTAGGCCATATTTTGATACCATGAAGGTTTTATGTTGATAGCTCAAGCCATTCATGAGATTTAATGGTGCTAAAGGCAGGCAATAAAAACTAGCTGACCTTTAGCAGTTAATTTGGTGACCTTGACTCTGACCCCGAGTTGCCATTTTCGAACTCCTCCAAGATTTTGGCCATATCTTGATACGCTGAAGGCTTCATGTTGATAGCTCAAGCCGTTCATGAGATATAATAGGAACACACACACACACACACACACACACACACACACACACACACACACACACTCACTCACTCACACACACACACACACACACACACACACACACACACACACACACACACACACACACACACACACACTCACTCACTCACTCACTCACTCACTCACACACACACACACACACACACACACACACACACACACACACACACACACACACACACACACAGATGCAGTTAAAAACATGATCGCTCCGCCTTCTAAAGGTAGGCGATAATAATATAATAATAACAACAACATCGTAGATGTGTACTGTAGTGTTCCTAACATTACACTTAATAACTGCAGACCCAAACGTGCTTATATTACGAAGCACTGATATATTAACCACAAAACCGACCACAGACCGTTCTTATCATTACCACTGCACCTTCCCTATAGCACTTCACCATGGTAATACAACCCACTGTAGTCCTCTGTGAGATCGCTACACGTGTTTGGGAAAAATAACAGTGCACAACATGCCTACAAACCACTAAAATAAGCATATGATGTTTCACTGACATCCATCAAATAGCCTAGGAGAAGTTACTGGACAAACAAACAAACGACTGGACACAGACAGACAGAAGCAGAATGTCTCGCATCGGTATGTAACGACCTGACAAAACTCTTGTGATCCTGCATTGCAGGTGTCATCACAGTAATAATAATAATAATAATAATTATTATTATTATTATTATTATTATTATTATTATTCACATGTTATTAGGCACGATACTGAGAAGGACACACACTGGAATAACACGTGTCGACGCAATGCAGAATCTGTTTGCCATGACAGAAGGTTGGGTTGCAGTCAAATATTAATTTAGTATTACTATAACCCTACCATTACAGCATATTATGGCACTGTTTGGTTTTATATGTCACAGCTGTTTTCACTTGTTTTATCAGGGAGATTATGGTGTTTGTCCTCCTCTGTATCATGGATATTAACATGTGATTACTACTACTACTACTACTACTACTACTACTACTGCTACTACTACTGCGATTCTTATTATTATTATCATTATTATTATTATTATTATAATTATGATGACACATACAAAGCAGGATCATAATAGTTTTGTCAGGTTGTCATATTATTATTATTATTATTATTATCATTATTATTATTATTATAACTATGATGACACATACAAAGCAGGATCATAATAGTTTTGTCAGGTTGTCATATACCGATGCAAGAAATTCGGCCTCAGTCTATATCCAGCCGTGTGTTTGTTTGTCCGCTAACTTCTAGGCAATTTAATGGATGTCAGTGAAACATCACAGGTGTATTTTAATGGGTTGTAGGCATGTTGTGTGCTGTTATTTTTCCCAAACATGTGTAGTGATCCCACAAAGGACTTCAGTGGGTTATATTACTATGGTGAAGTGCTACAGGTAAGGTCCAGTAGCAATGATAGGAACGGTCTGTGGTCAGTTCTGTGGTTAATATATCAGAGCTCCGTAATATAGGCACGTTTGGGTCTGCGACTTTTACAATTATGTATTGTTCGGAATACTGCAGATGTATGTTCTTGCTGTCAATTTTATAATTATTCTTATTAATGCATGCCACGTATATTCACCGGTAAAAGGTGAACAACAGGCCTGGTGGCCCAAGAAGGAGGTGAGTGTAAAATGGTTCGGAGTGGGGGAGGAATAGAGCTCATGGCGGGTGGGAGAGAGGGGGGTGGGGTGCAACTGGGGTAGCGGTGCGGGGTAAGTGACGAGTTGTCGAGGGTGGACAGGGACAATATGATTAATAGATACACAGACATAAGGACGATCATATGTATTATCATACAGATTTATAGTGGAGTAGTAATAGGAGTAGCAATTGTAGTACTGTGAGGGGAAATGCAGTAGACACAATGGGGAAAGGGGGAATAGTAGTGGCAGTGGCAATAATGGTATTAACAGATTTAGCAGTCTTGTGCTAACGTTGTTTGTTTGGGAGTGATGATGCGAGGAATAATGTAATACAGTAGGGGTTATAGGACCGGACGACAAGAAACCCTCCAAGGAATATGACGACTCGCAGTAAGAGGATACCGGGAAGTAAGAGTAATAAAAGAGGCAGAGACTGAAGGAAAATAATGCACGTATGAGGTGAAGCCACAGTTAAGGCCTTGATAACAAGGCGGAGCAGGATACCACAGCTGTGTCTTCGTTGTCTCATAATATTTTGTGTTGTTTGCATCTAATTTCATCTGATTATAGTAAATTATTGGCGAATGCTCTCCGCTGTCCATCACAATGTGGTTTAGTCGTCCACATAAAATAATTGCCACATTTATAACCATCCACAAAACTACTGTGAAAATCAACAATAAATTCACAATCATTCTTTATTATAGCTATAGACAATCCAGGGATACCATTCACAAAAATTGTGACTGCAGTTATAATGACAAGTTGCAACTTATATACAACTGGCTCGGTGCTTTATTTGTGTGATGAGGATCCGAAACAGATGGGTCAGTATCACAGGACACCATGATAACACAGTAGTCTATGTTATATGTTACAGTATGTATGTTACGAACGCATAATGTTTTGCAGGTGAATGGCATGGAAATATTTCGAATCCAGTGTCATTAGGTTTCTCACTATTTGCCTCGTAGCTCAGTTCCAAAGTACCACTCACGGTTGTCCGTTCACCTGCCCTCTCTCTAACCCTGACTTCCACTTCCTTTCATCGAGGGGGGTACCGAAACTTTGGTTCGCGGGTGTACGTTAGAATTACACAAAGGATGATGAAATCATAGGCTATGTAACAATATATATATATATATATATATATATATATATATATATATATATATATATATATATATATATATATATATATATATATATATATATATAATATTTGAACATTATGAAGGATCGTGTTACACTATAAGCACAATTTCCTTTCTGTAAAAAAAATGTAAAAAATCGTGGGAAAGAATATTAACGAACTCTGAACTCGCCTAAAAATTTTACGGCATAATATAAAAACTATCACAATACCGAGATATATAATTTATTATCATTCATAACTTTATTCATCTCAGTGGACTTATCGTTCATGACAGCTAAAAAAAAAAAAAAATGCAGGTTGAAGGAACACTGAATGAACTACATTAATTTTGTCTGGAGAGTGTTTGGGTTTTTAATTTAGTCAGAGGATCCCTTTTCATTTATAGCGGTAACGTCAGATAAAAAATGGTCAAGTTGTCACGGTAAAAGCATCCAATTTAGGAATACTTCAAAACTGTTTTACTTGAGTGATCCTAAAATCGCGTAATTGAGGGAGAAAACATAGATGAATCTTCCACAATTGAACTTTAAAATAGATAGGAAACGCTCCCTATTTATCTAAAAACATGAAAACATATGATGATGAAAGAAGTCCATCTCGGAAAAAAGAAAAAAATCATTAAACAGTCTAAATGAGCTAACACGTTGGATGAAATCGATTCACAGGTAATGGAGTCCGGCAGTTCATGGATTACAGATCAAAGAGAATTGTTTGATCAGAGACATGAAAACAACTTCGAATTTTAGAGATGAAACTGATATTACTTATCTTTATAAGAAGGACTTTAAAGTGGCCTGTTGAGCCTCTTTATCATATTTAAGAAATAGAATATTTCCTCAGTATGACGGTTCGTGTAATGTAATCATCCATATATACCAACCCAGAATCATTTCGATGGGCGGTAAATCGTTTGCAGAAAAATTGTTTTAAAATATATATTATTAGGAAAAATTACATGCGTAGCCGTACTGATATATTCAATTTATAAATGTTACTTGGTTCGTCGCGTACTCATCTCTATTGTTCGTAATGGGCCAAAATAAAAATCAAGTTGAAGAAGCGTCGTCCTGAACTGTTGTGTCGGTCGTGTTGAGATTAACTGGATTTTAAGTTTCCAATGAGACTTTTTTTTTTTTTTTTTTTTTTTTTTTTAAGCTATGACTTCACTGATAAAATGTAGTGCCATTGGTAGCATCCGTTCTGGGTGAAGTTCAGAACTATTTTACCGTTCTGATTGCTGTATATTTTTTGACGAAAATCCTAAATATGTAACTTCCTCAAATGTACTAATGTAATTGATTGCGAAACACTTCCAGTTATTTTTAAAACAGAACACATTTCTGAAGATGAAAAATAATCACATTTAGGAAACATATTACACAGGTCGAGTAAAAAGTCTAGTTGGCATCTCAGGTGTTTAAGAACAATGACTTTGAATTTATTTGGGAGTCACCGAAACAAGCGAGAAACTTCGAATGAGTATGATTTTTCATCTGCAGTAGGACTTTAAAATTACCTCTAGCTTCCTGACTGAATGTAGAAGAAATACGACGATTTGAACTTATGAGAAAAATGTAAAAACCTCGTGAGTAGGAATATTAATGAACTCAGTACTCACCTAAAAATTTATACGAGAATGTATAAATACTATCACAATACCGAGATATACTACTTTATTCCTTATCCCAGTAGACATAGCTACAAAAAATGCCTGTTGAAGGAACACTGAATGATGTCGTCTGGAGATTGTTTGGATTTATACGTTAAGGTGAGGGTATTTATGGTGGTAACGATAAAAAATAAAGTCGTTGTTTTGTCCTGACATGAGCATCAGCTTTTGTAATACTTCAAAAGTATTATACTTGTGATCCTAGAAACCGAAAAACTGAGGAAAAATATCAAAAATGTTACTGACACTCAAAATTAGCTGGATACACTCCCAATTATGTATATTTCAGAAGAAAAAAAACGAAAAAATCAGTTACAAAGCTGAATCAGGTAACATGTAGGGTTAAATCGATTCATAGGTAAGGAAGACTGGCAGTTGAGGAGTTAAAGCCCAAAGAGTTTTGTTTGACCAATCACGTGATAAGAACATGGAAATTTTGATAAATCAGATATAAGTTTTATATTTATAGGCAAAAATTTGAAGTGGTATGCTGAGCCTCGTCAAAAATTTAATAAATGAAATATTTTCCGAGTATGACGGTTCGTGTGATATCATTATCCATATTTACCAATGAATAATCACTCGAAAAGGGAATAATCGTATTCAAGAAAATTGTTTAGGTACCGATTATCAAATATATATTATTAGGGAAAAGGTAAATACATATCCTTACTGAGATATTCGATTTATAAATTTTTTTTGGATCCTCATGTACGGAGTTTTGTTGTTGATAATGGGGCTATAAAAAATCATGTTGCAGGAGCATCGACCTAAACTGTTGTGTCTACCCTGTTGAGATTGACTGAAGTCGTGATTGCTTAGAAACTTATTTTTCACGAAAACGCTAAATATACAACTTCCTCAAATGTATTCAAAATTTATTGCGAAACACTCCTATTTTTCTCAAAAAAAAAAAAAAAACTCATTTTTGAGGGTGAAAAAAATCATATTTAGGAAACATTTAACAATGAGTCGATTGACAAGGAAAGACAGTTGGCATGTTATGTATTTAGGAACAAAAAGTTTGAATCTATGAGGGGGTCACCGAAACAAGCGATAAACTTGTTTTTTTTTTCTGCAGTAAAAGTATTATAAAAATTCATCCTGCTTTCTGACAAAAAAAAATAAAAAATAAACCTTTGCACATTTTCAAGGATCCCGTTATACCATTAGCTACATTTCCTTATGTAACATCTCTCAAAATTGTCAAACATCATGAGAAGGAATAGCAATGAGCTCTGGAGTCTCATCTAAAAACTATATATATGAGGAATTATAAAAACTCGCAATATAAAGATATATAATTAATTACCAATAATAATTTTATTCCTTATCTCCGTAGACTTATAGTGCATCAACTGAAGGAACTGTACCCGTATTAATGTCGTCTGTAGACTGGATTTTCACTTTAGGAAAAGAGTCCTTTGTGATTTTTTTGATTTATACTTGCAACCAGTTAAAAGAAAAAAAAAGTTTTTTTTTTTACTGTAAAAACATCCGCTTTAGGAATGCTTATAAACTATTATGTTTGAGTGGTCCTAAAAACCTCATAATTAAGGGCAAAAACGACAAAATGAAACTTCCACAACGGTACTCTAAATTAGCTGGGAAATACTCCCTGAAAACATATCTGATGAAAAAAGTCCACCTCGGAAAAAATGACAAGGATAAATGATGTAAAACAAGGTATGAAATCGACCCTCAGTTAAAGGCTGGTAGTTGAGGGGTTATAGGCCAAAGATTTTTGTTTGATCGAAAACATGAAAACTACATGGAAATTCAGAAATAATACGGATATTATTTTTATCTTTATTAGCGTAGAGCCTCCTGATCAAATTTCTTAAAAGTGGCACATTTTCCCAATAGAACGGTTCGAATGGCATCATTATCTATATTTACCATCCAAAAATCAATCGGAAATGTCATTAAGGGTTTAAGAAAAAACTTGTTGCAGGAATGTCGAGCTGAACTGTCTCCTATGCCGTGTTGAGGTTAACTGAATTTTTAATTTCCGATGAGTATTTTTTTTTTTTTTTTATCTTCGTAATTACTTTCACCGATAAAAGGTAGTGCGAATTGTCAACTAGTTACGGCTGATAGCATCCACTTTGGGGGTACTTCAGAACTATTTTACTGGAGTGATTGGGGTATAAACTTAGTTTTCCTTGACATTACTGAATATGCAACTTCTTCAAATGTACTCAAAATTGACTGCGAATCACTCCCTTATATTTCCAAACTCGTAAAACATGTTTGAGGGAAAAAAGAAAAAAAATTTAGGAAACATATAACGAAACATCGATTGACGGGCAACGACAGCCGCCATCTGAGGTGTTTAAGAACAATAAGTTAAAACTGGCGTGAGGGACACCGCAAGAAGCAAGTAACTTGCAATGAGTATTAGTTTTAATCTACAGTAGAAACTTAAAATTTATATCGCACTTTCTGAGATTGTAAAAAAAAAGATTATTTACACTAAATGATCCTGGTATACCATAAGCCATATATCCTTATGGTAAAATCTCCCAAAACTGTAAAATCTCGTGAGAAGGAATATAGAAACGGTTTTGACTCTCACCTAATATTTTATAGAAAATACATGTACAGTTGGCCGCACTCACGCGAGGGCCACCTTAGTGTTGTCAACGCTGGCCGAGATAGTAACCGCGAATCATTAGTAGTGAGCTTTGATCGAAGCATTCATAGGACTGAGGGAGGGAGCGGGTTTGAGGTGGGTAGGTGGGTGCCTGTACACGAGAGGCGACATATGACGATTGTTGAGGCGACAGAAAAGTGTAATATTTAATAAAAGAATTTTTTTTTTTCGGTGTTTTGCCATCATGAAAAGTAAAAAGATCAACTTTAAATATTATACTGCAAAACAAAGACAACCGATCAAGATTCATAATTGTAGACTTTAATCGTATTTTATTTTATTGTCGTTTCAAAGCAATGGACGCTGTAAAATACAGAAAAAAACTGCCTGAAAATAATGAATCAGAATGCTGTTTATTAATCACATGTAACAAATGTAACTTCATCCGGAATGTGGCAGCTGCTGACACCACTGGCACATATCAACATCACCCATATCTAGCGTTACGTAACAAGCAGTTTAAAATCGCATCGTTCCGTCATCGCATCGTGGAGTTATCAGGGCTCCCATTCACCTTCACATGATAGCAGATAGATAGATAGATAGATATTGTTACATAGCCTATGATTTCATCATCCTTTGTGTAATTCTAACGTACAGTGTGCTGCCTGTTTGATCACGAGCGTGTTCTACCTCACTCCCCCCTTTTACCATTATAGTAGAGAAAGTCGTTCTTTCTGTTGTTCAGAGCGGGATTGTCAACTCTTTGTCCCCATGGCTTCATTTGCGCGTCCTTCTTATAAGTTGTATCAAGCTCTGCCGGCCCCTATATAATGAGCTCAGTCTCTACATTATTGCCACTTAGATCTACTCATTTTGCTCACATCTCTGTCCTCCCCTGTACAGTTGTTATTATTGTGAGTGCTCAGGAAGTCTCCAGCCATCTAACTGCTGTGTAATTTGAGTATGAGTGTTATTACATTTTGTTCTTGTACTGTATAACATAGGTGTTGATTTGTGGGCCTAGTGAGGTTTATGTGCTTGGTGTAAAGTTTTACTATCAGCCATCATTAATAGTATTTTATATCTGTAATAATATATCTGGCATTCACTGAGTATTATCTGGTATCTCATTTTAACAGGGCTAACAAATTTACTCATGCTAATTTCGTGTTAATAGAGGCTGTTGCAGTTAACCATATATTTAACCTGTTTTTGCCATTACATTACCCTTATGAGTTATGAATGTTTTGTTGTTAGTTTGAGCATTAAACTTTAACTTGTAATTTTACCTAACTCTTTGTTTTGAACCTGGAACTTTACGGGACAGTAGTGATTTTTAGTATTCTCACTTAAAGTGTACATTATCTTTCTCTGTTCCGTAACATAAATTTGGCGACCTCTTATATTCAGGATATTATCATAAGGATATTGCTTGACATTTTGTGACTGTGATTTATTCATGATGTCTACTATTACTACGCTTGATGAAGCCAAAGATTTTTTGTCAAATGTGCAAACAGTGTGTGATGTAGAAAACAGAACAAAGAATGAACTTAAGCTTGTTGCTCAACAATTGGGAATTGCAGTTCACTCATCATTCTAAAGATCAAATTGTTGGCATGATTAATAAAAGCTTGTTTAATGTAACTCCTACAAATGAGCAAACGCAGATTGAATTAGCTAAGTTACAGCTAGCCCTGCAGGAGGCTCGTGTTAAGGAGGCTGAATTTCAAGCACGTGCTAAGGAGGCTGAGTCTCAGGCTAAGGAGGCGGAGTATTAGGCTCGTATTCAGGAGGCTGAATTTCAGGCAAATGCTCGTATTCAAGAGGCACAGGTACAGGCTCAGGCACAAATTGAATTTGCTAAGATTCAGGCAGCAAACAAGGTGGAACTGGATCATCTAGCTCTGATGATTTTGATGTGGCTGAAAATGTTAAACTTGTCACTCCTTTTAATGAATATGATTTAACAAAGTATTTTCAGTTGTTTGAGAGGGTAGCTACAGGTTTTAATTGGCCCAAAAAGTATTGGCCAGTACTCCTTCAAACTGTTCTCACCGGTAAAGCTCAAGTAACTTATGCATCTTTGCCTCAGGATCAATCTGATAATTATGATGTAGTTAAGAGCTTGATTCTTAAGGCCTATGAGCTTGTTCCTGAAGCCTATAGAGTAAAATTTAGGACAACTTACAAGCAAGATAAGCAATCCCATGTTGAGTACGCAAAAATCAAAGAAGATCTGTTAGAGCAGTGGTTAAATTCTAAGAATGTGGATTCTGATTTTGGTAAATTTAAGCAGATGATTTTGCTGGAGGACTTCAAGAGGTGTATTTATAAAGATGTAAGCCTACATCTTTAGAAAAGAATAGATAATTTGTCTGATGCTGCAGTTTTAGCTGATGAATATTATTCTCACTCACAAGAGACATTCTAGAGAAAAAGGGAAAGCTGAGAGTAAGTACGTTGCCTCTACTCAGAGTACAGGTAACAGGAAAGAGAATAAAGATGATGTTTCTCAGGAAGTAAATACCAGCTTCACCTCTAGATTTCAGAAAATAAATGTACTTATTGTAGGAAGCTTGGTCATACTTCGGAGAAATGTTTCAGGAGACAGCGTGATGTGAACAAAAAGGAGTCTTTAAATATTCAGTCAATTGGTCTAGTGTCCACTCTTGAGAGTTCCCAGAATTCTTTAACTGAGTTAACTGAACCTGCTTTGAGGGGTAACTTAAATTCTCATGATGGAGCTCCTCTTTTGAGCAGTAACGTGGGTGACACTCTCAAGAGTTCATGTGCTAATTTTCTTTCTGATGGTTTTGTCAGTCCTCTGGACAGTAATGACAGGAAATCAGTTAAAATATATCGTGATACAGGTGCTTGCCAATCCCTTATGCTGACCAGTGTTCTAGGATCTAATGTTAATTCCTCTAATGAAACTGTAATCTTACAAGGTGTAGGGAATAATTACTTCTCTGTCCCTCTGTGCAGAGTGAATTTAGAGTCTGGTTTTGTTAATGGTTCCGTTATGGTTGGGTTGGTTGAGACACTCCCAATGTCAGGTGTAAATTTCTTACTTGGAAATGATATTGGTGGAAGTCAAGTGTGTCCAGCTCCTCAGTTGTCTAGTGAGCCAGTGGCTGGGACCCAGGATTGTGATGTCCCTGATGTGTTCCCCGCATGTGCTGTCACTAGGGCTAAGTCTAAAGTTACTGGTGATTTAGAGGATAATGATGATGATGATGTTATCCTAGCTGACACTTTTCTTGCTAATTTGGACCACTCACCAGAGTAGTGTTGATAATTTGTCTCGTCAAGAGTTGGTTGAGTTGCAGGTTGCTGACCCTGAGTTGAAAGGTCAAGCTAACTCTGCTTACAGTGAAGAAGAGTCAGCTGGTGCTTCTACTTGTTATTATATAAAGTCAGGAGTACTTATGAGGAAGTGGATACCCCCAACAGCATCAGCCGACTGTGAATGGGAGGTTGTACATCAAGTTGTCATCCCTCGTGTTTGTAGGCTGGATATCATTAGAGTGGCTCATGATTCCAGTTTGGCAGGACACCTTGGAGTGAAGAAGACTGTGGCACGCATTTTGAAAAACTTCTACTGGCCAGGTATCTTCAGGGATGTTTCCTGGTATTTTAAGTCTTGTCACACATGTCAAGTCTTGGGGAAGTGTAATCAGACCGAAAAGGTTGCACCTCTAGTTCCCATTCCTCCTTTTGAGGCGCCTTTCACCCGTGTGCTGGTGGATATTGTGGGCCCTCTTCCTAAGACTTCTTCAGGATTTTCTTATGTGTTGACCATGATTGATATGGCTACTCGTTATCCTGAAGCCATTCCACTTAGAAATATCTCAGCAAAGAGGGTGGTTAAGGAAATGCTAGGGTTCTTCACAAAGTTTGGTCTGCCCAAGGAGGTACAGACAGACCGGGGAAGTAATTTCATGTCAAATGTTTTCAAGCAGTCTTTGAAAGAGTTGGGCATCACCCAGATCACATCTTCAGCTTACCATCCCCAGACCTAGGGAGCGTTGGAGAGATATCATCAAACACTCAAATCGATGCTCAAGAAATACTGTTTGGAACATCAGAAAGACTGGGATAAAGGTCCTCCATTCGTTGTGTTTGCCGCAAGAGAATCTCCAAATGAATCACTGGGCTTCTCACCCTTTGAACTACTGTTTGGCCATGAAGTAAGAGGACCCCTTAAGTTACTCAAGGAATGCTGGCTGTCGGAGGAAGATGACGTCAACCTGCTGGAGTATGTGATGAAGTTCAAAGAACGGCTGTCCACTGCTTTACAGCTGGCGAGAGAGAATTTAGGAGCTGCTCAGGAGAAGATGAAGACTTGGTATGATAAGAAGTCCAGGTTACGCCACTTTCAGCCAGGAGATCAGGTTTTGATTCTGCTACCGGTTCATGGGCAACCTCTTCAAGCCAAGTTTAGTGGTCCTTATTTCGTGGAGAAGAAACTCAGTGATGTCAACTATGTCATCGCCACACCGGATCGTAGAAAGAACAAGCAACTTTGTCACATCAACATGCTAAAGTTATATCACAGGCGGGACGAAAATAACCCAGTCTGCACTGTAGCTGTTCCACCCGAGTCTCCAAGTGAAGCTCTCCCATGCAGTATGAGCCTGATAGTTTGGGGAAGAATCCTGATATCATGAATGATCTCCAGACTAAGGTTTCTCATCCAGCTCCCGAGGAAAGGCAGGAGTTTTCGGCATTACTGCAGGAGTACCCGCAAGTGTTCCGTGCCACTCCAGGAAGAACCACTGTGTTGATGCATGATGTCGATGTTGGAGACGCAAAGCCAATTAAACTGCCTCCTTACCGTGTGAACCCAGTGAAAGTTCCTCTCATCCAGAAGGAGCTTGGCTACCTGTTGGATCACAAGATTATTGAGCCCTGTCAGAGCGAGTGGAGTTCTCCTGTCACTCTAGTCCCTAAGCCAGGGGGTCACAGAGGCTTTGCATCGACTACAGACGTGTTAATCAGATAACCAAAACAGACACTTACCCTCTCCCTCGCGTGGAAGATTGCATAGACAAGATCGGAAAGGCTAGGTACGTAAGTTTGATTTGTTAAAGGGATACTGGCAAGTACCTATGACTGAACGTGCTAGGGAGAGCTCATGTTTTAACACTAGGAAAGACTTTCGCATGTTTTGTAATGCCATTTGGTATGAAGAATGCACCAGCCACATTTCAGAAGCTCATGAATGTTGTAACAGAGGGTTTGGCAGGGTGTGTTGTTTATATTGATGATGTATTAATCTTCAGTGACAACTGGAAAGATCACCTATGCCATGTCAGTAAATTTCTTGAGCGTTTGGTTCAGGCTAATCTTGTAGCTAATTTATCAAAGTGTGAGTTTGGTCAAGCTAAAGGTCAGTACCTTGGGTACGTAATTGGTGATGGACGTGTTGCACCACCAGCAGCTAAGGTTCAGGTTATAAGTGATCTTCCCAGACCTAAAAGTAGGAAAGAGCTACAAAGATTTTTGGGAATGGTAGGTTATTACAGGAGATTTGTTCTTAACTTTTCAATTCTTGTATCACCACTTACAGACCTACTGAAAAAGGGAGTTAAATTTGTCTGTACCGATAACTGTGAATCCTCTTTCAACAAACTTAAAGCTATCCTATTAAGTCAGCCAGTGCTCGCTACTCCAAATTTTGCTAAGCCTTTTAAGATGGCTGTTGATGCAAGTGATACAGGAGCTGGGGCTGTTTTGCTGCAAGAGGATGATCAGGGTATTGAACACCCTGTATCTTATTACATGAAGAAGTTCACTCCACCTCAAAAGAACTATTCAACTATTGAGAAAGAGCTTTTGGCCTTGATTTTGGGTTTACAGCATTTTTCATTTTATTTGTGTTCTGGTTTTGACCCCATCCCACTGAAATTCCTTAGTAAGTTTAAAGATAAAAATCAGAGATTGAGAAGATGGAGTCTACTTCTTCAGGAGTATTCATTAGACATACAACATGTCAAGGGTAAAGGAAATGTTATTGCAGATTGCTTATTAGACAGATTGTTTTAGAGTAATAAGAAATTTCCTAAATGTTATTGCAGATTGCTTATCTAGACTTTAGACAGATTGTTTTAGAGTAATAAGAAATTTCCTAAATGTTATTGCAGATTGCTTATCTAGACTTTAGACAGATTGTTTTAGAGTAATAAGAAATTTCCTAAATGTTATTGCAGATTGCTTATCTAGACTTTAGACAGATTGTTTTAGAGTAATAAGAAATTTCCTAAATGTCATTGCAGATTGCTTATCTAGACTTTAGACAGATTGTTTTAGAGTAATAAGAAATTTCCTTTGTAAATTTCTTTTTCTTTGTGGGGAGGTGTTACATAGCTTATGATTTCATCATCCTTTGTGTAATTCTAACGTACAGTGTGCTGCCTGTTTGATCACGAGCGTGTTCTACCTCACTCCCCCCTTTTACCGTTAAAGTCGTTCTTTCTGTTGTTTAGAGCGGGATTGTCAACTCTTTGTCCCCATGGCTTCATTTGCGCGTCCTTCTTACAAGTTGTATCAAGCTCTGCCGGCCCCTATATAATGAGCTCAGTCTCTACATTATTGCCACTTAGATCTCCTCATTTTGCTCACATCTCTGTCCTCCCCTTAGTTGTTATTATTGTTAGTGCTCAGGAAGTCTCCAGCCATCTAACTGCTGTGTAATTTGAGTATGAGTGTTATTACATTTTGTTCTTGTACTGTATAACATAATGTGTTGATTTGTGGGCCTAGTGATGTTTTTGTGCCTTGGTGTAAAGTTGTACTATCAGCCATCATTAATAATATTTTGTATCTGTAATAATATATCTGGCATTTTAACAGGGCTGACTTAGATAAATTTACTCATGCTAATTTCGTGTTAATAGAGGCTGTTGCAGTTAACCATATATTTATCTTGTTTTTGCCATTACATTATCCTTATGAGTCCTGAATGTTTTGTTGTTAGTTTGAGCATTAAACTTTAACTTGTAATTTTACCTGACTCTTTGTTTTGAACCTGGAACTTTACGGGACAGTAATGATTTTTAGTATTCTCACTTAAAGTGTACATTATCTTTCTCTGTTCCGTAACAATATATATAGAGAGAGAAAAAGAGAGAGAGAGAGAGAGAGAGAGAGAGAGAGAGAGAGAGAGAGAGAGAGAGAGAGAGAGAGAGAGAGAGAGAGAGAGCGCGAGAGCAAGGGCGAGAGAGAGAGCGCGAGAGAGGAAGAGAGCGAGAGAGCGAGCGAGATCGAGAGAGAGTCCAGCCTGTATGTGTCCCCCCATAAAGGATTGAACTTGCGACCGATCACATAGGAGTCGGACGCGTTACGCAGTCAGGGATCGAGGGGACATAGAAATGACAATAAAAACAGAAGAGAAGGGAAAAAGAAAAATGACAAACTTAAGTTTCATCCTATACGCTACAGACAATACTCAAGGGTACGGTGTCTTAGCCATGAACAATATTGTACTGTATGAAAGTTAACACATTCGGATACATTACAGTCAATTAGGTGCTAAAGAAATAGTAAGTTGTAAACAAGCTACTGTACTGTACGATATCTAGAATATGACACTCCTGTTATCATGCGAGAGATAAGCGAGCCAATGTTGTCGGGTGTTAGGAAACGCTTGATAAGGAGGATACGGAGGTGTGTGCTAGGGGTGTCAGCAATTACCGCATGCAGTATTAAGGAATCACATTTGCTATATTCAATAGCATTAAGCTTTATGGTTTCCAAGCATTAACTGTGCCACTTTTCACAGCGGTAATAACTTGACAATAAAGGTATTAAAATATATATTTGTTACCAGTTATTGTAGATTTATATTATATATAGCTTCCAGCCTTCCACTCATCTGTTTCAGACGTCATCCCTCACCTCTCGTGCATAGGTATGCCCCCACTCTCCTCAAACCCCCTTCCTTCCCCCCCAAACTCTCTCTGTACGACTCTCTCTTACTGGCTGTGGATGCTTCGAACGCATCTCTCTACTAGTGTTTCAGAGTCAATATCTTGGCCAGCGTTGACAACGCTGTGGCCCTCGCGGGAGTGCGGCCAGCTGTACCTTCAATACCGATGTATATAATTTTCAATAAAAACTTTATTCCTCCTCTCCGTAAACATATATTGCATGACAGATATAAAAAATGCAGGTTGATGTATAACTGAATGAACTGTATGACTGTCTTCTGGTGATTGGATTTGGGTGATTTTTTCATTCGCTGCTGTAACTTCAGATAAAAGTCGGTCAAGTAGATTTCCTACGGTAAAAGAATCCGCATCAGGAATACTTCAAAACTATTATACTTGAGTGATCCTGAAAACAGCATAACTGAGGGTGAAAATGCCAAAAATGCCACTTCAACAAATTTGCTATAAATTATCATTGAATCACTCTTAATCGTATCTAGAATTCAGAAAACATAACAGGGTGAGAAAAGTCCTCCTCAGAAAGAAATTCAGTAACAAGGATTAATGAGATAACAAGAAGAATGAAAGGTTATAATGGAGGTTAGAATTTGACGGATTAAAGCTGAAAGTTTTGTTTCATGAGACGTGAAAACAACCTGGAAATTTAAAGATAAAACGGATATTATTTATATCTATTGATTAAATTTTAAAAATGGAATTTTTTCCCAATATGACTTCGTGTGATAGTATTGAGTTTTGTCATAAAATCACTCCAAAAGGCGATAAATCGTTTACAAGAAATACGTACCGTATATTATTAGGAAAAAGTAAAAATATAGCCGTACTGGAGATATTCAATTTATAAACATGACTTAGTTCCTTATTTACGCAGTTCTATTGCTCGCGATAGGTCAAAGAAAAATCAGGTTACAGGAGCAACGACCTGAACTGTTGTCTCTTCAGTGTTGAGATTAAATGGAGTTTTTATTACCGATTAGTCATTTTTTTTTTTTTTTTTTTCATGCCAGCAATGACTTCACGGATAAAATGTTGCGCCAATTGTGAACTATTTTCGGCTCATAGAATCACCTTTGGGCGTAGTTCAAAACTATTTTACTGTGGTGATTCTTTTATAGACTTATTTTTTGACGAAAACACTAAACATGTAACATCCTCAAATATTCTCAGGATTAATTGCCTTAAAGTGCCAATTATTTCCAAAACAAAAAATTTCTAAAAAAGAATCATATTTAGGAAACATATAACAAAGAAGTCGATTGTCAAGTAATGAGAGTTGGCATAACAGGTGTTTAAGAATAATAAGTGTGAATTAATGTGGGTGCCACCGGAACAAGCGAGAAACTTTCAATGTTCATGTTTTTCATCTGCGGTAAACACTGAAAAAAAATATATATATATATTTGCACGTTATGTAAAAACTTTCAAAAATGTAAAACCTCGTGAGAAAGAACATTAATGTGCTCTGGACTCTCAACTAAAAATTTATAAGAGAAAGTATAAGCACTATATTTATCGTGCATGACAGCTAAAAAAAAAATGCAGGTTGAACGAACACTGAATGAACTGTATTAACGTTGTCTGGAGGCTGTCTGGGTTTTTAAGTTAGTGAGAGGGTATTTTTTCATTCATAGTAACATAGTCAAGTTGTCTTCTCACGGTGTCTTCTCACGGTAAAAGCTATCACGTAGGATGAAATCGATTCACAGGTAACGGAGGACGGCAGATAATGGGTTACAGACCAAAGATGATTGATGAGATACGTGAAAACAATTTTGAATATTAGAGATGAAACGGATATTGTTTATCTTTACAAGAAGGGCTTTAAAGTGGCCTGTTAAGCCTCTTTATCATATTTAACAAATGGAATATTTTCTCAGTATGACGGTTCGTGTGATGTCATCATCCATATTTACCAACCTAAAATCACTCAGAGAGGCGATAAATTGTTTGCATGAAAGTTATTTAGATATCTATTTTAAGATATATATTAGGAAAAAGCAAATACGTTGCCGTATTCATAAATTCAATTTATAAACGTTACTTGGTTCGTCGCACAGTCATTTTTATTGTTCATAAGGGGTAAAAAAAAAAAAAAAAAAAAGCGTCGTCTTGAACTGATATGTCTGTCGAGTTGAGATTAACTGGATTTTATTTTTTTTATTTTTTTTATGAAGTAGTTACGGCCTATAGCATCCATTTTGGGTGTTTAAATCTATTTTTGCCGTCGTGAATGCTGTATAGACATTTTTTGCCGAAAACACGAAATATGTAACTTCCTCAAATGTACTCAAAATTGATTGATAAACAATCCCAGTTATTTCCAAAACTGAACACATTTCTGAACGTGAAAAATAATCACATTTAGGAAACATAACACGAAGTCGAGAGACAAGTAGAGTTGGCATCTGAGGTGTTTAAGAACAATGAATTTATTTCGGGGTCACCGAAACACACGAAAAACCGAATATTTTTTTTTCTTAATCTGCAGTAGAAGCATTTTAAAATTAACTAGCTTTCTTACTAACTGTAGATGAAATACGACGATTTGAACATTATGAAAAAAAAAAGAAGTAAAACCTCGTTAGAAGGAATATTAATGAACTCTGGCCTCTCACCAAAAAATTTATACGAGAATGTATTAACAATATCGAAATACCGAGATATACACTTAATTAGAATTCACAACTTTATTCCTTATCTCAGTAGATGTATAGTGCATGACAGCTACAAAAAATGCAGGTTGAAGTAACTTTGAAAATACTGTTTTGATGTCTGGAGATTGTTTGGATTTCTACGTTAGGGACAGCGTCTTTTATGACTTTGTTCATTTATAGTTGTAACTTCAGATTAAATGGTCATTGTTTTTTATTGCAAAATCATCCGCTTTAGGAATACTTCAAAGCTATTATACTTGAGTGATCCTAAAAACCGAATAATTGAGGGCAAAAACATCAATAATGCAACTTCTTCATTTACACTTTAGATTAGCGGGGAAACACTCCAAATTATATTAAACTCAGAAAATGTAACTGAGAATGAAAAAAAAAAAAACGGATAAAGATGAGTAACAAGGCTAAATCAGGTAACAAGTAGAGTGAAGTCGATTCACAGGTAAGGAAAACTGGCAATTTGGGGATTGAAGTCCTAACAGTTTTGTTTGATAAAGGACGCGAAAAGAATATGGAACTTTAGAGTTAATACTGATATTAGTTTTATATTTGTAAGCAGGGCTTTAAAGTTGCATGAGTCTCTTGATCTAATTTTGAAAATGGAATATTTTCCAATTACGACGGTTCATGTGATATCATTATCAATATTTACCAATGTAAAATCACCCCAGCAGGAATTATATCGTCTAAAAAAAAAAAATTGCTTAGCAATCGATTATCAAATCTTTATTATTAGGAAAAGGTAAATACATAGGCTTACTGAGATATTCAATTTATACACATTACTTGCGTATCATATACTCATTTTCCCATTTTGACGGTTCGTGTGATATCATTATCGATATTTACCAATGTAAAATCACTCCGCAGGAAATACATCGTCCACAAAAAAACTGCTAAGGAATCAATTATTAAATATTTATTATCAGGAAAAGGTAAATACATAGGCTTACTGAGATATTTAATTTATACACATTATTTGCGCATCATATACTCATTTTTGTTGTTCATAATGGAGCTAAAAAAAATCATGTTGCGGGAGCGTCGACCTAAACTTTTGTGTCTGTCCTGTTGAGATTAACAGAATTTTAAGTTTCCGATGAGTACATTTTTTTTTTTTATACTTCGTGTTAACCTTCACAGATAAATGGAAATGCCAATTGCAACTTGTTACTGCCGATAGCATCCACTTTGGCGTAATTCAAAACTATTTTAATGTCGTGGTCAACTATCATTTTTTTTTTTTTTTTTTGACGAAAACGTTATTATACAACTTGATCAAATGTACTCAAATTGACTGCGAGACACTTCTAAATTTTCCGAAACAAAGAACACACATGATGGTGAAAAAAATCACATTCAGGGCACATATAACAAGTAGATTGACAAATAATGACAGCTGGCATCTGGTTTTTAGGGACAATAAGTTTGAATTTATGTGGGCGTCACCGAAACATGCCATAAACTTATAATGAGTATTCTTTTTTTCTGCAGTTGAAGCATTTTAAAATTACGTCCAGGTTTCTGACAATGTAAAAAGAAAAAAATATATAACGTATTTGAACATTTTGAAGGATCGTCTTTCACCATTAGCTAAATATTCTTAGGTAAAATCTCTAAAAAATATAAAGCCTCGTGAGAAGGAGATTAATGAGTTTTGGACTCTCGCCTAAAAATTTATACGAGAAAGTATGATCACATTTTTGAGGGTAAAAAACATCATATATAGGAAACATATAACAAGGAGTCGATTGACAAGTATAGTTGGCATCTGATATATTAAGAAACAACTAGTTTGAAATTATGTTGGGGTTATCGAAAAAAGCGAGAAACGGATTTTTTTTTTTTTTTCTGCAGAAGTACCATTATAAAAATTCATCTAACTTTGACTAAAAAAAAAAATAACGAACATTTGCACATTTTGAAGGATCGCGTTACACCATTAGCCACATTTCCTTGGATAACATCTCCCAAAATTGTAAAACCTCATGAGAAGGAATAGTAAAGAACTCTGGACTCTTAAAGAAAAGAAATGTATATGATGCTTATAAACACTATCGCAATACAAAGATATATAATCAAATACCACCGAGGAAAAAATAAATCAGTAACAAGGCTAAATGAGGTAACACGTGGGATGAAATCGATTCACAGTTAAAGGCTGGCAGTTGAGGGCCCAAAGAGTTTTGTTTGATTGAAAACGTGAAATGAAAATGGTGATTTAGAAATAATACGGATATTACTTTTATCTTAATTAGCGGGGATTTAACCTGGCATGTATAGCCTCGTTATCAAATTTTTAACAAAATGGGAAATTATCCCAAGAGGACGGTTCGATTGGAATCATTATATTTACCATCCAAAAATCACTCCAAAATGTCATTATGGGTCTTAGGGAAATCTGGTTGCAAGAGAGACGAGCTGAACTGTTTCGTATGCCGTGTTGAGATTAACTGAATCTTTAATTTCCCATCAGTCTTGTGTATTTTTTTTTTTTTTGCTCAGCCCGGTTATGAACAACAGAACTGCGCATATGAGGAATCAAGTAATGTTTTTACACTGAATATCTCAGTAAGGCTTTTAATTTTCCCAATATATATTTGATAATCGATACCTAAACAATTTTCTCTAAAATAATTTATTCCCTTTTTTAGTGATTTTACATTGGTCAAAATGGATAATATGACACGAACGTTCAACTAGGAAAATACTCCATTTTTGAAATTTAATCAGCAGTCTCATTGTCACTTTAAGGCCCTGCTTATAAAGATAAAACCAATATCAGTCTTATCTCTAAATTTCCAGGTTATTTTCACGTCCTTGATCAAAAAGAACTCTTTGGGCTATAACACCTCAACTTGCCAGTTGAGGTGTTAAAGCCCTTCATTATTTGTGGATCGATTTCATTCTACTTGTTACTTGATTTAGCGTTGTTACTTATTTTTTTTTTTCTAAAGTGGACTTATTCACCCTCAGTTACATTTTCTGAATTTTTTTTTAAATTGGGAGTGTTTCCCCGTGAATTTAGAGTGTAAATGAGGAAGTTCCATTTTTGGTATTTTCACCGACAATTATTCGGTTTTTAGCATCACTCACGTATCATAGTTTTGAAGTATTCCTAAAGCGAATACATTTTCCTTGAAAAAAACTTCAATTTTCATCTGAAGTTACCAGTACAAATGAAAAATGTCACAAAAGAACCTCTCCCTAACGTAAAAATCCAGACAAGCCCCAGACGACATTAATACAGTTCAGTGTTCCTTAAACCTGCATTTTTTGTAGCTGTCTACAAGATAAGGAATAAAGTTGTGAAAGGTAATTAATTATATATCTTGGTATTGCGATAGTGTTTACACTTCCTCCCATAAATTTTTAGGTGAGAGTTCAGAGATCATTAATTTTCCTTTTAACGAGGTTTTTACGTTTTTGAGAGATTTTATCTAAGGAAATGTGGCTTAAAGCTTAATACGATTCTTCATAATGAAGCGGTGTAATTTTAAAGTGCTTCTACATACTCATTCGGAAGTTTCTCACTTGTTTCGGTGACCCCCATATAATTTCAAACTTATTGTTTTTCAAGACCTCAGAACCCAACTCTCTTTACTTGTCAATCGAGTTCTTGACATATGTTTCCTAAATGTGACTTTTTTCACCATCAGAAATTTGTTCTGTTTTGGAAATAATTGGAAGAGTTTCGCAATCAATTCTGAGTACACTTGAGGAATTTGCATGTTTAGCGTTTTCTTCAATAAATAATTTTATACAGTAATCACGACTAAAATAATTTTGAATTACGGCAAAAATGGATGCTATCAGCCGTAACTATGTCACAAGTATCTCTACATTTTATCTTTGAAGTCACGAATAAGAAAAAATATAAGAAAATAATACCCTCATTGGAACTTTATTATCCACCTAATCTCAACACTACAGACACAACAGTTCAGGTTCACGCTCCTGCACCCTGATTTATCATAGACCCATTATGAGTAATAGAACTGCGTATGCGACGAGCCAAGTAACGTATATCCCATTAGAACCCGGAGCTGCTGGACGAGGGCGTGCCGCCCTCCGCCTATCGGCTCATAATCGCAAAGCTCATAGGTACCTACTCGGGGGTTCCCTACTTTATTAAAGTTTGAAAACATTACTTCATAAACATTACTTCCTTCCTCATTTATGCAGATTCATTGTTCATAAAGGGTCTAGGAAAAATCAGGGTGCAGGAGATACGACGTGATCTGCTGTCTGCCCTGTTGAGACTAATTGAATTCTAAATTTCCAATTACTTTTTTTTTTTTTAAATCTTAAACATGACTACGTATAATAGGAAGTGCTAATTGTGAAAAAGTTGGGCGTAGTTCAAAACTTATTTACTGTCGTGATTACTGTATAAACTTATTTTTTGACGAAAACGCAAAATATGCAAGTTCCTAAAATGCAGTTCAAATTGACTGCGAAAAAAAAAAACAATTATATTCAAAACAAAGAACAGATTTCTTTCTGGAAAAAAAAAAAATCACATTTAGGAAACATATCAAGAAGTCGATCAAGTAAAGAGAGCTGGCATCTGTAAATTTGAATTTATATGGGGATCACCGAAACAAGTGAGAAGATGAATATTTTTTTCTTTTTGTGCAATGGAAGCATCATAAAATTCCACCTAGCTTACTTACTGAATGAAAAAAAGAAAAAAAGAATTGCACATTATGAAAGATGTGCTACACCATAAACCAAATTTCCTTAGGTAAAATCGCTAAAAAAGTAAAACCTCGTGAAAACAAGTATTAATGAGCTTTTGCCTTTCACCTAAAAAATTATAGAAGAAAGTATAAATACTATCGCAGTACCAAGATATATAATTAATTACCATTCTTAACTCTATTCCTTATCTCCTTAGAAAGATAGTGCATGACATCTACTGTACATTAAATGCCGGTTGAAGGAACACTGAGTGAACTGTACTCATATTAATGTCGGCTGGAGATTGTTGGAATTTTTACGTCAGGAAGAGGTTCCTTTGACATGTATTTATAGTTGTTACTTTAGAAAAAAAAAAAAAAAAAAGGTCAAATTGGTACGTTACGTTAAAGGGATCCGCTTAATGAATCCTTCAAAACTATTATAATTGAGTGATCCGAAAAACTGCATAATTCAGGACGAAAACAAAAAAATGAAACTGCCACAACTGTACTCTGAATTTGCTGGGAAAAACAATTGTACTTCATAAAAAAATAGATCCACAAAAAAAAAAAAAAAAGGTAAAAAAGCTAAATGAAGTAACAAGTTAGATGTAATCGATTCACAAGTAAAGGCTGGCGGTTGAGGGGTTATTCCCCAAAGAGTTTCGATTGATCGAAATCGTGAAAATACTTGGAAATTTAAAAATAAAACGGGTATTATTTTTATATGCTCTAAAGTGGTACGTTAAGCCTCCTGATGAAATTTTAGAAAATGGAATATTTTCGCAATAGGACGGTTTGAATGATATCATTGTCTATATTTACTATCCAAAAATAAATCCGAAAGGTCATAATGAGTCTAAGAAAAATTAGGTTCCAGGAACGTCGAACTGAACTGTTTTGTCTGCCGTGTTGAGATTATCTGGATTTAAATTTCCGATGAGTCTATTCCCCCCCCCTTTTTTTTTTTTTTTAATTCATCTTAGTCATAACTTCACAGATAAAAGGTAATGCCAATTGTGAACTAGTTACGGCTGATAGCATACACTTTGGAAGTAGTTCAAAACTTTTACTGGAGTGAATGGGATATAAACTTAATTTTGCTTGAAATCACTAAATATGCAACTTCCTCAAATGTACTCAAAATTGCGAAATACTCCCAATTATTTCCAAAACTCAGAAGACTTCTGAGGGTAAAAAAAAAAAAAAATCACATTTCAGAAACATATAACAAGACGTTGATTGACAGGTAATGACAGCTGGCATCTGAGCGTTTAAGAACAGTAAGTTTGAACTGACGAGGGTCACTGAAAGAAGCAAGAAACTACGAACGAGCATTATATTTTAACTTCAGCAAAGTACTTTAAAATTACATCGAACTTCTTGACTATAGAAAACAAACAATAAAAAGAATATTTGCATATTATAAAGGATCGTGGTACGCCACGTATGTTTAGGTAAAATCTCTCAAAACTAAACTCGTGAGAAGTTTATTAATAAGCTATTGACAAATAAAAATTTATAGAAAATACAGACACTCGAAATATATAATTAATTTCCATTTAATAACTTTATTAACCGTCTACTTTATTAACCGTCTAGCTACAAAATTTGCCTGTTGAAGTCACACTGAATGAGGGTGATTTTTCATTTATAGATGTAACTTCAGATAAAGTTTGGTCAAGTTGTTTTGTTACGGGAAATGCATCCGCTTCAGGAATACTTCAAAACTATTATACTTGAATTATGCTATATACCGCATAATTGAGGGCGAAAACACCAAAACCGCAACTTGCACTATATTTTTGTACTCTAAATTAGCTAAGAAACACTATCAATCATATAAATTCAGAAAACATAAGTGAGAGTGAAAAAAGAGAGTCAGTAAAGGCTACATGAGGTAGAAAGTAGAATGAAATCGATTCATAGGTAAAGGCTGACAGTGCATGGGTTAGAGCCCAAAGAGTTTGTTTTTATTAGAGATGTGAAAAGAACTTGGAAAGTTGATGACACGGATATTTTTATTATCTATAGAAGCAGGGCTTTAAAAAGGAATGTTGAGCCTCCTGAGCAAATTTAAAAATGGAATATTTTCCCAGTGTAACAGTTTGTGTGATGTCATCATCCATATTTACCAATCTAAAATATCTCCGAAAGGTAATAAATCGTTTCCAAGAAATTGTTTAGGTATCGATTATCAAATATATGGTATTTGACAGATTTTACCTAAGGTAATGTGGCTTACGGTGTCACACGATCCTTCATAATGTACAAATATTCCTTTTTTTTTTTTTTAAATCCAGTCAGGACGCTACATATAATTTTAAAATGCTTCTACTTGAGCATTTTAAAACTCTAAGTTCCTCTCTTGTTCCTCACATAATTATTTCTAAAACACAGGAACATTTGTTACTGAAAAAAAAAAAAAACAGGAAACATATAACAAGAGTTGGCATCTGAGGTGTTTAAGAACAATAAGTTTGAGGTTATAAGGGGCGTCAACGAAAGAAGCGAGAAGCTACGAACGAATTTTTTTTTTCTGGTTATTTTAAAATTACCTCTAGCTTTCTGACGGTAAAAAAAAAAAAAAATATTTGCACATTATGAAGGATCGTGTTACACCGAATGCCACATTTCCTTGGGTAAAATGTCAAATATTTAAAACCGTCAGAAGGAATGTTTTTGAACTCTGGACTCCCACCTAAAATACCGCAATACCGAGATATATAATTAATAACCATTCATAAATTCGTTCCTTATTTCAGTGCCTGAAACCTCTGTCAAGCCTTCGTGCTCCCCCCCTGGGAAGCCCTTTGTGCCCCCCAGGTTGGAAACTATTGATCTAGAGATTGTTTGGATTTTTAAGTTAGGAGGAGGGTCTTTTGTGACTCTTCTCTTTAATAGTAATAACTCCAGATAAAAAATAGTCGAGTTGTTTTATTATGATAATAGCATCCGCTTTAGGGATGCTTCTAAAGTCTTTTACTTGAGTGATCCTAAAAACCGCATAATTACGGGCTAACACACCAAAAATGAAACTTCCACAGTTGTACTCTAAATTAGCTGGGAAACACTCCCATTTGCATCTCAAACTATGATAATATATCTGATGGTGATAAAAGTCCACCGGAAAAAAAAAAATAGTAACCAGGCTAAATGACCTAACACGTAGGATGAAATCGATCCACTGGTAGAGGGGGCTGGCAGTTGATGGGTTAGAGTCCAAAGAGTTTTGTTTGATCAGAGACGTGAAAACAACTTGCACAGTTTGAGATATGGATATTATTTTTATCTTTATAAGAACTGGTTTAAAGAGGCATGTTGAGCCTCCTGATCAAATTTAAAAAATGGAATATTTTTCCTGTATGACGGTTCGTGTGATATCATTATCCATGTTTGACAACCTAAAATCACTCCGAAATGCAATAAATCGTTTACAAGAAAATTGTTTAGGTCTCGATTATCAGATATATATTATTAGGAAAAAGTAAATACATAGTCGTACTGAGATATTCAATTTATGAATGTTACTTGGTTCATCGAGTACGCAGTTCTATTCTTCACAATGGGACTAAAATCAGACCAGGAGCGTCGACCTGAACAGTTTTGTCTGTCGTGTTGAGATTAAGTGGGTTTTAAATATCCTATGAGTATTTTTTTTTTCTTAGCCATGACACCAAGGATAAAATGTACTTCCACTAGTGAATTATTTACGGCTGATAGCAACCACTTCGGGGGTGGCTCAAAACAATTTTATTATAGTGATTGCTGCATACACTTATTCGACGAGAACGCTATTATGCAACTTCCTCAAATGTACTCAAAACTGATTACGAACACACCCAATTGTGTCCAAAACACAGAACATTTTTCAGCAGGTGAAAAAAAAAAAAAACGTTTAGAATATAACAAAAAAAACAATTGTCAAATATAGTTGGCATCTGATGTGTTTGAATTTATGTGGTGGTCACCGAAACAAGAGAGAAACTTCGAATGAGTATGCTTTTTTTTTTTTTTTAATCTACAATAGGAGCATTTTAAAATTACCTTATGCTTCCAAACTGAATGAAAAAAAGAAACGAATACTTCCACATTATGATGGATCGTGTTACACCATAAACCGCATTTCTTTAGATAAAATCTCTCAAATATGTAAAACCTAGTAAGAAGGAATATTAATGAACTCTGGACTCTCACCTAAAAATTTATACGAGAAGGTATAAACACTGTAGCAATACCGAAATACGTAATTAACTACCATTCACAACTTTATTCCTTATCTCAGTAGACATATAGTGCATGACACGTACTAAAAACGCAGGTTGAAGGAGCACGGAATGAACTTTTTTAATGTCGTCTGAAGATTATCTGTATTTTTACATTAGGGAGAGGGTCTTTTTTTTTTTTTTTTTTTATAGTGGTAATATCAGATAAAAAATGTTTTGTCACGGTAAAAGCATCCACTTTAGGAGTACTTCAAAATGATTATACTTGAGTGATTCTAAAAATCCAATAACTGTAGGCCAAAACACCCACACACCCAGACACACAAAAATCCTCACGTTCTAAAGTATAAGGGAAACACTCTCTACTGTTTATAAATTTCAGAAAACATAGCTGTGTCAAAAAAGTCCACTTTGGAAAAAAAAAAAAAAGTAACAAGGCTAAATCAGGTATCAAGTAAAATGAAATCGATTCACAGGTAGAGAAGACAGGACGCTGAGGGATTAAAACACAAAGAGTTTTGTTTGATCAGGGATGTGGAAAGAACCTGGAAATTAAGACATGTAATCTTCATAAACAGGGCTTTATAGTGGCATGTTGAGCCAAAATATTGAAAATTTTCCCAGCATGGCGGTTCGTGTGATATCATTATCCATGTTTGCCAAGTTAAAATCACTGCAAAAGGCAATAAATCAATTACAAGGAAATTTGTTTAATCAAATATATATTATTATGAAAAAGTAAATACAAAGCCTTACTGAGATATTCAATTTATAAACATTATTTGGTCCTTCATATACACATATCTGTTGTTCATAAAGGGGTTAAGAAAAATCATGTAGCAGCGACGATACAAATTGCTGTGTGTGTGCCCTGTTGAAATTAACTGGATTTTTAATTTGTCTTTTTAAAATCATGTTAGCAACAACTTCACAGATAAATGGCGTGGCCAATAGTGAACTAGTTACTGCGACAGCATCCACTTTAGGGGTAGTTCAAAATTATTTTGCTGTCGTTGACTGTTTATAAATTGATTTTTGATGAAAACGTTAAATATGCATCTTCCTCAAAATTACTCAAAATTGACTGCGAAACACTCATTATTTTTTCGAAAAAAAAAATTTGTGAAAAAAAAATCACAAGAAAACTTATAACAAGAAATCTACTGACAAGTAAAGGGAGTTGGCATCGGTGTTTAAGAACAATGTTTTAATTTATGTGGGGTAACAGAGACAAGCAAGAAACGGAATAAGTATTCTTTTTTATCTGGAATACAAGTATTTCAAAATACCATCGAGCTTTCTGATTGAATGTAAAAACAAAACAAATATTTGCACATTATGAAGCCACATTTTCTTAAGTGAAATCTCAAAACGGTAAAAGCTTTTGATAAGCAATATTAATGAGCTCTGGACTCTAACCTAAAAATTAATACGAAAAAGTATAAACACTACCGCAATACCGATATTCATAATTAATTTCCATTCATAACTATATTGTTTATCTTCCTAGACATACAGTGCATGACAGCTACATAGAATAAAAGTTCAAGGAACACTGAATGAACTGTATTAATGTCGTCTATTGTTTGGATTTCTACGATAGCAATTTTTGACTTTCTTCATTTATATTGGTAACTTCAGATAAAAAAATGGTCAAGTTGATTGTTATGGTAAAAGCATCCGCTTCAGGAATACTTAAAACTATTATGCTTGAGTGATAATGAAAACAGCATAATTGAGGGTGAAAACACCAAAAATGAAACTTCCAAATCTGTACACTGAATTTGCTAGGAAATACTCCCAAAAGCATATCTGGTGGTGATAAAGGCCACCGAGGAAAAAATAAAAAAATCAGTAACAATGCTAAACGAGGTAACGTAAAATGGAATCGATTCAAATGTAAAGAAAGCTGGCAGTTGAGGGGTTAAAGCCCAAATAGTTTTGTTTCATCGAAGTCGTGAAAACACCTTGGAAATTTAATGATAAAACGGATATTAGTTTTATTTTTATAAGCAGGGCTTTAAAGTGGTATGTCGATCCTCCTGATCATATTTCTAAAATGGAATATTTTCCAAATAATACGGTTTGAATTATATCATTATCTACATTTATCTTCCAAAATTCACTCCTAAAGGTCTGAGAAATATCAGGTTGCAGGAGAACCGACCTGAACTATTGTGTATACAGTGTTGATATTATCTGGATTTTTAATTTATGATTATGCTTTTTTTTTTTTTTTTATTCATCTTAGCCATGACATCACAGATAAAGGTAGTGCCAATTGTGACCTAGTTAGGGCTGATAGCATCCATTTTGGACGTAGTTCAAAACTATTTTAATGATTGCTGTATAAATTTATTCTATTATAAAAAGATAAAAAGATAAAAATAATATATATTCAGTCAGGAATATACAGGTAATTTCAAAGTGCTTCTACTGCAGATAAATAAGCATACGCATTCGGAAGTTTCTTGTTTATTTCGGTGACCTCTACATGAAATCTAACATTATTCTTAAACACCCCAAATGGCAACTTGTCAATCGATTTCGTGTTATATATTATTTCAATATGGTTTTTTTTCACAATCAAATTATTTTGTTTTAAATAAATAAATGGGTGTTTCGCAATCAATTTTGAGTACATTTGACGAAGTTGCATTTCTGGCGTTTTCATCTAAAAATATTTTTATATCGCAATCACGACAGTAAAATAGTTTTCATCAACGCCATAAGAGGATATTATCAGCCGTAACTCTTTCACAATTGGCATTACCTTTTACCTGTGAAGTCATGACTAAGATGAATAAAAAAAAAAAAAAAAGGACCGGAAATTATAAATTCGGACAAAATACTTAAGTTCGATGTTCCTGCAACTTCATTTCTATTTGACCCATAATGACCTTTTGCAGTGATTTTTGGATCGTATATATAGATAATGATATCATCCCAATATTCCATCTTTGAAATTTGATTAGAAGGATCAACATGCCCGTTTATAGACCTGCTTATAAAAAGATAAAAATATCCGTTTCATCTCTGAATTTCCAAGTTGTTTACGCGACTTCGATCAAACAGAACTCTTTGTGCTGTAACCAATGAACTGTCAGCCTCCTTTACCTGTGAATCAATTTCATCCTATGAGTTTTCTCATTTAGCATGGTTACTGATTTTCTTCTAAAGTGAACTTTTATCGCCATCAGATGTCTTTACATTTTTAGATACAATTGGTAGTTTCCCAGCTAATTTAGAGTGAAGTTGTGGAAGTTTCATTTATGGTGTTTTAGCCCTCAATTATAAGGTTTTCTTAGGTCACAAGCATGAGAGTTCTGAAGCATTAGTAAAGCGGATGGTTTTATGTTAACAAAACTAGATCATTTATTAAACATTAAACACTCCTATAAAAAAAAAAAAAACTCATTTTTGAGGGTGAAAAAAATCATATTTAGGAAACATTTAACAATGAGTCGATTGACATGGAAAGACAGTTGGCTTGTTATGTATTTAGGAACAAAAAGTTTGTCTACGGAGAGAAGGAATAAAAATATGAATTAATTGTAAATCTCGGTATTGCGATAATGTTTATACTTTTTCTCAAAAATTCATGAAAATTATTTCTCAAGAGGTTTTAGTTTTGATGGATTATACCTAAGGAAATGTGGCTTGTGTAGCATGATCCTTAATATATATATATATATATATATATATATATATATATATATATATATATATATATATATATATATATATATATATATATATATATATATATATATATATCCATTATTAAGGATCGTGTTACACTTAAGCCACATTTCCTTAGGTAAAAGCATCCACTTTAGGAGTACTTCAAAATGATTATACTTGAGTGATTCTAAAAATCCAATAACTGTAGGCCAAAACACCCACACACCCAGACACACAAAAATCCTCACGTTCTAAAGTATAAGGGAAACACTCTCTACTGTTTATAAATTTCAGAAAACATAGCTGTGTCAAAAAAGTCCACTTTGGAAAAAAAAAAAAAGTAACAAGGCTAAATCAGGTATCAAGTAAAATGAAATCGATTCACAGGTAGAGAAGACAGGACGCTGAGGGATTAAAACACAAAGAGTTTTGTTTGATCAGGGATGTGGAAAGAACCTGGAAATTAAGACATGTAATCTTCATAAACAGGGCTTTATAGTGGCATGTTGAGCCAAAATATTGAAAATTTTCCCAGCATGGCGGTTCGTGTGATATCATTATCCATGTTTGCCAAGTTAAAATCACTGCAAAAGGCAATAAATCAATTACAAGGAAATTTGTTTAATCAAATATATATTATTATGAAAAAGTAAATACAAAGCCTTACTGAGATATTCAATTTATAAACATTATTTGGTCCTTCATATACACATATCTGTTGTTCATAAAGGGGTTAAAAAAAATCATGTAGCAGCGACGATACAAATTGCTGTGTGTGTGCCCTGTTGAAATTAACTGGATTTTTCATTTGTCTTTTTAAAATCATGTTAGCAACAACTTCACAGATAAATGGCGTGGCCAATAGTGAACTAGTTACTGCGACAGCATCCACTTTAGGGGTAGTTCAAAATTATTTTGCTGTCGTTGACTGTTTATAAATTGATTTTTGATGAAAACGTTAAATATGCATCTTCCTCAAAATTACTCAAAATTGACTGCGAAACACTCATTATTTTTTCGAAAAAAAAAATTTGTGATATAAAAATCACAAGAAAACTTATAACAAGAAATCTACTGACAAGTAAAGGGAGTTGGCATCGGTGTTTAAGAACAATGTTTTAATTTATGTGGGGTAACAGAGACAAGCAAGAAACGGAATAAGTATTCTTTTTTATCTGGAATACAAGTATTTCAAAATACCATCGAGCTTTCTGATTGAATGTAAAAACAAAACAAATATTTGCACATTATGAAGCCACATTTTCTTAAGTGAAATCTCAAAACGGTAAAAGCTTTTGATAAGCAATATTAATGAGCTCTGGACTCTAACCTAAAAATTAATACGAAAAAGTATAAACACTACCGCAATACCGATATTCATAATTAATTTCCATTCATAACTATATTGTTTATCTTCCTAGACATACAGTGCATGACAGCTACATAGAATAAAAGTTCAAGGAACACTGAATGAACTGTATTAATGTCGTCTATTGTTTGGATTTCTACGATAGCAAGAGGACTTTTTTGACTTTCTTCATTTATATTGGTAACTTCAGATAAAAAAATGGTCAAGTTGATTGTTATGGTAGAAGCATCCGCTTCAGGAATACTTAAAACTATTATGCTTGAGTGATAATGAAAACAGCATAATTGAGGGTGAAAACACCAAAAATGAAACTTCCAAATCTGTACACTGAATTTGCTAGGAAATACTCCCAAAAGCATATCTGGTGGTGATAAAGGCCACCGAGGAAAAAATAAAAAAATCTGTAACAATGCTAAACGAGGTAACGTAAAATGGAATTGATTCAAATGTAAAGAAAGCTGGCAGTTGAGGGGTTAAAGTCCAAATAGTTTTGTTTCATCGAAGTCGTGAAAACACCTTGGAAATTTAATGATAAAACGGATATTAGTTTTATTTTTATAAGCAGGGCTTTAAAGTGGTATGTTGATCCTCCTGATCATATTTCTAAAATGGAATATTTTCCAAATAATACGGTTTGAATTATATCATTATCTACATTTATCTTCCAAAATTCACTCCTAAAGGTCTGAGAAATATCAGGTTGCAGGAGAACCGACCTGAACTATTGTGTATACAGTGTTGATATTATCTGGATTTTTAATTTATGATTATGCTTTTTTTTTTTTTTAATTCATCTTAGCCATGACATCACAGATAAAGGTAGTGCCAATTGTGACCTAGTTAGGGCTGATAGCATCCATTTTGGACGTAGTTCAAAACTATTTTAATGATTGCTGTATAAATTTATTCTATTATAAAAAGATAAAAAGATAAAAATAATATATATTCAGTCAGGAATATACAGGTAATTTCAAAGTGCTTCTACTGCAGATAAATAAGCATACGCATTCGGAAGTTTCTTGTTTATTTCGGTGACCTCTACATGAAATCTAACATTATTCTTAAACACCCCAAATGGCAACTTGTCAATCGATTTCGTGTTATATATTATTTCAATATGGTTTTTTTCACAATCAAATTATTTTGTTTTAAATAAATAAATGGGTGTTTCGCAATCAATTTTGAGTACATTTGACGAAGTTGCATTTCTGGCGTTTTCATCTAAAAATATTTTTATATCGCAATCACGACAGTAAAATAGTTTTCATCAACGCCATAAGAGGATATTATCAGCCGTAACTCGTTCACAATTGGCATTACCTTTTACCTGTGAAGTCATGACTAAGATGAATAAAAAAAAAAAAATGGACCGGAAATTATAAATTCGGACAAAATACTTAAGTTCGATGTTCCTGCAACTTCATTTCTATTTGACCCATAATGACCTTTTGCAGTGATTTTTGGATCGTATATATAGATAATGATATCATCCCAATATTCCATCTTTGAAATTTGATTAGAAGGATCAACATGCCCGTTTATAGACCTGCTTATAAAAAGATAAAAATAATATCCGTTTCATCTCTGAATTTCCAAGTTGTTTACGCGACTTCGATCAAACAGAACTCTTTGTGCTGTACCCAATGAACTGTCAGCCTCCTTTACCTGTGAATCAATTTCATCCTATGAGTTTTCTCATTTAGCATGGTTACTGATTTTCTTCTAAAGTGAACTTTTATCGCCATCAGATGTCTTTACATTTTTAGATAAAATTGGTAGTTTCCCAGCTAATTTAGAGTGAAGTTGTGGAAGTTTCATTTATGGTGTTTTCGCCCTCAATTATAAGGTTTTCTTAGGTCACAAGCATGAGAGTTCTGAAGCATTAGTAAAGCGGATGGTTTTATGTTAACAAAACTAATCATTTTTTAAATATTAAACTACAGCTATAAATTAAAAGTCACAAACGACACTTTTCCTAACGTAGAAATTAAAACAATCTCTAGACGACATTAATACAGTTCTTTCATTGTTCCTTCAACCTGCATTTTTTGTAGCTGTTAAGGACAGTTTGTCTACGGAGAGAAGGAATAAAAATATGAATTAATTGTAAATCTCGGTATTGCGATAATGTTTATACTTTTCTCAAAAATTCATGAAAATTGTTTCTCAAGAGGTTTTAGTTTTGAGGGATTATACCTAAGGAAATGTGGCTTGTGTAGCATGATCCTTAATATATATATATATATATATATATATATATATATATATATATATATATATATATATATATATATATATATATATATCCATTATTAAGGATCGTGTTACACTTAAGCCACATTTCCTTAGGTATAATCTCTCAAAACTAAAACCTCGAGAAACAATTTTCATGAGCTCTGGAATCTAACCTATGAATTCTTGAGAAAAGTATAAACTATCGCAATACCGAGATTTACAATTAATTCATATTTTTATTCCTTTTCTCCGTAGACGAACTGACCATAACAGCTACAAAAAATGCAGGTTGAAGGAAATATGAAAGAATTGTATTAATGTCGTCTAGAGATTGTTTTAATTTCTACGTTAGGAAAAGTGTCGTTTGTGACAATTTATAGCAGTAAATTAATATTTAAAAAATGATCTAGTTTTGTTAATATAAAACCATCCGCTTTACTAATACTTCAGAACTCTCATGCTTGTGACCTAAGAAAACCTTATAATTGAGGGCGAAAACACCATAAATGAAACTTCCACAACTGTACTCTAAATTAGCTGGGAAACTACCAATTGTATCTAAAAATGTAAAAACATCTGATGGCGATAAAAGTTCACTTTAGAAGATAATCAGTAACCATGCTAAATGAGAAAACTCATAGGATGAAATTGATTCACAGGTAAAGGAGGCTGACAGTTCATTGGTTAAAGCACAAAGAGTTCTGTTTGATCGAAGTCGCGTAAACAACTTGGAAATTCAGAGATGAAACGGATATTATTTTTATTTTTTTATAAGCAGGTCTATAAACGGGCATGTTGATCCTCCTGATCAAATTTCAAAGATGGAATATTGGGATGATATCATTATCTATAAATACCATCCAAAAATAATTGCAAAAGGTCATTATGGGCCAAATAGAAGTGAAGTTGAAGGAACATCGAACTTAACTATTTCGTCCGGCGTTATAATTTTCGGTCCATTTTTTTTTTTTTATTCATCTTAGTCATGACTTCACAGGTAAAAGATAATGCCAATTGTGAACGAGTTACGGCTGATAGTATCCTCTTAGGGCGTTGATGAAAACTATTTTAATGTCGTGATTGCGGTATGAAAATATTTTTTGATAACGACAGAAATGCAACTTCGTCAAATGTACTCAAAATTGATTGCGAAACACCAATTTATTTCTAAAAAAATATATATACATTTCTGATTGTGAAAAAAAAACATATTGAAATAACATATAACAGAAAGTCGATTGACAAATAAAGAGAGTTGCCATTTGAGGTGTTTAAGAATAATATTAGATTTCATGTGGGGGTCACCGAAACAAACAAGAAACTTCCGAATGCGTATGCTTATTTATCTGCAGTAGAAGCACTTTGAAATTACCTGCAGCTTCCTGACAATGTAATATATATATATATATATATATATATATATATATATATATATATATATATATATATATATATATATATATATATATATATATATGTATATATATATATATATGTATATATATATATATATATATATATATATATATATATATATATATATATATATATATATATATATATATATATATATATATATATATATATATATTGTTACGAAACAGAGATAATGAACACATCAATTGAGAATACTAAAATCACTACTGTCCCGCAAAGTTCGAGGTTCAAAACAAAAGAGTTAGGTAAAATTACAAGTTAAAGTTTAATGCCCAAACTAACAACTAAACATTCAGGACTCATAACGATAATGCAATGGCAAAAAACAGGTTAAATATACGGTTAACTGCAATAGCCTCTATTAACACGAAATTAGCAAGAGTGAATTTATCTAAGTACACCCCTGATAAGATGAGAAACTCGGATAAAGCTTAGTTAATGCAAGATAACTATTAGATAAAAAATATTTATGCCCAAACTAACAACTAAACATTCAGGACTCATAACGATAATGCAATGGCAAAAAACAGGTTAAATATACGGTTAACTGCAATAGCCTCTATTAACACGAAATTAGCAAGAGTGAATTTATCTAAGTACACCCCTGATAAAATGAGAAACTCGGATAAAGCTTAGTTAATGCAAGATAACTATTAGATAAAAAATATTTATGCCCAAACTAACAACTAAACATTCAGGACTCATAACGATAATGCAATGGCAAAAAACAGGTTAAATATACGGTTAACTGCAATAGCCTCTATTAACACGAAATTAGCAAGAGTGAATTTATCTAAGTACACCCCTGATAAAATGAGAAAATCGGATAAAGCTTAGTTAATGCAAGATAACTATTAGATAAAAAATATTATTACTACTAGCTGACAGTAAAACTTTAATCACAAAAACCTCACCAGGCCCACGAATTAACACTTTATGCTATACAGTACAAGAAAAAAAATATAATAAAACATACTCAAATTACACAGCAGCATGATGGTTGGAGACTTCCTGAGCACTCACAATAATAACAACTGTACAAGGGAGGACAGAGATGTGAACAAAATGAGTAGATCTAAGTGGCAATTAATGCAGAGACTGAGCTCATTATATAGGGGCCGGCAGAGCTTGATACAACTTGTAAGAAGGACGCGCAAATGAAGCCATAGGGGACAAAAAGTTGACACTCCTGCTCTGAAACACAGAAAGAACGACTTTACTATAAAGGAGGAGAAGGGGGGAGTGAGGTAGAATACGGAAGCTTGGTCACTATGGAAGCCACGAGGCGAATCGTGATCAAACATGCAGCAAACTGTACGTTAGAATTATAAAAAGGATGATGAAATCATAGGCTATGTAACACCTCCCCACAAAGAAAAAAATTTACAAAGGAAATTTCTTATTACTCTAAAACAATCTGTCTTCCTGCTCTGAACAACAGAAAGAACGACTTTACTATAAGGGAGGAGAAGGGGGGAGTGAAGTAGAACACGGAAGCTTGGTCACTATGGAAGCCAGGAGGCGAATCGTGATCAAACATGCAGCATACCGTACAAAGGATACAAAGGATGATGAAATCATAGGCTATGTAACACAGTTTAAAGTGATGCCATTTGGCCTATGCAATGCCCCAGCTACTTTTGAACGCCTCATGGACCGCACACTTGAAAGCCTGCACTGGCAGACGGGTTTGATCTATCTGGACGATGTAATTGTGTTTGGACAGACTTTCGACCAGGAACTGAAGAGGTTGTCGGAGGTGTTGAACAGGATCCGCACAGCGCACCTCAAGCTAAACCCCAAGAAATGCTACTTGTTTCAGAAGGAAGTAAAGTACCTGGGACACATTGTAGGTGAAAGCGGCGTTCGTACTGACCCTAAGAAGGTGGCAGCTGTGGAAAACTGGCCAGTCCCAACTTATGTGTGAGCTACGGAGTTTCCTGGGCTTGTGCACCTAGTATCGGCGTTTCGTCAAAGACTTTGCAACGGTAGCTGCACCTCTTCACAAGTTGTTGAGAAAAAGGCAGAAGTTTGCATGGACAGAGACTCAGCCTTCGACGAACTCAAGCATGCATTGGCAAGCTCTCCAATATTGCCGTACCCAGACCAGAATCAGCCATTTATCTTGGACTGTGATGCTAGTGACCATGGTATTGGTGGAGTCCTGTCACAGAAGAAGGATGACAAAGAGTATATTGTTGCATATTACAGCAAGAAGCTCAGCCCACCAGAACGGAACTACTGTGTGACCTGTAAGGAGCTCTTGGCAGTGATGAAGAGCCTTGATTTCTTCCATCCCTACCTGTATGGGTCAAACTTCATCAACAGAACAGACCATGCGGCACTCAAGTGACTGAAAACGCTAAAGAATTCAGAAGGACAGCTGGCACACTGGCTCTGGAAGCTAGACCAGCACAATTATGAGATGCAACACCGTCCTGAGCGGGTACATGGCAATGCTGACAGCCTGAGTCATCGGCCTTGTGATCCGGAGTTCCGGCAGTGTAGTAAAAAGGAAGATCATGGTAAGAAATGCAGCCATACTGCAATGACAGGGCCAGTGTGTCAGATAAAGACCTGAAGAGGATGCAGATGGAGGATGCGGATTTACAGCCAGTGCTAGAGCGGCTGCAGCAGAGTACAGTGCGACCATCTTGGGAAGAAGTTTCCAGGTTAAGCCCTGCAACCAAGAGCTACTGGAGTCAATGGGACCTTCTACGTTTGAACAATGGGCTACTGGAGCATTCAGTGGGAGACACCTGATGGCCTCAGCAAGTATTGGCAACTGGTGGTTCCAAAGAAGATGAGGTCCGAGATCTTGGATGAGTCCCATAACCAGATCAATAGTGGACACCTAGGAGTGAAGAAAACTCTAAGCCAGCCGCGACGGAGGTTCTACTGGATTGGCATGCGTTGAAGAGTGGTGTCGGGCCTGTGATGTGTGCTGTGCCAACCAGGGACCCAAGAAAACGTGGATGTGCCCCTCGCCAGCTGTACCAAGTGGGTGCACCGATGGAAAGAGTCGCGGTGGACATTGCTGGACCTCTGCCACTCACTGAGAGAGGAAACCGGTATATATGTGTTGCCCTGGACTACTTCACAAAGTGGCCAGAAGCCTATGCCATCGCTGATCAAGAGGCTGCGACTGTTGCTCAGGTGTTGGTTGATCAGTTTTTCTGTTATTTTGGGGTGCCACAAGAGCTACATTCAGAGCAGGGTAGAAACTTCGAGTTTGCTGTGTTCCGTGAGTGCTGCATGTTATTGGGGATCAAGAAGACCAGGACGACCCCACTAAGGCCACAGTCAGATGGGATGGTGGAGAAATTTAACTGGACCCTAGGACAAAAACTGGCCAAGTACTGCATAGATGGACAAACAAAATGGGACCAGAAGTTTCTTGCATTGCTGATGGCATATCGGTCTGCATCCATGAGTCTACTGGCTACACTTCTGCAAAACTGATGTTGGGCCACGAGTTACGCTTACCCGTTGACTTCTTAATGGGAAGACCACCTGATGAAGAGCTGCCTATGGACACCTCCAGCTATGTGAAGCACCTTCAGGAAAAGCTGGCTGAGGTACTATTGGCAACATATGAACCTGGTACAGCATAAGAGTGTGACTTGAGTCAGGCAGTTGGTACGCCTGTAGCCCGTGACATGTTCACACATTTGTTGTGTCTAGGACGATGAATGAATAGGCTGTCAATCATTGTTTAAAACTGATACGTGGCTACGAATCATATATTAAAAGACTCTAGTACGTCACCATAGGTATGACTGTTTTTCATTATTGTCATTGCTCATATCGTTGATAGATAAACTGAAGCTGCAGTGATAACCAAATTGTATAAAGAGATTTCCGTATCACAGTGATCTAGTCGGTGCTCACGCACCTTAAAATTCCTCCTGTCCTGCCTAGCCAGATGGTGGAGCACACTCTTGATCAATGATTTATTTGATACAAAAAACAGTTTCCATAGACTGTACACTGAAATTTTCTGTTTGTAAAACTAATAAATTTTACGAATATGTGGTTACGGTCCTCTATCTTCATAAATCATAATCCTTTCTTCCCAGTCTGACAACTCTTTTATTGATGGAAACTCACTCCGATCTTCCCCTCCCCCCTCACCCTCCCCTGAACCCCCAACCACTCTCACTCTCCCCTTCCCCCTCTAAACGGCCAGATCCTCCCATCACCTGGCTCAGGGAGGAAAGTCGCAGACTCTACTCTCATTACATGTTTAACCTATAGTGGTTATCTGACTTAATAACCCACTGTTGTCATTAAGCCATTCCTATTGAGTCTCTCTCTCTCTCTCTCTCTCTCTCTCTCTCTCTCTCTCTCTCTCTCTCTCTCTCTCTCTCACACACACACAGGCCGCCTCACATCAGATCTTACCCGAACTGTTTGTGGCCAGTTCGTAGTGCCACTGGGCGCTCTGAGGGCAGGCGAGGATTGTATGGAAGTCACTAACCCACAAGTCGCTGCCTGTTTGATATGGATTAGCTAACGTGCATAATAGGATATATTACACTGGATGTGATGAGATTTCAGCCAAAGTTTGTATTGATATAGTTAAATGAATGAGGAAAAAGACATCTTGTTTCCATTAGAAGGAGAGGTTCAAGGTGTCGTAGTGGTGTGTTAGTATGATCTATATATTCATGTTGCAATAATTATAATATATTGGATATGATGACACTTCAGCCTTATATTTCATTCATAAGATGACTCAGATGTGTAATAATATAACTGTAAAAAGAACGACGTATATTGGTAATAATGTTTCATCAAATCGATCTAGACTGTGTATGGCCTCTTGCTCGTAATCTGTCGCAGCTGTGTCCCACTGGAAAGAGGTGCACCATCTACATACGGTAACGAGAGCCTCCCACTTACGCTTCACCTCTCCGTGACTCATAGCTGCGTGGTGCAATTTCCAAAAGAGGCCTGTCCATCGCACCCCAGCTGACGTGGGACCGATATCTCTGTGGTCTAGAACGGAAGCCTCTATTCTCGCGCTGGGGATCGAGTTAGCCTCTCTTCTCGCGCTGAGGATTGAATTTTCTCAAGAGCTGAAGTGTTCGACTGTATAAAAGGAAACCAGCATAGGTGTTGTTTATATGTTCATGATTATGATAAGTAGTCTATTGTTCTATACGTTTGGATTACAGATGATCCTACATAACACATACAAAGGCATACTGGCTAATCCTGTCTCCAGGCCAAATGGGCCATTATCATCAACAGCAGCAGGAGCAGCCTATAGCGGACTACTGCAAGCAGAAGGGCTCTCCTAACTGTAACCTACTGATTTTGTGTGTGTGTGTGTGTGTGTGTGTGTGTGTGTGTGTGTGTGTGTGTGTGTGTGTGTGTGTGTGTGTGTGTGTTTTAAGGTGTTTTGACCGTTGTATCTGTTATTGAGAAAATAGGACAACTGTTATTTGGTGTGTTGTTACACCAGTGCGTGTTGCGCAAGGGGGTATGTGCTTAGTTATTTTTGGTTCGCCTGTCAGTCCTTCCGTTTGTGGCAATAATATGGAAATTCTACTGAACGAAATATCACAAATTATTGAACTATGTATGAACAAGGTCACATCTAAGGTGCAAGGTCAGTTAACTTTTTTTTTTTTTACCAAATATAGACCAAATGTGGTAATAAAGTTAAGGATGAGCATAGCATGAAATGAATGATGTTTTAGAACTGTTGGACAGAGATAATGGCTATGATTAGGCCCTTTGTCCCAGTTAGCTACTCCATTTGGACAGAGCCTGAGAGGGGCTAAGATCAGGCAAGGATGAAGTGATTGTATTTCGAGGACAGCAATAAAGATCATTATCATAAACAACGTCCACCTAGACATCTCTAATCAAATTCGTACCAATATTCGTCGAATGGCTGAGGGTCCATACATTTAGTAACTGGATTTTACGATACTCTGTCGAAGGTAAAGGTTTCAGTACAGGTTCATAAGTAAAAAAAATTGAGTCACGTTTGTTGCACTTGAGCTCACCTTACTTTTTAATGAGAAACCAACGCTGCATGCATATGGAATGTTCTGATTTACACACCTGGCATAGATATGTCATATTTAATGTCTAAGTGGAATACACTCATAATATTATTTACTTGTATATAAATAGGCATGTGTGATAGCTTTTGCAATATTAAACCTGCTGTAATTCTCCTCCAGCAATGTATCTTCTTGCATGTTGTTGAGGAGAATCATTTTTGTCGGTGAATATATCACGAACCCAGTAACTGTCTTCCCACACATGGTTATCTGCCCTTTCAATGCCTAGGTGTTTCTTGCTGTTTTCTGGCCGATGTCTTGTGGTGAATACCATCGACAACTCGCACAGTCTGAACAGTCACATCTAGCTGTAGTTTTTCTTGTATGGCCGCCGCATTGGGAAAACGATTATTTCTTCAGCTTCTCGTATCTGTCGGTCATCTTTGGCCGTGGTCTTTCATGGTGGTCACTCCCTCGGTTTGTTGTTCAGGTTTCCACTTCATGCCCAGCGCATCAGCCATAATGAAACTGTTGTCTTTGATACCGGTATTTCCAGGGTGTTGCCAATCTTCCTTATGGACTTTCCACTTTCTCGCTTGCCAGCAGGACGAGAGCATCTTCCTGCCGGTTCATAATATATATTTTTACTCTGTGCTAGGTTTGTGATAATTATTGGCGACATCTTAAAAATCTAATACAACTTAAAACGATTATTAACCATAAAAGAATACCTATCAAAGAGACAGCGGCTTAGAAGTTAGTGGCTTCCTCGTTATCCCCGCTTCCCCTTGGGGCACCCTGTGGCACCACAGACTGGTGACACACAGCTTGAATAAGATCTGGGGTGAACTGGCCCGGGCGTCGGGGAGAGAGAGAGAGACTCAATAAGAATGGCTTAATGACAACAGTGGGTCATTAAGTCAACCACAATGGATTTAAGATGTAATGAGAGTAGAGTCTGCGACTTTCCTCCCTGAGCCAGGTGATGGGAGGAACTGGCTGTTTAGAGGGGGAAGGGGAGAGTGAAAGTGGTAGGGGGTTCAGGGGAGGGAGAGGGGGGAGGGGAAGATCGGAGTGAGTTTCCATCAATAAGAGTTGTCACGCTGGGAAGAAAGGATTATGTTTTATGAAGGTAGAGGACCGTAACCACATATAGGTATGATTTATTAATTTACAAAGTTTCAGTAAACAGTTCATGGAAACAATTTGTTTTTTGTATCAAATAAATCATTGATCAAGAGTGTGCTCCACCATCTGGCTAGGCAAGACAGGAGGACTTTTAAAGTGTGTGAGCACCGACTAGATCACTCTGTGATACGGAAATCTCTTAATACAATTTGGTTATCACTGCAGCTTCAGTTTGTCTATCAACGATATGAGCAATGACAATAATGAAAAAGTCATACCTATGGTGATCTGTACTAGAGTCTTCTAATATATGATTCGTAGCCACGTATCAGTTTTAAACAATGATTGACAGCCTATTCATTCATCGTCCAACAAATGTGTGAACATGTCACGGGCTGCAGGCGTACCAACTGCCTGACTCAAGTCACACTCTTATGCTGTACCAGATTCATATGTTGCCAATAGTACATCATCAAATGCGACGAGCCGTCAAGTTTTCAGGAGGTGATGAAGTGCAAGTATGATGCCAAGGCAAGTGAACTGAGCTTCAAGGATGGTGACCAAGTTTGGTCATACAATCCTCAGCTTAAGAAGGGACAGTCACCGAAGCTGCAAAGCCCATGGGACAGACCTTACACTGTGTTGGACCGCCTATCAGACGTAACATATCGGATTCGTGGGGGCAGGAAGTCTCGCCCAAAGGTGGTGCACGTAAATCGTCTGTGGCAGTACCATGGCCAGGACAGTTCAGCTGGGACGTCGCCGAGGAGTTGTGCTCACCCGCAGCCGAGGATGTTGAGGAGGACCAAGGAGCTGAAGTGCAAGAGGATGGTGACAGTTCCCCAAGAGAAGAAGCAAATCAAGAAGAGGACCAAGACCTTCCAGGAGGAGTGAACTGTGTGGAGAAGCAAGGACATCGTCAGAAGCGGCGTAGAAGAAGACCTGATAAGTTGAAAGATTATTTTGAGTATAGTTAGAGGTTTCAGAAGCATTAAGGTTTATGTTTGTACATACTGTGTAGTTTTGTCGGGACGACGAAGAACCAGGGAGGGGGTAGTGTTATGAAGGGGGATTTGCCATTTAGGTAGCCAGGATCTCTCTCGACGTTTCTTGTACTGTAAGTTTCAGTATGAGTCAGTTGCCAGTTAGTCTGCAGTTTGTGAGCGTAGTTATTTCGTAAGTTATGCATTAATTTTTGTGCTCTTTTTCTCTATAATGTTTTATTTAAATTATTGCTTGTTGAATTATGTAATTTAAGTTCGTATGGTAAATTATTTAGAGTGTTATGTTAGAAGACTCTGCATGTTTTGATATCTGAGTTGGCAACTGTTGCCCGTCGAGAGTATATTCGTAGAATGTACCAAGCTTATATAAGGATGGGGAAGAGATTAGTCAGTCAGTTTGGAGTTCAGTCTGGTTTCAAGTCAGTTTGTGTGAAGTGCAGTCGGTTTTGGTTTGAGTGTAGTGCAGTGTCAGTGTCAGTGAAGATTGTATATTTCTGGTACTTGTGAAAACAGTGACAAACAGTGACGGGCTACTGAAGTTTGTAAATCATTGGAACTTGAGAAAACAGTGAACTTTCAAGCTTTAAGTGTAATAACTGTGAAGTGTTGTTAAACATTAAGTGTAACTGTAATCGGTAAAGTGTGTATAGCTCCAGTGCTTGTGAAAACAGTGAAGTTGGAAAGCATTAAGTGGAATTATCTGGAAAATAGACTGAACTTTAAGAAGCCAGTGTTTTTTTTCGCCTCAGCTGATCTTGTGTACTGCACACTTTAAGGCTGACAATAAGAACAACTCACTGGACAACGTCCATCCTGTACTGTACTACTGCTGTCGGAGCCTGTGGCAGTGTCGGGACTGGGACGCAACAGTATTAATTTTTATGTTAGTGTGCAGAGCTCATTAATATTGCTTCTCAAGAGGTTTTACAGTTTTGAGATTTCACCTGAGGAAATGTGGCTTATGGTGTAACACGATCCTTCATAATGTGCAAATATTTCTTTTGTTTTTACATTCACTCAAAAAGCTAGATGGTATTTTAAAATGCTTCTGTTGCAGATAAAAGAGAATACTCATTCCGTTTTTCGCTTGTCTCGGTGACCCCCACATATAACTTATTTTTCTTAAACACCTCATATGCCAACTCCCTTTACTTGTCAGTCGATTTCTTGTTATATGTTTCCTGTGATTTTTTTTTTCATTTGTTTTCTTTTTGGGGAATAATTAGGAGTGTTTCACAGTCAATTCTGAGTAAATTTGAAGAAGATGCAACCAACCAGAATACCAGATAATCCTGACCATTATGCCCATCTTTTGGATCTGTTCCTGACAAATAATCCAGATAAGTACAGGATAGAAGTATTGTCCCAATTTGGATCCTCTGACCGCAATCTCATCAAAGCCTCATTAGTTAGCCCCCCCAAACCTCCCCATTCTGAACCTGTCAGGGTGACCCGATGGCACCTTGATAGGTCAAACTGGGATGAATTTAGAAATTATCTTGCTGACATTCCATGGTAGTCTTTCTTCTTTAGTGATGTCAATTCTACCCAGTCCCACATTTGCGATTTAATACTAGCTGGTATGGATTTATTAATACCAAGTCAGCAATTCACTAAGAGATCGAACTTTTCAAAATGGTTTGATAATGTCACGGGGTTTTTCAAGGTAAACAATATTAAAGGATAATTCTCAATAATACAGAGAACAGGGACAATGAATTGTCTTGCTAAAAATCAAGCAATGATTAATTTATGCTGACTTGCTTCGCCGATTCTCAAAGAACGAGAATTTATAAACTTTCTCAACAGTACACAGCAGAGACTACTCACAAATGCTGTTTATTAGTATTGTTGGCCTCTGGAGAAAGTGACTTCACCCCTGACAATCAATAAGTAATGCTATTAATAATAACAGATTCTTGCTGATGCATTAACTCCTAGATGGCACAACAGATTTTAAGCTTAATACAACAAGACTGACCTAAGTACCAGTTATGAATAGCAAAGCTTTTATGCAAGCTAGGAGCTATAAGGGAAATAAGCTTAGTATGGAGAAATGAAACACGAGTTTACATTACATTAAGCTCGAGAAAAAAGAAAAATTTATTGATTACAAAAAAATAAATTTAACGTTACACTTCAAAATTAATTCAAAATAAAGAGATCGCACTCACTCGCTCACTCAGAAGCTAAACTCTTAAACCTAGGAAAATGCGAAAAGAAATACTGGTCAAAGAGTGGACTAAGCGGATGACTGAGAGTCGTTACTGGAAGGACACTGCACTCGCTGAGCCTCTCGCCCATCACACTACTGTAGGTGGGAATACGGCAGCGGTGGGAACTGCGTCATAGGAAGGACACTACGTACCACACACTACCTACTTCCGTGGCGCTCAAACTTCGACTGACTAACTCGTGGGAAAGAGGCAAGTGCTGTGGCCGCATTACTAATAGCTAGAATGAGCGAAACATGCCCAAAATAAATCGCTCAGCGGAAGCGCTAATGACTTGCACAAAGACGATCATTTATGACACATTGGAAAATTGTCTGAAAAACACTCCCGACCTAGTGAGCGGTTAACTGAACGATAAACTGGGATTCCACTAGAGTTCGCGGTTTCCCACAAAAGCCAATGTCACTAGCCGACTCGTGACAGATAGCAACTGTGCCAGAGCAACAACCCAAAAGTCATTAGCATGTAACTATTACTTGAAATAAAAAACATCTGAATCACTCAATTCAAAATTGCTAGCAACCATGCAAAAGATGTAATCTTGCTAAATCATACTTTCTTCAAAACCAAGGATCAAAACTACTTAACAACCCTAATGACAATAGAATATTCTGGTCAACTCAATTCTTTCAATAATAACTTTAACAAGTCATCCATTCCCCCTCTAAAATCTACAGATAACATTACAAATGATCTGCGTGGGAAAGCAGATATCTTTGCCAGTGCATTTGCCAGAAATTCTATCTTCGAGGAAGCCAGCCAGAATGTCCCAACACTAGAACCCGACAGTGTTCCACTTCAAATGCAGACAAGGTACGTGAAATCCACCCTAGACAATTTACCTATCAACAAAGCTCCAGGCCCAGATGGAATTCCGCCAATTATTTTGAAAAAGTGTTCCCCAGAACTTGCCTCAGTTATTACAAAATTTTTCAGACTATGCATACATACTTCTTCATTCCCTAATTCATGGAAAGAAGCCAATATCCACCCAATTCCAAAGAAAGGAGGTTCCTCTGACCCTTCTGATTACAGACCAATAGCTGTCACATCTCTTGGTAAGGTTTTTGAAACTGTAATTAACAAGCACATTGTTTAACATCTTGAATCCAACAACTTAATTAGTGATAGACAATATGGTTTTCGCCAAGAAAAATCCACCATTGACATACTCAATCTCCTGACTCATACCATCCATCAATCAGTTGACCTACATGGTGAAACGCATGCAGTAGCCCTTGATATTTCTAAAGCTTTCGACAAAGTGTGGCACCGTTCCCTGTTGTCCAAACTCCCTTGCTATGGACTAAACTCTTTTGTTCCATTGATTTCCTCATATCTCAGCAATAGAAAAATAAGAGTAAAAGCACATGATGTATATTCCACTTTCCACTCAGTTAACGCCGGCGTGCCGCAGGGATCAGTTCTGGCACCAACCCTGTTCCTCGTTCATATTAATGATCTCTTATGTCACCCACAATCCCATCCATTCATATGCAGATGACTCAACACTTCATAGTTCATTCACACTCAGACATCCATTTACAAAGTCCGATATCTCTAACTCTCAACTCAGTACAGCCATCTCCATAAATCAAGACATCCACGATCAGACCTTGTCTCATTTAATGCTAGTAAAACTAAATATATACAATTTACTAATAGACAGGTATTGCCAGAATCGTATATTACCTTCAGTGCTACAAGTATTCCCATTTCCAAAAGTATTGAAATTCTCGGCGTCTCGCTTAACAATGCCCTCAGCTGGACCTCTCATGTCAAATCCATTGCTAATACAGCCTCAAAGATACTTGGATTATTGTATAGAGTCTGTAGCTTCTTCACTGACGAGCAGTTATAATTTGTCATGTGCGCTCTCAGCTTGAATACTATTCACCCTTGTGGAGTGGATGTGGAGAGGTTGCATTGAAACAAGTAGACAAAATTCAAAACAAAGCTGTTAGAATTATTAATAACTCTGCTATTACTAATAAACTACCTCCCCTACAAGTAAGAAGGAATGTTGCTTCACGCGTTATTTTATAGATATTTCCATAGCAAATGCTCAGACGAAGTTTCGTCCATGGTGCCACCTCTCCATGCCTTCCCTCGTGCTACACGGGCAGCTGACAGCGCTCATGACTGGAATGTCACTCAGCCATACTGCAAAACTGCCTATTAGAATTCTTTCATTCCCCGAATTGCATCTCTTCGGAACTCATTTCCCCAGAATTCTCTTCAAACTTCAACCTACTGCTGTTCAAGTCTTTTATGAACAGAGGACATCAGTAATCTGGTGCATGGATTTTTTTTTCCTTTGTTGTTATTAAAAAAAAAAAGCGATTTCGTCAAAAATAAATTTATAAGTAATCAACGGCAGTAAAATAGTTTTCAACTACCCCCAGAGTGGATGCTATCAACAGTAAATAGTTCACAATTGGTACTACCATTTATCTGTGAAATTACTGCTAACAGGAATTACAAAAAAAAAAAAAAAAAAAAAATACACCGGAAATAAAAAATCCAGTTCATCTCAACAAGACTAACAACATTTAAGGTCGACACTCCTGCATGATTTTTCTTAGTCTCATTATGAAAAACAGAACTGCGCACATGAGGAACCAAGTAATGTTTAGAAATTGAACATCTCAGTAAGGCTGTGTATTTACTTTTTCCTAGTAATATATATTTGAAAATCGATACCTAAACAATTTTCTGGTAAACGATTTATTCCTTTTTGGAGTGATTTTACATTGGTAAATATGGATAATGATATCACACGAACCGTCATACTGGGAAAATAATTCATTTTTTGAATTTGATCAAGAGATTCAGCAAGCCCTGCTTATAAAGATAAAACTAATATCCGTTTCATCTCTAAATTTCCTTGTTCTTTTCACGTCCTTGATCAAACAAAACCCTTGGGGCTCTAACCCCTCAGCTGCCAACCTTCCTTACCTCTGAATCGATTTCATTCTACTTCTTACGTGATTTAGCCTTGTAACTGATTTTTTTTCTCAATGTGGACTTTTTTTTCACCTTCAGATATGTTTTATGAATTTTAAATACAATTGGAAGTCTTTCCACGCTAATTTAGAGTGTAAATGAGAAAGTTGCACTTTTGGTGTTTTCGCCCTCAAATATTCGGTTTTTAGGATCACTCTTTTTAGGAACTAAAAAACAGAGGAGGGGGTCCCTAGTCCCCTCACCCCGCCCCTTTTAGTCGCCTTTTACGACACGCAGGGAATACGGTGGCAGTATTCTTCCTAACACAACCCGGCCGCAGAGTAGTAGCACCACCCCATAGTGCGGCCAGGTTGTCTCCCCCCCGCCACAGGGGGGGTCTGTTATGATGTGGCAGGGGTAAACCAGTTCTGCTGTCGGGCCCTGCTGTGGATGTCACTGCTTGCATTGCGCAGTTGACCCTTGTGCGGTGTGATGCGGTGAAGATCTGTCCGTTCTCCCCTTTGGGGCTAAGATGCGAATGAATGTGTTTGAATGGATGAGTAAATGGAGAGTGAGTCGTCCTGTCTCGGCTACCTCCCTTTCCTTGGGGGAAGCAGCCTAGGTATATAGATAGATAGGATCACTCAAGCATAAGAGTTTTGAAGTATTCCTAAAGCGGATGCTTTTACCGTGACAAAACAACTTGACCATTTTTTTTTAACTAAAGTTACCAATATAACTGAAACAAGTCATAAAAGACTCTCTCCCTTACATAAAAATTAAACAATATCCAGACGACAATAATACTGTTCATTAAGTGTTCCGTTAACAGACATTGGGTAATAGTAATATGTAATAGCTATAGTAATAAACTATTACAAGGTTTTCAGAATCATCGTGATAGTAACAGATTAATAATCATGCCTGTAATAGTAATAGTAATAGTAATAAAAGGCAAAGTTATTGATAATAGTATATTACTTTCCTATGACAGACATTTAGTCTTCAAGTGTCAACAGAATAAATTATATATATACAATGCCAACCTAGTGAATGGAGAGAGGCCTACTAGCCATCAAATGATCGATACCTACTTGTACATTACGTAGGACAGCCTCCCAACAATATGAAAATGATAACCATTTTCAATTTAAATTACAACCATTATTGCAAATAATATATTAATAGTAATAATAATACATGACCAAGTATTAGTAATAGTAATATAACAGATAACCACTATAGTAATAGTAAGAGAAAATTAAAAGTAAGAGTAATAGTAATAGATACCCAGTAATAGACCCCATGTCTGTCCGTCAACCTGCATTTTTTGTAACTGAAGAAATAATGTTTGGAATGGTAATTAATTACATATCTCGGTACTGTGATAGTGTTCATACTTTCACCTATAAATTTTTGGGTGAGAGTTCAGAGTTCATTAATATTCCTTCTCACGAGGTTTTGCATTTTTGAGAGATTTTACCTAAGGAAATGTGGCTTATAGTGTAACACGATCCTTAATAACGTGCAAATATATATTTTTTTTTGCAATCAGTCAGGAAGCTAGGGATAATTTTAAAGTGCTTCGATTGCAGATAAAAAAGCATACGCATTCGGAAGTTTCTAGTTCGTTTCGGTGACTCCTACATAAAACCTGACTTACTGTTCTTACAACACACCTGCCACCAATTTCATACCCCAGCCTCCATGGAGTCCACCTCTACTCACGCTCATTCTCACGCACACTATCCAAAAATCAAACACCAACCCAATCTCTGCGTCAAGAGGGCCTCAGACAAATTGCCACCCTCACATCCCCAGAGTCCAATACATACTACACCGACGGTTCGGTCACACCAACCAAAGCCGGAGCAGCTTTCGTGTGCGGGGACAGATCTTTCGGCTTCCGTGTCACAGATGGTGCCTCCACCCTTCAGGCCGAGCTGGCAGCTATCTCAGCTGCCCTCTCTGACGCATTAGAACACAACCCCACTACTCCCACTATCATACACAGACTCTGCTTCGGTCATTCATTCTCTTCGCCAACAAACTCACAAAGATAACATTCACCTAATACACGACATTCTCACCACCTCACAAGCTATCCGCAATGCTGGGGGATCGATTACTATCAATTGGATCCCTAGTCATGTAGGCATTGCGGGAAACGAGAATTCAGATCTCACAGCAAAACAAGCCCTAGAAAAACCGAGCATCGATTTTGTAATCACAAGCCTAAGCCAAGTCAAGCGTGGCATTAGGGAGAGGGCAGCCAGATTAAATAAGGATGACCACCGCCTATATGTCGAACTGGGTTCCCCTTCCGCTAGACGGTACGCACTTGCCACACGCTACAAGTCACTACAACTTACCACTGGATCCAACCTTAACATGCTCACTCGTCTGCGCCGTCTTCGCCTGGGATATAAATGCTGCAGCGAAATCATCGACGATGAAGCCCGAATCTGAATGTGAGCACTGCCAGGCGGCTACACTCCGCCCCCTCCTGCACTACCTTCTCGGATGCCCAGCCACCTCACGCATCAGGAAAAGACCTCTTCCCAACCCAGACACTCCCAGAACCCATGATGCAGCCAGATCTATCAACTCAACGAAATGCTGTAGCCACGGCCCCTTTCCTAGTACTGACAGGTGGTGCGCTCTGGCCCTCCTCCCACCTAACATGCATGTCCATTGATATGCAAGTATATCTGTGTGTGTGTGTGAATATGCACATATATACGTATGTGTATATATGTGCATATATGTATTTGTAATAGCAAAGAGACTGCTCCTGTAGCCACTACCACTTACTCATCTAAGCCTAAAATCACTGACTGGGCTAACATATGGCCCGGCTCCTTCCACTTAAACGAAGGGGAAATCATCAACAAACAAAAATCTTAAACACCTCAAATGCCAACTCTCTTTACTTGTCAATCGCCTTCTTATATATTATTTCAATGTGATTTTTCTTTTTTCACTCAGAAATGTTTTTTATTTTTTGTTTTAGAAATAAATGGGTGTTTCGCAATCAATTTTGAGTACATTTGAGGAAGTTGCATTTTTGGCGTTTTCATCAAAAAATATTTTTATACAGCATTCACGGCAGCAAAATAGTTTTCAACTATGCCCAAAGAGGATGTTATCAGCCGTAACTAGATCACAGTTGGCACTATCTGTTATCTGTGAAGTCATGACTAAGACGAATAAAAAAATAAAAAAAATAAAAAATCCAGTTAATCCCAACACGGCAGACAAAAGAGTTAAGCTCGATCCTCCTGCAACCTGATTTCTATTGACCTCATAATGACCTTTTGCAGTGATTTTTGGATGGTAAATATTGATAATGATATCATCCCACCCGTCCTATTGGAAAAATATTCCATTTTTTAAATTGGATCAGGAGGATCAACATGCCAGTTTAGAGCCCTGCTTATAAAAAGATATAACGAATATCCGTTTTATCTCTGAATTTCCAAGTTGTTCTCACGACTTCGATCCAACAGAACTCTTTGTGCTGTAACCAATCAACTGCCAGCCACCTTTACCTGTGAATCGATTTCATCCTATGTGTTTCATCATTTAGCATGGTTGCTGATTTTTTCCAAAGTGTACTTCTATCGCCATCAGATATGTTGTCAGATTTTTAGATATAATTGGGATTGTTTCCCAGCAAATTTAGAGTACAGTTGTGGAAGTTTCATTTATTGTGTTTTCGCCCTCAAGTATACGGGTTTCTTAGATCACTCAAGCACGATAGTTCTGAAGTAATAGTAAAGCGAATGCTTTTATTGTAACAAAACATCTACATTTTTTAAATATTGTTACCGCTATAAGTAAAAAAAAAATCAAATAACCCTCTTCCAAATGTAGAAATCCAAACAATCTCTAGACGACGTTCAGTGCATTCAGTGTTCCTTCAACCAACATTTTTTGTAGCAGTTCCGCACTGAATGTCTACAGAGAGAAGGGATAACGATGAGTAGTAATTAACTGTAAATTTCGGTATTGCGATAGTTTAAACTTTTCTGAAGAATATATAGGTGAGAGCCCAGAGTTAACGATTTCACTCTACTTGTTACATGATTTAGCCTTGTTAATTTTTTTTTCAATTTGGACTTTTTTACACCCTCAGTTTTGTTTTCTGATTTTTTAATACAATTGGAAGTTTCCACGCTAATTTAGAGTGTAAATGAGAAAGTTGCCTTTTTGGTATTTTCACCCTCAATTATTCACTTTTTAGGATCATTCAAGCATAATAGTTTTGAACTATTCTTAAAGCGGATGCATTTACCGTGACAACAACTTAACCATTTTTTTATATGAAGCTACCACTATAAATGAAACAAGTTATAAATGACTCTCTCCCTAATATAAAAATCAAACAATATCCAGACGACAATAATACTTTTCATTAAGTGTTCCGTCAACAGACATTGGGTGATAATAATATGTAATAGTAATAGTAATAAACTATTACAAGGTTTTCACAATCATCGTGAAAGTAACAGATTAAAAATCATGCCTGTAATGGTAATAGTAATAGTAATAAACGGAAAAGTTATTGATAGAAGTATACTACTTTCCTATGAAAGACACTTTAGTCTTCATTTTTCAACACAATAAATTATATATATACAATGCCAACCTAGTGAATGAAGAGTGGCCTACCAGCCATCAATTGATCGATACCTACTTGTGCATTACGTGGGACAGCCTACCAACAATATGAAAATGATAACCATTTTCAATTTTAATAACTACCCTTGTTGCAAATGATAATAATAACTGATGACCCAGTATTAGTAATAGTAATATAACAGATAACCACTAGCGTTTTAGTAATAGTAATATAATGGAAAACAAACAGTAGTAGATACGCATTAATAGACCCAATGTCTGTCCGTCAACCTGAACTTTTTATAACTGTCATGCAGTATATGACCACTGAAATAAAAAATAAAGTTCTGAATAGTAATTAATTACATATGTCGGTATTGTGTTAGTGTTTATGCTTTCTCCTGTAAATTTCTAGGTGAGTCATATATATATATATATATATATATATATATATATATATATATATATATATATATATATATATATATTGTTACGTAGCCTACGATTTCATCATATTTTGTATAATTCCAACGTACAGTATGCTGCATGTTTGATCACGATTCGCCTCCTGGCTTCCATAGTGACCAAGCTTCCGTGTTCTACTTCACTCCCCCCTTCTCCTCCCTTATAGTAAAGTCGTTCTTTCTGTTGTTCAGAGCAGGAGTGTCAACTCTTTGTCCCCTATAGCTTCATTTGCGCTTCCTTCTTACAAGTTGTATCAAGCTCTGCCGGCCCCTATATAATGAGCTCAGTCTCTGCATTAATGGCCACTTAGTTCTACTCCTCATTTTGTTCACATCCCTGTCCTCCCGTGTAGTTGTTATTATTTTTGAGTGCTCAGGAAGTCTCCAACCATCTAGCTGCTGTGTAATTTGAGTATGTGTTATTACATTTTTTCTTGCACAGTAGAGCATAAGGTGTTAATTCATAGGCCTAGTGAGGTTTTTGTGATTCACGTGGAGTTTTTGATGTCAGCCATTGTTAATAATATTTTGTATCTGTAATAATATATCTTGCATTAACAGAGCATTATCCGGTTTTCTCATTTTATCAGGACTTAGATAAAATTACTCTTGCTAATTTCGTGTTAATAGAGGCTATTGCAGTTAACCATATATTTAACCTGTTTTTTTTTTTTTTTTTTGCCATTACATTATCCTTATGAGTCCTGAATGTTTAGTTGTTAGTTTGAGCATGAAACTTTAACTTGTAATTTTACCTAACTCTTTTGTTTTGAACCTGGAACTTTGCGGGACAGTAGTGATTTTGGTATTCTCACTTGAAGTGCTCATTATCTCTCTGTTCCGTAATATAAATTTGGCGACCTCTTATCAGGATATTCAGGATATTATCATAAGGATATTGCTTGATATTTTGACTGATTTATTCATGGTTTCTACTATTACTACTCTTGATGAAGCCCAAGATTTTTTGTCAAATGTGCAAACAGTGTGTGAAGTAGAAAACAGAAAGAATGAACTTAAGCTTGTTGCTCAACAATTGAGAATTGCTGTTCGCTCTCATCAGTCTAAACATCAAATTGTTGACATGATTAATAAAACCTTGTTTAATGTAACTCCTCCAGATGAGCAAACGCAGATTGAAATAGCTAAGTTACAGCTAGCCCTGCAGGAGGCTCGTGCTAAGGAGGCTGAATCTCAGGCTCGTATTCAGGAGGCACAGGCACAAATTGAAATTGCCAGGATTCAGGCAGACCATGAGTATAGCATGAAACAAAGTGGAACTGGATCATCTAGCTCTGATGATTTTGATGTGGCTAAAAGTGTTAAACTTGTCCCTCCTTTTAATGAATCTGATTTAACAAAGTATTTTCAGTTGTTTGAGAGGGTAGCAACAGGTTTTAGTTGGCCCAAAAAGTATTGGCTAGTACTCCTTCAAACTGTTCTCACCGATAAAGCTCAAGTAACTTTTGCATCTTTGCCTCAGGATCAATCTGATAATTATGATGTAGTTAAGAGCTTGATTCTTAAGGCCTATGAGCTTGTTCCTGAAGCCTATAGAGTAAAATTTAGGACAACTTATAAGCAAGATAAGCAATCCCATGTTGAGTATAAAAAAAATCAAAGAAGATCTGTTAGAGCAGTGGTTAAATTCTAAGAATGTGGATTTTGATTTTGATAAATTTAAGCAGATGATTTTGCTGGAGGACTTTAAAAGGTGTATTAATAATGATGTAAGCCTATATCTTGATGAGAAAAGAATAGATAATTTGTCTCATGCTGCAGTTTTAGCTGATGAATATATTCTCACTCACAAGAGATATTCTAAAGAAAAAAGGAAAGCTGAGAGTAAGTACGTTGCCTCTACTCAGAGTACACGTAACAGGAAAGAAAATAAAGATGATGTTTCTCAGGAAGTAAATACCAGCTCCACCTCTAGATTTCAGAAAAGTAAATATACTTATTATAGTAAGCTTGGTCATACTACGAAGAAATGTTTCAGGAGACAGCGTGATGTGAACAAAAAGGAGTCTTTAAATATTCAGTCAATTGGTCTAGTGTCCACCCTTGAGAGTTCCCAGAATTCTTTAACTGAGTTAACTGAACTTGCTTTGAGGGGTAAATTAAATTCTCATGATGAAGCTCCTCTTTTGAGCAGTAACGTGGGTGACACTCTCAAGAGTTCATGTGCTAATTTCCTGTCTGATGGTTTTGCCAGTCCTCTGGACAGTAATGACAGGTAATCAGTTAAAATATATCGTGATACAGGTGCTTGCCAATCCCTTATGCTGACCAGTGTTCTAGGCTCTAATGTTAATTCCTCTGATGAAACTAATCTTAGATGGTGTAGGGAATAATTACTTCTCTGTCCCTCTGTGCAGAGTGAATTTAGAGTCTGGTTTTCTTAATGGTTCCGTTATGGTGGGGTTGGTTGAGACACTCCCAATGTCAGGTCCAGCTCCTCAGTTGTCTAGTGAACCAGTGACTGCGACCCAGGATTGTGATATCCCTGAGGTGTTCTCTGCATGTGCTGTAACTAGGGCAAAGTCTAAAGTTACTGGTGACTTAGAGGATAATGATGATGATGTTATCCTAGCTGACACTTTTCTTGCAAATTTGGACCACTCACCAGATGAGGCAGTATCCCGTAGTGTTGATAATTTGTCTCGTCACGAGTTGGTTGAGTTGTAGGTTGCTGAACCTGAATTGAAAGGTCTAGCTAACTCTGCTTGCAGTGAGGAAGAGTCAGCTGGTGCTTCTACTTGTTATTATATAAATTCAGGAGTACTTATGAGGAAGTGGATACCCCCAACAGCATCAGCCGACTGTGAATGGGAGGTTGTACATCAAGTTGTCATCCCTCGTGTTTGTAGGCAGGATATCATTAGAGTGGCTCATGATTCCAGTTTGGCAGGACACCTTGGAGTGAGGAAGACTGTGGTACGCATTTTGAAACACTTCTACTGGCCAGGTATCTTCAGAGATGTTTCCTGGTATTGTAAGTCTTGTCACACCTGTCAAGTTGTGGGAAAGTGTAATCAGACCGAAAAGGTTGCACCTCTAGTTCCCCTTCCTCCTTTTGAGGCGCCATTCACCCGTGTGTTGGTGGATATTGTGGGCCCTCTTCCTAAGACTTCTTCAGGATTTTCTTATGTGTTGACCCTGATTGCTATGGCTACTCGTTATCCTGAAGCCATTCCACTTAGAAATATCTCAGCAAAGAACGTGGTTAAGGAAATGCTAGGGTTCTTCACAAAGTTTTGTCTGCCCAAGGAGGTACAGTCAGACCGGGGAAGTAATTTCATGTCAAATGTTTTCAAGCAGTCTCTGAAAGAGTTGGGCATCACCCAGGTCACGTCTTCAGCTTACCATCCCCAGACCCAAGGAGCGTTGGAGAGATATCATCAAACACTCAAATCGATGCTCAGAAAATACTTTTTGGAACATCAGAAAGACTGGGATAAAGGTCTTCCATTCGTTGTATTTGCCGCAAGAGAATCTCCAAATGAATCGCTGGGCTTCTCACCTTTTGAACTACTGTTTGGCCATGAAGTAAGAGGACCTCTTAAACTACTCAAGGAATGCTGGCTGTCGGAGGAAGATGACGTCAACCTGCTGGAGTATGTGATGAAGTTCAAAGAACGGCTGTCCACTGCTTTACAGAGAATTTAGGAGCTGCTCAGGAGAAGAAGTCCAGGTTACACCCCTTTCAGCCAGGAGATCAGGTTTTGATTCTGCTACCGGTGCATGGGCAACCTCTTCAAGTTTAGTGGTCCTTATTTCGTGGAGAAGAAACTCAGTGGTCAACTATATCATCGCCACACCAGATCGTAGAAAGAACAAGCAACTTTGTCACATCAACATGCTAAAGTTATATCACAGGCGGGACAAAAATAACCCAGTCTGCACTGTAGCTGTTCCACCCGAGTCTGCAAATGAAGTTCTCCCATGCAGCATGAGCCTGAGTGATAGTTTGGGGAAGAATCCTGATATCATGAATGATCTCCAGACTAAGCTTTCTCATCTAGCTCCCGAGGAAAGGAAGGAGTTTTCGGCATTACTGCAGGAGTACCCGTAAGTGTTCCGTGCCACTCCAGGAAGAACCACTGTGTTGATGCATAATGATGTTGGAGACGCAAAGCCAATTAAACTGCCTCCTTACCGTGTGAACCCAGTCAAAGTTCCTCTCATCCAGAAGGAGCTTGGCTACCTGTTGGACCACAAGATGATTGAGCCATGTCAGAGCGAGTGGAGTTCTCCTGTCACTCTAGTCCCTAAGCCAGGTGGGTCACAGCGGCTTTGCATCGACTACAGACGTGTTAATCAGATAACCAAAACAGACACTTACCCTCTCCCTCGCGTGGAAGATTGCATAGACAAGATCGGAAAGGCTAGGTACGTAATTAAGTTTGATTTGTTAAAGGGATACTGGCAAGTACCTATGACTGAACGTGCTAGGGAGATCTCATGTTTTGTAACACCAGGAAAGACTTTTGCATGTTCTGTAATGCCATATGGTATGAAGAATGCATCAGCCACATTTCAGAAGCTCATGAATGTTGTAACAGAGGGTTTGGCAGGGTGTGTTGTTTATATTGATGACGTATTAATCTTCAGTGACAACTGGAAAGATCACCTATGCCATGTCAGTAAATTTCTTGAGCGTTTGGTTCAGGCTAATCTTGTAGCTAATTTATCAAAGTGTGAGTTTGGTCAAGGTAAAGTTCAGTACCTTGGGTACGTAATTGGTGATGGACACGTTGCACCAGCAGCAGCTAAGGTTCAGGTTATAACTGATCTTCCCAGACCTAAAAGAAGGAAGGAGCTAAAAAAGATTTTTGGGAATGGTAGGTTATTACAGGAGATTTGTTCTTAACTTTTCAATTCTTGTATCACCACTTACAGACCTACTGAAAAAGGGAGTTAAATTTGTCTGGACCGATAACTGTGAATCATCTTTCAGCAAACTTTAAGCTATCCTATTAAGTCAGCCAGTGCTCGCGACTCCAAATTTTGCTAAAACTTTTAACATGACTGTTGACGCAAGTGATACAGGAGCTGGGGCTGTTTTGCTGCAAGAGGATGATCAGGGTATTGAACACCCTGTATCTTATTACAGTAAGTTCACTCTACCTCAAAAGAACTACTCAACTATTGAGAGAGAGCTTTTGGCCTTGAATTTGGGTTTACAGCATTTTTCATTTTATTTGTGTTCTGGTTTTGACCCCATAATCATTTATACCGATCATAACTCACTGAAATTCTTTAGTAAGTTTAAAGATAAAAATCAGAGATTGACAAGATGGAGTCTACTTCTTCAGGAGTATTCATTAGACATACAACATGTCAAGGGGAAAGAAAATGTTATTGCAGATTGCTTATCTAGACTTTAGACATTGTTTTAGAGTAATAAGAAATTTCCTTTATAAATTTCTTTTTCTTTGTGGGGAGGTGTTACATAGCCTATGATTTCATCATCCTTTGTATAATTCTAACGTAAAGTATGCTGCATGTTTGATCACGATTCGCCTCGTGGCTTCCAGAGTGACCAAGCTTCCGTGTTCTACCTCACTCCCCCCTTTTCCTCCCTTATAGTAGAGTAAGTCGTTCTTTCTGTTGTCCAGAGCAGGAGTGTCAACTCTTTGTCCCCTATGGCTTATTTGCGCGTCCTTCTTACAAGTTGTATCAAGCTCTGCCGGCCCCTACATAATGAACTCAGTCTCTGCATTAATGGCCACTTAGATCTACTCCTCATTTTGTTCACATCTCTGTCCTCCCCTGTACATTTGTTATTATTTTTTTGAGTGCTCAGGAAGTCTCCAATCATCTAGCTGCTGTGTAATTTGAGTATGAGTTATTACATTTTTTCTTGTACTATATAGCATAAGGTGTTAATTTATAGGCCCAGTGAGGTTTTTGATTCATGTAGAGTTTTTGATGTCAGCCATTGTTAATAATATTTTGTATCTGTAATAATATATCTTGCATTAACTGAGCATTATCAAGTTTTCTCATTTTATCGGGGCTGACTTAGATAAATTTACTCTTGCTAATTTCGTGTTAATAAAGGCTATTGCAGTTAACCATATATTTAACCTTTTTTTTTTTTTTTTTTTTGCCATTACCCTTATGAGTCCTGAATGTTTAGTTGTTAGTTTGAACATTAAACTTTAACTTGTAATTTTACCTAACTCTTTTGTTTTGAACCTGGAACTTTGCGGGACAGTAGTGATTTTGGTGTTCTCACTTGAAGTGTTCATTATCTATCTGTTCCGTAACAGCTGCCATAAACCCCGCCCATATGAAAAGGCTGTCTTCTCTTTGTCCTTCTCTGCAACCTTGATGTGGTGGTATCCTGCCTTCATGTCTAGGGTGGAGAACCACTTTGCACCTGACAGAACATCCAGGGTGTCATCAATTCTTGGCAAGGGGTATGCATCCTTCACTGTCACTTCATTCAGGGCTCGATATATACAGCACCTTACTGAGCCATCCTTTTCCCTCACAAGAACCACTGCTGATGCCCAAGGACTACTTGACTTTTCTATTACTCCTTGACTATGGAGATTCTCCATCACCTTCTCCAGTTCTTGCCGTTGGGCTGGCGCCATCCTCCGTGCTGGCTGTTTAATCGGGCCAGTGATCCCTGGTGTCTATACCATTTTCCACCAGATCAGTGCACCCCAGGTCTAGGTCTCCCATGGAAAAGATATCAGCATATTCCGTCAGCAGCTGCCTCAACTTTAGCACTTGTGAACCATCCAGGCATTGACAACTTGAGAAGAGGTCTTGTAGGTGGTCTGGCACGTACCCGTCTTTTTACAGGCCTTTCTCCGATGCCACTCAGGGTCCACAGCCTGGCACAGTCCCACAATTTCTCCCTCATTGATCTTCTGTGGCTCACGGGAGAAATTGGCCACCACAACCGGCACTTCATCTGCACCAGCGTTCTCCCCACCATCACCCTGGCCTTCGTCTTGCACCGTACATCAGGCTCCACTATGCTTATACAGCTGTCAAAAGAGCCACACCTTACACTGGAGCAACAGTTCTGATTTTGGGGGTATCACTGTAGTACAGAGCACTCTTACCTCGCCACCAGTACTGGTACGTTTCACTACTGTGGAACCAACCTTCCCCGATCCTTCATCTTCATGGAGCAGAAGTCCAGCTCACATCCCATGGACATAAGGTAGTCCAGACCCAGAAGGCCACGTAGACTGGTAGAGTAGCCTCTTGCCCTGCCACTTCAATCCGGACATCCAGGGGTCCCCTCAATTCCGCACAGTGCCCAGTTACGCCACACAGTTGTTCTGATGACAGGCAGATACTGATGATGTAACACGTCAGGCCTCACAAAAGTCTGCTCTGAGGCCATATCAGTCACCAGGGAACACTTCTTTCCGTCTATCTTTCCGTCTATTCGCACACTATCAATTGCCATCTTGCATTTTCTCGGTGATGGGGCTACTTGGGAAGAGCTGGCTGGTGGTTGCCCCTTCACACCAGTCTCCACTAGTTTCCCGCTTCTTCTGGTCTTCTGCAACCTTCTTATCATCCTTTTTCTTCTTCAGACACTCGGAACTGAAGTGTCCCTCCTCACTACACGCCAACACGCTTGTGTTACAGCTGAAGATTTCCTCACACTGCTCTGTTCTTGCTCTTTCTTCCATTTGTGACAATCCTCCATCTTGCGCCCTGACTTCCCACAGTACCAGCAGCCTCCTCCGGTCTTCTCCTGTTCCCTCTTCCACTTGTAGCAGTCCTCTTTTCTGTGTCCTGGCTTTTCACAGTACCAGCAACTTCCCTCAAATTTTTCCTTTTCACATACCTGCCCCTTTCTTGCCTTGAATCCTGCACTACGACCTGCCTGAAAGGTGGATCTACTGGACCTGACGTAGGACTCAAATTCTAGAGCCCTGGCGATGCTTCTTGGTTGTGCCTGCTTCACTTGCACTTTCAGCTCTGCACTATCAAGAGCATCGATGAACTGGTCTCTCAGTAAAATAGCCAACAAGTTAGGTGCTGCGCCAGGGTACGCCTTATATGCCATACTATCCAGGTCATAAGCAAGTTGCTGTAGGGATTCTCTTCGAGATCGTGCACGGCTCCGAAATCTTGCTCTATAAACCTCAGTCTGGTACATGGTTCCATACCTGCGCTCCAGCACATCTACTAGGGACTGATAACTGTTCCTCTCCATGACTGACATCTAGCCCAGAATTTCCATTGCGGCACATTACAGCAAGCACTGCCCTCTGCCTATCATCCCCACCATTTTGATCCGCAAATAACTCAAACTGTGCACGGTAAGCTTCCCAAGATTACCATCAAATTTCTGTTTCTTTTTAATTGGACCCCCATTATAGCCATGCACTTCACTAGTTTGGGGTCTAAAAACTGGGGCATCATAATTAAGCCCAGGACTTAAAATTTCTGCACTCTGACTATTCAACCCTGTAATGGTACATTTAGATGCCTGGGATCCGTCAAGATTCACCATACACTGTCCATTCCCTTCATATGCTCCCTGTACACTAACCTGAGGCTCAGCAGTGCAATATTTCTCTACAGCCTAAATTTTCTCACCAATTATTTTCACATGGTCAACTACATGCTTCAACTGGTTATCTACATGCTGTCTGCACTCTATCACAATTCCCTCACTAATCTTCAGCTGGTTTTTCACATGCTGTTTGCACTCCGTCACTATTTCCTCACTGTTTTCAACTGTTCGTCTACATGCTGTTTACACTCTGTCACATTATTGCTTATCTCATACTTCTGCAGCCGTAGCTCAGCGTATACCTCCTCCTTCAATTGTTCTTGTTCTTCCTTCACTTCCCCCATGAAAGCATCTAGTTGTCCTTGCATCCTCAGTTGTAGTTCCCTCTGTTGCTCCTGTAAGGCTTCCTGAAGCTGTTCATATCGTTCTTTCTATTCTTCGTTCTGTGCCTGCAATTGTTTTTTGATTTCTTGCTTTTGTGCCTGTAATCGTTCTTTTTGTTCTTCACGTTGGGCCAGTAAATGTGCTTGGAGTTGTTTCTGTCCTTCACTCTGTGCCTCTGGTTTTTCACTCTGTGCCTCTAGTTTTTCACTCTGTGCCTGTATTAGCTTCACGATTGTCGCCAAGGAAATTTCCTCCTCCTGCCCAGGTCGAGACCTTGTCTTCACACTTTCCTCTTCCATGTCGAAGGTTAGATTCACTGCAGCCCTGAAATAATAATCCCACTCCTGACACCAGTGTTGCATCCCAGTCCCCACACTGCCACAGGCTCCAACAACAGTAGTACAGTACAGGACGGACGTTGCCCAGTGAGTTGTTAATCTTATGGTCATCCTTTAAGTGTGCAGTACACAAGATCTGCTGAGGCAAAAATAAACACAGGCTTCTTAAAGTTCACTGTCATTGTTTTCCAAATAATTCCACTTAATGTATTCCAACTTCACTGTTCTTACACTTAATGTTTAACAACACCACAGTTATTACACTTAATGCTTGAAACTTCACTGTTTTCTCAAGTTCCAATGATATACAAACTTCAATACCCCGTCACTGTTTGCCACTCTTTTTGTACCAAAAATATACAATCTGCACTGACACTGACACTGCACTACACTCAAACCAAAACCGACTGCACTTCACACAAACTGACTTGAAACCCGACTGAACCGAAACCCACTGACTAATCTCTTCCCCATCCTTATATAAGCTTGTACTGCTCTAGAAACGTCTACATTCTACAAGTATACTTTCGACGGGCAACAGTTGCCAACTCAGACACATCAAAACATGCAGAGTCTTCTAACATTACATAACACTCTAAATCATTTACCATACAAACTTAAATTACATAATTCAACAAACAATAATTTAAATAAAACAGAGAAAAAGAGCACAAAAATTAATGCATAACTTACGAAATAACTACGCCCACAAACTGCAGACTAACTGGCAACTGATTCGTACTGGAACTTACGGTACGAGAAACGTCGAGAGAGATCCTGGCTACCTAACTGGCAAATCCCCCTTCATAACAATACGAAAAAGTATAAACACTACCGCTGTTAAAGCTTTGTAGCCAACATTTTTATATATGTAACTCTTAATTCTTGTAATAGGTGAGTCGAGTTAATTGAAGAGCAGGAGGGAGTTGATCTTGATTTATTATCTTCAGAGAAAGTCTAAGTTGAGCAGCATATGTATTATACAAAGACTTAATATACTAATTAAGTCTAGTTGGACACCTCTTCTTATTTACTCTCTCCACTACCTGCCGATTCTAAGGCTAACCTCCTGGGCTCCGCTTCCTAAATTCCTATTTTATCAGGGGTCGTGTCATGTGGAATATACTGATGTGAAGCTTCTAGAAGCCGGTGTGTGTGTATGTGTGTATGTGTGTGTATGTTCACGAGGTGCTGTTCGTGTGCATATCAGCATTCCTTCACTTAAAGAGTTGCAAGGTAATTTCCCGTTCCCACACCTTGTCTGGTGCTCTGTCTATCTATCTATCTCTCTATACATCGTGCCTGTTATGATTTGTATTTATAATATGGAGTCCTGACATCTCTCGGTCACGTAGCTGGCGGTCCTCCGACAGCAATCATTGACATATGCTAATCTATTAATACATAATAGTCTTCTTCTTCAATCTTAATACATAATATTGATTATAATATTGTAAAGGTATAATGTTCATGATAATATTGTAATGATCCAGTAATATTACATTATAACCAAGTTGCGTACATAACTGAATATGGTTAAATTGGTTATTGTATTACATTTTGTACAATGTCTATGTATAATAGTAAAATGCATATATGCAAAAAAAAAAAAAAATCAGAGGTATTAATTTTTCATATTGAGATCATGATGCTGGTATACTTCTATATCATGGGTCATTCTTCTTTATATATATATATATATATATATATATATATATATATATATATATATATATATATATATATATATATATATATATATATATATATATATATATATATATATATATGGAGTTGAGAGGTATATGAGGGAGGGGGGGGTGATTTGGGGGGAGGGGAATCAAATGGTGGGTGACAGAGTGACTTGGAGGCGTTTTGTCTGCGGCCACCCTTTGCGGGATTAGGGAGTCGGGCTATAGATAGATAGACAATTCATACAGGGGGAGTGGGATGGATGCTAACTCTACCCCCACTAAATACTGACTCCAAATTTGCAATTCTTGCATGCATTCTGTGCATTGCGAATAGCACTTCTGCAAATACAATACAGATTCGCAGTCTGTCAGAGCCCTGCAGGCGCAGCTGTCCTCCTCTCGTGTTATAGCTATCCAGGCAGCGTGTAATAGGCCTGACCCTGCTGATTGTCCAATCACCAGTGGTGAGCTTCAGAAAGCTCTGCAACGCAGGGAGGACACTGCACCAGGGCTTGATGGGCTCACATACTCTGTTCTATCACACGCTGGAGATTGTGGTAGCAAGCGACTGCTTGATCTGCTTAACCTCTCGTGGTCTGAGGGGCGTCTGCCGAGGTCGTGGAAGGCGGCTGTCATTCACCCGATTCCGAAGCCTCGTGATCCCACTGCCATGCGCCCCATCTCCCTTCTCAGCTGTGTTGCCAAGACAGCTGAGAGGGTTGTGCGGGCTCGTCTTGCTTGGCGGCTGGGACCACTGCACCCAAGGATTTACGCTTACCATCCTGGCAGGAGTACCACTCATTGCCTTGCGTCTCTCCTTGGGGAGCTGAGGGGAGGAAAGGGAATGGCTGTCTTCCTCGACCTCGAAAAGGCATTTGAACTGGCAAACCCCACTGTTATACTTGCAGCTCTTGCAGCAAGGGGTGTAGGAGGCAGGCTCCTATCTTGGATCAAGGATTTTTTCCATGATCGATCTGCGGGGGTCCGTTTTCAGGGGCATCTCTCAGCTTTTCATCTCCATCCCAATGGCACCCCCCAGGGGAGCGTCTTAAGCCCTCTCCTTTTTAACATCTTAATGGAGGGGCTTTTAACTGTCGATTATGGGCCAGGCATCTCTCTCCTCTGCTATGCAGATGATTTGGCCCTGGTCTTCACACGCCGAGATTGCTTCTCCCAGGCGTACTATGCCCTGTCTCGACTCCATGCCAAATGCAACGAGCTTGGATTGAAAATCAATCTGGAAAAAACAAAGTGTCTGCCATTCGGCCTCCGTCCCCCAGACTTTCCATTGCTTCTCGGGGGTCACCAGCTTACTCTTGTCACTACACACCAGTATCTGGGGGTCTGGTTTGACCAAGGCCTAACCTTTGCAAGCCACGTCAGATACCTACGGGAACGTGCTTCCACCCGCCTCACTGCTCTCCGGTACCTTTCAAAAAGGAGCTTGGGGGCATCGTTTTCTGTCCTCCGCACGTTTTACATTCACTCCATAAGATCCCTGGTGGACTACGGAGCAATCTGTATGACTGGTCTCTCCCCACCTATCTCCAAGTCCTTGGAAGTTCTACAAAACAATGCTCTACGTATCATGCTCGGAGCTCCACCTTGGACCCGTCTAGTGAATTTGCGTTTGGAGAGTGGGCTGTCATCACTGACGCAACCCCATTGCGCTACGCGCAGCAACAATCACACTCCAGCTGGTGCAGCGCCGGCCTGATCTACCTGTCTCAACCCTGCTCAAACGACTTTTGGGCCATCCACCTGAGGCGCTCCCTCAACGTGACTGGGCCCGAACCACAGCTGCCACCATTCACAATTTGGGAGCTGCTCCAAGCTTGTGCCAAGACCCTGATTCTCCTTTCCCTGGCTTTGAAGATCCACCACCTTGGACTCCACTCCCTTTCCATATCATCAGTCCATCAGAGGCCAAACCTCGCTCTTCTATTCCCGCCATGATTCGTCAGGATGGTCTTAGTCGGGTGGCTGCTTTAGACTCCCCAGGTTCGGCCACCTACTTTACTGACGGCTCTGTTTCTCCTGATGGCTCTGCTGGATCTGCTTTTTGTCGTGGGGAATTTGGTTGAATCATGGCGCCTCTCCCCAGGAGTGTCTGCCTTCCAAACAGAGCTTGCAGCCATTTTGGGTGCATTGCGCCATGCTCATCACCACCATTATAGACGTGTCATTATCCATACGGACTGTCTTTCCTCCCTTCAACGGCTACGCTCTTTCTCCCTCCATGATAATGTGTTCCTCCTAACAGCAATTTACACGGTTGCAACTCTTCTTGTCCAAAGGGGAGCCACTATCATACTTCACTGGCTCCCAGGTCATGTCGGGATTACTGGCAATGAAAGAGCTGATGACGCGGCACGCGCTGCCTGCACTCATCCAGAGATAACATTCCCCCTCCGCCCCAGCCCCTCATACATTCTTGGAGCACTAAAGGCAACCATAGGCAGGCTGTCCCGGGAGGAACACCAACTCTGCATCTCGGGGGGCTCTAGCTCTGCAGACTGGTATGCCACTGCTACATCATACTCTCCCCTCCTGCCTCCTAAGGGCCTGCCTAATTATTTAGTAGTGAGAATACGGAGATTGCGCCTGGGGTTCCCCTGCTTCAAACAGATCGCTGGTACAGAGCCTGATCCGTGTCCTCATTGCTTGGCCAGGTCCGATGTGCCTCTCGTACATTACCTCCTTCACTGCCCCGCTACATCTCTGCTAAGGTCTTGCCCCGATGGTCGCCATGCCCGATCGGGTGATGAATTTAGGGATGCTGCTGGCATTGTTGCCAGGGTACCTTTTAATGTTTTACTTAACATGGTGAGGGACTACCCTCCACCACGTTAATTTCGGAATGAGCACTATATGTGCAACTGTGACGGGCTCTTTGTTTGCCCGTGTCCCAGTTCAACTGGGACGAATATCCCAAAAAAAAAAAAAATACAGATTATAAAGACAGTAGGTGCTGGGCTATACACATAATATGGGTTGAACATACTCAAACTCAGATCTTCCCAAGGCTTCATTGTTTCATTGATCAGTTGCATAGTTTCAAACTTAGGTGAAGTCAACTTAATACTTGTGCTCATGTTTAAGTCCATATCAGGCAGTGGGTGGAAATGTTTGTGTGTATGATTGAGGATGTCATGGCGTAGTGATGGATGGTGGATAAAGTGGACATGGATGGTGTAAATACCGCACAGTAGTCTGGTGCTATGTATAATCCTGATGCTGAAGTATGAGATGGTGGTATATCTGGACAGACTATGTAAACTGATGTGTTATGAGTGAAATAAAAAAAACTGTGTCCGATGCGTTGATGGTGTACAAGATTATCTGGAGCAAAAGCAAAGTTGTAATGATTATGAATATTGTTATTTCTAATGATAGCCATTTCACTAGAGACTGCATCAGTAGGCTGAAACGTGAAAATGTACGCAGGACAAAGGTGAACAGCATGTAAGGATGTGCGGCACTTTCGTTCAATCGTTGATTCACTTGAGAAAGTGACCGTGTTCCGTCTATTGGAGACCATGATGAGTTCGGTGTGTGTTGATATTGATGATGACCAAAGGGTGATTATTCTTAGAAGGGAAGGGGTGTATTTCGTATACTGTGAACAGGTCGTCAGTTATGAATGGTACATGAACTACTACTGATGTTGGTGTTAGTGTTGCTTCTAAATATGGATAATATTGCATGAATTCCCTACTTCGGAACAAAGGCTTCAATTTATGTTTATGTATGCCTTGACTAATTACCTGACGTAGCTCATGAACTGGAAGTAAGTCAATTGTGATTTTGCCATCACCGGCATTCGAAATTCCTTGCATAAGTGCCCTGTAACGAATTCTAGTGTTGTCTAATTGGAGTAGAACTGTGTCAATGTGTTCCGTGATGATGGAGAAGTGTTGGAAAAGTGTTAAGTTACCTTCCATGTCATTTATTTTATCCACACTTTCAAGAGCTATTTTTCCTCCTTTTTCAGATTTTTCAAGATTATCTTCATTGCTGAGTTACGTCTTGTGATGAATTTATCTTGGTATGTTAGTACCTGAGCTATTTTATTAAATTTGTTGTTTATTTCTTTGTCTTCCTCTGTAGCCAATCCAAATATGTTCCCAAGAACTGCGCCACCCAGGTCGAACAAACCGCGCTTTTGGCGAGTACGTGTGATGTTCTTGTCGCTCAATACCTCCGTTCCATGACACGGGAGATCTTGGATCATGATGAGCATAGTTGACAGCCTGTTCTATTTTCCATTTCTCTAACTTCACTATTTCATCCACTTCCTTTGTGTTATGTGCTTGTGAAACATAGCCTCCTATCATGAAGTCTAGGGTTCTCATTGGTCTTGCGATTTTTTCTAGATAAAGTAATTCATACAAGTAATCCAGACTTATTTCAGTACTCATGACATCTTTTACGATTGACGTCGTGGCCGTTGGAGCTATGAGGCATCCTTGCCGTACTGTGTTGGGAGTCTAAGTGAGCATATCCTCTTGCTATGTAGAGGAGAATCCATAGTATAAGTCCCTTCATCGCTACCTACCGACAAAAAAAAAATCTATTAATTTTCTAATATGGTCATGCTGTGGTCGATGATAGTGATGATGTGCGTTACGGTTGACTAACGTAGAACAATAACTTGATTGTTATTTCATTTAGAGAAGGAGTTTAAATGGATATCTAAATCTCGTAAATGATATGCTGTAGATTATATTGGAACAGTTGCACCTATGTTTGATTGTTTGGTATATGACCTTATTTTATTTTTGTAATTACTGTTGTCTTCTTGATTGGTTTCATAAGTTACGTTCGCTTGTTCGGTTGTATCCGAGGCTGAATAATTATTGGATAGTTCCCTTGAAACTCGTTTTAAATGGTCAATATGAACTTGTTTCTCTTCGCCACTTGACAGTGACAATTAAAACTTTCTTTGCTTTTATGTTAATTACTCTGTATGGGCCTTCAAGTTTTGGGGATAATTTATTCTCTCGTATGAATGATACCATAAACAATGTCTCCTAAGCTGATAGGCGAATCTCTTGCCTTTTTATTATATGCCTGTCATTTTTTCCTTGGACATTAATTGTTTTTTTACTCTTTTGTGTATGTCCTGGAATTCACGTCAACGGAGTTTAGAGTAATCATCGTAATTGTATATGGGCAAGCTGTCACCTTCTAGGAGCTCATATGGTAGTTTTATATGTGTCCCATATATAATGAAATGTGGTTTGTCACCTATGGATTTATTTATAGATCCATTAATTGAGGCTTCTACTCTGGGAATCCAATTATCCCAGCTTGCAAAATTTTCATTGAGAATGTGTCGTAGCACATCCAATACTTTTTTGTTTTGTCTCTCTACTAACCCATTAGATGCTGGGTGATAGGCTAAAACGTTAACCGTTTTGATGTTGTATTGTTTACATATTTCTTGTAAGATATCAATTAAATTCTCCTCCATTATCACTTATTAGTACCTATGGGGTAGTAAAGCGACATATTAAATTATCTATTATTGCCTTTGCTACTGTCTCTGCTGTTTTATGTTTAATTGGAGCTAAAATTACATAACGGGAAAAATGATCCGTTGCTACGAATAGGTATTGGTTATTATTGTATGATAATGGCATCTTGAGTAAGTCAACAGCGACAACTTCCCATGGTTGATGTGGTACATGGTAATTACCCATCGGTGCAGGTGAAATTGGGTATCCTTTGTGTTTTGCACATGATTCGCATCTGTCTATATGATTGTTTATATCTTTTTCGTAATGAAGGCCAGTAATATAACAACTGGGCTTGTTTGAATGTCCTATCCTTTCTAGGATGTCCTGCATGTGGGCTATCGTGTATTTTTCTTAATACATGGGGTATCATGTCATTAGGTACTACCAATTGGTTAGTATTTCTTTGCCGTTTTGGTTGTTCTGTGTTGATCTTGTATAAAGTATTATTGACTACTGGGAATTGTTCGAGTAGTACATGCAGTTTGGGTAACTGTATGTCATCTCCACTTTCTAACTTGTATACTGTATAACTTTAGACCATATTGGGTCAAGCCTTTGTGCTTTTGCGATATCATCGTGGTTTGGGATGTCTCCTTTATGTTCGGGTTCCTAGATAATGCGTCGGCTACTATATTCATTTTGACTTGTATATAATATGTACATTGTAGTTTTCGACTGTACATTTCGATCTTGCTCTCCTACCAGAGAGGAGTTTTTCTTTAAATACACCCACTAGTGGTTTATGGTCGGTGACTAAGTGTATTTCGCAACCATATACCAAATCTCGACTCTTTTGTAATGCAAAAACCACTGCAAGTGTCTCTAAGTCTGTAGTGCAATCATTTTTCTCTGCACCTTTCGTTTGTCTGCTGGCAAATGCAATTGGTTGATTTTTTCCTCTTTTATCTTCCTGCATCAGTACAGCTCCTAATCCTTGACGCATCTGTACATATAATAAATGGTTTTGTGAAATCCGGATATGCCAAACAAAGTGCATTCGTTAATTTAATTTTTAGTTTTGTAAATGCTTGTTTTTTGTCCTTCCCATTGGAATATAGCATCTTTTTTGAGTAGTTCGAAAAGAGGAAAGGCTATATGAGAGAATTGTGGTACGAATGACCTATAGTACCCAGCTAGACCTAAAAATCGTCATTCGTAGTAGGTTCAGGAAAATCTTTCACTGCCTGTATTTTGTCATCAGTGGTGTGAATAACATTGGAACCTAATTTGTGGCCTAAGAAATTTATTTCTTTAAAGCAAAATTTGCATTTAGAAAGCTTAATTTTTAAACCAGCATCACCAAGCTTTTGTAAGAGTAGGTCTAATTTCTGGAGATGATATCTTTCGTTGCGATTATAATATCGTCAAGATAAACAAATATTCCTTGTCCTAAAATTCCGGACAATACATAATTCATAAGACGCTGGAAGGTGCCTGGGGCTGTCCACAGTCCCATGGGCATCCTAATATACTGATAGTGTCCTCTATTTGTGGAAAAGGCTGTGTATTTACATGACTCCTGTTTCTACCTGAATTTGATAATATCCATTTAGCTGATCGATTGTGGAAAATTCATTATTTTCTGGTCCAATGTTCTGTAGGAAGTCGCTTAGCAATGGCATGGGAAATCGGTCTGGGATTGTGTGATTGTTTAGTTTACGGTAATCTACTACCGCACGCGTTTCTCCATTTCGTTTGGGCACGAAGAGTAATGGGGCACTCCACGGGGAGACTGTTGGCTCAGTAATTCCAAGTTTTAACATTTCATCGACATACTGGTTTGCGAGTGTACGCTGAGATTGTGGGATCCGGTAAGCCGGTATGAAAATTGGTGGTGTATCTGGGTGCACATTAATCTTGTGATTTATCAGGTTACTACACCCCAATTGTTCTCTGGGTAATGCTACGGTGTCCCTGTGTGTTTCCAGCAGGGTTAACAGATCATTTTCTTCATCAAATTCACCTGAGTGAATTAAATTCTCTTTCATGCTTTCTCTGTCCGTAGATTTTATCTCACTTGTCACTCCAGCTATAACTATTTCCTTCACAGGGGCGGGACATTCTTCAATATTAACTATGCAAGTCCCTTTTTTCAACTGTACTTCCCCATTCATATGATTAATTATGAATATCTGAGTTTGCCCTTCGTTGTTCAACTGACATAATGCGTTTTCTACTGACAATCCCTTTACTTTACATAATTCTTCTAAGACAAGAACAGTACTATTCCGTAACTTGCTCTTTATGGTAACTTTCATATAGGAATTAGGTGGTATAACTAAATCATGGGTGAGATGGGCGGAAAAACTGATAAATCAGTACTGTTACCTGGGTCTTTAATCCTGGAGGCTGGGGCGGTTGGTGTGAGTGGATCTATACACTCATCTGTTTGTGTATGTTTGTTTAAGCTTTTAATATTACCAATTCTCTTTGGTTCGCTTTTACTAATCGGTGAGGGCTCTGATGGTATTTCCTCTATGAATTCATTGTCAAAGTCTATTCCATTCATTTGTGGGAGTAAAGTTATTTTCTCTGTTCTCATGCATCTTAAGCCCAGTAACATATGACCTTTAGTTGCTGTTTTCAACGATATAGAAAAATGCGGAGATTGGTCTTGTAGTCTCTGTGAAACTGATGTTTCACCGTATACATTTTACTGTGATTTGTTTTCCATCTACTCTATATGTCTTATTAAGATTCTTCCAGAAAAGTTACCTTCTTATTTCTAAAAATTCCATTTCTTCTTGTGTTATTAAGTTCACTGGAGAGCCTGTGTCTAAAAATAAGAAAACGTTTTGATCCCCACATACAGCTGGTACTGTATATACACTCATTTTCCAACATGCCTCCTATGTGAATTTTAGACTTGCTTTTCTTTGCGTTTGTTCGTTTTCTGTCATGACTTGGTCTTCCCCCGAATTGAACATATACAAATTTTTCTACTGTCTTGCAGTTACTGGTCCAGTGCCCTTGGCACCTGTAATGTCTACAGAAGGGATCAAATCCTTGTGTCTTTTGTCTATCCTTTGCTTTGATAAAGCATTCAATCCTAGTGTGTCTTGTTTTTGCACAATAATGACATAGAATGGACCTATCTCTTGACTGTGATCTGCGAGGTGACTTCCCATATTTAGTGGTGTCTGTGGCGCGAGATCTGCTCGGGCTGCGCGGAAACTTATGAAACTGCCTGTAGCCTGGTGTTTGTGATCGTACCCTTGACACGTTTAGTTGTTTGCTCTGCCTGCTTTCGGCTCGCGATCGATTTTGTTCTCTGTTTGGGGTAGTTGTAGCTGTTTTCACAGCTGATACTGTCTCAGACACTCATTCGACTAGAATGTGTTTCAACCATCCCTGCTTTGCTACACTGCATCTCTACCTTGTTCATTAAGTCTAGTAAGCTCATGCCTGGGGTGTATGCGATCGTCTTGGCGATCTTAAGGGTCCTACATAACCAATGATGTCCACGACGAGATCTGGGGACATCTTTCCATCTCCTGTCATCCAGTTTGAGTTTTCTAAGGTAGCTAATAATGTCGTGGAGACATCAGAAGTTATTTCACTGAGCACATGATTTGTAGTGTGCTCCTTTACAAGATCTACAATCTTATGTAATTCTGGGATTATACCTGCAAAAAATTTCTTCAAAAATTCAGTTTTAATTTCATCATATGTCTTAGCCTTGCGGAGGTTATCTGACCTTAGTAAGTCACTTCCCGAACATCATTCTCCACTAATGCAAGAGGAAAAAATAGCAATTTTCTCTTGTTCATCTTTAATGTCTCTTGACGAAGATCTGTGCGCACTGATTGGCCAATGAAATGACGTCAATACGATCTTTTTCAGTGCCAGAGATTTTCGGGGCAGTTTTATCTTTATGATAAACAAATATCTGAGCTTGATCTGTGGTGTTCATTTTTACTGGTTGCTCTGTTAATTTAACTTGGACTTTATCGTTGTGTGAGCGATGAACCCTATTAAGTATATTTTCTTAGGTATGCAAGTCAAAGTCCTCACTCGCTATATCAGAGGGGGTTTGCCACTCATCATCTAGAACTGACGTATTTGTTTCTTGATTTTTAGTTTATGGTGAGTTTTGTACAATGGGTGTGTTGCCTTGGTGCTCTCCTAATTGTGTATCCATAGTGGGCGCTAACTGTGTATCATCTGGTATTAACACGGGTGGGGGAGAGAATATCCCTGTCATATCACTTAACTAAAAAGAATTCATGTTGCTAAGGTATGGTTTTAAGAAATAGGTCTTTTGTTCATGTTTTTACTAAATAGATTAGTAAATGAGTTGTAATAAATGATAGTGAGTGTATAAGTATATATATATATATATATATATATATATATATATATATATATATATATATATATATATATATATATAGATAGATAGATAGATATATATATATATATATATATATATATATATATATATATATATATATATATATATATATATATATATATATATTGTTACGGAACAGAGAAAGATAACGTACACTTTAAGTGAGAATACTAAGAGTCACTACTGTCCCATAAAGTTCCAGGTTCAAAACAAAAGAGTTAGGTAAAATTACAAGTTAAAGTTTAATGCTCAAACTAACAACAAAACATTCAGGACTCATAAGGATAATGTAATGGCAAATGAACAAGTTAAATATATGGTTAACTGCAATAGCCTCTATTAACACGAAATTAGCAAGAGTAAATTTATCTAAGTCAGCCCTGATAAAATGAGATACCAGATAATACTCAGTGAATGCCAGATAAATTATTACAGATACAAACTATTATCAAAAATGACTGACATAAAACCCAACATCAATCAAAAACCTCACTAGGTCTAAGAATTAACTTTATGCTACACAGTACAAGAAAAAATGCAATAACACATACTCAAATTACACACAGCTGCTAGATGTTTGGAGATTTCTTGAGCACTCACAATAATAATATCTGTACAGGGGAGGACAGAGATGTGAACAAAATGAGGAGCAGATCTAAGTGGCAATGATGCAGAGGCTGAGCTCATTATATAGGGGCCGGCAGAGCTTGATACAACTTGTAAGAAGGACGCGCAAATGAAGCCATGGGGACAAAAAGCTGAAAATCCCGCTCTGGATAACAGAGAGAACGACTTACTCTACTATAACGGTAGAAGGGGGGGACTGAGGCAGAACACGCTCGTGATCAAACATGCAGCATACTGTGCGTTAAAATTACACAAAGGATGATGAAATCATAGGCTATGTAACACCTCCCCACAAAGAAAAAAGAAATTTACAAAGGAAATTTCTTATTACTCTAAAACAATCTGTACATGGCATTACACAACATGCAAATGTCTCTCCTAATGTTACAAAACATGAGATCTCCCTAGCACGTTCAGTCATAGGTACTTGCCAGTATCCCTTTAACAAATCAAACTTACTTATGTACCTAGCCTTTCCGATCTTGTCTATGCAATCTTCCACACGAGGGAGAGGGTAAGTGTCTGTTTTGGTTATCTGATTAACACGTCTGTAGTCAATGCAAAGCCGCTGTGACCCAACTGGCTTAGGGACTAGAGTGACAGGAGAACTCCACTCGCACTGACAGGGCTCAATCATCTTGTGGTCCAACAGGTAGCCAAGCTCCTTCTCGATGAGAGGAACTTTCACTGGGTTCACACGGTAAGGAGGCAGTTTAATTGGCTTTGCGTCTCCAACATCGACATCATGCATCAACACAGTGGTTCTTCCTGGAGTGGCACGGAACACTTGCGGGTACTCCTGCAGTAATGCCGAAAACTCCTGCCTTTCCTTGGAAGGTAGATGAGAAAGCTTAGTCTGGAGATCATTCATGATATCAGGATTCTTCCCCAAACTATCACTCAGGCTCATACTGCATGGGAGAGCTTCACTTGCAGACTCGGGTGGAACAGCTACAGTGCAGACTGGATTATTTTCGTCCCGCCTGTGATATAACTTTAGCATATTGATGTGACATAGTTGCTTGCTCTTTCTACGATCTGGTGTGGCGATGACATAGTTGACATCACTGAGTTTCTTCTCCACGAAATAAGGGCCACTAAACTTGGCTTGAAGAGGTTGCCCATGAACTGGTAGCAGAATCAAAACCTGATCTCCTGGCTGAAAGTGGCGTAACCTGGACTTCTTATCATACCAAGTCTTCATCTTCTCCTGAGCAGCTCCTAAATTCTCTCTCGCCAGCTGTAAAGCAGTGGACAGCCGTTCTTTGAACTTCATCACATACTCCAGCAGGTTGACGTCATCTTCCTCCGACAGCCAGCATTCCTTGAGTAACTTAAGGGGTCCTCTTACTTCATGGCCAAACAGTAGTTCAAAAGGTGAGAAGCCCAGTGATTCATTTGGAGATTCTCTTGCGGCAAATACGACGAATGGAAGACCTTTATCCCAGTCTTTCTGATGTTCCAAACAGTATTTCTTCAGCATCGATTTGAGTGTTTGATGATATCTCTCCAACGCTCCTTGGGTCTGGGGATGGTAAGCTGAAGACGTGATCTGGGAGATGCCCAACTCTTTCAGAGTGCTTGAAAACATTCGACATGATATTACTTTCTCGGTCTGACTGTACCTCCTTAGGCAGACCAAACTTTGTGAAGAACCCTAGCATTTCCTTAACCACGTTCTTTGCTGAGATATTTCTAAGTGGAATGGCTTCAGGATAACGAGTAGCCATATCAATCATGGTCAACACATAAGAAAATCCTGAAGAAGTCTTAGGAAGAGGGCCCACAATATCCACCAACACACGGGTGAAACCCGCCTCAAAAGGAGGAATGGGAACTAGAGGTGCAACCTTTTCGGTCTGATTATACTTTCCCACAACTTGACAGGTGTGACAAGACTTACAATACCAGGAAACATCCCTGAAGATACCTGGCCAGTAGAAGTGTTTCAAAATGCGTGCCACAGTCTTCCTCACTCCAAGGTGTCCTGCCAAACTGGAATCATGAGCCACTCGAATGATATCCTGCCTACAAACACGAGGGATGACAACTTGATGTACAACCTCCCATTCACAGTCGGCTGATGCTGTTGGGGGTATCCACTTCCTCATAAGTACTCCTGACTTTACATAATAACAAGTAGAAGCACCAGCTGACTCTTCCTCACTGTAAGTAGAGTTAGCTAGACCTTTCAACTCAGGGTCAGCAACCTGCAACTCAACCAACTCTTGACGAGACAAATTATCAACACTACGGGGTACTGCCTCCTCTGGTGAGTGGTCCAAATTAGCAAGAAAAGTGTCAGCTAGGATAACATCATCATGATCATTATCCTCTAAATCACCAGTAACTTTAGACTTAGCCCTAGTGACAGCACATGCAGGGAACACATCAGGGACATCACAATCCTGGGACACAGCCACTGGCTCACTAGACAACTGAGGAGCTGGACACACTTGACTTCCACCAATATCATTTCCAAGTAAGAAAGTTACACCTGACATTGGGAGTGTCTCAACCAACCCAACCATAACAGAACCATTAACAAAACCAGACTCTAAATTCACTCTGCACAGAGGGACAGAGAAGTAATTATTCCCTACACCTTGTAAGATTACAGTTTCATCAGAGGAATTAACATTAGAGCCTAGAACACTGGTCAGCATAAGGGATTGGCAAGCACCTGTATCACGATATATTTTAACTGATTTCCTGTCATTACTGTCCAGAGGACTGACAAAACCATCAGACAGGAAATTAGCACATGAACTCTTGAGAGTGTCACCCACGTTACTGCTGAAAAGAGGAGCTCCATCATGAGAATTTAAGTTACCCCTCAAAGCAGGTTCAGTTAACTCAGTTAAAGAATTCTGGGAACTCTCAAGAGTGGACACTAGACCAATTGACTCCTTTTTGTTCACATCACGCTGTCTCCTGAAACATCTCTCCGTAGTATGACCAAGCTTACTACAATAAGTACATTTACTTTTCTGAAATCTAGAGGTGAAGCTGGTATTTACTTCCTGAGAAATATCATCTTTATTCTCTTTCCTGTTACCTGTACTCTGAGTAGAGGCAACGTACTTACTCTCAGCTTTCCTTTTTTCTTTAGAATTTCTCTTGTGAGTGAGAACATACTCATCAGCTAAAACTGCAGCATCAGACAAATTATCTATTCTTTTCTCATCAAAATCATCTGCTTAAATTTGTCAAAATCAGAATCCACATTCTTAGAATTTAACCACTGCTCTAACAGATCTTCTTTGATTTTTGCATTCTCAACATGGGATTGCTTATCTTGCTTGTAAGTTGTCCTAAATTTTACTCTATAAGCTTCAGGAACAAGCTCATAGGCCTTAAGAATCAAGCTCTTGACTACATCATAATTATCACACTGATCCTGAGGCAAAGATGCATAACTTACTTGAGCTTTACCGGTGAGAACAGTTTGAAGGAGTACTGGCCAATACTCCTTAGGCCAATTAAAACCTGTAGCTACCCTCTCAAACAACTGGAAATACTTTGTTAAATCAGATTCATTAAAAAGAGGGACAATGTTAACATTTTTAGCCACATCAAAATCATCAGAGCTAGATGATCCAGTTCCACCTTGTTTCATGCGATACTCATGGTCTGCCTGAATCCTAGCAAGTTCAATTTGTGCCTGAAACTCAGCCTCCTTAGCACGAGCCTGAAACTCAGCCTCCTTAGCATTTGCCTGAAACTCAGCCTCTTGAATACGAGCTTTTGCCTGAAATTCAGCCTCCTTAGCACTGGCCTCCTGCAGGGCTAGCTGTAACTTAGCTAATTCAATCTGCGTTTGCTCATTTCGAGGAGTTACATTAAACAAGCTTTCATTAATCATGTCAACACTTTGATCTTTAGAATGATGAGAGCGAACAGCAATTCCCAATTGTTGAGCAACAAGCTTAAGTTCATTCTTTGTTCTGTTTTCTATATCACACACTGTTTGCACATTTGACAAAAAATCTTTGGCTTCATCAAGTGTAGTAATAGTAGACATAATGAATAAGTAACAGTCACAAAATATCAAGCAATATCCTTATGATAATATCCTGAATATCCTGGCGAGGTCGCCAAATTTATGTTACGGAACAGAGAAAGATAACGTACACTTTAAGTGAGAATACTAAGAGTCACTACTGTCCCGTAAAGTTCCAGGTTCAAAACAAAAGAGTTAGGTAAAATTACAAGTTAAAGTTTAATGCTCAAACTAACAACAAAACATTCAGGACTCATAAGGATAATGTAATGGCAAATCAACAGGTTAAATATATGGTTAACTGCAATAGCCTCTACTAACACGAAATTAGCAAGAGCCCTGATAAAATGAGATACCAGATAATACTCAGTGAATGCCAGATAAATTATTACAGATACAAACTATTATCAAAAATGACTGACATAAAACCCAACATCAATCAAAAACCTCACTAGGCCTAAGAATTAACCTTATGCTACACAGTACAAAAAAAAATGCAATAACACTTATACTCAAATTACACACAGCTGCTAGATGTTTGGAGATTTCTTGAGCACTCACAATAATATCTGTACAGGGGAGGACAGAGATGTGAACAAAATGAGGAGCAGATATAAGTGGCAATGATGCAGAGGCTGAGCTCATTATATAGGGGCCGGCAGAGCTTGATACAACTTGTAAGAAGGACGCGCAAATGAAGCCATGGGGACAAAAAGCTGAAAATCCCGCTCTGGATAACAGAGAGAACGACTTACTCTACTATAACGGTAGAAGGGGGGGACTGAGGCAGAACACGCTCGTGATCAAACATGCAGCATACTGTGCGTTAAAATTACACAAAGGATGATGAAATCATAGGCTATGTAACAATATATATATAAGTAAAGGAGTTGAATATACCTAATTTTAGCACTGAGAAGAAATTATTAAGTATAATTACACTCACTTGATACAAATCGGAGAGGTGTGTCGAAGCAACTGTTGATCTCGGAAGATAAATGCAGGGTTGAATGATGATCTCTTGATAATTCTAGGGTTGTGTTAATGGACGATATTACTCAGCAAATTCCATGGCCTGGTGAATGTAGTGGTTAACAGCCGTAGTCACAGGCGAACCTCATCATAGAACGTCAAATTTTCAACTCAATACCATGGAAATGAGTGAGTAGGAGCTATATGAATAATGAGAAATGAGTAGTGGGTGAGAAGTGCCTGGTGTCAGTCACATGTTGATTGGCGTGGCGTTGTCTCAGCAAACGGACATGTTGATGTCGTCTCAGCAGATACACATGGTGACGTCGGCTTGCCACACTGGTAGCTGTGGTGAGTAACTGAGTAGCGATGAATAACCTGGGTGAGGAAAGGTAAGATGCGTTATAAATGTGGCTCTGGTGTTTTGCTGTGTCTTGACCTCTGCGTCAGCGCCTGAGGTAGATGGGAGAGATTGTTGTTGCTTTTTTTTGTGCTTGTTGCTCTGGTCTTTCTTTTCCTTTGCTTGCTTTATTTTTTATTCTTCTTGCTGCTGCTTGAAGTTGCGTAAAGATTATAGAGTTGTCTTGTAGACATGTTATTTGTAGTTAATCGTAGAGCTTGTTGATCCTCACTTGTAACTCGTCGTTGCTACTGTATGCTCGTAGACTCGTAAACTCGTAGACTCGTAGACTCGCAGGCTCGTAGACTCGTTCGTTACTGCCACCATTTAATGTTAAAGCTTTGTAGCCAACATTTTTATATATGTAACTCTTAATTCTTGTAATAGGTGAGTCTTGAGTTAATTGAAGAGTAGGAGGAGTTAAAGATGAATACAGGGAGTTGATCTTGATTTATTATCTTCAGAGAAAGTCTAAGTTGAGCAGCGTATGTATTGTACAGAGATTTAATATACTAAGTCTAGTTGGACCCCTCTTCTTATTCACTCTCTCCACTACCTGCCGATTCTGAGCTCTGCTTCCTAAATTCCAATTTTAGCAGGGGTCGCGTCACGTGGAATATACTGATGTGAAGCTTCTAGAAGACGGTGTGTGTGTGTGTGTGTGTGTGTGTGTGTGTGTATGTGTGTGTACTGTATGGTCACCAGGCGCTGTTCGTGTGCATATCAGCATTCCTTCACTTAAAGAGTTGCAAGGTAATTTCCCGTTCCCACACCTTGTCTGGTGCTCTATCACTCTATACATCATGCTTTCTGTTATGATTTGTATTTATAATATGGAGTCCTGACACCACAATACCTGGAATTATAATTAATTACCATTCATAACTATAATGTTTATCTCCTTAGACATACAGTGCATGACAGCTATATAGAATACAAGTTCAAGGAACACTGAATGAACTGTATCAATGTCGTCAAGAGAATGTTTGGATTTCTACGATAGGAAGAGGCCTTTTGTGACTTTCGTTATTTATATTGGTAACTACAGTTAAAAAAATGGTCAAGTTGTTTGTTACGGTAAAAGCATCCGCATCAGGAATGCTTCAAAACTATTATGCCTGAGTGATCCTAAAACCGCATAACTGAGGGTGAAAACACCAAAAATTAAACTTCCAAAACTGTACTCTGAATTTGCTAGGAAACACTCAAAATTATCTGAAAATCTGAAAGCATATCTGATGGTGCTAAAAGTCCACCAAGGAAAAAAAAAAATCAGTAACAAGGCTAAACGATGTAACAAGTAAAATGGAATCGATTCAAAAGTAATGCAGGCTGACAGTTGAGGGGTTATAGTCCGAAGAGTTTTCTTTCATCGAAGTCGTGAAAACAACCTGGAAATTTAAAGATAAAAGGGATATTTTTATTTTTACAAGCAGGGCTTTAAAGTAGCATGTTGATCCTCCTGATCAAATTTGAAAAATGGAATATTTTCCCAATAATACGGTTGGAATGATATTATATTTACCTTCAAAAAATCACTCCGAAAGGTAATTATGTGTCTAAGAAATGCCAGGTTGCAGGAGCGTCGACCTGAACTGTTGTATATTGTTACATAGCCTATGATTTCATCATCCTTTGTGTAATTTTAACGCACAGTTGCTGCATGTTTGATCACGAGCGTGTTCTGCCTCAGTTCCCCCCTTCTACCGTATAGTAGAGTAAGTCGTTCTCTCTGTTATCCAGAGTGGGATTTTCAGCTCTTTGTCCCCATGGCTTCATTTGCGCGTCCTTCTTACAAGTTGTATCATGCTCTGCTGGCCCCTATATAATGAGCTCAGTCTCTGCATCATTGCCACTTAGATCTGCTCCTCATTTTGTTCACATCTCTGTCCTCCCCTGTACAGTTATTATTATTGTGAGTGCTCAAGAAATCTCCAAACATCTAGCAGCTGTGTGTAATTTGAGTATTACTGTTATTGCATTTTTTCTTGTACTGTATAGCATAAGTTTAATTTGTAGGCCTAGTGAAGTTTTTGTAATTCATGTAGGGATCTTTATGTCCATCAGTTTTATTATTATTTTGTATCTGTAATAATTTATCTTGCATTCACTGAGTATTATCTGGTATCACATTTTATCAGGGCTGACTTAGATAAATTTACTCTTGCTAATTTCGTGTTAATAGAGGCTATTGCAGTTAACCATATATTTAACCTGTTTTTGCCATTACATTATCCTTATGAGTCCTGAATGTTTTGTTCTTATTTTGAGCATTAAACTTTAACTTGTAATTTTACCTAACTCTTTTGTTTTGAACCTGGAACTTTACGGGACAGTAGTGACTCTTCGTATTCTCACTTAAAGTGTACATTATCTTTCTCTGTTCCGTAACATAAATTTGGCGACCTCTCATCAGGATATTCAGGATATTATCATAAGGATATTGTTTGATATTTTGTGACTGTGATATATTCATGATGGCTACTATTTCTACACTTGATGAAGCCAAAGATTTTTTGTCAAATGTGCAAACAGTGTGTGATATAGAAAACAGAACAAAGAATGAACTTAAGCTTGTTGCTCAACAATTGGGAATTGTTGTTCGCTCTCATCATTCTAAAGATCAGATTGTTGACATGATTAATGAAAGCTTGTTCAATGTAACTCCTCCAAATGAGCAAACGCAGATTGAATTAGCTAAGTTACAGCTAGCCCTGCAGGAGGCCCGTGCTAAGGAGGCCGAGGCACAAGTTGAAATTGCTAGGATTCAGGCAGACCATGAGTATCGCATGAAACAAGGTGGAACTGGATCATCTAGCTCTGATGATTTTGATGTGGCTAAAAATGTTAAACTTGTCCCTCCTTTTAATGAATCTGATTTAACAAAGTATTTTCAGTTGTTTGAGAGGGTAGCTACAGGTTTTAATTGGCCTAAGGAATATTGGCCAGTACTCCTTCAAACTGTTCTCACCGGTAAAGCTCAAGTAACTTATGCATCTTTGCCTCAGGATCAATCTGATAATTATGATGTAGTTAAGACCTTGATTCTTAAGGCCTATGAGCTTGTTCCTGAAGCCTATAGAGTAAAATTTAGGACAACTTACAAGCAAGATAAGCAATCCCATGTTGAGTATGCAAGAATCAAAGAAGATTTGTTAGAGCAGTGGTTAAATTCTAAGAATGTGGATTCTGATTTTGACAAATTTAAGCAGATGATTTTGCTGGAGGACTTCAAAAGGTTTATTAGTAAAGATGTAAGCCTATATCTTGATGAGAAAAGAATAGATAATTTGTCTGATGCCGCAGTTTTAGCTGATGAGTATGTTCTCACTCACAAGAGATATTCTAGGGAAAAAGGGAAAGCTGAGAGTAAGTACGTTGCCTCTACTCAGAGTACAGGTAACAGGAAAGAGAATAAGGATGATGTTTCTCAGGAAGTAAATACCAGCTTCACCTCTAGATTTCAGAAAAGTAAATGTACTTATTGCAGTAAGCTTGGTCATACTACGGAGAGATGTTTCAGGAGACAGCGTGATGTGAACAAAAAGGAGTCTTTAAATATTCAGTCAATTGGTCTAGTGTCCACTCTTGAGAGTTCCCAGAATTCTTTAACTGAGTTAACTGAACCTGCTTTGAGGGGTAACTTAAATTCTCATGATGGAGCTCCTCTTTTGAGCAGTAACGTGGGTGACACTCTCAAGAGTTCATGTGCTAATTTCCTGTCTGATGGTTTTGTCAGTCCTCTGGACAGTAATGACAGGAAATCAGTTAAAATATATCGTGATACAGGTGCTTGCCAATCCCTTATGCTGACCAGTGTTCCAGGCTCTAATGTTAATTCCTCTGATGAAACTGTAATCTTACAAGGTGTAGGGAATAATTACTTCTCTGTCTCTCTGTGCAGAGTGAATTTAGAGTCTGGTTTTGTTAGTGGTTCCGTTATGGTTGGGTTGGTTGAGACACTCCCAATGTCAGGTGTAACTTTCTTACTTGGAAATGATATTGGTGGAAGTCAAGTGTGTCCAGCTCCTCAGTTGTCTAGTGAGCCAGTGGCTGTGTCCCAGGATTGTGATGTCCCTGATGTGTTCCCTGCATGTGCTGTCACTAGGGCTAAGTCTAAAGTTACTGGTGATTTAGAGGATAATGATGATGATGATGTTATCCTAGCTGACACTTTTCTTCCTAATTTGGGCCACTCACCAGATGAGGCAGTACCCCGTAGTGTTGATAATTTGTCTCGTCAAGAGTTGGTTCAGTTGCAGGTTGCTGACCCTGAGTTGAAAGGTCTAGCTAACTCTGCTTACAGTGAAGAAGAGTCAGCCGGTGCTTCTACTTGTTATTATGTAAAGTCAGGAGTACTTATGAGGAAGTGGAGACCCCCAACAGCATCAGCCGACTGTGAATGGGAGGTTGTACATCAAGTTGTCATCCCTCGTGTTTGTAGGCAGGATATCATTCGAGTGGCTCATGATTCCAGTTTGGCAGGACACCTTGGAGTGAGGAAGACTGTGGCACGCATTTTGAAACACTTCTACTGGCCAGGTATCTTCAGGGATGTTTCCTGGTATTGTAAGTCTTGTCACACCTGTCAAGTTGTGGGGAAGTGTAATCAGACTGAAAAGGTTGCACCTCTAGTTCCCATTCCTCTTTTTCAGACGCCTTTCACCCGTGTGTTGGTGGATATTGTGGGCCCTCTTCCTAAGACTTCTTCAGGATTTTCTTATGTGTTGACCATGATTGATATGGCTACTCGTTATCCTGAAGCCATTCCACTTAGAAACATCTCAGCAAAGAACGTGGTTAAGGAAATGCTAGGGTTCTTCACAAAGTTTGGTCTGCCCAAGGAGGTACAGTCAGACCGGGGAAGTAATTTCATGTCAAATGTTTTCAAGCAGTCTTTGAAAGAGTTGGGCATCACCAAGATCACGTCTTCAGCTTACCATCCCCAGACCCAAGGAGCGTTGGAGAGATATCATCAAACACTCAAATCGATGCTCAAGAAATACTGTTTGGAACATCAGAAAGACTGGGATAAAGGTCTTCCATTCGTTGTGTTTGCTGCAAGAGAATCTCCAAATGAATCACTGGGCTTCTCACCTTTTGAACTACTGTTTGGCCATGAAGTAAGAGGACCCCTTAAGTTACTCAAGGAATGCTGGCTGTCGGAGGAAGATGACGTCAACCTGCTGGAGTATGTGATGAAGTTCAAAGAACGGCTGTCCACTGCTTTACAGCTGGCGAGAGAGAATTTAGGAGCTGCTCAGGAGAAGATGAAGACTTGGTATGATAAGAAGTCCAGGTTACTCCACTTTCAGCCAGGAGATCAGGTTTTGATTCTGCTACCAGTTCATGGGCAACCTCTTCAAGCCAAGTTTAGTGGCCCTTATTTCGTGAAGAAGAAACTCAGTGATGTCAGCTATGTCATCGCCACACCAGATCGTAGAAAGAGCAAGCAACTATGTCACATCAACATGCTAAAGTTATATTACAGGCGGGACGAAAATAATCCAGTCTGCACTGTAGCTGTTCCACCCGAGTCTGCAAGTGAAGCTCTCCCATGCAGTATGAGCCTGAGTGATAGTTTGGGGAAGAATCCTGATATCATGAATGATCTCCAGACTAAGGTTTCTCATCTACCTCCCAAGGAAAGGCAGGAGTTTTCGGCATTACTGCATGAGTACCCGCAAGTGTTCCGTGCCACTCCAGGAAGAACCACTGTGTTGATGCATGATGTCGATGTTGGAGACGCAAAGCCAATTAAATTGCCTCCTTACCGTGTGAACCCAGTGAAAGTTCCTCTCATCCAGAAGGAGCTTGGCTACCTGTTGGACCACAAGATGATTGAGCCCTGTCAGAGCGAGTGGAGTTCTCCTGTCACTCTAGTCCCTAAGCCAGGTGGGTCACAGCGGCTTTGCATTGACTACAGACGTGTTAATCAGATAACCAAAACAGACACTTACCCTCTCCCTCGCGTGGAAGATTGCATAGACAAGATCGGAAAGGCTAGGTACATAAGTAAGTTTGATTTGTTAAAGGGATACTGGCAAGTACCTATGACTGAACGTGCTAGGGAGATCTCATGTTTTGTAACACTAGGAAAAGCTTTTGCATGTTCGGTAATGCCATATGGTATGAAAAATGCACCAGCCACATTTCAGAAGCTCATGAATGTTGTAACAGAGGGTTTGGCAGGGTGTGTTGTTTATATTGATGATGTATTAATCTTCAGTGACAACTGGAAAGATCACCTATGCCATGTCAGTAAATTTCTTGACCGTTTGGTTCATGCTAATCTTGTAGCTAATTTATCAAAGTGTGAGTTTGGTCAAGCTAAAGTTCAGTACCTTGGGTATGTAATTGGTGATGGACATGTTGCACCACCAGGAGCTAAGGTTCAGGTTATAAGTGATCTTCCCAGTCCTAAAAGTAGGAAAGAGCTACAAATATTTTTGGGAATGGTAGGTTATTACAGGAGATTTGTTCTTAACTTTTCTATTCTTGTATCACCACTTACAGACCTACTGAAAAAGGGAGTTAAATTTGTCTGGACTGATAACTGTGAATCCTCTTTCAACAAACCTAAAGCTATTCTATTAAGTCAGCCAGTGCTCGCTACTCCAAATTTTGCTAAGCCTTTTAAGATGGCTGTTGATGCAAGTGATACAGGAGCTGGGGCTGTTTTGCTGCAAGAGGATGATCAGGGTATTGAACACCCTGTATCTTATTACAGTAAGAAGTTCACTCCACCTCAAAAGAACTCCTCAACTATTGAGAAAGAGCTTTTGGCCTTGATTTTGGGTTTACAGCATTTTTCATTTTATTTGTGTTCTGGTTTGACCCCATAGTCATTTATACCGATCATAACCCACTGAAATTCCTTAGTAAGTTTAAAGATAAAAATCAGAGATTGACAAGATGGAGTCTACTTCTTCAGGAGTATTCATTAGACATACAACATGTCAAGGGGAAAGAAAATGTTATTGCAGATTGCTTATCTAGACTTTAGACAGATTGTTTTAGAGTAATAAGAAATTTCCTTTGTAAATTTCTTTTTTCTTTGTGGGGAGGTGTTACATAGCCTATGATTTCATCATCCTTTGTGTAATTTTAACGCACAGTTGCTGCATGTTTGATCACGAGCGTGTTCTGCCTCAGTTCCCCCCTTCTACCGTATAGTAGAGTAAGTCGTTCTCTCTGTTATCCAGAGTGGGATTTTCAGCTCTTTGTCCCCATGGCTTCATTTGCGCGTCCTTCTTACAAGTTGTATCATGCTCTGCTGGCCCCTATATAATGAGCTCAGTCTCTGCATCATTGCCACTTAGATCTGCTCCTCATTTTGTTCACATCTCTGTCCTCCCCTGTACAGTTATTATTATTGTGAGTGCTCAAGAAATCTCCAAACATCTAGCAGCTGTGTGTAATTTGAGTATTACTGTTATTGCATTTTTTCTTGTACTGTATAGCATAAGTTTAATTTGTAGGCCTAGTGAAGTTTTTGTAATTCATGTAGGGATCTTTATGTCCATCAGTTTTATTATTATTTTGTATCTGTAATAATTTATCTTGCATTCACTGAGTATTATCTGGTATCTCATTTTATCAGGGCTGACTTAGATAAATTTACTCTTGCTAATTTCGTGTTGATAGAGGCTATTGCAGTTAACCATATATTTAACCTGTTTTTGCCATTACATTATCCTTATGAGTCCTGAATGTTTTGTTCTTATTTTGAGCATTAAACTTTAACATGTAATTTTACCTAACTCTTTTGTTTTGAACCTGGAACTTTACGGGACAGTAGTGACTCTTCGTATTCTCACTTAAAGTGTACATTATCTTTCTCTGTTCCGTAACAATATACAGTGTTGATATTAACTGGATTTTTTATTCATGCTAATTTTTTTTTTTTATTCATCTTAGCCATGACATCATAGATAAAGGTAGTGCCAATTATTAACTCGTTACGGCTGGTAGCACCCACTTTGAGCCTAGTTCAGAATTCTTTTACTGGCGTGATTGCTGTATAAACTTATTTTTTGACGAAAACGATAAATATGTAACTTCCTCAAATGTCCTCAGAATTGATTGAGAAACACTCCCAATTACTGTGGGTCACCGAAACAAGCGAGAAACTTCGAATAAATATCCTTTTTTTTTTTTTTGCTGAAGCATTTTAAAATTACACGTAGCTTTCTGACTGGGTGTAATATATATATATATATATATATATATATATATATATATATATATATATATATATATATATATATATATATATAGATATATATATATATATATATATATATATATATATATATATATATATATATTGTTACATAGCCTATGATTTCATCATCCTTTCTATAATTCTAACGTACAGTATGCTGCATGTTTGATCACGATTCGCCTCGTGGCTTCCATAGTGACCAGGCTTGAGTGTTCTACCTCACTCCCCCCTTCTACCCCTTATAGTAGAGTAAGTCGTTCTTTCTGTTGTTCAGAGCAGGAGTGTCAACTCTTTGTCCCCTATGGGTTCATTTGCGCGTCCTTCTTACAAGTTGTATCAAGCTCTGCCGGCCCTTATATTATGAGCTCAGTCTCTGCATTAATTGCCACTTAGCAGGGGGTGCTAAGAATCTCACGGTTGCCTCAATTACAATCTAATTCCTTTGTTAATGCAAAAAATATGATTAAAATTGGTAACTGGAATGTGAAAATGCTAAATCATGACGGTAAAATCGATGAAGTTAGTGAAGGTTTTTCAAAATTACGGACTTGATATTTGTGCTCTGACAGAAACTAGATTAACTGGAGTCGATAAGTTGGATTTGGAGAATGGTATTCGTTTATTGATATCTGGCCGACATGACGGAATGCATTATCAGGGAGTAGGATTGTTGCTGGATTGTAAGGCAAATAAGGCTTTATGTGAGTGGGATCCTATACATGAGCGATTGTTATACCCACGGTTTAAATCAAATCATGGCAACATCAGTCTCTTTGTGTGTTATGCACCTACTAATGATGCACTCGATGAAAGGAAAGGCATTTTATGAAAAGTTGCAAGAAGGAGTAGGAAGGGTACCTAGACATGATGTTTTGATCTGCGTTGGAGACTTTAATGCAGTAATGGGCTGTTCAAATGAGGGATTTGAGGCATGTATGGGTAAGATGGGAGTTGGTAGTAGGATAAGTGAAAACGGAGTAAGGTTTGGAAGCTTCTGTTTAGCAAATGACTTAGTCATCGGGGCACACTCTTTCAGCATTGCAATATACACGACAACTTGGGTGTCGCCGTGTGGAAAATATAAAAATCAGATTGATCACATCGCTATCAGTAGGAGGCATAGAAGTTCTCTACTAGATGTTCATGTTAAACGGGGAACGGATATTGGTAGTGACCATTGTTACGGAACAGAGAAAGAAAATGTACACTTTAAGTGAGAATACTAAAAATCACCACTGTCCCGCAAAGTTCCAGGTTCAAAACAAAAGAGTTAGGTAAAATTACAAGTCAAAGTTTAATGCTCAAACTAACAACAAAACATTCAGGACTCATAAGGATAATGTAATGGCAAAAAACAGGTTAAATATATAGTTAACTGCAATAGCCTCTATTAACACGAAATTAGCATAAGTAAATTTATCTAACAGCCCTGTTAAAATGAGATACCAGATAATACTCAGTGAATGCCATATACAGTATATTATTACAGATACAAAACATTATTAATGATGGCTGACAATAAGAACCCCACACAAATTACAAAAACCTCACTAGGCCCAAGAATTAACCTTATGCTACACAGTACAAGAAAAAATGCAACAACAGTTATACTCAAATTATACACAGCTGCTACATGGTTGGAGACTTCCTGAGCACTCACAATAATAATAACTGTACAGGGGAGGACAGAGATGTGAGCAAAAGTGAGGAGTAGATCTAAGTGGCAATTAATGTAGAGACTGAGCTCATTATACAGGGGCCGGCAGAGCTTGATAAAACTTGTAAGAAGGACGCGCAAATGAAGCCATAGGGGACAAAGAGCTGATAATCCTGCTCTGAACAAAAGAAAGGACGACTTACTCTACTATAACGGTAGAAGGGGAGGACTGAGGCAGAACACGCTCGTGATCAAACATGCAGCATACTGTGCGTTAAAATTACACAAAGGATGAAGAAATCATAGGCTATGTAACACCTCCCCACAAAGAAAATGAAATTTACAAAGGAAAATTCTCATTACTCTAAAACAATCTGTCTAAAGTCTAGATAAGCATTCTGCAATAACATTTTCTTTCCCCTTGACATGTTGTATGTCTAATGAATACTCCTGAAGAAGTAAACTCCATCTTGTCAATCTCTGATTTTTATCTTTAAACTTACTAAGGAATTTCAGTGGGTTATGATCGGTATAAATGACTATGGGGTCAGAACCAGAACACAAAATGAAAAATGCTGTAAACCAAAAATCAAGGCCAAAAGCTCTTTCTCAATAGTTGAGTAGTTCTTTTGAGGTGGAGTGAACTTCTTACTGTAATAAGATACAGGGTGTTCAATACCCTGATCATCCTCTTGCAGCAAAACAGCCCCAGCTCCTGTATCACTTGCATCAACAGCCATCTTAAAAGGCTTAGCAAAATTTGGAGTAGCGAGCACTGGCTGACTTAATAGGATAGCTTTAAGTTTGCTGAAAGAATATTCACAGTTATCGGTCCAGACAAATTTAACTCCCTTTTTCAGTAGGTCTGTAAGTGGTGATACAAGAATTGAAAAGTTAAGAACAAATCTCCTGTAATAACCTACCATTCCCAAAAATCTTTGTAGCTCTTTCCTACTTTTAGGTCTGGGAAGATCAATTATAACCTGAACCTTAGCTCCTGGTGGTGCAACATGTCCATCACCAATTACATACCCAAGGTACTGAACTTTACCTTGACCAAACTCACAGTTTGATAAATTAGCTACAAGATTAGCATGAACCAAACGCTCAAGAAATTTACTGACATGGCATTGGTGATCTTTCCAGTTGTCACTGAAGATTAATACATCAATATAAACAACACACCCTGCCAAACCCTCTGTTACAACATTCATGAGCTTCTGAAATGTGGCTGGTGCATTCTTCATACCATATGGCATTACAGAACATGCAAAAGTCTTTCCTAGTGTTACAAATCATGAGCTCTCCCTAGCACGTTCAGTCATAGGTACTTGCCAGTATCCCTTTAACAAATCAAACTTACTTATGTACCTAGCCTTTCCGATCTTGTCTTTGCAATCTTCCACACGAAGGAGAGGGTAGGTGTATGTTTTGGTTATCTGATTAACATGTCTGTAGTCGATGCAGAGCCGCTGTGACCCACCTGGCTTGGGGACTAGAGTGACAGGAGAACACTCTCTCTGACAGGGCTCAATCATCTTGTGGTCCAACAGGTAGCCAAGCTCCTTCTGGATGAGAGGAACTTTCACTGGGTTCACACGGTAAGGAGGCAGTTTAATTGGCTTTGCGTCTCCAACATCGACATCATGCATCAACACAGTGGTTCTTCCTGGAGTGGCACGGAACACTTGCGGGTACTCCTGCAGTAATGCCGAATACTCCTGCCTTTCCTCGGGAGGTAGATGAGAAAGCTTAGTCTGGAGATCATTCATGATATCAGGATTCTTCCCCAAACTATCACTCAGGCTCATACTGCATGGGAGAACTTCACTTGCAGACTCTGGTGGAACAGCTACAGTGCAGACTGGATTATTTTCGTCCCGCCTGTGATATAACTTTAGCACGTTCATGTGACATAGTTGCTTGTTCTTTCTACGATCTGGTGTGGCGATGACAAAGTTGACCACTGAGTTTCTTCTCCACGAAATAAGGACCACTTGGCTTGAAGAGGTTGCCCATGAACCGGTAGCAGAATCAAAACCTGATCTCCTGGCTGAAAGTGGCATAACCTGGACTTCTTATCATACCAAGTCTTCATCTTCTCCTGAGCAGCTCCTAAATTCTCTCTCGCCAGCTGTAAAGCAGTGGACAGCCGTTCTTTGAACTTCATCACATACTCCAGCAGGTTGACGTCATCTTCCTCCGACAGCCAGCATTCCTTGAGTAGCTTAAGGGTCCTCTTACTTCATGGCCAAACAGTAGTTCAAAAGGTGAGAAGCCCAGTGATTCATTTGGAGATTCTCTTGCGGCAAATACAACGAATGGAAGACCTTTATCCCAGTCTTTCTGATGTTCCAAACAGTATTTCTTGAGCATCGATTTGAGTGTTTGATGATATCTCTCCAACGCTCCCTAGGTCTGGGGATGGTAAGCTGAAGACGTGATGTGGGTGATGCCCAACTCTTTCAAAGACTGCTTGAAAACATTTGACATGAAATTACTTCCCCGGTCTGACTGTACCTCCTTGGGCAGACCAAACTTTGTGAAGAACCCTAGCATTTCCTTAACCACCCTCTTTGCTGAGATATTTCTAAGTGGAATGGCTTCAGGATAACGAGTAGCCATATCAATCAGGGTCAACACATAAGAAAATCCTGAAGAAGTCTTAGGAAGAGGGCCCACAATATCCACCAACACATGGGTGAAAGGCGCCTCAAAAGGAGGAATGGGAACTAGAGGTGCAACCTTTTCGGTCTGATTACACTTCCCCACAACTTGACAGGTGTGACAAGACTTACAATACCAGGAAACATCCCTGAAGATACCTGGCCACTAGAAGTGTTTCAAAATGTGTACCACAGTCTTCCTTACTCCAAGGTGTCCTGCCAAACTGGAATCATGAGCCAGTCTAATGATATCCTGCCTACAACACGAGGGATGACAACATGATGTACAACCTCCCATTCACAGTCGGCTGATGCTGTTGTGGGTCTCCACTTCCTCATAAGTACTCCTGACTTTATATAATAACAAGTAGAAGCACCGGCTGACTCTTCCTCACTGCAAGCAGAGTTAGCTAGACCTTTCAACTCAGGGTCAGCAACCTGCAACTCAACCAACTCTTGACGAGACAAATTATCAACACTACGGGGTACTGCCTCATCTGGTGAGTGGTCCAAATTAGCAAGAAAAGTGTCAGCTAGGATAACATCATTATCCTCTAAGTCACCAGTAACTTTAGACTTAGCCCTAGTGACAGCACATGCAGAGAACACATCAGGGACATCACAATCCTGGGCCGCAGCCATTGGCTCACTAGACAACTGAGGAGCTGGACACACTTGACTTCCATCAATATCATTTCCAAGAAAGTTACACCTGACATTGGGTGTGTCTCAACCAACCCAACCATAACGGAACCATTAAGAAAACCAGACTAAATTCACTCTGCACAGAGGGACAGAAGTAATTATTCCCTACACCTTGTAAGATTACAGTTTCATCAGAGGAATTAACATTATATCCTAGAACACTGGTCAGCATAAGGGATTGGCAAGCACCTGTATCACGATATATTTTAACTGATTTCCTGTCATTACTGTCCAGAGGACTGACAAAACCATCAGACAGGAAATTAGCACATGAACTCTTGTGTCACCCACTTTACTGCTCAAAAGAAGAGCTCCATCATGAGAATTTGTTACCCCTCAAAGCAGGTTCAGTTACCTCAGTTAAAGAATTCTGGGAACTCTCAAGGGTGGACACTAGACCAATTGACTGAATATTTAAAGACTCCTTTTTGTTCACATCACGCTGTCTCCTGAAACATCTCTCCGTAGTATGACCAAGCTTACTACAATATGTACATTTACTTTTCTGAAATCTAGAGGTGAAGCTGGTATTTACATCCTGAGGAACATCACCTTTATTCTCTTTCCTGTTACGTGTACTCGGAGTAGAGGCAACGTACTTACTCTCAGCTTTCCCTTTTTCTTTAGAATATCTCTTGTGAGAACATATTCATCAGCTAAAACTGCAGCATCAGACAAACTATCTATTCTTCTCTCATCAAGATATAGACTTACATCTCTATTAATATACCTTTTGAAGTCCTCCAGCAAAATCATCTGCTTAAATTTGTCAAAATCAGAATCCACATTCTTAAAATTTAACCACTGATCTAACAGATCTTCTTTGATTTTTGCATACTCAACATGGGATTGCTTATCTTGCTTATAAATTGTCCTAAATTTTACTCTATAGGCTTCAGGAACAAGCTCATAGGCCTTAAGAATCAAGCTCTTAACTACATCATAATTATCAGATTGATCCTGAGGCAAAGATGCATTAGTTACTTGAGCTTTATCGGTGAGAACAGTTTGGAGTACTGGCCAATACTTTTTGGGCCAATTAAAACCTGTAGCTACCCTCTCAAACAACTGAAAATACTTTGTAAAATCAGATTCATTAAAAGGAGGGACAAGTTTAACATTTTTAGCCACATTTAAATCATCAGAGCTAGATGATCCAGTTCCACCTTGTTTCATGCGATACTCATGGTCTGCCTGAATCCTAGCAATTTCAACTTGCGCCTCAGCCTCCTTAGCACGGGCCTCCTGCAGGGCTAGCTGAAACTTAGCTAATTCAATCTGCGTTTGCTCAATTGGAGGAGTTACATTAAACAAGCTTTCATTAATCATGTCAACAATTTGATGTTTAGAATGATGAGAGCGAACAACAATTCCCAATTGTTGAGCAACAAGCTTAAGTTCATTCTTTGTTCTGTTTGCACGACAAAAAATCTTTGGCTTCATCAAGAGTAGTAATAGTAGACATCATCAATATATCACAGTCACAAAATATCAAGCAATATCCTTATGATAATATCCTGAATATCCTGGCGAGGTCGCCAAATTTATGTTACGGAACAGAGAAAGATAATGTACACTTTAAGTGAGAATACTAAAAATCACTACTGTCCCGTAAAGTTCCAGGTTCAAAGCAAAATAGGTAAAATTACAAGTTAAAGTTTAATGCTCAGGACTCATAATATTCAGGACTCATAAGGATAATGTAATGGCAAAAACAGGTTAAATATATGGTTAACTGCAGTAGCCTCTATTAACACGAAATTAGCAAGAGTAAATTTATCTGTCAGCTCTGATAAAATGAGAATACACTGGATAATGCTCAGTTAACACGATATATTATTACAGATACGAAATAATATTAAAATGACTGACAAAAACACATGAATCACAAAACTTTACTAGGCCCAAGAATTAACACATGCTACACAGCACAAGAAAAAATGCAATAACACTTATACTCAAATTACACAGCTGCTAGATGGTTGGAAACTTCCTGAGCACTCACAATAATAACAACTGTACAGGGGAGGACAGAGATATGAGCAGTAATGCAGAGACTGAGCTGATTATATAGGGGCCGGCAGAGCTTGATACAACTTGTAAGAAGGACGCGCAAATGAAGCTATAGGGGACAAAGAGTTGACAATCCTGCTCTGAACAACAGAAAGAACGACTTACTCTACTATAACGGTAGAAGGGGGGACTGAGGTAGAACACGCTCGTGATCTAACATGCAGCACACTGTACACCCGCGAACCAAAGTTTCGGTACCCCCCTCGATGAAAGGAAGTGGAAGTCAGGGTTAGAGAGAGGGCAGGTGAACGGACAACCGTGAGTGGTTCTTTGGAACTGAGCTACGAGGCAAATAGTGAGAAACCTAATGACACTGGATTCGAAACATTTCCATGCTATTCACCTGCAAAACATTATGCGTTCGTAACATACATACTGTAACATATAACATAGACTACTGTGTTATCATGGTGTCCTGTGATACTGACCCATCTGTTTCGGATCCTCATCACACAAATAAAGCACCGAGCCAGTTGTATATAAGTTGCAACTTGTCATCATAACTGCAGTCACAATTTTTGTGAATGGTATCCCTGGATTGTCTATAGCTATAATAAAGAATGATTGTTAATTTAATGTTGATTTTCACAGTAGTTTTGTGGATGGTTATAAATGTGGCAATTATTTTATGTGGACGACTAAACCACATTGTGATGGACAGCGGAGAGCATTCGCCAATAATTTACTATAATCAGATGAAATTAGATGCAAACAACACAAAATATTATGAGACAACGAAGACACAGCTGTGGTATCCTGCTCCGCCTTGTTATCAAGGCCTTAACTGTGGCTTCACCTCATACGTGCATTATTTTCCTTCAGTCTCTGCCTCTTTTATTACTCTTACTTCCCGGTATCCTCTTACTGCGAGTCATCATATTCCTTGGAGGGTTTCTTGTCGTCCGGTCCTATAACCCCTACTGTATTACATTATTCCTCGCATCATCACTCCCAAACAAACAACGTTAGCACAAGACTGCTGAATCTGTTAATACCATTATTGTCACTGCCACTACTACTGTAATCCCCTTTTTCCTATTGTGTCTAATTTCCCTCACAGTACTACTACTGCTGCTCCTATTACTACTCCACTATAAATCTGTATAATAATAAATATGATTGTCCTTATGTCTGTGTATCTATTAATCATAATTATTGTCCATGTCCCACCGTCGACAACTCGTCACTGACCCGGCACCGCTACTCCAGTTCCCACCCACCATGGGTTCTACTCCTCCCCCACTCCGACACCACATTACCCTTCACCTCATCCTTGAGCCAGAAGGCCTGTTGTTCATCCTTTACCGGTGAATATACGTGGCATGCATTAATAATAAAAAAGAAGGCATTTGAGAGTTAAACGGTAATCGCCCTCTAAAATATTCTGTTTGCCAAGTCCAAACTTTAGGCCATATTTTGATACCATGAAGGTTTTATGTTGATAGCTCAAGCCATTCATGAGATTTAATGGTGCTAAAGGCAGGCAATAAAAACTAGCTGACCCTTAGCAGTTAATTTGGTGACTTTGACTCTGACCCCGAGTTGCCATTTTCGAACTCCTCCAAGATTTTGGCCATATCTTGATACGCTGAAGGCTTCATGTTGATAGCTCAAGCCGTTCATGAGATATAATAGGAACACACACACACACACACACACACACACACACACACACACACACACACTCACTCACTCACACACACACACACACACACACACACACACACACACACACACACACACTCACTCACACACACACACACACACACACACACACACACACACACACACACACACACACACACACACAGATGCAGTTAAAAACATGATCGCTCCGCCTTCTAAAGGTAGGCGATAATATAATAATAACAACAACATCGTAGATGTGTACTGTAGTGTTCCTAACATTACACTTAATAACTGCAGACCCAAACGTGCTTATATTACGAAGCACTGATATATTAACCACAAAACCGACCACAGACCGTTCTTATCATTAACACTGCACCTTCCCTATAGCACTTCACCATGGTAATACAACCCACTGTAGTCCTCTGTGAGATCGCTACACGTGTTTGGCAAAAATAACAGTGCACAACATGCCTACAAACCACTAAAATAAGCATATGATGTTTCACTGACATCCATCAAATAGCCTAGGAGAAGTTACTGGACAAACAAACAAACGACTGGACACAGACAGACAGAAGCAGAATGTCTCGCATCGGTATGTAACGACCTGACAAAACTCTTGTGATCCTGCATTGCAGGTGTCATCACTAATAATAATAATACTAATAATAATAATAATTATTATTATTATTATTATTATTATTATTCACATGTTATTAGGCACGATACTGAGAAGGACACACACTGGAATAACACGTGTCGACGCAATGCAGAATCTGTTTGCCATGACAGAAGGTTGGGTTGCAGTCAAATATTAATTTAGTATTACTATAACCCTACCATTACAGCATATTATGGCACTGTTTGGTTTTATATGTCACAGCTGTTTTCACTTGTTTTATCAGGGAGATTATGGTGTTCGTCCTCCTCTGTATCATGGATATTAACATGTGATTACTACTACTACTACTACTACTACTGCTACTACTACTACTACTACGATTCTTATTATGATCATTATTATTATTATTATTATAATTATGATACATACAAAGCAGGATCATAATAGTTTTGTCAGGTTGTCATATTATTATTATTATTATTATTATCATTATTATTATTATTATAACTATGATGACACATACAAAGCAGGATCATAATAGTTTTGTCAGGTTGTCATATACCGATGCAAGAAATTCGGCCTCAGTCTATATCCAGCCGTGTGTTTGTTTGTCCGCTAACTTCTAGGCAATTTAATGGATGTCAGTGAAACATCACAGGTGTATTTTAATGGGTTGTAGGCATGTTGTGTGCTGTTATTTTTCCCAAACATGTGTAGTGATCCCACAAAGGACCAGTGGGTTATCTTACTATGGTGAAGTGCTACAGGTAAGGTCCAGTAGCAATGATAGGAACGGTCTGTGGTCAGTTCTGTGGTTAATATATCAGAGCTCCGTAATATAGGCACGTTTGGGTCTGCGACTTTTACAATTATGTATTGTTCGGAATACTGCAGATGTATGTTCTTGCTGTCAATTTTATAATTATTCTTATTAATGCATGCCACGTATATTCACCGGTAAAAGGTGAACAACAGGCCTGGTGGCCCAAGAAGGAGGTGAGGGGTAAAATGGTTCGGAGTGGGGGAGGAATAGAGCTCATGGCGGGTGGGAGAGAGGGGGGTGGGGTGCAACTGGGGTAGCGGTGCGGGGTAAGTGACGAGTTGTCGAGGGTGGACAGGGACAATATGATTAATAGATACACAGACATAAGGACGATCATATGTATTATCATACAGATTTATAGTGGAGTAGTAATAGGAGTAGCAATTGTAGTACTGTGAGGGGAAATGCAGTAGACACAATGGGGAAAGGGGGAATAGTAGTGGCAGTGGCAATAATGGTATTAACAGATTTAGCAGTCTTGTGCTAACGTTGTTTGTTTGGGAGTGATGATGCGAGGAATAATGTAATACAGTAGGGGTTATAGGACCGGACGACAAGAAACCCTCCAAGGAATATGACGACTCGCAGTAAGAGGATACCGGGAAGTAAGAGTAATAAAAGAGGCAGAGACTGAAGGAAAATAATGCACGTATGAGGTGAAGCCACAGTTAAGGCCTTGATAACAAGGCGGAGCAGGATACCACAGCTGTGTCTTCGTTGTCTCATAATATTTTGTGTTGTTTGCATCTAATTTCATCTGATTATAGTAAATTATTGGCGAATGCTCTCCGCTGTCCATCACAATGTGGTTTAGTCGTCCACATAAAATAATTGCCACATTTATAACCATCCACAAAACTACTGTGAAAATCAACAATAAATTCACAATCATTCTTTATTATAGCTATAGACAATCCAGGGATACCATTCACAAAAATTGTGACTGCAGTTATAATGACAAGTTGCAACTTATATACAACTGGCTCGGTGCTTTATTTGTGTGATGAGGATCCGAAACAGATGGGTCAGTATCACAGGACACCATGATAACACAGTAGTCTATGTTATATGTTACAGTATGTATGTTACGAACGCATAATGTTTTGCAGGTGAATAGCATGGAAATGTTTCGAATCCAGTGTCATTAGGTTTCTCACTATTTGCCTCGTAGCTCAGTTCCAAAGTACCACTCACGGTTGTCCGTTCACCTGCACTCTCTCTAACCCTGACTTCCACATCCTTTCATCGAGGGGGTACCGAAACTTTGGTTCGCGGGTGTACGTTAGAATTACACAAAGGATGATGAAATCATAGGCTATGTAACAATATATATATATATATATATATATATATATATATATATATATATATATATATATATATATATATATATATATATATATATAATATTTGAACATTATGAAGGATCGTGTTACACTATAAGCACAATTTCCTTTCTGTAAAAAAAATGTAAAAAATCGTGGGAAAGAATATTAACGAACTCTGAACTCGCCTAAAAATTTTACGGCATAATATAAAAACTATCACAATACCGAGATATATAATTTATTATCATTCATAACTTTATTCATCTCAGTGGACTTATCGTTCATGACAGCTAAAAAAAAAAAAAAAAATGCAGGTTGAAGGAACACTGAATGAACTACATTAATTTTGTCTGGAGAGTGTTTGGGTTTTTAATTTAGTCAGAGGATCCCTTTTCATTTATAGCGGTAACGTCAGATAAAAAATGGTCAAGTTGTCACGGTAAAAGCATCCAATTTAGGAATACTTCAAAACTGTTTTACTTGAGTGATCCTAAAATCGCGTAATTGAGGGAGAAAACATAGATGAATCTTCCACAATTGAACTTTAAAATAGATAGGAAACGCTCCCTATTTATCTAAAAACATGAAAACATATGATGATGAAAGAAGTCCATCTCGGAAAAAAGAAAAAAATCATTAAACAGTCTAAATGAGCTAACACGTTGGATGAAATCGATTCACAGGTAATGGAGTCCGGCAGTTCATGGATTACAGATCAAAGAGAATTGTTTGATCAGAGACATGAAAACAACTTCGAATTTTAGAGATGAAACTGATATTACTTATCTTTATAAGAAGGACTTTAAAGTGGCCTGTTGAGCCTCTTTATCATATTTAAGAAATAGAATATTTCCTCAGTATGACGGTTCGTGTAATGTAATCATCCATATATACCAACCCAGAATCATTTCGATGGGCGGTAAATCGTTTGCAGAAAAATTGTTTTAAAATATATATTATTAGGAAAAATTACATGCGTAGCCGTACTGATATATTCAATTTATAAATGTTACTTGGTTCGTCGCGTACTCATCTCTATTGTTCGTAATGGGCCAAAATAAAAATCAAGTTGAAGAAGCGTCGTCCTGAACTGTTGTGTCGGTCGTGTTGAGATTAACTGGATTTTAAGTTTCCAATAAGACCTTTTTTTTTTTTTTTTTTTTTTTAAGCTATGACTTCACTGATAAAATGTAGTGCCATTGGTAGCATCCGTTCTGGGTGAAGTTCAGAACTATTTTACCGTTCTGATTGCTGTATATTTTTTAACGAAAATCCTAAATATGTAACTTCCTCAAATGTACTAATGTAATTGATTGCGAAACACTTCCAGTTATTTTTAAAACAGAACACATTTCTGAAGATGAAAAATAATCACATTTAGGAAACATATTACACAGGTCGAGTAAAAAGTCTAGTTGGCATCTCAGGTGTTTAAGAACAATGACTTTGAATTTATTTGGGAGTCACCGAAACAAGCGAGAAACTTCGAATGAGTATGATTTTTCATCTGCAGTAGGACTTTAAAATTACCTCTAGCTTCCTGACTGAATGTAGAAGAAATACGACGATTTGAACTTATGAGAAAAATGTAAAAACCTCGTGAGTAGGAATATTAATGAACTCAGTACTCACCTAAAAATTTATACGAGAATGTATAAATACTATCACAATACCGAGATATACTACTTTATTCCTTATCCCAGTAGACATAGCTACAAAAAATGCCTGTTGAAGGAACACTGAATGATGTCGTCTGGAGATTGTTTGGATTTATACGTTAAGGTGAGGGTATTTATGGTGGTAACGATAAAAAATAAAGTCGTTGTTTTGTCCTGACATGAGCATCAGCTTTTGTAATACTTCAAAAGTATTATACTTGTGATCCTAGAAACCGAAAAACTGAGGAAAAATATAAAAAATGTTACTGACACTCAAAATTAGCTGGATACACTCCCAATTATGTATATTTCAGAAAAAAAAAAACGAAAAAATCAGTTACAAAGCTGAATCAGGTAACATGTAGGGTTAAATCGATTCATAGGTAAGGAAGACTGGCAGTTGAGGAGTTAAAGCCCAAAGAGTTTTGTTTGACCAATCACGTGATAAGAACATGGAAATTTTGATAAATCAGATATAAGTTTTATATTTATAGGCAAAAATTTGAAGTGGTATGCTGAGCCTCGTCAAAAATTTAATAAATGAAATATTTTCCGAGTATGACGGTTCGTGTGATATCATTATCCATATTTACCAATGAATAATCACTCGAAAAGGGAATAATCGTATTCATGAAAATTGTTTAGGTACCGATTATCAAATATATATTATTAGGGAAAAGGTAAATACATATCCTTACTGAGATATTCGATTTATAAATTTTTTTTTGGATCCTCATGTACGGAGTTTTGTTGTTGATAATGGGGCTATAAAAAATCATGTTGCAGGAGCATCGACCTAAAATGTTGTGTCTACCCTGTTGAGATTGACTGAAGTCGTGATTGCTTAGAAACTTATTTTTCACGAAAACGCTAAATATACAACTTCCTCAAATGTATTCAAAATTTATTGCGAAACACTCCTATTTTTCTCAAAAAAAAAAAAAAAAAACTCATTTTTGAGGGTGAAAAAAATCATATTTAGGAAACATTTAACAATGAGTCGATTGACAAGGAAAGACAGTTGGCATGTTATGTATTTAGGAACAAAAAGTTTGAATCTATGAGGGGGTCACCGAAACAAGCGATAAACTTGTTTTTTTTTCTGCAGTAAAAGTATTATAAAAATTCATCCTGCTTTCTGACAAAAAAAAAATAAAAAATAAACCTTTGCACATTTTCAAGGATCCCGTTATACCATTAGCTACATTTCCTTATGTAACATCTCTCAAAATTGTCAAACATCATGAGAAGGAATAGCAATGAGCTCTGGAGTCTCATCTAAAAACTATATATATGAGGAATTATAAACACTCGCAATATAAAGATATATAATTAATTACCAATAATAATTTTATTCCTTATCTCCGTAGACTTATAGTGCATCAACTGAAGGAACTGTACCCGTATTAATGTCGTCTGTAGACTGGATTTTCACTTTAGGAAAAGAGTCCTTTGTGATTTTTTTCATTTATACTTGCAACCAGTTAAAAGAAAAAAAAAGTTTTTTTTTTTTACTGTAAAAACATCCGCTTTAGGAATGCTTATAAACTATTATGTTTGAGTGGTCCTAAAAACCTCATAATTAAGGGCAAAAACGACAAAATGAAACTTCCACAACGGTACTCTAAATTAGCTGGGAAATACTCCCTGAAAACATATCTGATGAAAAAAGTCCACCTCGGAAAAAATGACAAGGATAAATGATGTAAAACAAGGTATGAAATCGACCCTCAGTTAAAGGCTGGTAGTTGAGGGGTTATAGGCCAAAGATTTTTGTTTGATCGAAAACATGAAAACTACATGGAAATTCAGAAATAATACGGATATTATTTTTATCTTTATTAGCGTAGAGCCTCCTGATCAAATTTCTTAAAAGTGGCACATTTTCCCAATAGAACGGTTCGAATGGCATCATTATCTATATTTACCATCCAAAAATCAATCGGAAATGTCATTAAGGGTTTAAGAAAAAACTTGTTGCAGGAATGTCGAGCTGAACTGTCTCCTATGCCGTGTTGAGGTTAACTGAATTTTTAATTTCCGATGAGTATTTTTTTTCTTTTTTTTTATCTTCGTAATTACTTTCACCGATAAAAGGTAGTGCGAATTGTCAACTAGTTACGGCTGATAGCATCCACTTTGGGGGTACTTCAGAACTATTTTACTGGAGTGATTGGGGTATAAACTTAGTTTTCCTTGACATTACTGAATATGCAACTTCTTCAAATGTACTCAAAATTGACTGCGAATCACTCCCTTATATTTCCAAACTCGTAAAACATGTTTGAGGGAAAAAAGAAAAAAAATTTAGGAAACATATAACGAAACATCGATTGACGGGCAACGACAGCCGCCATCTGAGGTGTTTAAGAACAATAAGTTAAAACTGGCGTGAGGGACACCGCAAGAAGCAAGTAACTTGCAATGAGTATTAGTTTTAATCTACAGTAGAAACTTAAAATTTATATCGCACTTTCTGAGATTGTAAAAAAAAAAGATTATTTACACTAAATGATCCTGGTATACCATAAGCCATATATCCTTATGGTAAAATCTCCCAAAACTGTAAAATCTCGTGAGAAGGAATATAGAAACGGTTTTGACTCTCACCTAATATTTTATAGAAAATACATGTACAGTTGGCCGCACTCACGCGAGGGCCACCTTAGTGTTGTCAACGCTGGCCGAGATAGTAACCGCGAATCATTAGTAGTGAGCTTTGATCGAAGCATTCATAGGACTGAGGGAGGGAGCGGGTTTGAGGTGGGTAGGTGGGTGCCTGTACACGAGAGGCGACATATGACGATTGTTGAGGCGACAGAAAAGTGTAATATTTAATAAAAGAATTTGTTTTTTTTTCGGTGTTTTGCCATCATGAAAAGTAAAAAGATCAACTTTAAATATTATACTGCAAAACAAAGACAACCGATCAAGATTCATAATTGTAGACTTTAATCGTATTTTATTTTATTGTCGTTTCAAAGCAATGGACGCTGTAAAATACAGAAAAAAACTGCCTGAAAATAATGAATCAGAATGCTGTTTATTAATCACATGTAACAAATGTAACTTCATCCGGAATGTGGCAGCTGCTGACACCACTGGCACATATCAACATCACCCATATCTAGCGTTACGTAACAAGCAGTTTAAAATCGCATCGTTCCGTCATCGCATCGTGGAGTTATCAGGGCTCCCATTCACCTTCACATGATAGCAGATAGATAGATAGATAGATATTGTTACATAGCCTATGATTTCATCATCCTTTGTGTAATTCTAACGTACAGTGTGCTGCCTGTTTGATCACGAGCGTGTTCTACCTCACTCCCCCCTTTTACCATTATAGTAGAGAAAGTCGTTCTTTCTGTTGTTCAGAGCGGGATTGTCAACTCTTTGTCCCCATGGCTTCATTTGCGCGTCCTTCTTATAAGTTGTATCAAGCTCTGCCGGCCCCTATATAATGAGCTCAGTCTCTACATTATTGCCACTTAGATCTACTCATTTTGCTCACATCTCTGTCCTCCCCTGTACAGTTGTTATTATTGTGAGTGCTCAGGAAGTCTCCAGCCATCTAACTGCTGTGTAATTTGAGTATGAGTGTTATTACATTTTGTTCTTGTACTGTATAACATAGGTGTTGATTTGTGGGCCTAGTGAGGTTTATGTGCTTGGTGTAAAGTTTTACTATCAGCCATCATTAATAGTATTTTATATCTGTAATAATATATCTGGCATTCACTGAGTATTATCTGGTATCTCATTTTAACAGGGCTAACAAATTTACTCATGCTAATTTCGTGTTAATAGAGGCTGTTGCAGTTAACCATATATTTAACCTGTTTTTGCCATTACATTACCCTTATGAGTTATGAATGTTTTGTTGTTAGTTTGAGCATTAAACTTTAACTTGTAATTTTACCTAACTCTTTGTTTTGAACCTGGAACTTTACGGGACAGTAGTGATTTTTAGTATTCTCACTTAAAGTGTACATTATCTTTCTCTGTTCCGTAACATAAATTTGGCGACCTCTTATATTCAGGATATTATCATAAGGATATTGCTTGACATTTTGTGACTGTGATTTATTCATGATGTCTACTATTACTACGCTTGATGAAGCCAAAGATTTTTTGTCAAATGTGCAAACAGTGTGTGATGTAGAAAACAGAACAAAGAATGAACTTAAGCTTGTTGCTCAACAATTGGGAATTGCAGTTCACTCATCATTCTAAAGATCAAATTGTTGGCATGATTAATAAAAGCTTGTTTAATGTAACTCCTACAAATGAGCAAACGCAGATTGAATTAGCTAAGTTACAGCTAGCCCTGCAGGAGGCTCGTGTTAAGGAGGCTGAATTTCAAGCACGTGCTAAGGAGGCTGAGTCTCAGGCTAAGGAGGCGGAGTATTAGGCTCGTATTCAGGAGGCTGAATTTCAGGCAAATGCTCGTATTCAAGAGGCACAGGTACAGGCTCAGGCACAAATTGAATTTGCTAAGATTCAGGCAGCAAACAAGGTGGAACTGGATCATCTAGCTCTGATGATTTTGATGTGGCTGAAAATGTTAAACTTGTCACTCCTTTTAATGAATATGATTTAACAAAGTATTTTCAGTTGTTTGAGAGGGTAGCTACAGGTTTTAATTGGCCCAAAAAGTATTGGCCAGTACTCCTTCAAACTGTTCTCACCGGTAAAGCTCAAGTAACTTATGCATCTTTGCCTCAGGATCAATCTGATAATTATGATGTAGTTAAGAGCTTGATTCTTAAGGCCTATGAGCTTGTTCCTGAAGCCTATAGAGTAAAATTTAGGACAACTTACAAGCAAGATAAGCAATCCCATGTTGAGTACGCAAAAATCAAAGAAGATCTGTTAGAGCAGTGGTTAAATTCTAAGAATGTGGATTCTGATTTTGGTAAATTTAAGCAGATGATTTTGCTGGAGGACTTCAAGAGGTGTATTTATAAAGATGTAAGCCTACATCTTTAGAAAAGAATAGATAATTTGTCTGATGCTGCAGTTTTAGCTGATGAATATTATTCTCACTCACAAGAGACATTCTAGAGAAAAAGGGAAAGCTGAGAGTAAGTACGTTGCCTCTACTCAGAGTACAGGTAACAGGAAAGAGAATAAAGATGATGTTTCTCAGGAAGTAAATACCAGCTTCACCTCTAGATTTCAGAAAATAAATGTACTTATTGTAGGAAGCTTGGTCATACTTCGGAGAAATGTTTCAGGAGACAGCGTGATGTGAACAAAAAGGAGTCTTTAAATATTCAGTCAATTGGTCTAGTGTCCACTCTTGAGAGTTCCCAGAATTCTTTAACTGAGTTAACTGAACCTGCTTTGAGGGGTAACTTAAATTCTCATGATGGAGCTCCTCTTTTGAGCAGTAACGTGGGTGACACTCTCAAGAGTTCATGTGCTAATTTTCTTTCTGATGGTTTTGTCAGTCCTCTGGACAGTAATGACAGGAAATCAGTTAAAATATATCGTGATACAGGTGCTTGCCAATCCCTTATGCTGACCAGTGTTCTAGGATCTAATGTTAATTCCTCTAATGAAACTGTAATCTTACAAGGTGTAGGGAATAATTACTTCTCTGTCCCTCTGTGCAGAGTGAATTTAGAGTCTGGTTTTGTTAATGGTTCCGTTATGGTTGGGTTGGTTGAGACACTCCCAATGTCAGGTGTAAATTTCTTACTTGGAAATGATATTGGTGGAAGTCAAGTGTGTCCAGCTCCTCAGTTGTCTAGTGAGCCAGTGGCTGGGACCCAGGATTGTGATGTCCCTGATGTGTTCCCTGCATGTGCTGTCACTAGGGCTAAGTCTAAAGTTACTGGTGATTTAGAGGATAATGATGATGATGATGTTATCCTAGCTGACACTTTTCTTGCTAATTTGGACCACTCACCAGAGTAGTGTTGATAATTTGTCTCGTCAAGAGTTGGTTGAGTTGCAGGTTGCTGACCCTGAGTTGAAAGGTCAAGCTAACTCTGCTTACAGTGAAGAAGAGTCAGCTGGTGCTTCTACTTGTTATTATATAAAGTCAGGAGTACTTATGAGGAAGTGGATACCCCCAACAGCATCAGCCGACTGTGAATGGGAGGTTGTACATCAAGTTGTCATCCCTCGTGTTTGTAGGCTGGATATCATTAGAGTGGCTCATGATTCCAGTTTGGCAGGACACCTTGGAGTGAAGAAGACTGTGGCACGCATTTTGAAAAACTTCTACTGGCCAGGTATCTTCAGGGATGTTTCCTGGTATTTTAAGTCTTGTCACACATGTCAAGTCTTGGGGAAGTGTAATCAGACCGAAAAGGTTGCACCTCTAGTTCCCATTCCTCCTTTTGAGGCGCCTTTCACCCGTGTGCTGGTGGATATTGTGGGCCCTCTTCCTAAGACTTCTTCAGGATTTTCTTATGTGTTGACCATGATTGATATGGCTACTCGTTATCCTGAAGCCATTCCACTTAGAAATATCTCAGCAAAGAGGGTGGTTAAGGAAATGCTAGGGTTCTTCACAAAGTTTGGTCTGCCCAAGGAGGTACAGACAGACCGGGGAAGTAATTTCATGTCAAATGTTTTCAAGCAGTCTTTGAAAGAGTTGGGCATCACCCAGATCACATCTTCAGCTTACCATCCCCAGACCTAGGGAGCGTTGGAGAGATATCATCAAACACTCAAATCGATGCTCAAGAAATACTGTTTGGAACATCAGAAAGACTGGGATAAAGGTCCTCCATTCGTTGTGTTTGCCGCAAGAGAATCTCCAAATGAATCACTGGGCTTCTCACCCTTTGAACTACTGTTTGGCCATGAAGTAAGAGGACCCCTTAAGTTACTCAAGGAATGCTGGCTGTCGGAGGAAGATGACGTCAACCTGCTGGAGTATGTGATGAAGTTCAAAGAACGGCTGTCCACTGCTTTACAGCTGGCGAGAGAGAATTTAGGAGCTGCTCAGGAGAAGATGAAGACTTGGTATGATAAGAAGTCCAGGTTACGCCACTTTCAGCCAGGAGATCAGGTTTTGATTCTGCTACCGGTTCATGGGCAACCTCTTCAAGCCAAGTTTAGTGGTCCTTATTTCGTGGAGAAGAAACTCAGTGATGTCAACTATGTCATCGCCACACCGGATCGTAGAAAGAACAAGCAACTTTGTCACATCAACATGCTAAAGTTATATCACAGGCGGGACGAAAATAACCCAGTCTGCACTGTAGCTGTTCCACCCGAGTCTCCAAGTGAAGCTCTCCCATGCAGTATGAGCCTGATAGTTTGGGGAAGAATCCTGATATCATGAATGATCTCCAGACTAAGGTTTCTCATCCAGCTCCCGAGGAAAGGCAGGAGTTTTCGGCATTACTGCAGGAGTACCCGCAAGTGTTCCGTGCCACTCCAGGAAGAACCACTGTGTTGATGCATGATGTCGATGTTGGAGACGCAAAGCCAATTAAACTGCCTCCTTACCGTGTGAACCCAGTGAAAGTTCCTCTCATCCAGAAGGAGCTTGGCTACCTGTTGGATCACAAGATTATTGAGCCCTGTCAGAGCGAGTGGAGTTCTCCTGTCACTCTAGTCCCTAAGCCAGGGGGGTCACAGAGGCTTTGCATCGACTACAGACGTGTTAATCAGATAACCAAAACAGACACTTACCCTCTCCCTCGCGTGGAAGATTGCATAGACAAGATCGGAAAGGCTAGGTACGTAAGTTTGATTTGTTAAAGGGATACTGGCAAGTACCTATGACTGAACGTGCTAGGGAGAGCTCATGTTTTAACACTAGGAAAGACTTTCGCATGTTTTGTAATGCCATTTGGTATGAAGAATGCACCAGCCACATTTCAGAAGCTCATGAATGTTGTAACAGAGGGTTTGGCAGGGTGTGTTGTTTATATTGATGATGTATTAATCTTCAGTGACAACTGGAAAGATCACCTATGCCATGTCAGTAAATTTCTTGAGCGTTTGGTTCAGGCTAATCTTGTAGCTAATTTATCAAAGTGTGAGTTTGGTCAAGCTAAAGGTCAGTACCTTGGGTACGTAATTGGTGATGGACGTGTTGCACCACCAGCAGCTAAGGTTCAGGTTATAAGTGATCTTCCCAGACCTAAAAGTAGGAAAGAGCTACAAAGATTTTTGGGAATGGTAGGTTATTACAGGAGATTTGTTCTTAACTTTTCAATTCTTGTATCACCACTTACAGACCTACTGAAAAAGGGAGTTAAATTTGTCTGTACCGATAACTGTGAATCCTCTTTCAACAAACTTAAAGCTATCCTATTAAGTCAGCCAGTGCTCGCTACTCCAAATTTTGCTAAGCCTTTTAAGATGGCTGTTGATGCAAGTGATACAGGAGCTGGGGCTGTTTTGCTGCAAGAGGATGATCAGGGTATTGAACACCCTGTATCTTATTACATGAAGAAGTTCACTCCACCTCAAAAGAACTATTCAACTATTGAGAAAGAGCTTTTGGCCTTGATTTTGGGTTTACAGCATTTTTCATTTTATTTGTGTTCTGGTTTTGACCCCATCCCACTGAAATTCCTTAGTAAGTTTAAAGATAAAAATCAGAGATTGAGAAGATGGAGTCTACTTCTTCAGGAGTATTCATTAGACATACAACATGTCAAGGGTAAAGGAAATGTTATTGCAGATTGCTTATTAGACAGATTGTTTTAGAGTAATAAGAAATTTCCTAAATGTTATTGCAGATTGCTTATCTAGACTTTAGACAGATTGTTTTAGAGTAATAAGAAATTTCCTAAATGTTATTGCAGATTGCTTATCTAGACTTTAGACAGATTGTTTTAGAGTAATAAGAAATTTCCTAAATGTTATTGCAGATTGCTTATCTAGACTTTAGACAGATTGTTTTAGAGTAATAAGAAATTTCCTAAATGTTATTGCAGATTGCTTATCTAGACATTAGACATTGTTTTAGAGTAATAAGAAATTTCCTTTGTAAATTTCTTTTTCTTTGTGGGGAGGTGTTACATAGCTTATGATTTCATCATCCTTTGTGTAATTCTAACGTACAGTGTGCTGCCTGTTTGATCACGAGCGTGTTCTACCTCACTCCCCCCTTTTACCGTTAAAGTCGTTCTTTCTGTTGTTTAGAGCGGGATTGTCAACTCTTTGTCCCCATGGCTTCATTTGCGCGTCCTTCTTACAAGGTGTATCAAGCTCTGCCGGCCCCTATATAATGAGCTCAGTCTCTACATTATTGCCACTTAGATCTCCTCATTTTGCTCACATCTCTGTCCTCCCCTTAGTTGTTATTATTGTTAGTGCTCAGGAAGTCTCCAGCCATCTAACTGCTGTGTAATTTGAGTATGAGTGTTATTACATTTTGTTCTTGTACTGTATAACATAATGTGTTGATTTGTGGGCCTAGTGATGTTTTTGTGCCTTGGTGTAAAGTTGTACTATCAGCCATCATTAATAATATTTTGTATCTGTAATAATATATCTGGCATTTTAACAGGGCTGACTTAGATAAATTTACTCATGCTAATTTCGTGTTAATAGAGGCTGTTGCAGTTAACCATATATTTATCTTGTTTTTGCCATTACATTATCCTTATGAGTCCTGAATGTTTTGTTGTTAGTTTGAGCATTAAACTTTAACTTGTAATTTTACCTGACTCTTTGTTTTGAACCTGGAACTTTACGGGACAGTAATGATTTTTAGTATTCTCACTTAAAGTGTACATTATCTTTCTCTGTTCCGTAACAATATATATAGAGAGAGAAAAAGAGAGAGAGAGAGAGAGAGAGAGCGAGAGAGAGAGCGCGAGAGCAAGGGCGAGAGAGAGAGAGAGCGCGAGAGAGGAAGAGAGCGAGAGAGCGAGCGAGATCGAGAGAGAGTCCAGCCTGTATGTGTCCCCCCATAAAGGATTGAACTTGCGACCGATCACATAGGAGTCGGACGCGTTACGCAGTCAGGGATCGAGGGGACATAGAAATGACAATAAAAACAGAAGAGAAGGGAAAAAGAAAAATGACAAACTTAAGTTTCATCCTATACGCTACAGACAATACTCAAGGGTACGGTGTCTTAGCCATGAACAATATTGTACTGTATGAAAGTTAACACATTCGGATACATTACAGTCAATTAGGTGCTAAAGAAATAGTAAGTTGTAAACAAGCTACTGTACTGTACGATATCTAGAATATGACACTCCTGTTATCATGCGAGAGATAAGCGAGCCAATGTTGTCGGGTGTTAGGAAACGCTTGATAAGGAGGATACGGAGGTGTGTGCTAGGGGTGTCAGCAATTACCGCATGCAGTATTAAGGAATCACATTTGCTATATTCAATAGCATTAAGCTTTATGGTTTCCAAGCATTAACTGTGCCACTTTTCACAGCGGTAATAACTTGACAATAAAGGTATTAAAATATATATTTGTTACCAGTTATTGTAGATTTATATTATATATAGCTTCCAGCCTTCCACTCATCTGTTTCAGACGTCATCCCTCACCTCTCGTGCATAGGTATCCCCCACTCTCCTCAAACCCCCTTCCTTCCCCCCCAAACTCTCTCTGTACGACTCTCTCTTACTGGCTGTGGATGCTTCGAACGCATCTCTCTACTAGTGTTTCAGAGTCAATATCTTGGCCAGCGTTGACAACGCTGTGGCCCTCGCGGGAGTGCGGCCAGCTGTACCTTCAATACCGATGTATATAATTTTCAATAAAAACTTTATTCCTCCTCTCCGTAAACATATATTGCATGACAGATATAAAAAATGCAGGTTGATGTATAACTGAATGAACTGTATGACTGTCTTCTGGTGATTGGATTTGGGTGATTTTTTCATTCGCTGCTGTAACTTCAGATAAAAGTCGGTCAAGTAGATTTCCTACGGTAAAAGAATCCGCATCAGGAATACTTCAAAACTATTATACTTGAGTGATCCTGAAAACAGCATAACTGAGGGTGAAAATGCCAAAAATGCCACTTCAACAAATTTGCTATAAATTATCATTGAATCACTCTTAATCGTATCTAGAATTCAGAAAACATAACAGGGTGAGAAAAGTCCTCCTCAGAAAGAAATTCAGTAACAAGGATTAATGAGATAACAAGAAGAATGAAAGGTTATAATGGAGGTTAGAATTTGACGGATTAAAGCTGAAAGTTTTGTTTCATGAGACGTGAAAACAACCTGGAAATTTAAAGATAAAACGGATATTATTTATATCTATTGATTAAATTTTAAAAATGGAATTTTTTCCCAATATGACTTCGTGTGATAGTATTGAGTTTTGTCATAAAATCACTCCAAAAGGCGATAAATCGTTTACAAGAAATACGTACCGTATATTATTAGGAAAAAGTAAAAATATAGCCGTACTGGAGATATTCAATTTATAAACATGACTTAGTTCCTTATTTACGCAGTTCTATTGCTCGCGATAGGTCAAAGAAAAATCAGGTTACAGGAGCAACGACCTGAACTGTTGTCTCTTCAGTGTTGAGATTAAATGGAGTTTTTATTACCGATTAGTCATTTTTTTTTTTTTTTTCATGCCAGCAATGACTTCACGGATAAAATGTTGCGCCAATTGTGAACTATTTTCGGCTCATAGAATCACCTTTGGGCGTAGTTCAAAACTATTTTACTGTGGTGATTCTTTTATAGACTTATTTTTTGACGAAAACACTAAACATGTAACATCCTCAAATATTCTCAGGATTAATTGCCTTAAAGTGCCAATTATTTCCAAAACAAAAAATTTCTAAAAAAGAATCATATTTAGGAAACATATAACAAAGAAGTCGATTGTCAAGTAATGAGAGTTGGCATAACAGGTGTTTAAGAATAATAAGTGTGAATTAATGTGGGTGCCACCGGAACAAGCGAGAAACTTTCAATGTTCATGTTTTTCATCTGCGGTAAACACTGAAAAAATATATATATATATATTTGCACGTTATGTAAAAACTTTCAAAAATGTAAAACCTCGTGAGAAAGAACATTAATGTGCTCTGGACTCTCAACTAAAAATTTATAAGAGAAAGTATAAGCACTATATTTATCGTGCATGACAGCTAAAAAAAAAATGCAGGTTGAACGAACACTGAATGAACTGTATTAACGTTGTCTGGAGGCTGTCTGGGTTTTTAAGTTAGTGAGAGGGTATTTTTTCATTCATAGTAACATAGTCAAGTTGTCTTCTCACGGTGTCTTCTCACGGTAAAAGCTATCACGTAGGATGAAATCGATTCACAGGTAACGGAGGACGGCAGATAATGGGTTACAGACCAAAGATGATTGATGAGATACGTGAAAACAATTTTGAATATTAGAGATGAAACGGATATTGTTTATCTTTACAAGAAGGGCTTTAAAGTGGCCTGTTAAGCCTCTTTATCATATTTAACAAATGGAATATTTTCTCAGTATGACGGTTCGTGTGATGTCATCATCCATATTTACCAACCTAAAATCACTCAGAGAGGCGATAAATTGTTTGCATGAAAGTTATTTAGATATCTATTTTAAGATATATATTAGGAAAAAGCAAATACGTTGCCGTATTCATAAATTCAATTTATAAACGTTACTTGGTTCGTCGCACAGTCATTTTTATTGTTCATAAGGGGTAAAAAAAAAAAAAAAAAGCGTCGTCTTGAACTGATATGTCTGTCGAGTTGAGATTAACTGGATTTTATTTTTTTTATTTTTTTATGAAGTAGTTACGGCCTATAGCATCCATTTTGGGTGTTTAAATCTATTTTTGCCGTCGTGAATGCTGTATAGACATTTTTTGCCGAAAACACGAAATATGTAACTTCCTCAAATGTACTCAAAATTGATTGATAAACAATCCCAGTTATTTCCAAAACTGAACACATTTCTGAACGTGAAAAATAATCACATTTAGGAAACATAACACGAAGTCGAGAGACAAGTAGAGTTGGCATCTGAGGTGTTTAAGAACAATGAATTTATTTCGGGGTCACCGAAACACACGAAAAACCGAATATTTTTTTTTCTTAATCTGCAGTAGAAGCATTTTAAAATTAACTAGCTTTCTTACTAACTGTAGATGAAATACGACGATTTGAACATTATGAAAAAAAAAAGAAGTAAAACCTCGTTAGAAGGAATATTAATGAACTCTGGCCTCTCACCAAAAAATTTATACGAGAATGTATTAACAATATCGAAATACCGAGATATACACTTAATTAGAATTCACAACTTTATTCCTTATCTCAGTAGATGTATAGTGCATGACAGCTACAAAAAAATGCAGGTTGAAGTAACTTTGAAAATACTGTTTTGATGTCTGGAGATTGTTTGGATTTCTACGTTAGGGACAGCGTCTTTTATGACTTTGTTCATTTATAGTTGTAACTTCAGATTAAATGGTCATTGTTTTTTATTGCAAAATCATCCGCTTTAGGAATACTTCAAAGCTATTATACTTGAGTGATCCTAAAAACCGAATAATTGAGGGCAAAAACATCAATAATGCAACTTCTTCATTTACACTTTAGATTAGCGGGGAAACACTCCAAATTATATTAAACTCAGAAAATGTAACTGAGAATGAAAAAAAAAAAAAAACGGATAAAGATGAGTAACAAGGCTAAATCAGGTAACAAGTAGAGTGAAGTCGATTCACAGGTAAGGAAAACTGGCAATTTGGGGATTGAAGTCCTAACAGTTTTGTTTGATAAAGGACGCGAAAAGAATATGGAACTTTAGAGTTAATACTGATATTAGTTTTATATTTGTAAGCAGGGCTTTAAAGTTGCATGAGTCTCTTGATCTAATTTTGAAAATGGAATATTTTCCAATTACGACGGTTCATGTGATATCATTATCAATATTTACCAATGTAAAATCACCCCAGCAGGAATTATATCGTCTAAAAAAAAAAAAATTGCTTAGCAATCGATTATCAAATCTTTATTATTAGGAAAAGGTAAATACATAGGCTTACTGAGATATTCAATTTATACACATTACTTGCGTATCATATACTCATTTTCCCATTTTGACGGTTCGTGTGATATCATTATCGATATTTACCAATGTAAAATCACTCCGCAGGAAATACATCGTCCACAAAAAAACTGCTAAGGAATCAATTATTAAATATTTATTATCAGGAAAAGGTAAATACATAGGCTTACTGAGATATTTAATTTATACACATTATTTGCGCATCATATACTCATTTTTGTTGTTCATAATGGAGCTAAAAAAAATCATGTTGCGGGAGCGTCGACCTAAACTTTTGTGTCTGTCCTGTTGAGATTAACAGAATTTTAAGTTTCCGATGAGTACATTTTTTTTTTTTATACTTCGTGTTAACCTTCACAGATAAATGGAAATGCCAATTGCAACTTGTTACTGCCGATAGCATCCACTTTGGCGTAATTCAAAACTATTTTAATGTCGTGGTCAACTATCATTTTTTTTTTTTTTTTTTTTGACGAAAACGTTATTATACAACTTGATCAAATGTACTCAAATTGACTGCGAGACACTTCTAAATTTTCCGAAACAAAGAACACACATGATGGTGAAAAAAATCACATTCAGGGCACATATAACAAGTAGATTGACAAATAATGACAGCTGGCATCTGGTTTTTAGGGACAATAAGTTTGAATTTATGTGGGCGTCACCGAAACATGCCATAAACTTATAATGAGTATTCTTTTTTTCTGCAGTTGAAGCATTTTAAAATTACGTCCAGGTTTCTGACAATGTAAAAAGAAAAAAATATATAACGTATTTGAACATTTTGAAGGATCGTCTTTCACCATTAGCTAAATATTCTTAGGTAAAATCTCTAAAAAATATAAAGCCTCGTGAGAAGGAGATTAATGAGTTTTGGACTCTCGCCTAAAAATTTATACGAGAAAGTATGATCACATTTTTGAGGGTAAAAAAAATCATATATAGGAAACATATAACAAGGAGTCGATTGACAAGTATAGTTGGCATCTGATATATTAAGAAACAACTAGTTTGAAATTATGTTGGGGTTATCGAAAAAAGCGAGAAACGGATTTCTTTTTTTTTCTGCAGAAGTACCATTATAAAAATTCATCTAACTTTGACTAAAAAAAAAAAATAACGAACATTTGCACATTTTGAAGGATCGCGTTACACCATTAGCCACATTTCCTTGGATAACATCTCCCAAAATTGTAAAACCTCATGAGAAGGAATAGTAAAGAACTCTGGACTCTTAAAGAAAAGAAATGTATATGATGATTATAAACACTATCGCAATACAAAGATATATAATCAAATACCACCGAGGAAAAAATAAATCAGTAACAAGGCTAAATGAGGTAACACGTGGGATGAAATCGATTCACAGTTAAAGGCTGGCAGTTGAGGGCCCAAAGAGTTTTGTTTGATTGAAAACGTGAAATGTAAATGGTGATTTAGAAATAATACGGATATTACTTTTATCTTAATTAGCGGGGATTTAACCTGGCATGTATAGCCTCGTTATCAAATTTTTAACAAAATGGGAAATTATCCCAAGAGGACGGTTCGATTGGAATCATTATATTTACCATCCAAAAATCACTCCAAAATGTCATTATGGGTCTTAGGGAAATCTGGTTGCAAGAGAGACGAGCTGAACTGTTTCGTATGCCGTGTTGAGATTAACTGAATCTTTAATTTCCCATCAGTCTTGTGTATTTTTTTTTTTGCTCAGCCCGGTTATGAACAACAGAACTGCGCATATGAGGAATCAAGTAATGTTTTTACACTGAATATCTCAGTAAGGCTTTTAATTTTCCCAATATATATTTGATAATCGATACCTAAACAATTTTCTCTAAAATAATTTATTCCCTTTTTTAGTGATTTTACATTGGTCAAAATGGATAATATGACACGAACGTTCAACTAGGAAAATACTCCATTTTTGAAATTTAATCAGCAGTCTCATTGTCACTTTAAGGCCCTGCTTATAAAGATAAAACCAATATCAGTCTTATCTCTAAATTTCCAGGTTATTTTCACGTCCTTGATCAAAAAGAACTCTTTGGGCTATAACACCTCAACTTGCCAGTTGAGGTGTTAAAGCCCTTCATTATTTGTGGATCGATTTCATTCTACTTGTTACTTGATTTAGCGTTGTTACTTATTTTTTTTTTCTAAAGTGGACTTATTCACCCTCAGTTACATTTTCTGAATTTTTTTTAAATTGGGAGTGTTTCCCCGTGAATTTAGAGTGTAAATGAGGAAGTTCCATTTTTGGTATTTTCACCGACAATTATTCGGTTTTTAGCATCACTCACGTATCATAGTTTTGAAGTATTCCTAAAGCGAATACATTTTCCTTGAAAAAAACTTCAATTTTCATCTGAAGTTACCAGTACAAATGAAAAATGTCACAAAAGAACCTCTCCCTAACGTAAAAATCCAGACAAGCCCCAGACGACATTAATACAGTTCAGTGTTCCTTAAACCTGCATTTTTTGTAGCTGTCTACAAGATAAGGAATAAAGTTGTGAAAGGTAATTAATTATATATCTTGGTATTGCGATAGTGTTTACACTTCCTCCCATAAATTTTTAGGTGAGAGTTCAGAGATCATTAATTTTCCTTTTAACGAGGTTTTTACGTTTTTGAGAGATTTTATCTAAGGAAATGTGGCTTAAAGCTTAATACGATTCTTCATAATGAAGCGGTGTAATTTTAAAGTGCTTCTACATACTCATTCGGAAGTTTCTCACTTGTTTCGGTGACCCCCATATAATTTCAAACTTATTGTTTTTCAAGACCTCAGAACCCAACTCTCTTTACTTGTCAATCGAGTTCTTGACATATGTTTCCTAAATGTGACTTTTTTCACCATCAGAAATTTGTTCTGTTTTGGAAATAATTGGAAGAGTTTCGCAATCAATTCTGAGTACACTTGAGGAATTTGCATGTTTAGCGTTTTCTTCAATAAATAATTTTATACAGTAATCACGACTAAAATAATTTTGAATTACGGCAAAAATGGATGCTATCAGCCGTAACTATGTCACAAGTATCTCTACATTTTATCTTTGAAGTCACGAATAAGAAAAAATATAAGAAAATAATACCCTCATTGGAACTTTATTATCCACCTAATCTCAACACTACAGACACAACAGTTCAGGTTCACGCTCCTGCACCCTGATTTATCATAGACCCATTATGAGTAATAGAACTGCGTATGCGACGAGCCAAGTAACGTATATCCCATTAGAACCCGGAGCTGCTGGACGAGGGCGTGCCGCCCTCCGCCTATCGGCTCATAATCGCAAAGCTCATAGGTACCTACTCGGGGGTTCCCTACTTTATTAAAGTTTGAAAACATTACTTCATAAACATTACTTCCTTCCTCATTTATGCAGATTCATTGTTCATAAAGGGTCTAGGAAAAATCAGGGTGCAGGAGATACGACGTGATCTGCTGTCTGCCCTGTTGAGACTAATTGAATTCTAAATTTCCAATTACTTTTTTTTTTTTTAAATCTTAAACATGACTACGTATAATAGGAAGTGCTAATTGTGAAAAAGTTGGGCGTAGTTCAAAACTTATTTACTGTCGTGATTACTGTATAAACTTATTTTTTGACGAAAACGCAAAATATGCAAGTTCCTAAAATGCAGTTCAAATTGACTGCGAAAAAAAAAAACAATTATATTCAAAACAAAGAACAGATTTCTTTCTGGAAAAAAAAAAATCACATTTAGGAAACATATCAAGAAGTCGATCAAGTAAAGAGAGCTGGCATCTGTAAATTTGAATTTATATGGGGATCACCGAAACAAGTGAGAAGATGAATATTTTTTTCTTTTTGTGCAATGGAAGCATCATAAAATTCCACCTAGCTTACTTACTGAATGAAAAAAAGAAAAAAAGAATTGCACATTATGAAAGATGTGCTACACCATAAACCAAATTTCCTTAGGTAAAATCGCTAAAAAAGTAAAACCTCGTGAAAACAAGTATTAATGAGCTTTTGCCTTTCACCTAAAAAATTATAGAAGAAAGTATAAATACTATCGCAGTACCAAGATATATAATTAATTACCATTCTTAACTCTATTCCTTATCTCCTTAGAAAGATAGTGCATGACATCTACTGTACATTAAATGCCGGTTGAAGGAACACTGAGTGAACTGTACTCATATTAATGTCGGCTGGAGATTGTTGGAATTTTTACGTCAGGAAGAGGTTCCTTTGACATGTATTTATAGTTGTTACTTTAGAAAAAAAAAAAAAAAAAAGGTCAAATTGGTACGTTACGTTAAAGGGATCCGCTTAATGAATCCTTCAAAACTATTATAATTGAGTGATCCGAAAAACTGCATAATTCAGGACGAAAACAAAAAAATGAAACTGCCACAACTGTACTCTGAATTTGCTGGGAAAAACAATTGTACTTCATAAAAAAATAGATCCACAAAAAAAAAAAAAGGTAAAAAAGCTAAATGAAGTAACAAGTTAGATGTAATCGATTCACAAGTAAAGGCTGGCGGTTGAGGGGTTATTCCCCAAAGAGTTTCGATTGATCGAAATCGTGAAAATACTTGGAAATTTAAAAATAAAACGGGTATTATTTTTATATGCTCTAAAGTGGTACGTTAAGCCTCCTGATGAAATTTTAGAAAATGGAATATTTTCGCAATAGGACGGTTTGAATGATATCATTGTCTATATTTACTATCCAAAAATAAATCCGAAAGGTCATAATGAGTCTAAGAAAAATTAGGTTCCAGGAACGTCGAACTGAACTGTTTTGTCTGCCGTGTTGAGATTATCTGGATTTAAATTTCCGATGAGTCTATTCCCCCCCCCCTTTTTTTTTTTTTTTTTTATTCATCTTAGTCATAACTTCACAGATAAAAGGTAATGCCAATTGTGAACTAGTTACGGCTGATAGCATACACTTTGGAAGTAGTTCAAAACTTTTACTGGAGTGAATGGGATATAAACTTAATTTTGCTTGAAATCACTAAATATGCAACTTCCTCAAATGTACTCAAAATTGCGAAATACTCCCAATTATTTCCAAAACTCAGAAGACTTCTGAGGGTAAAAAAAAAAAAAAAATCACATTTCAGAAACATATAACAAGACGTTGATTGACAGGTAATGACAGCTGGCATCTGAGCGTTTAAGAACAGTAAGTTTGAACTGACGAGGGTCACTGAAAGAAGCAAGAAACTACGAACGAGCATTATATTTTAACTTCAGCAAAGTACTTTAAAATTACATCGAACTTCTTGACTATAGAAAACAAACAATAAAAAGAATATTTGCATATTATAAAGGATCGTGGTACGCCACGTATGTTTAGGTAAAATCTCTCAAAACTAAACTCGTGAGAAGTTTATTAATAAGCTATTGACAAATAAAAATTTATAGAAAATACAGACACTCGAAATATATAATTAATTTCCATTTAATAACTTTATTAACCGTCTACTTTATTAACCGTCTAGCTACAAAATTTGCCTGTTGAAGTCACACTGAATGAATTGTATTAATGTCGTCTGGATGAGGGTGATTTTTCATTTATAGATGTAACTTCAGATAAAGTTTGGTCAAGTTGTTTTGTTACGGGAAATGCATCCGCTTCAGGAATACTTCAAAACTATTATACTTGAATTATGCTATATACCGCATAATTGAGGGCGAAAACACCAAAACCGCAACTTGCACTATATTTTTGTACTCTAAATTAGCTAAGAAACACTATCAATCATATAAATTCAGAAAACATAAGTGAGAGTGAAAAAAGAGAGTCAGTAAAGGCTACATGAGGTAGAAAGTAGAATGAAATCGATTCATAGGTAAAGGCTGACAGTGCATGGGTTAGAGCCCAAAGAGTTTGTTTTTATTAGAGATGTGAAAAGAACTTGGAAAGTTGATGACACGGATATTTTTATTATCTATAGAAGCAGGGCTTTAAAAAGGAATGTTGAGCCTCCTGAGCAAATTTAAAAATGGAATATTTTCCCAGTGTAACAGTTTGTGTGATGTCATCATCCATATTTACCAATCTAAAATATCTCCGAAAGGTAATAAATCGTTTCCAAGAAATTGTTTAGGTATCGATTATCAAATATATGGTATTTGACAGATTTTACCTAAGGTAATGTGGCTTACGGTGTCACACGATCCTTCATAATGTACAAATATTCCTTTTTTTTTTTTTTTTAATCCAGTCAGGACGCTACATATAATTTTAAAATGCTTCTACTTGAGCATTTTAAAACTCTAAGTTCCTCTCTTGTTCCTCACATAATTATTTCTAAAACACAGGAACATTTGTTACTGAAAAAAAAAAAAAACAGGAAACATATAACAAGAGTTGGCATCTGAGGTGTTTAAGAACAATAAGTTTGAGGTTATAAGGGGCGTCAACGAAAGAAGCGAGAAGCTACGAACGAATTTTTTTTTCTGCAGTTATTTTAAAATTACCTCTAGCTTTCTGATTGTAAAAAAAAAAAATATATATATTTGCACATTATGAAGGATCGTGTTACACCGAATGCCACATTTCCTTGGGTAAAATGTCAAATATTTAAAACCGTCAGAAGGAATGTTTTTGAACTCTGGACTCCCACCTAAAATACCGCAATACCGAGATATATAATTAATAACCATTCATAAATTCGTTCCTTATTTCAGTGCCTGAAACCTCTGTCAAGCCTTCGTGCTCCCCCCCTGGGAAGCCCTTTGTGCCCCCCAGGTTGGAAACTATTGATCTAGAGATTGTTTGGATTTTTAAGTTAGGAGGAGGGTCTTTTGTGACTCTTCTCTTTAATAGTAATAACTCCAGATAAAAAATAGTCGAGTTGTTTTATTATGATAATAGCATCCGCTTTAGGGATGCTTCTAAAGTCTTTTACTTGAGTGATCCTAAAAACCGCATAATTACGGGCTAACACACCAAAAATGAAACTTCCACAGTTGTACTCTAAATTAGCTGGGAAACACTCCCATTTGCATCTCAAACTATGATAATATATCTGATGGTGATAAAAGTCCACCGGAAAAAAAAAAAAAATAGTAACCAGGCTAAATGACCTAACACGTAGGATGAAATCGATCCACTGGTAGAGGGGGCTGGCAGTTGATGGGTTAGAGTCCAAAGAGTTTTGTTTGATCAGAGACGTGAAAACAACTTGCACAGTTTGAGATATGGATATTATTTTTATCTTTATAAGAACTGGTTTAAAGAGGCATGTTGAGCCTCCTGATCAAATTTAAAAAATGGAATATTTTTCCTGTATGACGGTTCGTGTGATATCATTATCCATGTTTGACAACCTAAAATCACTCCGAAATGCAATAAATCGTTTACAAGAAAATTGTTTAGGTCTCGATTATCAGATATATATTATTAGGAAAAAGTAAATACATAGTCGTACTGAGATATTCAATTTATGAATGTTACTTGGTTCATCGAGTACGCAGTTCTATTCTTCACAATGGGACTAAAATCAGACCAGGAGCGTCGACCTGAACAGTTTTGTCTGTCGTGTTGAGATTAAGTGGGTTTTAAATATCCTATGAGTATTTTTTTTTTCTTAGCCATGACACCAAGGATAAAATGTACTTCCACTAGTGAATTATTTACGGCTGATAGCAACCACTTCGGGGGTGGCTCAAAACAATTTTATTATATGAAGAGAGAACCTGTATTTTTTACACAGGAAAAATCATCAGAGAAATTACCAATATGCCGGGAATCGAACCCGAGACTCTCAGGTGAGAGCCAGGCAGCATACCACTACACCACGACCAGGTAAAAGTTAACTCACGTTGTCACAATCTTGTAACCAACGTCCCTCCGCCCCCACTGTGGGCATGAAGAGGATGAGTTAACCCCCTGGCACTCGGGCAAGTAGATGCTTTTAATTTATCCCAAACACTTACGGCTCTCACCTGAGAGTCTCGGGTTCGATTCCCGGCATATTGGTAATTTCTCTGATGATTTTTCCTGTGTAAAAAATACAGGTTCTCTCTTCATTCTGACTTGCCGTAAGTGTTTGGGATAGATTAAAAGCATCTACTTGCCCGAGTGCCAGGGGGTTAACTCATCCTCTTCATGCCCACAGTGGGGGCGGAGGGACGTTGGTTACAAGATTGTGACAACGTGAGTTAACTTTTACTTGGTCGTGGTGTAGTGGTATGCTGCCTGGCTCTCACCTGAGAGTCTCAGGTTCGATTCCCGGCATATTGGTAATTTCTCTGATAATTTTATTATAGTGATTGCTGCATACACTTATTCGACGAGAACGCTATTATGCAACTTCCTCAAATGTACTCAAAACTGATTACGAACACACCCAATTGTGTCCAAAACACAGAACATTTTTCAGCAGGTGAAAACAAAAAAAAAAAACGTTTAGAATATAACAAAAAAATCAATTGTCAAATATAGTTGGCATCTGATGTGTTTGAATTTATGTGGTGGTCACCGAAACAAGAGAGAAACTTCGAATGAGTATGCTTTTTTTTTTTTTTAATCTACAATAGGAGCATTTTAAAATTACCTTATGCTTCCAAACTGAATGAAAAAAAGAAACGAATACTTCCACATTATGATGGATCGTGTTACACCATAAACCGCATTTCTTTAGATAAAATCTCTCAAATATGTAAAACCTAGTAAGAAGGAATATTAATGAACTCTGGACTCTCACCTAAAAATTTATACGAGAAGGTATAAACACTGTAGCAATACCGAAATACGTAATTAACTACCATTCACAACTTTATTCCTTATCTCAGTAGACATATAGTGCATGACACGTACTAAAAACGCAGGTTGAAGGAGCACGGAATGAACTTTTTTAATGTCGTCTGAAGATTATCTGTATTTTTACATTAGGGAGAGGGTCTTTTTTTTTTTTTTTTTATAGTGGTAATATCAGATAAAAAATGTTTTGTCACGGTAAAAGCATCCACTTTAGGAGTACTTCAAAATGATTATACTTGAGTGATTCTAAAAATCCAATAACTGTAGGCCAAAACACCCACACACCCAGACACACAAAAATCCTCACGTTCTAAAGTATAAGGGAAACACTCTCTACTGTTTATAAATTTCAGAAAACATAGCTGTGTCAAAAAAGTCCACTTTGGAAAAAAAAAAAAAGTAACAAGGCTAAATCAGGTATCAAGTAAAATGAAATCGATTCACAGGTAGAGAAGACAGGACGCTGAGGGATTAAAACACAAAGAGTTTTGTTTGATCAGGGATGTGGAAAGAACCTGGAAATTAAGACATGTAATCTTCATAAACAGGGCTTTATAGTGGCATGTTGAGCCAAAATATTGAAAATTTTCCCAGTATGGCGGTTCGTGTGATATCATTATCCATGTTTGCCAAGTTAAAATCACTGCAAAAGGCAATAAATCAATTACAAGGAAATTTGTTTAATCAAATATATATTATTATGAAAAAGTAAATACAAAGCCTTACTGAGATATTCAATTTATAAACATTATTTGGTCCTTCATATACACATATCTGTTGTTCATAAAGGGGTTAAGAAAAATCATGTAGCAGCGACGATACAAATTGCTGTGTGTGTGCCCTGTTGAAATTAACTGGATTTTTAATTTGTCTTTTTAAAATCATGTTAGCAACAACTTCACAGATAAATGGCGTGGCCAATAGTGAACTAGTTACTGCGACAGCATCCACTTTAGGGGTAGTTCAAAATTATTTTGCTTTCGTTGACTGTATATAAATTGATTTTTGATGAAAACGTTAAATATGCATCTTCCTTAAAATTACTCAAAATTGACTGCGAAACACTCATTATTTTTTCGAAAAAAAAAAAAGTGAAAAAAAATCACAAGAAAACTTATAACAAGAAATCTACTGACAAGTAAAGGGAGTTGGCATCGGTGTTTAAGAACAATGTTTTAATTTATGTGGGGTAACAGAGACAAGCAAGAAACGGAATAAGTATTCTTTTTTATCTGGAATACAAGTATTTCAAAATACCATCGAGCTTTCTGATTGAATGTAAAAACAAAACAAATATTTGCACATTATGAAGCCACATTTTCTTAAGTGAAATCTCAAAACGGTAAAAGCTTTTGATAAGCAATATTAATGAGCTCTGGACTCTAACCTAAAAATTAATACGAAAAAGTATAAACACTACCGCAATACCGATATTCATAATTAATTTCCATTCATAACTATATTGTTTATCTTCCTAGACATACAGTGCATGACAGCTACATAGAATAAAAGTTCAAGGAACACTGAATGAACTGTATTAATGTCGTCTATTGTTTGGATTTCTACGATAGCAAGAGGACTTTTTGACTTTCTTCATTTATATTGGTAACTTCAGATAAAAAAATGGTCAAGTTGATTGTTATGGTAAAAGCATCCGCTTCAGGAATACTTAAAACTATTATGCTTGAGTGATAATGAAAACAGCATAATTGAGGGTGAAAACACCAAAAATGAAACTTCCAAATCTGTACACTGAATTTGCTAGGAAATACTCCCAAAAGCATATCTGGTGGTGATAAAGGCCACCGAGGAAAAAATAAAAAAATTAGTAACAATGCTAAACGAGGTAACGTAAAATGGAATCGATTCAAATGTAAAGAAAGCTGGCAGTTGAGGGGTTAAAGTCCAAATAGTTTTGTTTCATCGAAGTCGTGAAAACACCTCGGAAATTTAATGATAAAACGGATATTATTTTATTTTTATAAGCAGGGCTTTAAAGTGGTATGTTGATCCTCCTGATCATATTTCTAAAATGGAATATTTTCCAAATAATACGGTTTGAATTATATCATTATCTACATTTGTCTTCCAAAATTCACTCCTAAAGGTCTGAGAAATATCAGGTTGCAGGAGAACCGACCTGAACTATTGTGTATACAGTGTTGATATTATCTGGATTTTTAATTTATGATTATGCTTTTTTTTTTTTAATTCATCTTAGCCATGACATCACAGATAAAGGTAGTGCCAATTGTGACCTAGTTAGGGCTGATAGCATCCATTTTGGACGTAGTTCAAAACTATTTTAATGATTGCTGTATAAATTTATTCTATTATAAAAAGATAAAAAGATAAAAATAATATATATTCAGTCAGGAATCTACAGGTAATTTCAAAGTGCTTCTACTGCAGATAAATAAGCATACGCATTCGGAAGTTTCTTGTTTATTTCGGTGACCTCTACATGAAATCTAACATTATTCTTAAACACCCCAAATGGCAACTTGTCAATCGACTTCGTGTTATATATTATTTCAATATGATTTTTTTTCACAATCAATTTATTTTTTTTTAAATAAATAAATGGGTGTTTCGCAATCAATTTTGAGTACATTTGACGAAGTTGCATTTCTGGCGTTTTCATCTAAAAATATTTTTATATCGCAATCACGACAGTAAAATAGTTTTCATCAACGCCATAAGAGGATATTATCAGCCGTAACTCGTTCACAATTGGCATTAGCTTTTACCTGTGAAGTCATGACTAAGATGAATAAAAAAAAAAAATGGACCGGAAATTATAAATTCGGACAAAATACTTAAGTTCGATGTTCCTGCAACTTCTTTTCTATTTGACCCATAATGACCTTTTGCAGTGATTTTTGGATCGTATATATAGATAATGATATCATCCCAATATTCCATCTTTGAAATTTGATTAGAAGGATCAACATGCCCGTTTATAGACCTGCTTATAAAAAGATAAAAATAATATCCGTTTCATCTCTGAATTTCCAAGTTGTTTACGCGACTTCGATCAAACAGAACTCTTTGTGCTGTAACCAATGAACTGTCAGCCTCCTTTACCTGTGAATCAATTTCATCCTATGAGTTTTCTCATTTAGCATGGTTACTGATTTTCTTCTAAAGTGAACTTTTATCGCCATCAGATGTCTTTACATTTTTAGATAAAATTGGTAGTGTTTCCCAGCTAATTTAGAGTGAAGTTGTGGAAGTTTCATTTATGGTGTTTTCGCCCTCAATTATAAGGTTTTCTTAGGTCACAAGCATGAGAGTTCTGAAGCATTAGTAAAGCGGATGGTTTTATGTTAACAAAACTAGATCATTTTTTAAATATTAAATTACAGCTATAAATTAAAAGTCACAAACGACACTTTTCCTAACGTAGAAATTAAAACAATCTCTAGACGACATTAATACAGTTCTTTCATTGTTCCTTCAACCTGCATTTTTTGTAGCTGTTAAGGACAGTTTGTCTACGGAGAGAAGGAATAAAAATATGAATTAATTGTAAATCTCGGTATTGCGATAATGTTTATACTTTTCTCAAAAATTCATGAAAATTGTTTCTCAAGAGGTTTTAGTTTTGAGGGATTATACCTAAGGAAATGTGGCTTGTGTAGCATGATCTTTAATATATATATATATATATATATATATATATATATATATATATATATATATATATATATATATATATATATATATATCCATTATTATGGATCGTGTTACACTTAAGCCTCATTTCCTTAGGTATAATCTCTCAAAACTAAAACCTCGAGAAACAATTTTCATGAGCCCTGGAATCTAACTTATGAATTCTTGAGAAAAGTATAAACTATCGCAATACCGAGATTTACAATTAATTCATATTTTTATTCCTTTTCTCCGTAGACGAACTGACCATAACAGCTACAAAAAATGCAGGTTGAAGGAAATATGAAAGAATTGTATTAATGTCGTCTAGAGATTGTTTTAATTTCTACGTTAGGAAAAGTGTCGTTTGTGACAATTTATAGCAGTGAATTAATATTTAAAAAATGATCTAGTTTTGTTAATATAAAACCATCCGCTTTACTAATACTTCAGAACTCTCATGCTTGTGACCTAAGAAAACCTTATAATTGAGGGCGAAAACACCATAAATGAAACTTCCACAACTGTACTCTAAATTAGCTGGGAAACTACCAATTGTATCTAAAAATGTAAAAACATCTGATGGCGATAAAAGTTCACTTTAGAAGATAATCAGTAACCATGCTAAATGAGAAAACTCATAGGATGAAATTGATTCACAGGTAAAGGAGGCTGACAGTTCATTGGTTAAAGCACAAAGAGTTCTGTTTGATCGAAGTCGCGTAAACAACTTGGAAATTCAGAGATGAAACGGATATTATTTTTATTTTTTTATAAGCAGGTCTATAAACGGGCATGTTGATCCTCCTGATCAAATTTCAAAGATGGAATATTGGGATGATATCATTATCTATAAATACCATCCAAAAATCATTGCAAAAGGTCATTATGGGCCAAATAGAAATGAAGTTGAAGGAACATCGAACTTAACTATTTCGTCCGCCGTTATAATTTTCGGTCCATTTTTTTTTTTTTTATTCATCTTAGTCATGACTTCACAGGTAAAAGATAATGCCAATTGTGAACGAGTTACGGCTGATAGTATCCTCTTAGGGCGTTGATGAAAACTATTTTAATGTCGTGATTGCGGTATAAAAATATTTTTTGATAACGACAGAAATGCAACTTCGTCAAATGTACTCAAAATTGATTGCGAAACACCAATTTATTTCTAAAAAAAAATATATATATACATTTCTGATTGTGAAAAAAACCATATTGAAATAACATATAACACAAAGTCGATTGACAAATAAAGAGAGTTGCCATTTGAGGTGTTTAAGAATAATATTAGATTTCATGTGGGGGTCACCGAAACAGACAAGAAACTTCCGAATGCGTATGCTTATTTATCTGCAGTAGAAGCACTTTGAAATTACCTGCAGCTTCCTGACAATGTAATATATATATATATATATATATATATATATATATATATATATATATATATATAGATATATATATATATATATATATTGTTACGAACCAGAGATAATGAACACATCAAGTGAGAATCCTAAAATCACTACTGTCCCGCAAAGTTCGAGGTTCAAAACAAAAGAGTTAGGTAAAATTACAAGTTAAAGTTTAATGCCCAAACTAACAACTAAACATTCAGGACTCATAACGATAATGCAATGGCAAAAAACAGGTTAAATATACTGTTAACTGCAATAGCCTCTATTAACACGAAATTAGCAAGAGTGAATTTATCTAAGTACACCCCTGATAAAATGAGAAAATCGGATAAAGCTTAGTTAATGCAAGATAACTATTAGATAAAAAATATTTTTACTACTAGCTGACAGTAAAACTTTAATCACAAAAACCTCACCAGGCCCACGAATTAACACTTTATGCTATACAGTACAAGAAAAAAAATATAATAACACATACTCAAATTACACAGCAGCATGATGGTTGGAGACTTCCTGAGCACTCACAATAATAACAACTGTACAAGGGAGGACAGAGATGTGAACAAAATGAGTAGATCTAAGTGGCAATTAATGCAGAGACTGAGCTCATTATATAGGGGCCGGCAGAGCTTGATACAACTTGTAAGAAGGACGCGCAAATGAAGCCATAGGGGACAAAAAGTTGACACTCCTGCTCTGAAACACAGAAAGAACGACTTTATTATAAAGAAGGAGAAGGGGGGAGTGAGGTAGAATACGGAAGCTTGGTCACTATGGAAGTCACGAGGCGAATCGTGATCAAACATGCAGCAAACTGTACGTTAGAATTAGAAAAAGGATGATGAAATCATAGGCTATGTAACACCTCCCCACAAAGAAAAAAATTTACAAAGGAAATTTCTTATTACTCTAAAACAATCTGTCTTCCTGCTCTGAACAACAGAAAGAACGACTTTACTATAAGGGAGGAGAAGGGGGGAGTGAAGTAGAACACGGAAGCTTGGTCACTATGGAAGCCAGGAGGCGAATCGTGATCAAACATGCAGCATACCGTACAAAGGATACAAAGGATGATGAAATCATAGGCTATGTAACACAGTTTAAAGTGATGCCATTTGGCCTATGCAATGCCCCAGCTACTTTTGAACGCCTCATGGACCGCACACTTGAAAGCCTGCACTGGCAGACGGGTTTGATCTATCTGGACGATGTAATTGTGTTTGGACAGACTTTCGACCAGGAACTGAAGAGGTTGTCGGAGGTGTTGAACAGGATCCGCACAGCGCACCTCAAGCTAAACCCCAAGAAATGCTACTTGTTTCAGAAGGAAGTAAAGTACCTGGGACACATTGTAGGTGAAAGCGGCGTTCGTACTGACCCTAAGAAGGTGGCAGCTGTGGAAAACTGGCCAGTCCCAACTTATGTGTGAGCTACGGAGTTTCCTGGGCTTGTGCACCTAGTATCGGCGTTTCGTCAAAGACTTTGCAACGGTAGCTGCACCTCTTCACAAGTTGTTGAGAAAAAGGCAGAAGTTTGCATGGACAGAGACTCAGCCTTCGACGAACTCAAGCATGCATTGGCAAGCTCTCCAATATTGCCGTACCCAGACCAGAATCAGCCATTTATCTTGGACTGTGATGCTAGTGACCATGGTATTGGTGGAGTCCTGTCACAGAAGAAGGATGACAAAGAGTATATTGTTGCATATTACAGCAAGAAGCTCAGCCCACCAGAACGGAACTACTGTGTGACCTGTAAGGAGCTCTTGGCAGTGATGAAGAGCCTTGATTTCTTCCATCCCTACCTGTATGGGTCAAACTTCATCAACAGAACCGACCATGCGGCACTCAAGTGACTGAAAACGCTAAAGAATTCAGAAGGACAGCTGGCACACTGGCTCTGGAAGCTAGACCAGCACAATTATGAGATGCAACACCGTCCTGAGCGGGTACATGGCAATGCTGACAGCCTGAGTCATCGGCCTTGTGATCCGGAGTTCCGGCAGTGTAGTAAAAAGGAAGATCATGGTAAGAAATGCAGCCATACTGCAATGACAGGGCCAGTGTGTCAGATAAAGACCTGAAGAGGATGCAGATGGAGGATGCGGATTTACAGCCAGTGCTAGAGCGGCTGCAGCAGAGTACAGTGCGACCATCTTGGGAAGAAGTTTCCAGGTTAAGCCCTGCAACCAAGAGCTACTGGAGTCAATGGGACCTTCTACGTTTGAACAATGGGCTACTGGAGCATTCAGTGGGAGACACCTGATGGCCTCAGCAAGTATTGGCAACTGGTGGTTCCAAAGAAGATGAGGTCCGAGATCTTGGATGAGTCCCATAACCAGATCAATAGTGGACACCTAGGAGTGAAGAAAACTCTAAGCCAGCCGCGACGGAGGTTCTACTGGATTGGCATGCGTTGAAGAGTGGTGTCGGGCCTGTGATGTGTGCTGTGCCAACCAGGGACCCAAGAAAACGTGGATGTGCCCCTCGCCAGCTGTACCAAGTGGGTGCACCGATGGAAAGAGTCGCGGTGGACATTGCTGGACCTCTGCCACTCACTGAGAGAGGAAACCGGTATATATGTGTTGCCCTGGACTACTTCACAAAGTGGCCAGAAGCCTATGCCATCGCTGATCAAGAGGCTGCGACTGTTGCTCAGGTGTTGGTTGATCAGTTTTTCTGTTATTTTGGGGTGCCACAAGATCTACATTCAGAGCAGGGTAGAAACTTCGAGTTTGCTGTGTTCCGTGAGTGCTGCATGTTATTGGGGATCAAGAAGACCAGGACGACCCCACTAAGGCCACAGTCAGATGGGATGGTGGAGAAATTTAACTGGACCCTAGGACAAAAACTGGCCAAGTACTGCATAGATGGACAAACAAAATGGGACCAGAAGTTTCTTGCATTGCTGATGGCATATCGGTCTGCATCCATGAGTCTACTGGCTACACTTCTGCCAAACTGATGTTGGGCCACGAGTTACGCTTACCCATTGACTTCTTAATGGGAAGACCACCTGATGAAGAGCTGCTTATGGACACCTCCAGCTATGTGAAGCACCTTCAGGAAAAGCTGGCTGAGGTACTATTGGCAACATATGAACCTGGTACAGCATAAGAGTGTGACTTGAGTCAGGCAGTTGGTACGCCTGTAGCCCGTGACATGTTCACACATTTGTTGTGTCTAGGACGATGAATGAATAGGCTGTCAATCATTGTTTAAAACTGATACGTGGCTACGAATCATATATTAAAAGACTCTAGTACGTCACCATAGGTATGACTGTTTTTCATTATTGTCATTGCTCATATCGTTGATAGATAAACTGAAGCTGCAGTGATAACCAAATTGTATAAAGAGATTTCCGTATCACAGTGATCTAGTCGGTGCTCACGAACCTTAAAATTCCTCCTGTCCTGCCTAGCCAGATGGTGGAGCACACTCTTGATCAATGATTTATTTGATACAAAAAACAGTTTCCATAGACTGTACACTGAAATTTTCTGTTTGTAAAACTAATAAATTTTACGAATATGTGGTTACGGTCCTCTATCTTCATAAATCATAATCCTTTCTTCCCAGTCTGACAACTCTTTTATTGATGGAAACTCACTCCGATCTTCCCCTCCCCCCTCACCCTCCCCTGAACCCCCAACCACTCTCACTCTCCCGTTCCCCCTCTAAACGGCCAGATCCTCCCATCACCTGGCTCAGGGAGGAAAGTCGCAGACTCTACTCTCATTACATGTTTAACCTATAGTGGTTATCTGACTTAATAACCCACTGTTTTCATTAAGCCATTCCTATTGAGTCTCTCTCTCTCTCTCTCTCTCTCTCTCTCTCTCTCTCTCTCTCTCTCTCTCTCTCTCTCACACACACACACACAGGCCGCCTCACATCAGATCTTACCCGAACTGTTTGTGGCCAGTTCGTAGTGCCACTGGGCGCTCTGAGGGCAGGCGAGGATTGTATGGAAGTCACTAACACAGAAGTCGCTGCCTGTTTGATATGGATTAGCTAACGTGCATAATAGGATATATTACACTGGATGTGATGAGATTTCAGCCAAAGTTTGTATTGATATAGTTAAATGAATGAGGAAAAAGACATCTTGTTTCCATTAGAAGGAGAGGTTCAAGGTGTCGTAGTGGTGTGTTAGTATGATCTATATATTCATGTTGCAATAATTATAATATATTGGATATGATGACACTTCAGCCTTATATTTCATTCATAAGATGACTCAGATGTGTAATAATATAACTGTAAAAAGAACGACGTGTATTGGTAATAATGTTTCATCAAATCGATCTAGACTGTGTATGGCCTCTTGCTCGTAATCTGTCGCAGCTGTGTCCCACTGGAAAGAGGTGCACCATCTACATACGGTAACGAGAGCCTCCCACTTACGCTTCACCTCTCCGTGACTCATAGCTGCGTGGTGCAATTTCCAAAAGAGGCCTGTCCATCGCACCCCAGCTGACGTGGGACCGATATCTCTGTGGTCTAGAACGGAAGCCTCTATTCTCGCGCTGGGGATCGAGTTAGCCTCTCTTCTCGCACTGAGGATTGAATTTTCTCAAGAGCTGAAGTGTTCGACTGTATAAAAGGAAACCAGCATAGGTGTTGTTTATATGTTCATGATTATGATAAGTAGTCTATTGTTCTATACGTTTGGATTACAGATGATCCTACATAACACATACAAAGGCATACTGGCTAATCCTGTCTCCAGGCCAAATGGGCCATTATCATCAACAGCAGCAGGAGCAGCCTATAGCGGACTACTGCAAGCAGAAGGGCTCTCCTAACTGTAACCTACTGATTTTGTGTGTGTGTGTGTGTGTGTGTGTGTGTGTGTGTGTGTGTGTGTGTGTGTGTGTGTGTGTGTTTTAAGGTGTTTTGACCGTTGTATCTGTTATTGAGAAAATAGGACAACTGTTATTTGGTGTGTTGTTACACCAGTGCGTGTTGCGCAAGGGAGTAGGTGCTTAGTTATTTTTGGTTCGCCTATCAGTCCTTCCGTTTGTGGCAATAATATGGAAATTCTACTGAACGAAATATCACAAATTATTGAACTATGTATGAACAAGGTCACATCTAAGGTGCAAGGTCAGTTAACTTTTTTTTTTTTTTTACCAAATATAGACCAAATGTGGTAATAAAGTTAAGGATGAGCATAGCATGAAATGAATGATGTTTTAGAACTGTTGGACAGAGATAATGGCTATGATTAGGCCCTTTGTCCCAGTTAGCTACTCCATTTGGACAGAGCCTGAGAGGGGCTAAGATCAGGCAAGGATGAAGTGATTGTATTTCGAGGACAGCAGTAAAGATCATTATCATAAACAAGGTCCACCTAGACATCTCTAATCAAATTCGTACCAATATTCGTCGAATGGCTGAGGGTCCATACATTTAGTAACTGGATTTTACGATACTCTGTCGAAGGTAAAGGTTTCAGTACAGGTTCATAAGTAAAACCATAGGCAAATTGAGTCACGTTTGTTGCACTTGAGCTCACCTTACTTTTTAATGAGAAACCAACGCTGCATGCATATGGAATGTTCTGATTTACACACCTGGCATAGATATGTCATATTTAATGTCTAAGTGGAATACACTCATAATATTATTTACTTGTATATAAATAGGCATGTGTGATAGCTTTTGCAATATTAAACCTGCTGTAATTCTCCTCCAGCAATGTATCTTCTTGCATGTTGTTGAGGAGAATCATTTTTGTCGGTGAATATATCACGAACCCAGTAACTGTCTTCCCACACATGGTTATCTGCCCTTTCAATGCCTAGGTGTTTCTTGCTGTTTTCTGGCCGATGTCTTGTGGTGAATACCATCGACAACTCGCACAGTCTGAACAGTCACATCTAGCTGTAGTTTTTCTTGTATGGCCGCCGCATTGGGAAAACGATTATTTCTTCAGCTTCTCGTATCTGTCGGTCATCTTTGGCCGTGGTCTTTCATGGTGGTCACTCCCTCGGTTTGTTGTTCAGGTTTCCACTTCATGCCCAGCGCATCAGCCATAATGAAACTGTTGTCTTTGATACCGGTATTTCCAGGGTGTTGCCAATCTTCCTTATGGACTTTCCACTTTCTCGCTTGCCAGCAGGACGAGAGCATCTTCCTGCCGGTTCATAATATATATTTTTACTCTGTGCTAGGTTTGTGATAATTATTGGCGACATCTTAAAAATCTAATACAACTTAAAACGATTATTAACCATAAAAGAATACCTATCAAAGAGACAGCGGCTTAGAAGTTAGTGGCTTCCTCGTTATCCCCGCTTCCCCTTGAGGCACCCTGTGGCACCACAGACTGGTGACACACAGCTTGAATAAGATCCGGGGTGAACTGGCCCGGGCGTCGGGGAGAGAGAGAGAGACTCAATAAGAATGGCTTAATGACAACAGTGGGTCATTAAGTCAACCACAATGGATTTAAGATGTAATGAGAGTAGAGTCTGCGACTTTCCTCCCTGAGCCAGGTGATGGGAGGAACTGGCTGTTTAGAGGGGGAAGGGGAGAGTGAAAGTGGTAGGGGGTTCAGGGGAGGGAGAGGGGGGAGGGGAAGATCGGAGTGAGTTTCCATCAATAAGAGTTGTCACGCTGGGAAGAAAGGATTATGTTTTATGAAGGTAGAGGACCGTAACCACATATAGGTATGATTAGTTAATTTACAAAGTTTCAGTAAACAGTTCATGGAAACAATTTGTTTTTTGTATCAAATAAATCATTGATCAAGAGTGTGCTCCACCATCTGGCTAGGCAAGACAGGAGGACTTTTAAAGTGTGTGAGCACCGACTAGATCACTCTGTGATACGGAAATCTCTTAATACAATTTGGTTATCACTGCAGCTTCAGTTTGTCTATCAACGATATGAGCAATGACAATAATGAAAAAGTCATACCTATGGTGATCTGTACTAGAGTCTTCTAATATATGATTCGTAGCCACGTATCAGTTTTAAACAATGATTGACAGCCTATTCATTCATCGTCCAACAAATGTGTGAACATGTCACGGGCTGCAGGCGTACCAACTGCCTGACTCAAGTCACACTCTTATGCTGTACCAGATTCATATGTTGCCAATAGTACATCATCAAATGCGACGAGCCGTCAAGTTTTCAGGAGGTGATGAAGTGCAAGTATGATGCCAAGGCAAGTGAACTGAGCTTCAAGGATGGTGACCAAGTTTGGTCATACAATCCTCAGCTTAAGAAGGGACAGTCACCGAAGCTGCAAAGCCCATGGGACAGACCTTACACTGTGTTGGACCGCCTATCAGACGTAACATATCGGAAGTCTCGCCCAAAGGTGGTGCACGTAAATCGTCTGTGGCAGTACCATGGCCAGGACAGTTCAGCTGGGACGTCGCCGAGGAGTTGTGCTCACCCGCAGCCGAGGATGTTGAGGAGGACCAAGGAGCTGAAGTGCAAGAGGATGGTGACAGTTCCCCAAGAGAAGAAGCAAATCAAGAAGAGGACCAAGACCTTCCAGGAGGAGTGAACTGTGTGGAGAAGCAAGGACATCGTCAGAAGCGGCGTAGAAGACCTGATAAGTTGAAAGATTATTTTGAGTATAGTTAGAGGTTTCAGAAGCATTAAGGTTTATGTTTGTACATACTGTGTAGTTTTGTCGGGACGACGAAGAACCAGGGAGGGGGTAGTGTTATGAAGGGGGATTTGCCATTTAGGTAGCCAGAATCTCTATCGACGTTTCTTGTACTATAAGTTTCAGTATGAGTCAGTTGCCAGTTAGTCTGCAGTTTGTGAGCGTAGTTATTTCGTAAGTTATGCATTAATTTTTGTGCTCTTTTTCTCTATAATGTTTTATTTAAATTATTGCTTGTTGAATTATGTAATTTAAGTTCGTATGGTAAATGATTTAGAGTGTTATGTTAGAAGACTCTGCATGTTTTGATATCTGAGTTGGCAACTGTTGCCCGTCGAGAGTATATTCGTAGAATGTACCAAGCTTATATAAGGATGGGGAAGAGATTAGTCAGTCAGTTTGGAGTTCAGTCTGGTTTCAAGTCAGTTTGTGTGAAGTGCAGTCGGTTTTGGTTTGAGTGTAGTGCAGTGTCAGTGTCAGTGAAGATTGTATATTTCTGGTACTTGTGAAAACAGTGACAAACAGTGACGGGCTATTGAAGTTTGTAAATCATTGGAACTTGAGAAAACAGTGAACTTTCAAGCTTTAAGTGTAATAACTGTGAAGTGTTGTTAAACATTAAGTGTAACTGTAATCGGTAAAGTGTGTATAGCTCCAGTGCTTGTGAAAACAGTGAAGTTGGAAAGCATTAAGTGGAATTATCTGGAAAATAGACTGAACTTTAAGAAGCCAGTGTTTTTTTTCGCCTCAGCTGATCTTGTGTACTGCACACTTAAAGGCTGACAATAAGAACAACTCACTGGACAACGTCCATCCTGTACTGTACTACTGCTGTCGGAGCCTGTGGCAGTGTCGGGACTGGGACGCAACAGTATTAATTTTTATGTTAGTGTGCAGAGCTCATTAATATTGCTTCTCAAGAGGTTTTACAGTTTTGAGATTTCACCTGAGGAAATGTGGCTTATGGTGTAACACGATCCTTCATAATGTGCAAATATTTCTTTTGTTTTTACATTCACTCAAAAAGCTAGATGGTATTTTAAAATGCTTCTGTTGCAGATAAAAGAGAATACTCATTCCGTTTTTCGCTTGTCTCGGTGACCCCCACATAAAACTTATTTTTCTTAAACACCTCATATGCCAACTCCCTTTACTTGTCAGTCGATTTCTTGTTATATGTTTCCTGTGATTTTTTTTTTCATTTGTTTTCTTTTTGGGGAATAATTAGGAGTGTTTCACAGTCAATTCTGAGTAAATTTGAAGAAGATGCAACCAACCAGAATACCAGATAATCCTGACCATTATGCCCATCTTTTGGATCTGTTCCTGACAAATAATCCAGATAAGTACAGGAGAGAAGTATTGTCCCAATTTGGATCCTCTGACCGCAATCTCATCAAAGCCTCATTAGTTAGCCCCCCCAAACCTCCCCATTCTGAACCTGTCAGGGTGACCCGATGGCACCTTGATAGGTCAAACTGGGATGAATTTAGAAATTATCTTGCTGACATTCCATGGTAGTCTTTCTTCTTTAGTGATGTCAATTCTACCCAGTCCCACATTTGCGATTTAATACTAGCTGGTATGGATTTATTAATACCAAGTCAGCAATTCACTAAGAGATCGAACTTTTCAAAATGGTTTGATAATGTCACGGGGTTTTTCAAGGTAAACAATATTAAAGGATAATTCTCAATAATACAGAGAACAGGGACAATGAATTGTCTTGCTAAAAATCAAGCAATGATTAATTTATGCTGACTTGCTTCGCCGATTCTCAAAGAATGAGAATTTATAAACTTTCTCAACAGTACACAGCAGAGACTACTCACAAATGCTGTTTATTAGTATTGTTGGCCTCTGGAGAAAGTGACTTCACCCCTGACAATCAATAAGTAATGCTATTAATAATAACAGATTCTTGCTGATGCATTAACTCCTAGATGGCACAACAGATTTTAAGCTTAATACAACAAGACTGACCTAAGTACCAGTTATGAATAGCAAAGCTTTTATGCAAGCTAGGAGCTATAAGGGAAATAAGCTTAGTATGGAGAAATGAAACACGAGTTTACATTACATTAAGCTCGAGAAAAAAGAAAAATTTATTGATTACAAAAAAATAAATTTAACGTTACACTTCAAAATTAATTCAAAATAAAGAGATCGCACTCACTCGCTCACTCAGAAGCTAAACTCTTAAACCTAGGAAAATGCGAAAAGAAATACTGGTCAAAGAGTGGACTAAGCGAATGACTGAGAGTCGTTACTGGAAGGACACTGCACTCGCTGAGCCTCTCGCCCATCACACTACTGTAGGTGGGAATACGGCAGCGGTGGGAACTGCGTCATAGGAAGGACACTACGTACCACACACTACCTACTTCCGTGGCGCTCAAACTTCGACTGACTAACTCGTGGGAAAGAGGCAAGTGCTGTGGCCGCATTACTAATAGCTAGAATGAGCGAAACATGCCCAAAATAAATCGCTCAGCGGAAGCGCTAATGACTTGCACAAAGACGATCATTTATGACACATTGGAAAATTGTCTGAAAAACACTCCCGACCTAGTGAGCGGTTAACTGAACGATAAACTGGGATTCCACTAGAGTTCGCGGTTTCCCACAAAAGCCAATGTCACTAGCCGACTCGTGACAGATAGCAACTGTGCCAGAGCAACAACCCAAAAGTCATTAGCATGTAACTATTACTTGAAATAAAAAACATCTGAATCACTCAATTCAAAATTGCTAGCAACCATGCAAAAGATGTAATCTTGCTAAATCATACTTTCTTCAAAACCAAGGATCGAAACTACTTAACAACCCTAATGACAATAGAATATTCTGGTCAACTCAATTCTTTCAATAATAACTTTAACAAGTCATCCATTCCCCCTCTAAAATCTACAGATAACATTACAAATGATCTGCGTGGGAAAGCAGATATCTTTGCCAGTGCATTTGCCAGAAATTCTATCTTCGAGGAAGCCAGCCAGAATGTCCCAACACTAGAACCCGACAGTGTTCCACTTCAAATGCAGACAAGGTACGTGAAATCCACCCTAGACAATTTACCTATCAACAAAGCTCCAGGTCCAGATGGAATTCCGCCAATTATTTTGAAAAAGTGTTCCCCAGAACTTGCCTCAGTTATCACAAAATTTTTCAAACTATGCATACATACTTCTTCATTCCCTAATTCATGGAAAGAAGCCAATATCCACCCAATTCCAAAGAAAGGAGGTTCCTCTGACCCTTCTGATTACAGACCAATAGCTGTCACATCTCTTGGTAAGGTTTTTGAAACTGTAATTAACAAGCACATTGTTTAACATCTTGAATCCAACAACTTAATTAGTGATAGACAATATGGTTTTCGCCAAGAAAAATCCACCATTGACATACTCAATCTCCTGACTCATACCATCCATCAATCAGTTGACCTACATGGTGAAACGCATGCAGTAGCCCTTGATATTTCTAAAGCTTTCGGCAAAGTGTGGCACCGTTCCCTGTTGTCCAAACTCCCTTGCTATCGACTAAACTCTTTTGTTCCATTGATTTCCTCATATCTCAGCAATAGAAAAATAAGAGTAAAAGCACATGATGTATATTCCACTTTCCACTCAGTTAACGCTGGCGTGCCGCAGGGATCAGTTCTGGCACCAACCCTGTTCCTCGTTCATATTAATGCTCTCTTATGTCACCCACAATCCCATCCATTCATATGCAGATGACTCAACACTTCATAGTTCATTCACACTCAGACATCCATTTACAAAGTCCGATATCTCTAACTCTCAACTCAGTACAGCCATCTCCATAAATCAAGACATCCACGATCAGACCTTGTCTCATTTAATGCTAGTAAAACTAAATATATACAATTTACTAATAGACAGGTATTGCCAGAATCGTATATTACCTTCAGTGCTACAAGTATTCCCATTTCCAAAAGTATTGAAATTCTCGGCGTCTCACTTAACAATGCCCTCAGCTGGACCTCTCATGTCAAATCCATTGCTAATACAGCCTCAAAGATACTTGGATTATTGTATAGAGTCTGTAGCTTTTTCACTGACGAGCAGTTATAATTTGTCATGTGCGCTACCAACTTGAATACTATTCACCCTTGTGGAGTGGATGTGGAGAGGTTGCATTGAAACAAGTAGACAAAATTCAAAACAAAGCTGTTAGAATTATTAATAACTCTGCTATTACTAATAAACTACCTCCCCTACAAGTAAGAAGGAATGTTGCTTCACGCGTTATTTTATAGATATTTCCATAGCAAATGCTCAGACGAAGTTTCGTCCATGGTGCCACCTCTCCATGCCTTCCCTCGTGCTACACGGGCAGCTGACAGCGCTCATGACTGGAATGTCACTCAGCCATACTGCAAAACTGCCTATTAGAATTCTTTCATTCCCCGAATTGCATCTCTTCGGAACTCATTTCCCCAGAATTCTCTTCAAACTTCAACCTACTGCTGTTCAAGTCTTTTATGAACAGAGGACATCAGTAATCTGGTGCATGGATTTTTTTTTCCTTTGTTGTTATTAAAAAAAAAAAAGCGATTTCGTCAAAAATAAATTTATAAGTAATCAACGGCAGTAAAATAGTTTTCAGCTACCCCCAGAGTGGATGCTATCAACAGTAAATAGTTCACAATTGGTACTACCATTTATCTGTGAAATTACTGCTAACAGGAATTACCAAAAAAAAAAAAAAATAAATACACCGGAAATAAAAAATCCAGTTCATCTCAACAAGACTAACAACATTTAAGGTCGACACTCCTGCATGATTTTTCTTAGTCTCATTATGAAAAACAGAACTGCGCACATGAGGAACCAAGTAATGTTTAGAAATTGAACATCTCAGTAAAGCTGTGTATTTACTTTTTCCTAGTAATATATATTTGAAAATCGATACCTAAACAATTTTCTTGTAAACGATTTATTCCTTTTTGGAGTGATTTTACATTGGTAAATATGGATAATGATATCACACGAACCGTCATACTGGGAAAATAATTCATTTTTTGAATTTGATCAAGAGATTCAGCAAGCCCTGCTTATAAAGATAAAACTAATATCCGTTTCATCTCTAAATTTCCTTGTTCTTTTCACGTCCTTGATCAAACAAAACCCTTGGGGCTCTAACCCCTCAGCTGCCAACCTTCCTTACCTCTGAATCGATTTCATTCTACTTCTTACGTGATTTAGCCTTGTAACTGATTTTTTTTCTCAATGTGGACTTTTTTTTCACCTTCAGATATGTTTTATGAATTTTAAATACAATTTTTTTTTTTTTTTTTTTTTTTTTTTATGCGAGGAAGAAGGAACCAAAGGCCATGAGCCCGCAGTAACAGTTCCCTCCAAGAGAAAAACAAAATACATTAGAGAGCCAAATTCAAGATCCGATCATTTTGAGATGCCTGGACACACTGCGTTTGAAAGACTGGAGATCATAGGCAGGAGGAAATACAGACAGAGGGAGACAGTTCCAGAGCTGACCTGTTGCATGAATGAAAGACTGGGAGTAACGGTTAACTCTTGCATTAGAGAGTTGGACAGAAAAGGGATGAGAGTTTGCTGCCAGACGGGTGCTACGCGCCCGTCGTAGAGGTGGAGGAATGCAAGCAGACAGTTCAGAGGAGCAGTGACCATTAAAGTAGCGATAGAAAAGAGATAAAGATGCAACAGTGCGGCGAAGAGACAGAGGTTGAAGGGAGTCAGTAAGAGGAGGAGAGTTAATGAGACGAAAAGCCTTTGACTCCACCCTATTGAGAAGAGCTGTATGTGGGGAGCCTCCCCACACATGAGAGTTGTACTCCACACAGGGGCGGATAAAACCCCTGTATAGAGTCAACAATTGTGCAGGGGTAAAGAAAGAGCGGAGTCGGCTTAGCACACCCAATCTCTTGGAAGCAGATTTTACAAGAGATGCAATATGATCTTTCCAAGATAAGTCCCGAGTAAATGAAACCCCAAGCATGTTCAAGGATGATGCAGGATTAATCTGAATATTATTAAACATTAGTGGGTATACCTGTGGAAGATTTTGTCGGGTTGATAGGTGTAAGAACTGAGTCTTAGAAGCATTAAAGACAACCATATTATTTTTACCCCAGTCAGAGATATGAGCCAAGTCAGACATTAGGTGTGCCATAGCTTCATCCCTTGTTTCTTGAAGTAACTGTTGAGATGGGCGTTGCGGGAACCGAATGGAAAGGTGAAGGGTGGAGTCATCAGCGTATGAGTGGATAGAGTTAGATGTACAGCTTAGAAGATCATTGATGAATAAAAGGAAGAGAGTTGGTGATAGGACAGAGCCCTGAGGAACACCACTGTTGATAGATCTAGGATAAGAACGATGGCCGTCTACGACAGCAGCTATAGAACGACCAGAAAGGAAGCTAGCGATGAAGGTACAGATAGAAGGATAGAAACCGTAGGAGGACAGTTTGGAAATTAAAGATTTATGCCAGACTCGATCGAAAGCCTTTGAGATGTCAAGTGCAATGGCAAAGCTTTCGCCAAAGTCCCGAAAGGAGGATGACCAGGAGTCTGAAAGGTAGGTGAGAAGATCGCCAGTGGAGCGTCCCTGACGGAACCCATACTGACGATCGGAAAGAAGGTTGTGATAGGAAAGATGCCTTAAAATTTTTTTATTAAGAATTGACTCGAAAACTTTTGAAATACAGGACGTTAAAGCAATTGGACGATAGTTGGAGGGTTGGGAGTGGTCACCCTTCTTTGGGACTGGCTGAATGAGAGCAAACTTCCAGCAAGAAGGAAAGGTACAAGTTGACAGACAAAGGCGAAATAGTTTGCCTAGGCAGGGTGTAAGCACAGAAGCACAGTTTTTGAGAACAACAGGAGGGACCCCATCAGGCCCATATGCCTTGTTAGTACTGAGGCCAGTAATGGCAGAAAATACATCAACTGAAGAAATTTTAATGTCAGCCATGAGGAAGTCAGAGGGGGAAGTGATGGAGGAACAGCACCGGAATCGTCTAAGGTGGAATTGGAGGAGAAAGTTCTGTGCAAAGAGATCTGCTTTATCAGTAGAAGAAATAGCTACAGAACCATCAGAGTAGAAAAGAGGAGGGAAGGATGATGAGGTAAAGTTGTTAGAAAGATTTTTGGCAAGGTGCCAGAAGGAGCGGGAAGAATTCGAGTTGGAGAGTTGAGAGCATTTAGTATGGATGAAATTATTTTTAGTAGAGCGAAGAACAGACTTAGCACGATTCCGGGCAGAAACGTAAAGATTATGTGATTCAGGGGTGGGTTGGCTCCGGTACCTTTTATAGGCCTTCTCCTTGTTGCGGACAGCATTAGAACAAGCGTGATTAAACCAAGGCTTTCTTGCGTTAGTCAAAGGATATGAGAAAGGAATGTATGCTTCCATGCCCGAGAAAATAACCTCCGTAATGCGCAAGGCACACTCAGATGGCTCACGGCCATGGAAGCAATAATCATTCCAGGGAAAATCAAAGAAGTACTGCCTGAGGGCCTCCCAGTCCGCAGTTCCAAAATGCCAGAGACGACGTTTCCCTGGAGGGTCCGCAGGCCGTACTGGAGCGATAGGACAGGTTAAGGTAATAAGGTTGTGATCGGAGGAGCCCAACGGAGAGAAAAGATTAACAGAGTAAGCTGAAGGATTAGTTGTGAGGAAGAGGTCAAGTATGTTGGAGCTCTCTCCAAGGCGGTCAGGGATACGGGTAGGGTGCTGTACAAGCTGCTCTAGGTCATTAAGGATAGAAAAGATGTAGGCTTGTTCACCAGGTGGATCCGTGAAAGGAGAGGAGAGCCAAAGGTGGTGGTGAACATTGAAATCTCCAAGAATGGAGATTTCAGAGAAAGGAGAAATGGACAGAATGTGTTCCATCGTAGAAGTAAGATAGTCGAAGAATTTTTGATAGTCAGTAGAATTAGGGATAAGTAAACAGCACAGATATATTTAGTCAGAGAATGACAGGAAAGCCGAAGCCAGAGAGTGGAGAATTCAGAAGAATCAAGTTCAGGAACACGAGAGCAAGATAAGTCGTTGCGTATGTATACACAACAGCCACCTTTGGCTTTGAAATGAGTATAGAGAAAGTAGGAGGATACAGAAAAGGGTTTGCTGTCAGTTGCCTCAGACAGCTGAGTCTCCGTTAGAAAAAGAAGGTGAGGTTTAGAGGAGGAGAGGTGGTGCTCAACAGAGCGAAAGTTAGATGAAAGGCCGCGAATGTTGCAGAAATGAAGAAGAAGAGAGTCAGACAGTGGTTCCAGGCACCTCGAGTCGTCACCGGGAGAGGGGCAGATGGCTGGGGCATTTATGGTCCCCCCCCCTGGGGACTCCGAGGCTAGGTGAATTGACGCCATTTTGGTAAATTTTGAATAGGAAGTGTAGTGTGTACTGTGCATGTAGTTTGGTGAAGATAGATAGAGAAATTTGTACTGGAGAGCATGCTGGCCTACTCTCTGTGTAACTGAGACACTGAAAAAGTTCAGCAAAGGGGGATGGTCAGGAACTAGTCCTGAGGGCTGATGAAACGGGAGCTCCAGCACTCCCTGTCATCAGCTTTCCATCCACCTCGGGAGTACTGCCCTGCTCGACTGGTGCTACAGTCTACTCTACTCAATTGGAAGTCTTTCCACGCTAATTTAGAGTGTAAATGAGAAAGTTGCACTTTTGGTGTTTTCGCCCTCAAATATTCGGTTTTTAGGATCACTCAAGCATAAGAGTTTTGACGTATTCCTAAAGCGGATGCTTTTACCGTGACAAAACAACTTGACCATTTTTTTTTAACTAAAGTTACCAATATAACTGAAACAAGTCATAAAAGACTCTCTCCCTTACATAAAAATTAAACAATATCCAGACGACAATAATACTGTTCATTAAGTGTTCCGTTAACAGACATTGGGTAATAGTAATATGTAATAGCTATAGTAATAAACTATTACAAGGTCTTCAGAATCATCGTGATAGTAACAGATTAATAATCATGCCTGTAATAGTAATAGTAATAGTAATAAAAGGCAAAGTTATTGATAATAGTATATTACTTTCCTATGACAGACATTTAGTCTTCAAGTGTCAACAGAATAAATTATATATATACAATGCCAACCTAGTGAATGGAGAGAGGCCTACTAGCCATCAAATAATCGATACCTACTTGTACATTACGTTGGACAGCCTCCCAACAATATGAAAATGATAACCATTTTCAATTTAAATTACAACCATTATTGCAAATAATATATTAATAGTAATAATAATACATGACCAAGTATTAGTAATAGTAATATAACAGATAACCACTATAGTAATAGTAAGAAAAAATTAAAAGTAAGAGTAATAGTAATAGATACCCAGTAATAGACCCCATGTCTGTCCGTCAACCTGCATTTTTTGTAACTGAAGAAATAATGTTTGGAATGGTAATAATTACATATCTCGGTACTGTGATAGTGTTCATACTTTCACCTATAAATTTTTGGGTGAGAGTTCAGAGTTCATTAATATTCCTTCTCACGAGGTTTTGCATTTTTGAGAGATTTTACCAAAGGAAATGTACACGATCCTTAATAACGTGCAAATATATATTTTTCTTGCAATCAGTCAGGAAGCTAGGGATAATTTTAAAGTGCTTCGATTGCAGATAAAAAAGCATACGCATTCGGAAGTTTCTAGTTCGTTTCGGTGACTCCTACATAAAACCTGACTTACTGTTCTTACAACACACCTGCCACCAATTTCATACCCCAGCCTCCATGGAGTCCACCTCTACTCACGCTCATTCTCACGCACACTATCCAAAAATCAAACACCAACCCAATCTCTGCGTCAAGAGGGCCTCAGACAGATTGCCACCCTCACATCCCCAGAGTCCAATACATACTACACCGACGGTTCGGTCACACCAACCAAAGCCGGAGCAGCTTTCGTGTGCGGGGACAGATCTTTCGGCTTCCGTGTCACAGATGGTGCCTCCACCCTTCAGGCCGAGCTGGCAGCTATCTCAGCTGCCCTCTCTGACGCATTAGAACACAACCCCACTACTCCCACTATCATACACAGACTCTGCTTCGGTCATTCATTCTCTTCGCCAACAAACTCACAAAGATAACATTCACCTAATACACGACATTCTCACCACCTCACAAGCTATCCGCAATGCTGGGGGATCGATTACTATCAATTGGATCCCTAGTCATGTAGGCATTGCGGGAAACGAGAATTCAGATCTCACAGCAAAATAAGCCCTAGAAAAACCGAGCATCGATTTTGTAATCACAAGCCTAAGCCAAGTCAAGCGTGGCATTAGGGAGAGGGCAGCCAGATTAAATAAGGATGACCACCGCCTATATGTCGAACTGGGTTCCCCCTCCGCTAGACGGTACGCACTTGCCACACGCTACAAGTCACTACAACTTACCACTGGATCCAACCTTAACATGCTCACTCGTCTGCGCCGTCTTCGCCTGGGATATAAATGCTGCAGCGAAATCATCGACGATGAACCCCGAATCTGAATGTGAGCACTGCCAGGCGGCTACACTCCGCCCCCTCCTGCACTACCTTCTCGGATGCCCAGCCACCTCACGCATCAGGAAAAGACCTCTTCCCAACCCAGACACTCCCAGAACCCATGATGCAGCCAGATCTATCAACTCAACGAAATGCTGCAGCCACGGCCCCTTTCCTAGTACTGACAGGTGGTGCGCTCTGGCCCTCCTCCCACCTAACATGCATGTCCATTGATATGCAAGTATATCTGTGTGTGTGTGTGTGAATATGCACATATATACGTATGTGTATATATGTGCATATATGTATTTGTAATAGCAAAGAGACTGCTCCTGTAGCCACTACCACTTACTCATCTAAGCCTAAAATCACTGACTGGGCTAACATATGGCCCGGCTCCTTCCACTTAAACGAAGGGGAAATCATCAACAAACAAAAATCTTAAACACCTCAAATGCCAACTCTCTTTACTTGTCAATCGCCTTCTTATATATTATTTCAATGTGATTTTTCTTTTTTCACTCAGAAATGTTTTTTATTTTTTGTTTTAGAAATAAATGGGTGTTTCGCAATCAATTTTGAGTACATTTGAGGAAGTTGCATTTTTGGCGTTTTCATCAAAAAAATATTTTTATACAGCATTCACGGCAGCAAAATAGTTTTCAACTATGCCCAAAGAGGATGTTATCAGCCGTAACTAGATCACAGTTGGCACTATCTGTTATCTGTGAAGTCATGACTAAGATGAATAAAAAAAAATACAAATTAAAAATCCAGTTAATCCCAACACGGCAGACAAAAGAGTTAAGCTCGATCCTCCTGCAACCTGATTTCTATTGAATTCATAATGACCTTTTGCAGTGATTTTTGGATGGTAAATATTGATAATGATATCATCCCAACCGTCCTATTGGAAAAATATTCCATTTTTTAAATTGGATCAGGAGGATCAACATGCCAGTTTAGAGCCCTGCTTATAAAAAGATATAACGAATATCCGTTTTATCTCTGAATTTCCAAGTTGTTCTCACGACTTCGATCCAACAGAACTCTGTGCTGTAACCAATCAACTGCCAGCCACCTTTACCTGTGAATCGATTTCATCCTATGTGTTTCATCATTTAGCATGGTTGCTGATTTTTTCCAAAGTGAACTTCTATCGCCATCAGATATGTTGTCAGATTTTTAGATATAATTGGGATTGTTTCCCAGCAAATTTAGAGTACAGTTGTGGAAGTTTCATTTATTGTGTTTTCGCCCTCAAGTATACGGGTTTCTTAGATCACTCAAGCACGATAGTTCTGAAGTAATAGTAAAGCGAATGCTTTTATTGTAACAAAACATCTACATTTTTTAAATATTGTTACCGCTATAAGTAAAAAAAAAATCAAATAACCCTCTTCCAAATGTAGAAATCCAAACAATCTCTAGACGACGTTCAGTGCATTCAGTGTTCCTTCAACCAACATTTTTTGTAGCAGTTCCGCACTGAATGTCTACAGAGAGAAGGGATAACGATGAGTAGTAATTAACTGTAAATTTCGGTATTGCGATAGTTTAAACTTTTCTGAAGAATATATAGGTGAGAGCCCAGAGTTAACGATTTCACTCTACTTGTTACATGATTTAGCCTTGTTAATTTTTTTTTTCAATTTGGACTTTTTTACACCCTCAGTTTTGTTTTCTGATTTTTTAATACAATTGGAAGTTTCCACGCTAATTTAGAGTGTAAATGAGAAAGTTGCCTTTTTGGTATTTTCACCCTCAATTATTCACTTTTTAGGATCATTCAAGCATAATAGTTTTGAACTATTCTTAAAGCGGATGCATTTACCGTGACAACAACTTAACCATTTTTTTATATGAAGCTACCACTATAAATGAAACAAGTTATAAATGACTCTCTCCCTAATATAAAAATCAAACAATATCCAGACGACAATAATACTTTTCATTAAGTGTTCCGTCAACAGACATTGGGTGATAATAATATGTAATAGTAATAGTAATAAACTATTACAAGGTTTTCACAATCATCGTGAAAGTAACAGATTAAAAATCATGCCTGTAATGGTAATAGTAATAGTAATAAACGGCAAAGTTATTGATAGAAGTATACTACTTTCCTATGAAAGACACTTTAGTCTTCATTTTTCAACACAATAAATTATATATATACAATGCCAACCTAGTGAATGAAGAGTGGCCTACCAGCCATCAATTGATCGATACCTACTTGTGCATTACGTGGGACAGCCTACCAACAATATGAAAATGATAACCATTTTCAATTTTAATAACTACCCTTGTTGCAAATGATAATAATAACTGATGACCCAGTATTAGTAATAGTAGTATAACAGATAACCACTAGCGTTTTAGTAATAGTAATATAATGGAAAACAAACAGTAGTAGATACGCATTAATAGACCCAATGTCTATCCGTCAACCTGAACTTTTTATAACTGTCATGCAGTATATGACCACTGAAATAAAAAATAAAGTTCTGAATAGTAATTAATTACATATGTCGGTATTGTGTTAGTGTTTATGCTTTCTCCTGTAAATTTATATGTGAGTCATATATATATATATATATATATATATATATATATATATATATATATATATATATATATATATAGATATTGTTACGTAGCCTACGATTTCATCATATTTTGTATAATTCCAACGTACAGTATGCTGCATGTTTGATCACGATTCGCCTCCTGGCTTCCATAGTGACCAAGCTTCCGTGTTCTACTTCACTCCCCCCTTCTCCTCCCTTATAGTAAAGTCGTTCTTTCTGTTGTTCAGAGCAGGAGTGTCAACTCTTTGTCCCCTATAGCTTCATTTGCGCTTCCTTCTTACAAGTTGTATCAAGCTCTGCCGGCCCCTATATAATGAGCTCAGTCTCTGCATTAATGGCCACTTAGTTCTACTCCTCATTTTGTTCACATCCCTGTCCTCCCGTGTAGTTGTTATTATTTTTGAGTGCTCAGGAAGTCTCCAACAATCTAGCTGCTGTGTAATTTGAGTGTGTGTTATTACATTTTTTCTTGTACAGTATAGCATAAGGTGTTAATTCATAGGCCTAGTGAGGTTTTTGTGATTCACGTGGAGTCTTTGATGTCAGCCATTGTTAATAATATTTTGTATCTGTAATAATATATCTTGCATTAACAGAGCATTATCCGGTTTTCTCATTTTATCAGGACTTAGATAAAATTACTCTTGCTAATTTCGTGTTAATAGAGGCTATTGCAGTTAATCATATATTTAACCTGTTTTTTTTTTTTTTTTTGTCATTACATTATCCTTATGAGTCCTGAATGTTTAGTTGTTAGTTTGAGCATGAAACTTTAACTTGTAATTTTACCTAACTCTTTTGTTTTGAACCTGGAACTTTGCGGGACAGTAGTGATTTTGGTATTCTCACTTGAAGTGCTCATTATCTCTCTGTTCCGTAATATAAATTTGGCGACCTCTTATCAGGATATTCAGGATATTATCATAAGGATATTGCTTGATATTTTGACTGATTTATTCATGGTGTCTACTATTACTAATCTTGATGAAGCCCAAGATTTTTTGTCAAATGTGCAAACAGTGTGTGAAGTAGAAAACAGAAAGAATGAACTTAAGCTTGTTGCTCAACAATTGAGAATTGCTGTTCGCTCTCATCAGTCTAAACATCAAATTGTTGACATGATTAATAAAACCTTGTTTAATGTAACTCCTCCAGATGAGCAAACGCAGATTGAAATAGCTAAGTTACAGCTAGCCCTGCAGGAGGCTCGTGCTAAGGAGGCTGAATCTCAGGCTCGTATTCAGGAGGCACAGGTACAAATTGAAATTGCCAGGATTCAGGCAGACCATGAGTATAGCATGAAACAAAGTGGAACTGGATCATCTAGCTCTGATGATTTTGATGTGGCTAAAAATGTTAAACTTGTCCCTCCTTTTAATGAATCTGATTTAACAAAGTATTTTCAGCTGTTTGAGAGGGTAGCAACAGGTTTTAGTTGGCCCAAAAAGTATTGGCCAGTACTCCTTCAAACTGTTCTCACCGATAAAGCTCAAGTAACTTTTGCATCTTTGCCTCAGGATCAATCTGATAATTATGATGTAGTTAAGAGCTTGATTCTTAAGGCCTATGAGCTTGTTCCTGAAGCCTATAGAGTAAAATTTAGGACAACTTATAAGCAAGATAAGCAATCCCATGTTGAGTATAAAAAAATCAAAGAAGATCTGTTAGAGCAGTGGTTAAATTCTAAGAATGTGGATTTTGATTTTGATAAATTTAAGCAGATGATTTTGCTGGAGAACTTTAAAAGGTGTATTAATAATGATGTAAGCCTATATCTTGATGAGAAAAGAATAGATAATTTGTCTGATGCTGCAGTTTTAGCTGATGAATATGTTCTCACTCACAAGAGATATTCTAAAGAAAAAAGGAAAGCTGAGAGTAAGTACGTTGCCTCTACTCAGAGTACACGTAACAGGAAAGAAAATAAAGATGATGTTTCTCAGGAAGTAAATACCAGCTCCACCTCTAGATTTCAGAAAAGTAAATATACTTATTATAGTAAGCTTGGTCATACTACGAAGAAATGTTTCAGGAGACAGCGTGATGTGAACAAAAAGGAGTCTTTAAATATTCAGTCAATTGGTCTAGTGTCGACTCTTGAGAGTTCCCAGAATTCTTTAACTGAGTTAACTGAACTTGCTTTGAGGGGTAAATTAAATTCTCATGATGAAGCTCCTCTTTTGAGCAGTAACGTGGGTGACACTCTCAAGAGTTCATGTGCTAATTTCCTCTCCGATGGTTTTGCCAGTCCTCTGGACAGTAATGACAGGAAATCAGTTAAAATATATCGTGATACAGGTGCTTGCCAATCCCTTATGCTGACCAGTGTTCTAGGCTCTAATGTTAATTCCTCTGATGAAACTAATCTTACAAGGTGTAGGGAATAATTACTTCTCTGTCCCTCTGTGCAGAGTGAATTTAGAGTCTGGTTTTGTTAATGGTTCCGTTATGGTGGGGTTGGTTGAGACACTCCCAATGTCAGGTTTAACTTTCTTACTTGGAAACGATATTGGTGGAAGTCAAGTGTGTCCAGCTCCTCAGTTGTCTAGTGAACCAGTGACTGCGACCCAGGATTGTGATATCCCTGAGGTGTTCTCTGCATGTGCTGTAACTAGGGCAAAGTCTAAAGTTACTGGTGACTTGGAGGATAATGATGATGATGTTATCCTAGCTGACACTTTTCTTGCAAATTTGGACCACTCACTAGATGAGGCAGTATCCCGTAGTGTTGATAATTTGTCTCGTCAAGAGTTGGTTGAGTTGCAGGTTGCTGACCCTGAGTTGAAAGGTCAAGCTAACTCTGCTTGCAGTGAGGAAGAGTCAGCTGGTGCTTCTACTTGTTATTATATAAATTCAGGAGTACTTATGAGGAAGTAGATACCCCCAACAGCATCAGCCGACTGTGAATGGGAGGTTGTACATCAAGTTGTCATCCCTCGTGTTTGTAGGCAGGATATCATTAGACTGGCTCATGATTCCAGTTTGGCAGGACACCTTGGAGTAAGGAAGACCGTGGTACACATTTTGAAACACTTCTACTGGCCACGTATCTTCAGGGATGTTTCCTGGTATTGTAAGTCTTGTCACACCTGTCAAGTTGTGGGGAAGTGTAATCAGACCGAAAAGGTTGCACCTCTAGTTCCCCTTCCTCCTTTTGAGGCGCCATTCACCCGTGTGTTGGTGGATATTGTGGGCCCTCTTCCTAAGACTTCTTCAGGATTTTCTTATGTGTTGACCCTGATTGCTATGGCTACTCGTTATCCTGAAGCCATTCCACTTAGAAATATCTCAGCAAAGAACGTGGTTAAGGAAATGCTAGGGTTCTTCACCAAGTTTTGTCTGCCCAAGGAGGTACAGTCAGACCGGGGAAGTAATTTCATGTCAAATGTTTTCAAGCAGTCTCTGAAAGAGTTGGGCATCTCCCAGGTCACGTCTTCAGCTTACCATCCCCAGACCTAGGGAGCGTTGGAGAGATATCATCAAACACTCAAATCGATGCTCAGAAAATACTTTTTGGAACATCAGAAAGACTGGGATAAAGGTCTTCCATTCGTTGTATTTGCCGCAAGAGAATCTCCAAATGAATCGCTGGGCTTCTCACCTTTTGAACTACTGTTTGGCCATGAAGTAAGAGGACCTCTTAAACTACTCAAGGAATGCTGGCTGTCGGAGGAAGATGACGTCAACCTGCTGGAGTATGTGATGAAGTTCAAAGAACGGCTGTCCACTGCTTTACAGCTGGCGAGAGAGAATTTAGGAGCTGCTCAGGAGAAGAAGTCCAGGTTACACCCCTTTCAGCCAGGAGATCAGGTTTTGATTCTGCTACCGGTGCATGGGCAACCTCTTCAAGTTTAGTGGTCCTTATTTCGTGGAGAAGAAACTCAGTGATGTCAACTATATCATCGCCACACCAGATCGTAGAAAGAACAAGCAACTTTGTCACATCAACATGCTAAAGTTATATCACAGGCGGGACAAAAATAACCCAGTCTGCACTGTAGCTGTTCCACCCGAGTCTGCAAATGAAGTTCTCCCATGCAGCATGAGCCTGAGTGATAGTTTGGGGAAGAATCCTGATATCATGAATGATCTCCAGACTAAGCTTTCTCATCTAGCTCCCGAGGAAAGGCAGGAGTTTTCGGCATTACTGCAGGAGTACCCGTAAGTGTTCCGTGCCACTCCAGGAAGAACCACTGTGTTGATGCATAATGATGTTGGAGACGCAAAGCCAATTAAACTGCCTCCTTACCGTGTGAACCCAGTCAAAGTTCCTCTCATCCAGAAGGAGCTTGGCTACCTGTTGGACCACAAGATGATTGAGCCATGTCAGAGCGAGTGGAGTTCTCCTGTCACTCTAGTCCCTAAGCCAGGTGGGTCACAGCGGCTTTGCATCGACTACAGACGTGTTAATCAGATAACCAAAACAGACACTTACCCTCTCCCTCGCATGGAAGATTGCATAGACAAGATCGGAAAGGCTAGGTACACCCGCGGACCAAAGTTTCGGCACCCCCCTCGATGGAAGGAAGTGGAAGTCAGGGTTAGAGAGAGGGCAGGTGAACGGACAACCGTGAGTGGTACTTTGGAACTGAGCTACGAGGCGAATAGTGAGAAACCTAATGATACTGGATTCGAAACATTTCCATGCTATTCATCTGCAAAACATTATGCGTTCGGAACATACATACTGTAATATATAACATAGACTACTGTGTTACCATGGTGTCCTGTGATACTGACCCATCTGTTTCGAATCCTCATCACACAAATAAAGCACCGAGCCAGTTGTATATAAGTTGCAACTTGTCATTATAACTGTAGTCATAATTTTTGTGAATGTTATCCCTGGATTGTCTATAGCTATAATATAGAATGATTGTGAATGTAATGTTGATTCTCACAGTAATTGTGCGGATAGTTATAAATGTTGCAATTATTTCATGTGGACGACTAAACCACATTGTGATGGACAGCGGAGAGCATTCGCCAATAATTTACTATAACCAGATGAAATTAGATGCAAACAACACAAAATATTATGAGACAACGAAGACACAGCTGTGGTATCCTGCTCCGCCTTATTATCAAGGCCTTAACTGGGGCTTCACCTCATACGTGCATTATTTTCCTTCAGTCTCTGCCTCTTTTTATTACTCTTACTTCCAGGTATCCTCTTACTGCGAGTCGTCATATTCCTTGGAGGGTTTCTTGTCGTCCGGTCCTAAAACCCCTACTGTATTACATTATTCCTCGCATCATCACTCCCAGACAAACAACGTTAGCACAAGACTGCTGAATCTGTTAATACCATTATTGCCACTGCCACTACTATTCCCCCTTTCCCCATTGTGTCTACTGCAATTCCCCTCACAGTACTACTACTGCTACTCCTATTTCTACTCCACTATAAATCTGTATAATAATATATATGAATGTCCTTATGTCTGTGTATCTGTTAATCATATTGTCCCTGTCCCACCGTCGACAACGAGTCACTGACCCGGCAACGCTACCCCAGTTGCACCCCACCCCCCTCTCTCCCACCCGCCATGAGCTCTATTCCTCTCCCACTCCGAACCATTTTACCCCTCACCTCCTTCTTGGGCCACCAGGCCTGTTGTTCACCTTTTACCGGTGAATATACGTGGCATGCATTAATACGAATAATTATAAAATTGACAGCAACAATATACATCTGCAGTATTCCGAACATTACATAATTATAAAAGTCGCAGACCCAAACGTGCCTATATTACGGAGCTCTGATATATTAACCACAGAACCGACCACGGACCGTTCCTATCATCGCCACTGGACCTTACCTGTAGCACTTCACCGTAGTAATACAACCCACTGAAGTCCTTTGTGGGATCACTACATATGTTTGGGAAAAATAACAGCGCACAACATGCCTACAACCCATTAAACTACACCTGTGACGTTTCACTGACATCCATTAAATTGCCTAGAAGTTAGCGGGTAAACAAACACACGGCTGGACATAGACTGAGGCCGAATGTCTCGCATCGGTATATGACAACCTGATTAAACTATTACGATCCTGCTTTGTAGGTGTCATCATAGTTATAATAATAATGATAATAATAATAATAATAATAATCGTAGTAGTAGTAGTAGCAGTAGTAGTAGTAGTAGTAGTAGTAATCACATGTTAATATCCATGATACAGAGGAGGACACACACCATAATCTCCCTGATAAAACAAGTGAAAACAGCTGTGACATATAAAACCAAACAGTGCCATAATATGCTGTAATGGTAGGGTTATAGTAATACTAAATTAATGTTTGACCCCAACCCAACCTTCTGTCATGGCAAACAGATTCTGCATTGCGTCGACACATGCTATTCCAGTGTGTGTCCTTCTCAGTATCGTGCCTAATATCATGCGATTAATTATTATTATTATTATTATTATTATGATTATTAATATTACTGTGATGACACCTGCAATGCAGGATCACAATAGTTTTGTCAGGTCGTTGCTTACCGATGCGGGACATTCTGCTTCTGTCTGTCTGTGTCCAGTCGTTTGTCTGTTTGTCCACTAACTTCTCCTAGGCTATTTGATGGATGTCAGTGAAACATCATATGATTATTTTAGTGGTTTGTAGGCATGTTGTGCACTGTTTTTTTACCCAAACACGTGTAGCGATCTCACAGAGGACTACAGTGGTTTGTATTACCATGGTGAAGCGCTATAGGGAAGGTGCAGTGGTAATGATAAGAACGGTCTGTGGTCGGTTTTGTGGTTAATATATAAGTGCTCCGTAATATAAGCACGTTTGGGTCTGCAGTTATTAAGTGTAATGTTAGGAACACTACAGTACACATCTACGATGTTGTTGTTATTATTATATTACTATCGCCTACCTTTAGAAGGCGGAGCGATCATGTTTTTAACTGCATCTGTGTGTGTGTGTGTGTGTGTGTGTGTGTGTGTGTGTGTGTGTGTGTGTGTGTGTGTTCTGTGTGTGTGTGTGTGTGTGTGTGTGTGTGTGTGTGTGTGTGTGTGTGTGTGTGTGTGTGTGTGTTCCTATTATATCTCATGAAAGGCTTGAGCTATCAACATGAAGCCTTCAGCGTATCAAGATATGGCCAGAATCTTGGAAAAGTTCGGAAATGGCAACTCGAGGTCAGAGTCAAGGTCACCAAACTAACTGCTAAAGGTGAACTAGTTTTTATTGCCTGCCTTTAGCACCATTAAATCACATGAATGGCTTGAGCTATCAACATAACACCTTCATGGTATCAAAATATGGCCTAAAGTTTGGACTTGGCAAACAGAATATTTTAGAGGGCGATTACCGTTTAGCTCTCAAATGCCTTCTTTTTTATTATTAATGCATGCCACGTATATTCACCGGTAAAGGGTGAACAACAGGCCTTCTGGCCCAAGGATGAGGTGAAGGGTAATGTGGTGTCGGAGTGGGGGAGGAGTAGAATCCATGGTGGGTGGGAACCGGAGTAACGGTGCCGGGTCAGTGACGAATTGTCGACGGTGGGACAGGGACAATAATTATGCTTAACAGATACACAGACATAAGGACAATCATATTTATTATTATACAGATTTATAGTGGAGTAGTAGTAGGAGCAGCAGTAGTAGTACTGTGAGGGAAATTAGACACAACAGGAAAAGGGGGATTACAGTAGTAGTGGCAGTGGCAATAATGGTATTAACAGATTCAGCAGTCTTGTGCTAACGTTGTTTGTCTGGGAGTGATGATGCGAGGAATAATGTAATACAGTAGGGGTTTTAGGACCGGACGACAAGAAACCCTCCAAGGAATATGACGACTCGCAGTAAGAGGATACCGGGAAGTAAGAATAATAAAAAGAGGCAGAGACTGAAGGAAAATAATGCACGTATGAGGTGAAGCCCCAGTTGAGGCCTTGATAATAAGGCGGAGCAGGATACCACAGCTGTGTCTTCGTTGTCTCATAATATTTTGTGTTGTTTGCATCTAATTTCATCTGGTTATAGTAAATTATTGGCGAATGCTCTCCGCTGTCCATCACAATGTGGTTTAGTCGTCCACATAAAATAATTGCAACATTTATAACTATCCGCACAACTACTGTGAGAATCAACATTACATTCACAATCATTCTATATTATAGCTATAGACAATCCAGGGATAACATTCACAAAAATTATGACTGCAGTTATAATGACAAGTTGCAACTTATATACAACTGGCTCGGTGCTTTATTTGTGTGATGAGGATTCGAAACAGATGGGTCAGTATCACAGGACACCATGGTAACACAGTAGTCTATGTTATATATTACAGTATGTATGTTACGAACGCATAATGTTTTGCAGATGAATAGCATGGAAATGTTTCGAATCCAGTGTCATTAAGTTTCTCACTATTCGCCTCGTAGCTCAGTTCCAAAGTACCACTCACGGTTGTCCGTTCACCCGCCCTCTCTCTAACCTTGACTTCCACTTCCTTCCATCGAGGGGGGTGCCGAAACTTTGGTCCGCGGGTGTACGTAATTAAGTTTGATTTGTTAAAGGGATACTGGCAAGTACCTATGACTGAACGTGCTAGGGAGATCTCATGTTTTGTAACACCAGGAAAGACTTTTGCATGTTCTGTAATGCCATATGGTATGAAGAAGGCATCAGCCACATTTCAGAAGCTCATGAATGTTGTAACAGAGGGTTTGGCAGGGTGTGTTGTTTATATTGATGACGTATTAATCTTCAGTGACAACTGGAAAGATCACCTATGCCATGTCAGTAAATTTCTTGAGCGTTTGGGTCAGGCTAATCTTGTAGCTAATTTATCAAACTGTGAGTTTGGTCAAGGTAAAGTTCAGTACCTTGGGTACGTAATTGGTGATGGACACGTTGCACCATCAGGAGCTAAGGTTCAGGTTATAAGTGATCTTCCCAGACCTAAAAGTAGGAAAGAGCTAAAAAAGATTTTTGGGAATGGTAGGTTATTACAGGAGATTTGTTCTTAACTTTTCAATTCTTGTATCACCAGTTACAGACCTACTGAAAAAGGGAGTTAAATTTGTCTGGACCGATAACTGTGAATCATCTTTCAGCAAACTTTAAGCTATCCTATTAAGTCAGCCAGTGCTCGCGACTCCAAATTTTGCTAAGACTTTTAACATGGCTGTTGACGCAAGTGATACAGGAGCTGGGGCTGTTTTGCTGCAAGAGGATGATCAGGGTATTGAACACTCTGTATCTTATTACAATAAGTTCACTCTATCTCAAAAGAACTACTCAACTATTGAGAGAGAGCTTTTGGCCTTGAATTTGGGTTTACAGCATTTTTCATTTTATTTGTGTTCTGGTTTTGACCCCATAATCATTTATACCGATCATAACCCACTGAAATTCCTTAGTAAGTTTAAAGATAAAAATCAGAGATTGACAAGATGGAGTCTACTTCTTCAGGAGTATTCTTTAGACATACAACATGTCAAGGGGAAAGAAAATGTTATTGCAGATTGCTTATCTAGACTTTAGACATTGTTTTAGAGTAATAAGAAATTTCCTTTATAAATTTCTTTTTCTTTGTGGGGAGGTGTTACATAGCCTATGATTTCATCATCCTTTGTATAATTCTAACGTAAAGTATGCTGCATGTTTGATCACGATTCGCCTCGTGGCTTCCAGAGTGACCAAGCTTCCGTGTTCTACCTCACTCCCCCCTTCTCCTCCCTTATAGTAGAGTAAGTCGTTCTTTCTGTTGTTCAGAGCAGGAGTGTCAACTCTTTGTCCCCTATGGCTTCATTTGCGCGTCCTTCTTACAAGTTGTATCAAGCTCTGCCGGCCCCTATATAATGAGCTCAGTCTCTGCATTAATGGCCACTTAGATCTACTCCTCATTTTGTTCACATCTCTGTCCTCCCCTGTACATTTGTTATTATTTTTGTGAGTGCTCAGAAAGTCTCCAATCATCTAGCTGCTGTGTAATTTGAGTATGTGTTATTACATTTTTTCTTGTACTGTATAGCATAAGGTGTTAATTTATAGGCCCAGTGAGGTTTTTGATTCATGTAGAGTTTTTGATGTCAGCCATTGTTAATAATATTTTGTATCTGTAATAATATATCTTGCATTAACTGAGCATTATCCAGTTTTCTCATTTTATCGGGGCTGACTTAGATAAATTTACTCTTGCTAATTTCGTGTTAATAAAGGCTATTGCAGTTAACCATATATTTAACCTTTTTTTTTTTTTTTTTTTTTTGCCATTATCCTTATGAGTCCTGAATGTTTAGTTGTTAGTTTGAGCATTAAACTTTAACTTGTAATTTTACCTAACTCTTTTGTTTTGAACCTGGAACTTTGCGGGACAGTAGTGATTTTGGTGTTCTCACTTGAAGTGTTCATTATCTATCTGTTCCGTAACAGCTGCCATAAACCCCGCCCATATGAAAAGGCTGTCTTCTCTTTGTCCTTCTCTGCAACCTTGATGTGGTGGTATCCTGCCTTCATGTCTAGGGTGGAGAACCACTTTGCACCTGACAGAACATCCAGGGTGTCATCAATTCTTGGCAAGGGGTATGCATCCTTCACTGTCACTTCATTCAGGGCTCGATATATACAGCACCTTACTGAGCCATCCTTTTCCCTCACAAGAACCACTGCTGATGCCCAAGGACTACTTGACTTTTCTATTACTCCTTGACTATGGAGATTCTCCATCACCTTCTCCAGTTCTTGCCGTTGGGCTGGCGCCATCCTCCGTGCTGGCTGTTTAATCGGGCCAGTGATCCCTGGTGTCTATACCATTTTCCACCAGATCAGTGCACCCCAGGTCTAGGTCTCCCATGGAAAAGATATCAGCATATTCCGTCAGCAGCTGCCTCAACTTTAGCACTTGTGAACCATCCAGGCATTGACAACTTGAGAAGAGGTCTTGTAGGTGGTCTGGCACGTACCCGTCTTTTTACAGGCCTTTCTCCGATGCCACTCAGGGTCCACAGCCTGGCACAGTCCCACAATTTCTCCCTCATTGATCTTCTGTGGCTCACGGGAGAAATTGGCCACCACAACCGGCACTTCATCTGCACCAGCGTTCTCCCCACCATCACCCTGGCCTTCGTCTTGCACCGTACATCAGGCTCCACTATGCTTATACAGCTGTCAAAAGAGCCACACCTTACACTGGAGCAACAGTTCTGATTTTGGGGGTATGACTGTAGTACAGAGCACTCTTACCTCGCCACCAGAACTGGTACGTTTCACTACTGTGGAACCAACCTTCCCCGATCCTTCATCTTCATGGAGCAGAAGTCCAGCTCACATCCCATGGACATAAGGTAGTCCAGACCCAGAAGGCCACGTAGACTGGTAGAGTAGCCTCTTGCCCTGCCACTTCAATCCGGACATCCAGGGGTCCCCTCAATTCCGCACAGTGCCCAGTTACGCCACACAGTTGTTCTGATGACAGGCAGATACTGATGATGTAACACGTCAGGCCTCACAAAAGTCTGCTCTGAGGCCATATCAGTCACCAGGGAACACTTCTTTCCGTCTATCTTTCCGTCTATTCGCACACTATCAATTGCCATCTTGCATTTTCTCGGTGATGGGGCTACTTGGGAAGAGCTGGCTGGTGGTTGCCCCTTCACACCAGTCTCCACTAGTTTCCCGCTTCTTCTGGTCTTCTGCAACCTTCTTATCATCCTTTTTCTTCTTCAGACACTCGGAACTGAAGTGTCCCTCCTCACTACACGCCAACACGCTTGTGTTACAGCTGAAGATTTCCTCACACTGCTCTGTTCTTGCTCTTTCTTCCATTTGTGACAATCCTCCATCTTGCGCCCTGACTTCCCACAGTACCAGCAGCCTCCTCCGGTCTTCTCCTGTTCCCTCTTCCACTTGTAGCAGTCCTCTTTTCTGTGTCCTGGCTTTTCACAGTACCAGCAACTTCCCTCAAATTTTTCCTTTTCACATACCTGCCCCTTTCTTGCCTTGAATCCTGCACTACGACCTGCCTGAAAGGTGGATCTACTGGACCTGACGTAGGACTCAAATTCTAGAGCCCTGGCGATGCTTCTTGGTTGTGCCTGCTTCACTTGCACTTTCAGCTCTGCACTATCAAGAGCATCGATGAACTGGTCTCTCAGTAAAATAGCCAACAAGTTAGGCGCTGCTCCAGGGTACGCCTTATATGCCATACTATCCAGGTCATAAGCAAGTTGCTGTAGGGATTCTCTTCGAGACCGTGCACGGCTCCGAAATCTTGCTCTATAAACCTCAGTCTGGTACATGGTTCCATACCTGCGCTCCAGCACATCTACTAGGGACTGATAACTGTTCCTCTCCATGACTGACATCTAGCCCAGAATTTCCATTGCGGCACATTACAGCAAGCACTGCCCTCTGCCTATCATCCCCACCATTTTGATCCGCAAATAACTCAAACTGTGCACGGTAAGCTTCCCAAGATTACCATCAAATTTCTGTTTCTTTTTAATTGGACCCCCATTATAGCCATGCACTTCACTAGTTTGGGGTCTAAAAACTGGGGCATCATAATTAAGCCCAGGACTTAAAATTTCTGCACTCTGACTATTCAACCCTGTAATGGTACATTTAGATGCCTGGGATCCGTCAAGATTCACCATACACTGTCCATTCCCTTCATATGCTCCCTGTACACTAACCTGAGGCTCAGCAGTGCAATATTTCTCTACAGCCTAAATTTTCTCACCAATTATTTTCACATGGTCAACTACATGCTTCAACTGGTTATCTACATGCTGTCTGCACTCTATCACAATTCCCTCACTAATCTTCAGCTGGTTTTTCACATGCTGTTTGCACTCCGTCACTATTTCCTCACTGTTTTCAACTGTTCGTCTACATGCTGTTTACACTCTGTCACATTATTGCTTATCTCATACTTCTGCAGCCGTAGCTCAGCGTATACCTCCTCCTTCAATTGTTCTTGTTCTTCCTTCACTTCCCCCATGAAAGCATCTAGTTGTCCTTGCATCCTCAGTTGTAGTTCCCTCTGTTGCTCCTGCAAGGCTTCCTGAAGCTGTTCATATCGTTCTTTCTATTCTTCGTTCTGTGCCTGCAATTGTTTTTTGATTTCTTGCTTTTGTGCCTGTAATCGTTCTTTTTGTTCTTCACGTTGGGCCAGTAAATGTGCTTGGAGTTGTTTCTGTTCTTCACTCTGTGCCTCTGGTTTTTCACTCTGTGCCTCTAGTTTTTCACTCTGTGCCTGTATTAGCTTCACGATTGTCGCCAAGGAAATTTCCTCCTCCTGCCCAGGTCGAGACCTTGTCTTCACACTTTCCTCTTCCATGTCGAAGGTTAGATTCACTGCAGCCCTGAAATAATAATCCCACTCCTGACACCAGTGTTGCATCCCAGTCCCCACACTGCCACAGGCTCCAACAACAGTAGTACAGTACAGGACGGACGTTGCCCAGTGAGTTGTTATTCTTATGGTCATCCTTTAAGTGTGCATTACACAAGATCTGCTGAGGCAAAAATAAACACAGGCTTCTTAAAGTTCACTGTCATTGTTTTCCAAATAATTCCACTTAATGTATTCCAACTTCACTGTTCTTACACTTAATGTTTAACAACACCACAGTTATTACACTTAATGCTTGAAAATTCACTGTTTTCTCAAGTTCCAATGATATACAAACTTCAATACCCCGTCTCTGTTTGCCACTGTTTTTGTACCAAAAATATACAATCTTCACTGACACTGACACTGCACTACACTCAAACCAAAACCGACTGCACTTCACACAAACTGACTTGAAACCCGACTGAACCGAAACCCACTGACTAATCTCTTCCCCATCCTTATATAAGCTTGTACTGCTCTAGAAACGTCTACATTCAACAAGTATACTTTCGACGGGCAACAGTTGCCAACTCAGACACATCAAAACATGCAGAGTCTTCTAACATTACATAACACTCTAAATCATTTACCATACAAACTTAAACTACATAATTCAACAAACAATAATTTAAATAAAACAGAGAAAAAGAGCACAAAAATTAATGCATAACTTACGAAATAACTACGCTCACAAACTGCAGACTAACTGGCAACTGATTCGTACTGGAACTTACGGTACGAGAAACTTCGAGAGAGATCCTGGCTACCTAACTGGCAAATCCCCCTTCATAACAATACGAAAATGTATAAACACTACCGCTGTTAAAGCTTTGTAGCCAACATTTTTATATATGTAACTCTTAATTCTTGTAACAGGTGAGTAGAGTTAATTGAAGAGCAGGAGGGAGTTGATCTTGATTTATTATCTTCAGAGAAAGTCTAAGTTGAGCAGCATATGTATTATACAAAGACTTAATATACTAATTAAGTCTAGTTGGACCCCTCTTCTTATTTACTCTCTCCACTACCTGCCGATTCTAAGGCTAACCTCCTGGGCTCCGCTTCCTAAATTCCTATTTTATCAGGGGTCGTGTCATGTGGAATATACTGATGTGAAGCTTCTAGAAGCCGGTGTGTGTGTATGTGTGTATGTGTGTGTATGTTCACGAGGTGCTGTTCGTGTGCATATCAGCATTCCTTCACTTAAAGAGTTGCAAGGTAATTTCCCGTTCCCACACCTTGTCTGGTGCTCTGTCTATCTATCTATCTCTCTATACATCATGCCTGTTATGATTTGTATTTATAATATGGAGTCCTGACATCTCTCGGTCACGTAGCTGGCGGTCCTCCGACAGCAATCATTGACATATGCTAATCTATTAATACATAATAGTCTTCTTCTTCAATCTTAATACATAATATTGATTATAATATTGTAAAGGTATAATATTCATGATAATATTGTAATGATCCAGTAATATTACATTGTAAACAAGTTGCATACATAACTGAATATGGTTAAATTGGTTATTGTATTAAATTTTGTAAAATGTCTATGTATAATAGTAAAATGCATATATGCAAAAAAAAAAAAAATCAGTTTTTATGGTAAGAGCTATTAATATTTCATACTGAGATCATGATACTGGTATACTTCTATATCATGGGTCATTCTTCTTTATATATATATATATTATATATATATATATATATATATGGAGTTGAGAGGTATATGAGGGAGGGGGCGGTGATTTGGGGGGAGGGGAATCAAATGGTGGGTGACAGAGTGACTTGGAGGCGTTTTGTCTGCGGCCACCCTTTGCGGGATTAGGGCGTCGGGCTATAGATAGATAGACAATTCATACAGGGGGAGTGGGATGGATGCTAACTCTACCCCCACTAAATACTGACTCCAAATTTGCAATTCTTGCATGCATTCTGTGCATTGCGAATAGCACTTCTGCAAATACAATACAGATTATAAAGACAGTAGGTGCTGGGCTATACACATAATATGGGTTGAACATACTCAAACTCAGATCTTCCCAAGGCTTCATTGTTTCATTGATCAGTTGCATAGTTTCAAACTTAGGTGAAGTCAACTTAATACTTGTGCTCATGTTTAAGTCCATATCAGGCAGTGGGTGGAAATGTTTGTGTGTATGATTGAGGATGTCATGGCGTAGTGATGGATGGTGGATAAAGTGGACATGGATGGTGTAAATACCGCACAGTAGTCTGGTGCTATGTATAATCCTGATGCTGAAGTATGAGATGGTGGTATATCTGGACAGACTATGTAAACTGATGTGTTATGAGTGAAATAAAAAAAACTGTGTCCGATGCGTTGATGGTGTACAAGATTATCTGGAGCAAAAGCAAAGTTGTAATGATTATGAATATTGTTATTTCTTATGATAGCCATTTCACAAGAGACTGTATCAGTAGGCTGAAACGTGAAAATGTACGCAGGACAAAGGTGAACAGCATGTAAGGATGTGCGGCACTTTCGTTCAATCGTTGATTCACTTGAGAAAGTGACCGTGTTCCGTCTATTGGAGACCATGATGAGTTCGGTGTGTGTTGATATTGATGATGACCAAAGGGTGATTATTCTTAGAAGGGAAGGGGTGTATTTCGTATACTGTGAACAGGTCGTCAGTTATGAATGGTACATGAACTACTACTGATGTTGGTGTTAGTGTTGCTTCTAAATATGGATAATATTGCATGAATTCCCTACTTCGGAACAAAGGCTTCAATTTATGTTTATGTATGTCTTGACTAATTACCTGACGTAGCTCATGAACTGGAAGTAAGTCAATTGTGATTTTGCCATCACCGGCATTCGAAATTCCTTGCATAAGTGCCCTGTAACGAATTCTAGTGTTGTCTAATTGGAGTAGAACTGTGTCAATGTGTTCCGTGATGATGGAGAAGTGTTGGAAAAGTGTTAAGTTACCTTCCATGTCATTTATTTTATCCACACTTTCAAGAGCTATTTTTTCCTCCTTTTTCAGATTTTTCAAGATTATCTTCATTGCTGAGTTACGTCTTGTGATGAATTTATCTTGGTATGTTAGTACCTGAGCTATTTTATTAAATTTGTTGTTTATTTCTTTGTCTTCCTCTGTAGCCAATCCAAATATGTTCCCAAGAACTGCGCCAAAAAGGTCGAACAAATCGCGCTTTTGGCGAGTACGTGTGATGTTCTTGTCGCTCAATACCTCCGTTCCATGAGATGGGAGATCTTGGATCATGATGAGCATAGTTGACAGCCTGTTCTATTTTCCATTTCTCTAACTTCACTATTTCATCCACTTCCTTTGTGTTATGTGCTTGTGAAACATAGCCTCCTACCATGAAGTCTAGGGTTCTCATTGGTCTTGCGATTTTTTCTAGATAAAGTAATTCATACAAGTAATCCAGACTTATTTCAGTACCCATGACATCTTTTACGATTGACGTCGTGGCCGTTGGAGCTATGAGGCATCCTTGCCGTACTGTGTTGGGAGTCTAAGTGAGCATATCCTCTTGCTATGTAGAGGAGAATCCATAGTATAAGTCCCTTCATCGCTACCTACCGACAAAAAAAAAAATCTATTAATTTTCTAATATGGTCATGCTGTGGTCGATGATAGTGATGATGTGCGTTACGGTTGACTAACGTAGAACAATAACTTGATTGTTATTTCATTTAGAGAAGGAGTTTAAATCGATATCTAAATCTCGTAAATGATATGCTGTAGATTATATTGGAACAGTTGCACCTATGTTTGATTGTTTGGTATATGACCTTATTTTATTTTTGTAATTACTGTTGTCTTCTTGATTGGTTTCATAAGTTACGTTCGCTTGTTCGGTTGTATCCGAGGCTGAATAATTATTGGATAGTTCCCTTGAAACTCGTTTTAAATGGTCAATATGAACTTGTTTCTCTTCGCCACTTGACAGTGACAATTAAAACTTTCTTTGCTTTTATGTTAATTACTCTGTATGGGCCTTCAAGTTTTGGGTATAATTTATTCTCTCGTATGAATGATACCATAAACAATGTCTCCTAAGCTGATAGGCGAATCTCTTGCCTTTTTATTATATGCCTGTCATTTTTTCCTTGGACATTAATTGTTTTTTTACTCTTTTGTGTATGTCCTGGAATTCACGTCAACGGAGTTTAGAGTAATCATCGTAATTGTATATGGGCAAGCTGTCACCTTCTAGGAGCTCATATGGTAGTTTTATATGTGTCCCATATATAATGAAATGTGGTTTGTCACCTATGGATTTATTTATAGATCCATTAATTGAGGCTTCTACTCTGGGAATCCAATTATCCCAGCTTGCATAATTTTCATTGAGAATGTGTCGTAGCACATCCAATACTTTTTTGTTTTGTCTCTCTACTAACCCATTAGATGCTGGGTGATAGGCTAAAACGTTAACCGTTTTGATGTTGTATTGTTTACATATTTCTTGTAAGATATCAATTAAATTCTCCTCCATTATCACTTATTAGTACCTATGGGGTAGTAAAGCGACATATTAAATTATCTATTATTGCCTTTGCTACTGTCTCTGCTGTTTTATGTTTAATTGGAGCTGAAATTACATAACGGGAAAAATGATCCGTTGCTACGAATAGGTATTGGTTATTATTGTATGATAATGGCATCTTGAGTAAGTCAACAGCGACAACTTCCCATGGTTGATGTGGTACATGGTAATTACCCATCGGTGCAGGTGAAATTGGGTATCCTTTGTGTTTTGCACATGATTCGCATCTGTCTATATGATTGTTTATATCTTTTCGTAATGAAGGCCAGTAATATAACAACTGGGCTTGTTTGAATGTCCTATCCTTTCTAGGATGTCCTGCATGTGGGCTATCGTGTATTTTTCTTAATACATGGGGTATCATGTCATTAGGTACTACCAATTGGTTAGTATTTCTTTGCCGTTTTGGTTGTTCTGTGTTGATCTTGTATAAAGTATTATTGACTATTGTGAATTGTTCGAGTAGTACATGCAGTTTGGGTAACTGTATGTCATCTCCACTTTCTAACTTGTATACTGTATAACTTTAGACCATATTGGGTCAAGCTTTTGTGCTTTTGCGATATCATCGTGGTTTGGGATGTCTCCTTTATGTTCGGGTTCTTAGATAATGCGTCGGCTACTATATTCATTTTGACTTGTATATAATATGTACATTGTAGTTTTCGACTGTACATTTCGATCTTGCTCTCCTACCAGAGAGGAGTTTTTCTTTAAATACACCCACTAGTGGTTTATGGTCGGTGACTAAGTGTATTTCGCAACCATATACCAAATCTCGACTCTTTTGTAATGCAAAAACCACTGCAAGTGTCTCTAAGTCTGTAGTGCAATCATTTTTCTCTGCACCTTTCGTTTGTCTGCTGGCAAATGCAATTGGTTGATTTTTTCCTCTTTTATCTTCCTGCATCAGTACAGCTCCTAATCCTTGACGCATCTGTACATATAATAAATGGTTTTGTGAAATCCGGATATGCCAAACAAAGTGCATTCGTTAATTTAATTTTTAGTTTTGTAAATGCTTGTTTTTGTCCTTCCCATTGGAATATAGCATCTTTTTTGAGTAGTTGGAAAAGAGGAAAGGCTATATGAGAGAATTGTGGTACGAATGACCTATAGTACCCAGCTAGACCTAAAAATCGTCATTCGTAGTAGGTTCAGGAAAATCTTTCACTGCCTGTATTTTGTCATCAGTGGTGTGAATAACATTGGAACTTAATTTGTGGCCTAAGAAATTTATTTCTTTAAAGCAAAATTTGCATTTAGAAAGCTTAATTTTTAAACCAGCATCACCAAGCTTTTGTAAGAGTAGGTCTAATTTCTGGAGATGATATCTTTCGTTGCGATTATAATATCGTCAAGATAAACAAATATTCCTTGTCCTAAAATTCCGGACAATACATAATTCATAAGACGCTGGAAGGTGCCTGGGGCTGTCCACAGTCCCATGGGCATCCTAATATACTGATAGTGTCCTCTATTTGTGGAAAAGGCTGTGTATTTACATGACTCCTGTTTCTACCTGAATTTGATAATATCCATTTAGCTGATCGATTGTGGAAAATTCATTATTTTCTGGTCCAATGTTCTGTAGGATGTCGCTTAGCAATGGCATGGGAAATCGGTCTGGGATTGTGTGATTGTTTAGTTTACGGTAATCTACTACCGCACGCGTTTCTCCATTTCGTTTGGGCACGAAGAATAATGGGGCACTCCACGGGGAGACTGTTGGCTCAGTAATTCCAAGTTTTAACATTTCATCGACATACTGGTTTGCGAGTGTACGCTGAGATTGTGGGATCCGGTAAGCCGGTATGAAAATTGGTGGTGTATCTGGGTGCACATTAATCTTGTGATTTATCAGGTTACTACACCCCAATTGTTCTCTGGGTAATGCTACGGTGTCCCTGTGTGTTTCCAGCAGGGTTAACAGATCATTTTCTTCATCAAATTCACCTGAGTGAATTAAATTCTCTTTCATGCTTTCTCTGTCCGTAGATTTTATCTCACTTGTCACTCCAGCTATAACTATTTCCTTCACAGGGGCGGGACATTCTTCAATATTAACTATGCAAGTCCCTTTTTTCAACTGTACTTCCCCATTCATATGATTAATTATGAATATCTGAGTTTGCCCTTCGTTGTTCAACTGACATAATGCGTTTTCTACTGACAATCCCTTTACTTTACATAATTCTTCTAAGACAAGAACAGTACTATTCCGTAACTTGCTCTTTATGGTAACTTTCATATAGGAATTAGGTGGTATAACTAAATCATGGGTGAGATGGGCGGGAAAAACTGATAAATCAGTACTGTTACCTGGGTCTTTAATCCTGGAGGCTGGGGCGGTTGGTGTGAGTGGATCTATACACTCATCTGTTTGTGTATGTTTGTTTAAGCTTTTAATATTACCAATTCTCTTTGGTTCGCTTTTACTAATCGGTGAGGGCTCTGATGGTATTTCCTCTATGAATTCATTGTCAAAGTCTATTCCATTCATTTGTGGGAGTAAAGTTATTTTCTCTGTTCTCATGCATCTTAAGCCCAGTAACATATGACCTTTAATTGCTGTTTTCAATGATATAGAAAAATGCGGAGATTGGTCTTGTAGTCTCTGTGAAACTGATGTTTCACCGTATACATTTTACTGTGATTTGTTTTCCATCTACTCTATATGTCTTATTAAGATTCTTCCAGAAAAGTTACCTTCTTATTTCTAAAAATTCCATTTCTTCTTGTGTTATTAAGTTCACTGGAGAGCCTGTGTCTAAAAATAAGAAAACGTTTTGATCCCCACTTACAGCTGGTACTGTATATACACTCATTTTCCAACATGCCTCCTATGTGAATTTTAGACTTGCTTTTCTTTGCGTTTGTTCGTTTTCTGTCATGACTTGGTCTTCCCCCGAATTGAACATATACAAATTTTTCTACTGTTTTGCAGTTACTGGTCCAGTGCCCATGGCACCTGTAATGTCTACAGAAGGGATCAAATCCTTGTGTCTTTTGTCTATCCTTTGCTTTGATAAAGCATTCAATCCTAGTGTGTCCTGTTTTTGCACAATAATGACATAGAATGGACCTATCTCTTGACTGTGATCTGCGAGGTGACTTCCCATATTTAGTGGTGTCTGTGGCGCGAGATCTGCTCGGGCTGCGCGGAAACTTATGAAACTGCCTGTAGCCTGGTGTTTGTGATCGTACCCTTGACACGTTTAGTTGTTTGCTCTGCCTGCTTTCGGCTCGCGATCGATTTTGTTCTCTGTTTGGGGTAGTTGTAGCTGTTTTCACAGCTGATACTGTCTCAGACACTCATTCGACTAGAATGTGTTTCAACCATCCCTGCTTTGCTACACTGCATCTCTACCTTGTTCATTAAGTCTAGTAAGCTCATGCCTGGGGTGTATGCGATCGTCTTGGCGATCTTAAGGGTCCTACATAACCAATGATGTCCACGACGAGATCTGGGGACATCTTTCCATCTCCTGTCATCCAGTTTGAGTTTTCTAAGGTAGCTAATAATGTCGTGGAGACATCAGAAGTTATTTCACTGAGCACATGATTTGTAGTGTGCTCCTTTACAAGATCTACAATCTTATGTAATTCTGGGATTATACCTGCAAAAAAATTCTTCAAAAATTCAGTTTTAATTTCATCATATGTCTTAGCCTTGCGGAGGTTATCTGACCTTAGTAAGTCACTTCCCGAACATCATTCTCCACTAATGCAAGAGGAAAAAATAGCAATTTTCTCTTGTTCATCTTTAATGTCTCTTGACGAAGATCTGTGCGCACTGATTGGCCAATGAAATGACGTCAATACGATCTTTTTCAGTGCCAGAGATTTTCGGGGCAGTTTTATCTTTATGATAAACAAATATCTGAGCTTGATCTGTGGTGTTCATTTTTACTGGTTGCTCTGTTAATTTAACTTGGACTTGTTTATCGTTGTGTGAGCGATGAACCCTATTAAGTATATTTTCTTAGGTATGCAAGTCAAAGTCCTCACTCGCTATATCAGAGGGGGATTGCCACTCATCATCTAGAACTGACGTATTTGTTTCTTGATTTTTAGTTTGTGGTGAGTTTTGTACAATGGGTGTGTTGCCTTAGTGCTCTCCTAATTGTGTATCCATAGTGGGCGCTAACTGTGTATCATCTGGTATTAACACGGGTGGGGGAGAGAATATCCCTGTCATATCACTTAACTAAAAAGAATTCATGTTGCTAAGGTATGGTTTTATGAAATAGGTCTTTTGTTCATGTTTTTACTAAATAGATTAGTAAATGAGTTGTAATAAATGATAGTGAGTGTATAAGTATATATATATATATATATATATATATATATATATATATATATATATATATATATATATATATATATATATATATATATATATATATATATTGTTACGGAACAGAGAAAGATAGCGTACACTTTAAGTGAGAATACTAAGAGTCACTACTGTCCCGTAAAGTTCCAGGTTCAAAACAAAAGAGTTAGGTAAAATTACAAGTTAAAGTTTAATGCTCAAACTAACAACAAAACATTCAGGACTCATAAGGATAATGTAATGGCAAATAAACAGGTTAAATATATGGTTAACTGCAATAGCCTCTATTAACACGAAATTAGCAAGAGTAAATTTATCTAAGTCAGCCCTGATAAAATGAGATACCAGATAATACTCAGTGAATGCCAGATAAATTATTACAGATATAAACTATTATCAAAAATGACTGACATCAATCAAAAACCTCACTAGGCCTAAGAATTAACCTTATGCTACACAGTAAAAGAAAAAATCCAATAACACTTATACTCAAATTACACACAGCTGCTAGATGTTTGGAGATTTCTTGAGCACTCACAATAATAATATCTGTACAGGGGAGGACAGAGATGTGAACAAAATGAGGAACAGATCTAAGTGGCAATGATGCAGAGGCTGAGCTCATTATATAGGGGCCGGCAGAGCTTGATACAACTTGTAAGAAGGACGCGCAAATGAAGCCATGGGGACAAAAAGCTGAAAATCCCGCTCTGGATAACAGAGAGAACGACTTACTCTACTATAACGGTAGAAGGGGGGGACTGAGGCAGAACACGCTCGTGATCAAACATGCAGCATACTGTGCGTTAAAATTACACAAAGGATGATGAAATCATAGGCTATGTAACACCTCCCCACAAAGAAAAAAGAAATTTACAAAGGAAATTTCTTATTACTCTAAAACAATCTGTACATGGCATTGCAGAACATGCAAATGTCTTTCCTAATGTTACAAAACATGAGATCTCCCTAGCACGTTCAGTCATAGGTACTTGCCAGTATCCCTTTAACAAATCAAACTTACTTATGTACCTAGCCTTTCCGATCTTGTCTATGCAATCTTCCACACGAGGGAGAGGGTAAGTGTCTGTTTTGGTTATCTGATTAACACGTCTGTAGTCAATGCAAAGCCGCTGTGACCCACCTGGCTTAGGGACTAGAGTGACAGGCCACTCGCACTGACAGGGCTCAATCATCTTGTGGTCCAACAGGTAGCCAAGCTCCTTCTCGATGAGAGGAACTTTCACTGGGTTCACACGGTAAGGAGGCAGTTTAATTGGCTTTGCGTCTCCAACATCGACATCATGCATCAACACAGTGGTTCTTCCTGGAGTGGCACGGAACACTTGCGGGTACTCCTGCAGTAATGCCGAATACTCCTGCCTCTCCTTGGGAGGTAGATGAGAAAGCTTAGTCTGGAGATCATTCATGATATCAGGATTCTTCCCCAAACTATCACTCAGGCTCATACTGCATGGGAGAGCTTCACTTGCAGACTCGGGTGGAACAGCTACAGTGCAGACTGGATTATTTTCGTCCCGCCTGTGATATAACTTTAGCATGTTGATGTGACATAGTTGCTTGCTCTTTCTACGATCTGGTGTGGCGATGACATAGTTGACATCACTGAGTTTCTTCTCCACGAAATAAGGGCCACTAAACTTGGCTTGAAGAGGTTGCCCATGAACTGGTAGCAGAATCAAAACCTGATCTCCTGGCTGAAAGTGGCGTAACCTGGACTTCTTATCATACCAAGTCTTCATCTTCTCCTGAGCAGCTCCTAAATTCTCTCTCGCCAGCTGAAAAAGCAGTGGACAGCCGTTCTTTGAACTTCATCACATACTCCAGCAGGTTGACGTCATCTTCCTCCGACAGCCAGCATTCCTTGAGTAACTTAAGGGGTCCTCTTACTTCATGGCCAAACAGTAGTTCAAAAGGTGAGAAGCCCAGTGATTCATTTGGAGATTCTCTTGCGGCAAATACGACGAATGGAAGACCTTTACCCCAGTCTTTCTGATGTTCCAAACAGTATTTCTTGAGCATCGATTTGAGTTTTTGATGATATCTCTCCAACGCTCCTTGGGTCTGGGGATGGTAAGCTGAAGACGTGATCTGGGAGATGGCCAACTCTTTCAGAGACTGCTTGAAAACATTCGACATGAAATTACTTCCCCGGTCTGACTGTACCTCCTTAGGCAGACCAAACTTTGTGAAGAACTCTAGCATTTCCTTAACCACGTTCTTTGCTGAGATATTTCTAAGTGGAATGGCTTCAGGATAACGAGTAGCCATATCAATCATGGTCAACACATAAGAAAATCCTGAAGAAGTCTTAGGAAGAGGGCCCACAATATCCACCAACACACGGGTGAAAGGCGCCTATAAAGGAGGAATGGGAACTAGAGGTGCAACCTTTTCGGTCTGATTACACTTTCCCACAACTTGACAGGTGTGACAAGACTTACAATACCAGGAAACATCCCTGAAGATACCTGGCCAGTAGAAGTGTTTCAAAATGCGTGCCACAGTCTTCCTCACTCCAAGGTGTCCTGCCAAACTGGAATCATGAGCCACTCTAATGATATCCTGCCTACAAGCACGAGGGATGACAACTTGATATACAACCTCCCATTCACAGTCGGCTGATGCTGTTGGGGGTATCCACTTCCTCATAAGTACTCCTGACTTTACATAATAACAAGTAGAAGCACCAGCTGACTCTTCCTCACTGCAAGCAGAGTTAGCTAGACCTTTCAACTCAGGGTCAGCAACCTGCAACTCAACCAACTCTTGACGAGACAAATTATCAACACTACGGGGTACTGCCTCATCTGGTGAGTGGTCCAAATTAGCAAGACAAGTGTCAGCTAGGATAACATCATCATCATCATTATCCTCTAAATCACCAGTAACTTTAGACTTAGCCCTAGTGACAGCACATGCAGGGAACACATCAGGGACATCACAATCCTGGGACACAGCCACTGGCTCACTAGACACTGAGGAGCTGGACACACTTGACTTCCACGAATATCATTTCCAAGTAAGAAAGTTACACCTGACATTGGGAGTGTCTCAACCAACCCAACCATAAAGGAACCATTAACAAAACCAGACTCTAAATTCACTCTGCACAGAGGGACATAGAAGTAATTATTCCCTACACCTTGTAAGATTACAGTTTCATCAGAGGAATTAACATTAGAGCCTAGAACACTAGTCAGCATAAGGGATTGGCAAGCACCTGTATCACGATATATTTGAACTGATTTCCTGTCATTACTGTCCAGAGGACTGACAAAACCATCAGACAGGAAATTAGCACATGAACTCTTGAGAGTGTCACCCACGTTACTGCTCAAAAGAGGAGCTCCATCATGAGAATTTAAGTTACCCCTCAAAGCAGGTTCAGTTAACTCAGTTAAAGAATTCTGGGAACTCTCAAGAGTGGACACTAGACCAATTGACTGAATATTTAAAGACTCCTTTTTGTTCACATCACGCTGTCTCCTGAAACATCTCTCCGTAGTATGACCAAGCTTACTACAATAAGTACATTTACTTTTCTGAAATCTAGAGTTGAAGCTGGTATTTACTTCCTGAGAAATATCACCTTTATTCTCTTTCCTGTTACCTGTACTCTGAGTAGAGGCAACGTACTTACTCTCAGCTTTCCCTTTTTCTTTAGAATATCTCTTGTGAGTGAGAACATACTCATCAGCTAAAACTGCAGCATCAGACAAATTATCTATTCTTTTCTCATCAAGATATAGGCTTACATCTTTACTAATACACCTTTTGAAGTCCTCCAGCAAAATCATCTGCTTAAATTTGTCAAAATCAGAATCCACATTCTTAGAATTTAACCACTGCTCTAACAGATCTTCTTTGATTTTTGCATACTCAACATGGGATTGCTTATCTTGCTTGTAAGTTGTCCTAAATTTTACTCTATGAGCTTCAGGAACAAGCTCATAGGCCTTTAGAATCAAGCTCTTAACTACATCATAATTATCAGACGGATCCTGAGGCAAAGATGCATAAGTTACTTGAGCTTTACCGGTGAGAACAGTTTGAAGGAGTACTGGCCAATACTCCTTAGGCCAATTAAAACCTGTAGCTACCCTCTCAAACAACTGAAAATACTTTGTTAAATCAGATTCATTAAAAGGAGGGACAAGTTTAACATGTTTAGCCACATCAAAATCATCAGAGCTAGATGATCCAGTTCCACCTTGTTTCATGCGATACTCATGGTCTGCCTGAATCCTAGCAAGTTCAATTTGTGCCTGAAACTCAGTCTCCTTAGCACTAGCCTGAAACTCAGCCTCCTTAGCATTTGCCTGAAACTCGGCCTCTTGAATACGAGCTTTTGCCTGAAATTCAGCCTCCTTAGCACGGGCCTCCTGCAGGGCTAGCTGTAACTTAGCTAATTCAATCTGCGTTTGCTCATTTCGAGGAGTTACATTAAACAAGCTTTCATTAATCATGTCAACAATTTGATCTTTAGAATGATGAGAGCGAACAGCAATTCCCAATTGTTGAGCAACAAGCTTAAGTTCATTCTTTGTTCTGTTTTCTATATCACACACTGTTTGCACATTTGACAAAAAATCTTTGGCTTCATCAAGTGTAGTAATAGTAGACATAATGAATAAGCAACAGTCACAAAATATCAAGCAATATCCTTATGATAATATCCTGAATATCCTGGCGAGGTCGCCAAATTTATGTTACGGAACAGAGAAAGATAACGTTCACTTTAAGTGAGAATACTTAGAGTCACTACTGTCCCGTAAAGTTCCAGGTTCAAAACAAAAGAGTTAGGTAAAATTACAAGTTAAAGTTTAATGCTCAAACTAACAACAAAACATTCAGGACTCATAAGGATAATGTAATGGCAAATAAACAGGTTAAATATATGGTTAACTGCAATAGCCTCTATTAACACGAAATTAGCAAGAGTAAATTTATCTAAGTCAGCCCTGATAAAATGAGATACCAGATAATACTCAGTGAATGCCAGATAAATTATTACAGATACAAACTATTATAAAAAATGACTGACATAAAACCCAACATCAATCAAAAACCTCACTAGGCCTAAGAATTAACCTTATGCTACACAGTACAAGAAAAAATCCAATAACACTTATACTCAAATTACACACAGCTGCTAGATGTTTGGAGATTTCTTGAGCACTCACAATAATAATATCTGTACAGGGGAGGACAGAGATGTGAACAAAATGAGGAGCAGATCTAAGTGGCAATGATGCAGAGGCTGAGCTCATTATACAGGGGCCGGCAGAGCTTGATACAACTTGTAAGAAGGACGCGCAAATGAAGCCATGGGGACAAAAAGCTGAAAATCCCGCTCTGGATAACAGAGAGAACGACTTACTCTACTATAACGGTAGAAGGGGGGGACTGAGGCAGAACACGCTCGTGATCAAACATGCAGCATACTGTGCGTTAAAATTACACAAAGGATGATGAAATCATAGGCTATGTAACAATATATATATAAGTAAAGGAGTTGAATATACCTAATTTTAGCACTGAGAAGAAATTATTAAGTATAATTACACTCACTTGATACAAATCGGAGAGGTGTGTCGAAGCAACTGTTGATCTCGGAAGATAAATGCAGGGTTGAATGATGATCTCTTGATAATTCTAGGGCTGTGTTAATGGACGATATTACTCAGCAAATTCCATGGCCTGGTGAATGTAGTGGTTAACAGCCGTAGTCACAGGCGAACCTCATCATAGAACGTCAAATTTTCAACTCAGTACCATGGAAATGAGTGAGTAGGAGCTATATGAATAATGAGAATTGAGTAGTGGGTGAGAAGTGCCTGGTGTCAGTCACATGTTGATTGGCGTGGCGTTGTCTCAGCAAACGCACATGTTGATGTCGTCTCAGCAGATACACATGGTGACGTCGGCTTGCCACACTGGTAGCTGTGGTGAGTAACTGAGTAGTGATGAATAACCTGGGTGAGGAAAGGTAAGATGCGTTATAAATGTGGCTCTGGTGTTTTACTGTGTCTTGACCTCTGCGTCAGCGCCTGAGGTAGATGGGAGAGATTGTTGTTGCTTTTTTTTGTGCTTGTTGCTCTGGTCTTTCTTTTCCTTTACTTGCTTTATTTTTTATTCTTCTTGCTGCTGCTTGAAGTTGCGTAAAGATTATAGAGTTGTCTTGTAGACATGTTATTTGTAGTTAATCGTAGAGCTTGTTGATCCTCACTTGTAACTCGTCGTTGCTACTGTATGCTCGTAGACTCGTAAACTCGTAGACTCGTAGACTCGCAGGCTCGTAGACTCGTTCGTTACTGCCACCATTTAATGTTAAAGCTTTGTAGCCAACATTTTTATATATGTAACTCTTAATTCTTGTAATAGGTGAGTCTTGAGTTAATTGAAGAGTAGGAGGAGTTAAAGATGAATACAGGGAGTTGATCTTGATTTATTATCTTCAGAGAAAGTCTAAGTTGAGCAGCGTATGTATTGTTCAGAGATTTAATATACTAAGTCTGGTTGGACCCCTCTTCTTATTCACTCTCTCCACTACCTGCCGATTCTGAGCTCTGCTTCCTAAATTCCAATTTTAGCAGGGGTCGTGTCACGTGGAATATACTGATGTGAAGCTTCTAGAAGACGATGTGTGTGTGTGTGTGTGTGTGTGTGTGTGTGTATGTGTGTGTACTGTATGGTCACCAGGCGCTGTTCGTGTGCATATCAGCATTCCTTCACTTAAAGAGTTGCAAGGTAATTTCCCGTTCCCACACCTTGTCTGGTGCTCTATCACTCTATACATCATGCTTTCTGTTATGATTTGTATTTATAATATGGAGTCCTGACACCACAATACCGGGAATTATAATTAATTACCGTTCATAACTATAATGTTTATCTCCTTAGACATACAGTGCATGACAGCTATATAGAATACAAGTTCAAGGAACACTGAATGAACTGTATCAATGTCGTCAAGAGATTGTTTGGATTTCTACGATAGGAAGAGGCCTTTTGTGACTTTCGTCATTTATATTGGTAACTACAGTTAAAAAAATGGCCAAGTTGTTTGTTACGGTAAAAGCATCCGCATCAGGAATGCTTCAAAACTATTATGCCTGAGTGATCCTAAAAACCGCATAATTGAGGGTGAAAACACCAAAAATTAAACTTCCAAAACTGTACTCTGAATTTGCTAGGAAACACTCAAAATTATCTGAAAATCTGAAAGCATATCTGATGGTGCTAAAAGTCCACCAAGGAAAAAAAAAAATCAGTAACAAGGCTAAATGATGTAACAAGTAAAATGGAATCGATTCAAAAGTAATGCAGGCTGACAGTTGAGGGGTTATAGTCCGAAGAGTTTTCTTTCATCGAAGTCGTGAAAACAACCTGGATATTTAAAGATAAAAGGGATATTTTTATTTTTACAAGCAGGGCTTTAAAGTAGCATGTTGATCCTCCTGATCAAATTTGAAAAATGGAATATTTTCCCAATAATACGGTTGGAATGATATTATATTTACCTTCAAAAAATCACTCCGAAAGGTAATTATGTGTCTAAGAAATGCCAGGTTGCAGGAGCGTCGACCTGAACTGTTGTATATACAGTGTTGATATTAACTGGATTTTTTATTCATGCTAATTTTTTTTTTTTTTCTCCTTAGCCATGACATCATAGATAAAGGTAGTGCCAATTATTAACTCGTTACGGCTGGTAGCACCCACTTTGAGCCTAGTTCATAATTCTTTTACTGGCGTGATTGCTGTATAAACTTATTTTTTGACGAAAACGATAAATATGTAACTTCCTCAAATGTCCACAGAATTGATTGAGAAACACTCCCAATTACTGTGGGTCACCGAAACAAGCGAGACTCTTCGAATAAATATCCTTTTTTTTTTTTTTCTGCAGAAGCATTTTAAAATTACACGTAGCTTTCTGACTGGATGTAATATATATATATATATATATATATATATATATATATATATACATATATATATATATATTGTTACATAGCCTATGATTTCATCATCCTTTCTATAATTCTAACGTACAGTATGCTGCATGTTTGATCACGATTCGCCTCGTGGCTTCCATAGTGACCAGGCTTGAGTGTTCTACCTCACTCCCCCCTTCTACCCCTTATAGTAGAGTAAGTCGTTCTTTCTGTTGTTCAGAGCAGGAGTGTCAACTCTTTGTCCCCTATGGCTTCATTTGCGCGTCCTTCTTACAAGTTGTATCAAGCTCTGCCGGCCCCTATATTATGAGCTCAGTCTCTGCATTAATTGCCACTTAGCAGGGGGTGCTAAGAATCTCACGGTTGCCTCAATTACAATCTAATTCCTTTGTTAATGCAAAAAATATGATTAAAATTGGTAACTGGAATGTGAAAATGCTAAATCATGACGGTAAAATCGATGAGTTAGTGAAGGTTTTTCAAAATTACGGACTTGATATTTGTGCTCTGACAGAAACTAGATTAACTGGAGTCGATAAGTTGGATTTGGAGGATGGTATACGTTTATTGATATCTGGCCGACAGGACGGAATGCATTACCAGGGAGTAGGATTGTTGCTGGATTGTAAGGCAAATAAGGCTTTATGTGAGTGGGATCCTATACATGAGCGATTGTTATACCCATGGTTTAAATCAAATCATGGCAACATCAGTCTGTTTGTGTGTTATGCACCTACTAATGATGCACTCGATGAAAGGAAAGGCATTTTATGAAAAGTTGCAAGAAGGAGTAGGAAGGGTACCTAGACATGATGTTTTGATCTGCGTTGGAGACTTTAATGCAGTAATGGGCTGTTCAAATGAGGGATTTGAGGCATGTATGGGTAAGATGGGAGTTGGTAGTAGGATAAGTGAAAACGGAGTAAGGTTTGGAAGCTTCTGTTTAGCAAATGACTTAGTCATCGGGGGCACACTCTTTCAGCATTGCAATATACACGACAACTTGGGTGTCGCCGAGTGGAAAATATAAAAATCAGATTGATCACATCGCTATCAGTAAGAGGCATAGAAGTTCTCTACTAGATGTTCATGTTAAAAGGGGAACGGATATTGGTAGTGACCATTGTTACGGAACAGAGAAAGAAAATGTACACTTTAAGTGAGAATACTAAAAATCACCACTGTCCCGCAAAGTTCCAGGTTCAAAACAAAAGAGTTAGGTAAAATTACAAGTCAAAGTTTAATGCTCAAACTAACAACAAAACATTCAGGACTCATAAGGATAATGTAATGGCAAAAAACAGGTTAAATATATAGTTAACTGCAATAGCCTCTATTAACACGAAATTAGCATAAGTAAATTTATCTAACAGCCCTGTTAAAATGAGATACCAGATAATACTCAGTGAATGCCAGATATATTATTACAGATACAAAACATTATTAATGATGGCTGACAATAAGAACCCCACACAAATTACAAAAACCTCACTAGGCCCAAGAATTAACCTTATGCTACACAGTACAAGAAAAAATGCAACAACAGTTATACTCAAATTATACACAGCTGCTACATGGTTGGAGACTTCCTCAGCACTCACAATAATAATAACTGTACAGGGGAGGACAGAGATGTGAGCAAAAGTGAGGAGTAGATCTAAGTGGCAATTAATGTAGAGACTGAGCTCATTATACAGGGGCCGGCAGAGCTTGATAAAACTTGTAAGAAGGACGCGCAAATGAAGCCATAGGGGACAAAGAGCTGACAATCCTGCTCTGAACAACAGAAAGGACGACTTACTCTACTATAACGGTAGAAGGGGGGACTGAGGCAGAACACGCTCGTGATCAAACATGCAGCATACTGTGCGTTAAAATTACACAAAGGATGATGAAATCATAGGCTATGTAACACCTCCCCACAAAGAAAAAGAAATTTACAAAGGAAATTTCTTATTACTCTAAAACAATCTGTCTAAAGTCTAGATAAGCAATCTGCAATAACATTTTCTTTCCCCTTGACATGTTGTATGTCTAATGAATACTCCTGAAGAAGTAGACTCCATCTTGTCAATCTCTGATTTTAATCTTTAAACTTACTAAGGAATTTCAGTGGGTTATGATCGGTATAAATGACTATGGGGTCAGAACCAGAACACTAAATGAAAAATGCTGTAAACCAAAAATCAAGGCCAAAAGCTCTTTCTCAATAGTTGAGTAGTTCTTTTGAGGTGGAGTGAACTTCTTACTGTAATAAAATACAGGGTGTTCAATACCCTGATCATCCTCTTGCAGCAAAACAGCCCCAGCTCCTGTATCACTTGCATCAACAGCCATCTTAAAGGGCTTAGAAAAATTTGGAGTAGCGAGCACTGGCTGACTTAATAGGATAGCTTTAAGTTTGCTGAAAGAATATTCACAGTTATCGGTCCAGATAAAATTAACTCCCTTTTTCAGTAGGTCTGTAAGTGGTGATACAAGAATTGAAAAGTTAAGAAAAAATCTCCTGTAATAACCTACCATTCCCAAAAATCTTTGTAGCTCTTTCCTACTTTTAGGTCTGGGAAGATCACTTATAACCTGAACCTTAGCTCCTGGTGGTGCAACATGTCCATCACCAATTACATACCCAAGGTACTGAACTTTACCTTGACCAAACTCACAGTTTGATAAATTAGCTACAAGATTAGCATGAACCAAACGCTCGAGAAATTTACTGACATGGCATTGGTGATCTTTCCAGTTGTCACTGAAGATTAATACATCAATATAAACAACACACCCTGCCAAACCCTCTGTTACAACATTCATGAGCTTCTGAAATGTGGCTGGTGCATTCTTCATACCATATGGCATTACAGAACATGCAAAAGTCTTTCCTAGTGTTACAAAATATGAGATCTCCCTAGCACGTTCAGTCATAGGTACTTGCCAGTATCCCTTTAACAAATCAAACTTACTTATGTACCTAGCCTTTCCGATCTTGTCTTTGCAATCTTCCACACGAAGGAGAGGGTAGGTGTATGTTTTGGTTATCTGATTAACATGTCTGTAGTCGATGCAGAGCCGCTGTGACCCACCTGGCTTGGGGACTAGAGTGACAGGAGAACACTCTCTCTGACAGGGCTCAATAATCTTGTGATCCAACAGGTAGCCAAGCTCCTTCTGGATGAGAGGAACTTTCACTGGGTTCACACGGTAAGGAGGCAGTTTAATTGGCTTTGCATCTCCAACATCGACATCATGCATCAACACAGTGGTTCTTCCTGGAGTGGCACAGAACACTTGCGGGTACTCCTGCAGTAATGCCGAATATTCCTGCCTTTCCTCGGGAGGTAGATGAGAAAGCTTAGTCTGGAGATCATTCATGATATCAGGATTCTTCCCCAAACTATCACTCAGGCTCATACTGCATGGGGGAACTTCACTTGCAGACTCTGGTGGAACAGCTACAGTGCAGACTGGATTATTTTCGTCCCGCCTGTGATATAACTTTAGCACGTTCATGTGACATAGTTGCTTGTTCTTTCTAAGATCTGGTGTGGCGATGACAAAGTTGACCACTGAGTTTCTTCTCCACGAAATAAGGACCACTTGGCTTGAAGAGGTTGCCCATGAACCGGTAGCAGAATCAAAACCTGATATCCTGGCTGAAAGTGGCGTAACCTGGACTTCTTATCATACCAAGTCTTCATCTTCTCCTGAGCAGCTCCTAAATTCTCTCTTGCCAGCTGTAAAGCAGTGGACAGCCGTTCTTTGAACTTCATCACATACTCCAGCAGGTTGACGTCATCTTCCTCCGACAGCCAGCATTCCTTGAGTAGCTTAAGGGGTCCTCTTACTTCATGGCCAAACAGTAGTTCAAAAGGTGAGAAGCCCAGTGATTCATTTGGAGATTCTCTTGCGGCAAATACAACGAATGGAAGACCTTTACCCCAGTCTTTCTGATGTTCCAAACAGTATTTCTTGAGCATCGATTTGAGTGTTTGATGATATCTCTCCAACGCTCCCTAGGTCTGGGGATGGTAAGCTGAAGACGTGATCTGGGTGATGCCCAACTCTTTCAGAGACTGCTTGAAAACATTTGACATGAAATTACTTCCCCGGTCTGACTGTACCTCCTTGGGCAGACAAAACTTGGTGAAGAACCCTAGCATTTCCTTAACCACCCTCTTTGCTGAGATATTTCTAAGTGGAATGGCTTCAGGATAACGAGTAGCCATATCAATCAGGGCAACACATAAGAAAATCCTGAAGAAGTCTTAGGAAGAGGGCCCACAATATCCACCAACACATGGGTGAAAGGCGCCTCAAAAGGAGGAATGGGAACTAGAGGTGTAACCTTTTCGATCTGATTACACTTCCCCACAACTTGACAGGTGTGACAAGACTTACAATACCAGGAAACATCCCTGAAGATACCTGGCCAGTAGAAGTGTTTCAAAATGTGTACCACGGTCTTCCTTACTCCAAGGTGTCCTGCCAAACTGGAATCATGAGCCAGTCTAATGATATCCTGCCTACAACACGAGGGATGACAACATGATGTACAACCTCCCATTCACAGTCGGCTGATGCTGTTGTGGGTCTCCACTTCCTCATAAGTACTCCTGACTTTATATAATAACAAGTAGAAGCACCGGCTGACTCTTCCTCACTGCAAGCAGAGTTAGCTAGACCTTTCAACTCAGGGTTAGCAATCTGCAACTCAACCAACTCTTGACGAGACAAATTATCAACACTACGGGGTACTGCCTCATCCGGTGAGTGGTCCAAATTAGCAAGAAAAGTGTCAGCTAGGATAACATCATTATCCTCTAAGTCACCAGTAACTTTAGACTTAGCCCTAGTGACAGCACATGCAGAGAACACATCAGGGACATTACAATCCTGGGCCGCAGCCATTGGCTCACTAGACAACTGAGGAGCTGGACACACTTGACTTCCATCAATATCATTTCCAAGAAAGTTACACCTGACATTGGGTGTGTCTCAACCAACCCAACCATAACGGAACCATTAAGAAAACCAGACTAAATTCACTCTGCACAGAGGGACAGAAGTAATTATTCCCTACACCTTGTAAGATTACAGTTTCATCAGAGGAATTAACATTATATCCTAGAACACTGGTCAGCATAAGGGATTGGCAAGCACCTGCATCACGATATATTTTAACTGATTTCCTGTCATTACTGTCCAGAGGACTGACAAAACTATCAGACAGGAAATTAGCACATGAACTCTTGTGTCACCCACTTTACTGCTCAAAAGAAGAGCTCCATCATGAGAATTTGTTACCCCTCAAAGCAGGTTCAGTTACCTCAGTTAAAGAATTCTGGGAACTCTCAAGGGTGGACACTAGACCAATTGACTGAATATTTAAAGACTCCTTTTTGTTCACGCTGTCTCCTGAAACATCTCTCCGTAGTATGACCAAGCTTACTACAATATGTACATTTACTTTTCTGAAATCTAGAGGTGAAGCTGGTATTTACATCCTGAGGAACATCACCTTTATTCTCTTTTTTGTTACGTGTACTCGGAGTAGAGGCAACGTACTTACTCTCAGCTTTCCCTTTTTCTTTAGAATATCTCTTGTGAGAACATATTCATCAGCTAAAACTGCAGCATCAGACAAACTATCTATTCTTCTCTCATCAAGATATAGGCTTACATCTCTATTAATATACCTTTTGAAGTCCTCCAGCAAAATCATCTGCTTAAATTTGTCAAAATCAGAATCCACATTCTTAGAATTTAACCACTGGTCTAACAGATCTTCTTTGATTTTTGCATACTCAACATGGGATTGCTTATCTTGCTTATAAATTGTCCTAAATTTTACTCTATAGGCTTTAGGAACAAGCTCATAGGCCTTAAGAATCAAGCTCTTAACTACATCATAATTATCAGATTGATCCTGAGGCAAAGATGCATTAGTTACTTGAGCTTTATCGGTGAGAACAGTTTGGAGTACTGGCCAATACTTTTTGGGCCAATTAAAACCTTTAGCTACCCTCTCAAACAACTGAAAATACTTTGTAAAATCAGATTCATTAAAAGGAGGGACAAGTTTAACATTTTTAGCCACATTTAAATCATCAGAGCTAGATGATCCAGTTCCACCTTGTTTCATGCGATACTCATGGTCTGCCTGAATCCTAGCAATTTCAACTTGCGCCTCAGCCTCCTTAGCACGGGCCTCCTGCAGGGCTAGCTGAAACTTAGCTAATTCAATCTGCGTTTGCTCAATTGGAGGAGTTACATTAAACAAGCTTTCATTAATCATGTCAACAATTTGATGTTTAGAATGATGAGAGCGAACAACAATTCCCAATTGTTGAGCAACAAGCTTAAGTTCATTCTTTGTTCTGTTTGCACATGACAAAAAATCTTTGGCTTCATCAAGAGTAGTAATAGTAGACATCATCAATATATCACAGTCACAAAATATCAAGCAATATCCTTATGATAATATCCTGAATATCCTGGCGAGGTCGCCAAATTTATGTTACGGAACAGAAAGATAATGTACACTTTAAGTGAGAATACTAAAAATCACTACTGTCCCGTAAAGTTCCTGGTTCAAAGCAAAATAGGTAAAATTACAAGTTAAAGTTTAATGCTCAGGACTCATAATATTCAGGACTCATAAGGATAATGTAATGGCAAAAACAGGTTAAATATATGGTTAACTGCAGTAGCCTCTATTAACACGAAATTAGCAAGAGTAAATTTATCTGTCAGCTCTGATAAAATGAGAATACACTGGACAATGCTCAGTTAACACGATATATTATTACAGATACGAAATAATATTAAAATGACTGACAAAAACACAGGAATCACAAAACTTTACTAGGCCCAAGAATTAACACATGCTACACAGCACAAGAAAAAATGCAATAACACTTATACTCAAATTACACAGCTGCTAGATGGTTGGAAACTTCCTGAGCACTCACAATAATAACAATTGTACAGGGGAGGACAGAGATATGAGCAGTAATGCAGAGACTGAGCTCATTATATAGGGGCCGGCAGAGCTTGATACAACTTGTAAGAAGGACGCGCAAATGAAGCTATAGGGGACAAAGAGTTGACAATCCTGCTCTGAACAACAGAAAGAACGACTTACTCTACTATAACGGTAGAAGGGGGGACTGAGGTAGAACACCCACGAACCAAAGTTTCGGTACCCCTCTCGATGAAAGGAAGTGGAAGTCAGGGTTAGAGAGAGGGCAGGTGAACGGACAACCGTGAGTGGTTCTTTGGAACTGAGCTAAGAGGCAAATAGTGAGAAACCTAATGACACTGGATTCGAAACATTTCCATGCTATTCACCTGCAAAACATTATGCGTTCGTAACATACATACTGTAACATATAACATAGACTACTGTGTTATCATGGTGTCCTGTGATACTGACCCATCTGTTTCGGATCCTCATCACACAAATAAAGCACCGAGCCAGTTGTATATAAGTTGCAACTTGTCATTATAACTGCAGTCACAATTTTTGTGAATGGTATCCCTGGATTGTCTATAGGTATAATAAAGAATGATTGTTAATTTAATGTTGATTTTCACAGTAGCTTTGTGGATGGTTATAAATGTGGCAATTATTTTATGTGGACGACTAAACCACACTGTGATGGACAGCGGAGAGCATTCGCCAATAATTTACTATAATCAGATGAAATTAGATGCAAACAACACAAAATATTATGAGACAACGAAGACACAGCTGTGGTATCCTGCTCCGCCTTGTTATCAAGGCCTTAACTGTGGCTTCACCTCATACGTGCATTATTTTCCTTCAGTCTCTGCCTCTTTTATTACTCTTACTTCCCGGTATCCTCTTACTGCGAGTCATCATATTCCTTGGAGGGTTTCTTGTCGTCCGGTCCTATAACCCCTACTGTATTACATTATTCCTCGCATCATCACTCCCAAACAAACAACGTTAGCACAAGACTGCTGAATCTGTTAATACCATTATTGTCACTGCCACTACTACTGTAATCCCCTTTTTCCTATTGTGTCTAATTTCCCTCACAGTACTACTACTGCTGCTCCTATTACTACTCCACTATAAATCTGTATAATAATAAATATGATTGTCCTTATGTCTGTGTATCTATTAATCATAATTATTGTCCATGTCCCACCGTCGACAACTCGTCACTGACCCGGCACCGCTACTCCAGTTCCCACCCACCATGGGTTCTACTCCTCCCCCACTCCGACACCACATTACCCTTCACCTCATCCTTGAGCCAGAAGGCCTGTTGTTCATCCTTTACCGGTGAATATACGTGGCATGCATTAATAATAAAAAAGAATGCATTTGAGAGTTAAACGGTAATCGCCTTCTAAAATATTCTGTTTGCCAAGTCCAAACTTTAGGCCATATTTTGATACCATGAAGGTTTTATGTTGATAGCTCAAGCCATTCATGAGATTTAATGGTGCTAAAGGCAGGCAATATAAAATAGCTGACCTTTAGCAGTTAATTTGGTGACCTTGACTCTGACCCCGAGTTGCCATTTTCGAACTCCTCCAAGATTTTGGCCATATCTTGATACGCTGAAGGCTTCATGTTGATAGCTCAAGCCGTTCATGAGTTATAATAGGAACACACACACACACACACACACACACACACACACACACACACACTCACTCACTCACACACACACACACACACACACACACACACACACACACACACACACACACACACACACACACACTCACTCACACACACACACACACACACACACACACACACACACACACACACACACAGATGCAGTTAAAAACATGATCGCTCCGCCTTCTAAAGGTAGGCGATAATATAATAATAACAACAACATCGTAGATGTGTACTGTAGTGTTCCTAACATTACACTTAATAACTGCAGACCCAAACGTGCTTATATTACGAAGCACTGATATATTAACCACAAAACCGACCACAGACCGTTCTTATCATTACCACTGCACCTTCCCTATAGCACTTCACCATGGTAATACAACCCACTGTAGTCCTCTGTGAGATCGCTACACGTGTTTGGGAAAAATAACAGTGCACAACATGCCTACAAACCACTAAAATAAGCATATGATGTTTCACTGACATCCATCAAATAGCCTAGGAGAAGTTACTGGACAAACAAACAAACGACTGGACACAGACAGACAGAAGCAGAATGTCTCGCATCGGTATGTAACGACCTGACAAAACTCTTGTGATCCTGCATTGCAGGTGTCATCACAGTAATAATAATAATAATAATAATAATAATTATTATTATTATTATTATTATTCACATGTTATTAGGCACGATACTGAGAAGGACACACACTGGAATAACACGTGTCGACGCAATGCAGAATCTGTTTGCCATGACAGAAGGTTGGGTTGCAGTCAAATATTAATTTAGTATTACTATAACCCTACCATTACAACATATTATGGCACTGTTTGGTTTTATATGTCACAGCTGTTTTCACTTGTTTTATCAGGGAGATTATGGTGTTTGTCCTCCTCTGTATCATGGATATTAACATGTGATTACTACTACTACTACTACTACTACTACTGCTACTACTACTACTACGATTCTTATTATTATCATTATTATTATTATTATTATAATTATGATGACACATACAAAGCAGGATCATAATAGTTTTGTCAGGTTGTCATATTATTATTATTATTATTATTATTATTATCATTATTATTATTATTATAACTATGATGACACATACAAAGCAGGATCATAATAGTTTTGTCAGGTTGTCATATACCGATGCAAGAAATTCGGCCTCAGTCTATATCCAGCCGTGTGTTTGTTTGTCCGCTAACTTCTAGGCAATTTAATGGATGTCAGTGAAACATCACAGGTGTATTTTAATGGGTTGTAGGCATGTTGTGTGCTGTTATTTTTCCCAAACATGTGTAGTGATCCCACAAAGGACTTCAGTGGGTTATATTACTATGGTGAAGTGCTACAGGTAAGGTCCAGTAGCAATGATAGGAACGGTCTGTGGTCAGTTCTGTGGTTAATATATCAGAGCTCCGTAATATAGGCACGTTTGGGTCTGCGACTTTTACAATTATGTATTGTTCGGAATACTGCAGATGTATGTTCTTGCTGTCAATTTTATAATTATTCTTATTAATGCATGCCACGTATATTCACCGGTAAAAGGTGAACAACAGGCCTGGTGGCCCAAGAAGGAGGTGAGGGGTAAAATGGTTCGGAGTGGGGGAGGAATAGAGCTCATGGCGGGTGGGAGAGAGGGGGGTGGGGTGCAACTGGGGTAGCGGTGCAGGGTAAGTGACGAGTTGTCGAGGGTGGACCGGGACAATATGATTAATAGATACACAGACATAAGGACGATCATATGTATTATCATACAGATTTATAGTGGAGTAGTAATAGGAGTAGCAATTGTAGTACTGTGAGGGGAAATGCAGTAGACACAATGGGGAAAGGGGGAATAGTAGTGGCAGTGGCAATAATGGTATTAACAGATTTAGCAGTCTTGTGCTAACGTTGTTTGTTTGGGAGTGATGATGCGAGGAATAATGTAATACAGTAGGGGTTATAGGACCGGACGACAAGAAACCCTCCAAGGAATATGACGACTCGCAGTAAGAGGATACCGGGAAGTAAGAGTAATAAAAGAGGCAGAGACTGAAGGAAAATAATGCACGTATGAGGTGAAGCCACAGTTAAGGCCTTGATAACAAGGCGGAGCAGGATACCACAGCTATGTCTTCGTTGTCTCATAATATTTTGTGTTGTTTGCATCTAATTTCATCTGATTATAGTAAATTATTGGCGAATGCTCTCCGCTGTCCATCACAATGTGGTTTAGTCGTCCACATAAAATAATTGCCACATTTATAACCATCCACAAAACTACTGTGAAAATCAACAATAAATTCACAATCATTCTTTATTATACCTATAGACAATCCAGGGATACCATTCACAAAAATTGTGACTGCAGTTATAATGACAAGTTGCAACTTATATACAACTGGCTCGGTGCTTTATTTGTGTGATGAGGATCCGAAACAGATGGGTCAGTATCACAGGACACCATGATAACACAGTAGTCTATGTTATATGTTACAGTATGTATGTTACGAACGCATAATGTTTTGCAGGTGAATAGCATGGAAATGTTTCGAATCCAGTGTCATTAGGTTTCTCACTATTTGCCTCGTAGCTCAGTTCCAAAGTACCACTCACGGTTGTCCGTTCACCTGCCCTCTCTCTAACCCTGACTTCCACTTCCTTTCATCGAGGGGGGTACCGAAACTTTGGTTCGCGGGTGTACGTTAGAATTACACAAAGGATGATGAAATCATAGGCTATGTAACAATATATATATATATATATATATATATATATATATATATATATATATATATATATATATATATATATATATATATATATAATAGTTGAACATTATGAAGGATCGTGTTACACTATAAGCACAATTTCCTTTCTGTAAAAAAAATGTAAAAAATCGTGGGAAAGAATATTAACGAACTCTGAACTCGCCTAAAAATTTTACGGCATAATATAAAAACTATCACAATACCGAGATATATAATTTATTATCATTCATAACTTTATTCATCTTAGTGGACGTTCATGACACCTAAAAAAAAAAAAAAAAATGCAGGTTGAAGGAACACTGAATGAACTACATTAATTTTGTCTGGAGAGTGTTTGGGTTTTTAATTTAGTCAGAGGATCTCTTTTCATTTATAGCGGTAACGTCAGATAAAAAATGGTCAAGTTGTCACGGTAAAAGCATCCAATTTAGGAATACTTCAAAACTGTTTTACTTGAGTGATCCTAAAATCGCGTAATTGAGGGAGAAAACATAGATGAATCTTCCACAATTGAACTTTAAAATAGATAGGAAACGCTCCCTATTTATCTAAAAACATGAAAACATATGATGATGAAAGAAGTCCATCTCGGAAAAAAGAAAAAAATCATTAAACAGTCTAAATGAGCTAACACGTTGGATGAAATCGATTCACAGGTAATGGAGTCCGGCAGTTCATGGATTACAGATCAAAGAGAATTGTTTGATCAGAGACATGAAAACAACTTCGAATTTTAGAGATGAAACTGATATTACTTATCTTTATAAGAAGGACTTTAAAGTGGCCTGTTGAGCCTCTTTATCATATTTAAGAAATAGAATATTTCCTCAGTATGACGGTTCGTGTAATGTAATCATCCATATATACCAACCCAGAATCATTTCGATGGGCGGTAAATCGTTTGCAGAAAAATTGTTTTAAAATATATATTATTAGGAAAAATTATATGCGTAGCCGTACTGATATATTCAATTTATAAATGTTACTTGGTTCGTCGCGTACTCATCTCTATTGTTCGTAATGGGCCAAAATAAAAATCAAGTTGAAGAAGCGTCGTCCTGAACTGTTGTGTCGGTCGTGTTGAGATTAACTGGATTTTAAGTTTCCAATGAGACTTTTTTTTTTTTTTTTTTTTTTTTAAGCTATGACTTCACTGATAAAATGTAGTGCCATTGGTAGCATCCGTTCTGGGTGAAGTTCAGAACTATTTTACCGTTCTGATTGCTGTATATTTTTTGACGAAAATCCTAAATATGTAACTTCCTCAAATGTACTAATGTAATTGATTGCGAAACACTTCCAGTTATTTTTAAAACAGAACACATTTCTGAAGATGAAAAATAATCACATTTAGGAAACATATTACACAGGTCGAGTAAAAAGTCTAGTTGGCATCTCAGGTGTTTAAGAACAATGACTTTGAATTTATTTGGGAGTCACCGAAACAAGCGAGAAACTTCGAATGAGTATGATTTTTCATCTGCAGTAGGACTTTAAAATTACCTCTAGCTTCCTGACTGAATGTAGAAGAAATACGACGATTTGAACTTATGAGAAAAATGTAAAAACCTCATGAGGAGGCATATTAATGAACTCAGTACTCACCTAAAAATTTATACGAGAATGTATAAATACTATCACAATACCGAGATATACTACTTTATTCCTTATCCCAGTAGACATAGCTACAAAAAATGCCTGTTGAAGGAACACTGAATGATGTCGTCTGGAGATTGTTTGGATTTATACGTTAAGGTGAGGGTATTTATGGTGGTAACGATAAAAAATAAAGTCGTTGTTTTGTCCTGACATGAGCATCAGCTTTTGTAATACTTCAAAAGTATTATACTTGTGATCCTAGAAACCGAAAAACTGAGGAAAAATATCAAAAATGTTACTGACACTCAAAATTAGCTGGATACACTCCCAATTATGTATATTTCAGAAGAAAAAAAAACGAAAAAATCAGTTACAAAGCTGAATCAGGTAACATGTAGGGTTAAATCGATTCAAAGGTAAGGAAGACTGGCAGTTGAGGGGTTAAAGCCCAAAGAATTTTGTTTGACCAATCACGTGATAAGAACATGGAAATTTTGATAAATCAGATATAAGTTTTACATTTATAGGCAAAAATTTGAAGTGGTATGCTGAGCCTCGTCAAAAATTTAATAAATGAAATATTTTCCGAGTATGACGGTTCGTGTGATATCATTATCCATATTTACCAATGAATAATCACTCGAAAAGGGAATAATCGTATTCAAGAAAATTGTTTAGGTACCGATTATCAAAATATATTATTAGGGAAAAGGTAAATACATATCCTTACTGAGATATTCGATTTATAAATTTTTTTTGGATCCTCATGTACGGAGTTTTGTTGTTGATAATGGGGCTATAAAAAATCATGTTGCAGGAGCATCGACCTAAACTGTTGTGTCTACCCTGTTGAGATTGACTGAAGTCGTGATTGCTTAGAAACTTATTTTTCACGAAAACGCTAAATATACAACTTCCTCAAATGTATTCAAAATTTATTGCGAAACACTCCTATTTTTCTCAAAAAAAAAAAAAAAAAAACTCATTTTTGAGGGTGAAAAAAATCATATTTAGGAAACATTTAACAATGAGTCGATTGACAAGGAAAGACAGTTGGCATGTTATGTATTTAGGAACAAAAAGTTTGAATCTATGAGGGGGTCACCGAAACAAGCGATAAACTTGTTTTTTTTTCTGCAGTAAAAGTATTATAAAAATTCATCCTGCTTTCTGACAAAAAAAAAAAAATAAATAAACCTTTGCACATTTTCAAGGATCCCGTTATACCATTAGCTACATTTCCTTATGTAACATCTCTCAAAATTGTCAAACATCATGAGAAGGAATAGCAATGAGCTCTGGAGTCTCATCTAAAAACTATATATATGAGGAATTATAAACACTCGCAATATAAAGATATATAATTAATTACCAATAATAATTTTATTCCTTATCTCCGTAGACTTATAGTGCATCAACTGAAGGAACTGTACCCGTATTAATGTCGTCTGTAGACTGGATTTTCACTTTAGGAAAAGAGTCCTTTGTGATTTTTTTCATTTATACTTGCAACCAGTTAAAAGAAAAAAAAAGTTTTTTTTTTTACTGTAAAAACATCCGCTTTAGGAATGCTTATAAACTATTATGTTTGAGTGGTCCTAAAAACCTCATAATTAAGGGCAAAAACGACAAAATGAAACTTCCACAACGGTACTCTAAATTAGCTGGGAAATACTCCCTGAAAACATATCTGATGAAAAAAGTCCACCTCGGAAAAAATAAATGACAAGGATAAATGATGTAAAACAAGGGATGAAATCGACCCTCAGTTAAAGGCTGGTAGTTGAGGGGTTATAGGCCAAAGATTTTTGTTTGATCGAAAACATGAAAACTACATGGAAATTCAGAAATAATACGGATATTATTTTTATCTTTATTAGCGTAGAGCCTCCTGATCAAATTTCTTAAAAGTGGCACATTTTCCCAATAGAACGGTTCGAATGGCATCATTATCTATATTTACCATCCAAAAATCAATCGGAAATGTCATTAAGGGTTTAAGAAAAAACTTGTTGCAGGAATGTCGAGCTGAACTGTCTCCTATGCCGTGTTGAGGTTAACTGAATTTTTAATTTCCGATGAGTATTTTTTCTTTTTTTTTTATCTTCGTAATTACTTTCACCGATAAAAGGTAGTGCGAATTGTCAACTAGTTACGGCTGATAGCATCCACTTTGGGGGTACTTCAGAACTATTTTACTGGAGTGATTGGGGTATAAACTTAGTTTTCCTTGACATTACTGAATATGCAACTTCTTCAAATGTACTCAAAATTGACTGCGAATCACTCCCTTATATTTCCAAACTCGTAAAACATGTTTGAGGGAAAAAAGAAAAAAAATTTAGGAAACATATAACGAAACATCGATTGACGGGCAACGACAGCCGCCATCTGAGGTGTTTAAGAACAATAAGTTAAAACTGGCGTGAGGGACACCGCAAGAAGCAAGTAACTTCCAATGAGTATTAGTTTTAATCTACAGTAGAAACTTAAAATTTATATCGCACTTCCTGAGATTGTAAAAAAAAAGATTATTTACACTAAATGATCCTGGTATACCATAAGCCATATATCCTTATGGTAAAATCTCCCAAAACTGTAAAATCTCGTGAGAAGGAATATAGAAACGGTTTTGACTCTCACCTAATATTTTATAGAAAATACATGTACAGTTGGCCGCACTCACGCGAGGGCCACCTTAGTGTTGTCAACGCTGGCCGAGATAGTAACCGCGAATCATTAGTAGTGAGCTTTGATCGAAGCATTCACAGGACTGAGGGAGGGAGCGGGTTTGAGGTGGGTAGGTGGGTGCCTGTACACGAGAGGCGACATATGACGATTGTTGAGGCGACAGAAAAGTGTAATATTTAATAAAAGAATTTTTTTTTTCGGTGTTTTGCCATCATGAAAAGTAAAAAGATCAACTTTAAATATTATACTGCAAAACAAAGACAACCGATCAAGATTCATAATTGTAGACTTTAATCGTATTTTATTTTATTGTCGTTTCAAAGCAATGGACGCTGTAAAATACAGAAAAAAACTGCCTGAAAATAATGAATCAGAATGCTGTTTATTAATCACATGTAACAAATGTAACTTCATCCGGAATGTGGCAGCTGCTGACACCACTGGCACATATCAACATCACCCATATCTAGCGTTACGTAACAAGCAGTTTAAAATCGCATCGTTCCGTCATCGCATCGTGGAGTTATCAGGGCTCCCATTCACCTTCACATGATAGCAGATAGATAGATAGATAGATAGATATTGTTACATAGCCTATGATTTCATCATCCTTTGTGTAATTCTAACGTACAGTGTGCTGCCTGTTTGATCACGAGCGTGTTCTACCTCACTCACCCCTTTTACCATTATAGTAGAGAAAGTCGTTCTTTCTGTTGTTCAGAGCGGGATTGTCAACTCTTTGTCCCCATGGCTTCATTTGCGCGTCCTTCTTATAAGTTGTATCAAGCTCTGCCGGCCCCTATATAATGAGCTCAGTCTCTACATTATTGCCACTTAGATCTACTCCTCATTTTGCTCACATCTCTGTCCTCCCCTGTACAGTTGTTATTATTGTGAGTGCTCAGGAAGTCTCCAGCCATCTAACTGCTGTGTAATTTGAGTATGAGTGTTATTACATTTTGTTCTTGTACTGTATAACATAGGTGTTGATTTGTGGGCCTAGTGAGGTTTTTGTGTTTGGTGTAAAGTTTTACTATCAGCCATCATTAATAGTATTTTATATCTGTAATAATATATCTGGCATTCACTGAGTATTATCTGGTATCTCATTTTAACAGGGCTAACAAATTTACTCATGATAATTTCGTGTTAATAGAGGCTGTTGCAGTTAACCATATATTTAACCTGTTTTTGCCATTACATTACCCTTATGAGTTATGAATGTTTTGTTGTTAGTTTGAGCATTAAACTTTAACTTGTAATTTTACCTAACTCTTTGTTTTGAACCTGGAACTTTACGGGACAGTAGTGATTTTTAGTATTCTCACTTAAAGTGTACATTATCTTTCTCTGTTCCGTAACATAAATTTGGCGACCTCTTATATTCAGGATATTATCATAAGGATATTGCTTGACATTTTGTGACTGTGATTTATTCATGATGTCTACTATTACTACGCTTGATGAAGCCAAAGATTTTTTGTCAAATGTGCAAACAGTGTGTGATGTAGAAAACAGAACAAAGAATGAACTTAAGCTTGTTGCTCAACAATTGGGAATTGCAGTTCACTCATCATTCTAAAGATCAAATTGTTGGCATGATTAATAAAAGCTTGTTTAATGTAACTCCTACAAATGAGCAAACGCAGATTGAATTAGCTAAGTTACAGCTAGCCCTGCAGGAGGCTCGTGTTAAGGAGGCTGAATTTCAAGCACGTGCTAAGGAGGCTGAGTCTCAGGCTAAGGAGGCGGAGTATTAGGCTCGTATTCAGGAGGCTGAATTTCAGGCAAATGCTCGTATTCAAGAGGCACAGGTACAGGCTCAGGCACAAATTGAACTTGCTAGGATTCAGGCAGCAAACAAGGTGGAACTGGATCATCTAGCTCTGATGATTTTGATGTGGCTAAAAATGTTAAACTTGTCACTCCTTTTAATGAATCTGATTTAACAAAGTATTTTCAGTTGTTTGAGAGGGTAGCTTCAGGTTTTAATTGGCCCAAAAAGTATTGGCCAGTACTCCTTCAAACTGTTCTCACCGGTAAAGCTCAAGTAACTTATGCATCTTTGCCTCAGGATCAATCTGATAATTATGATGTAGTGACGAGCTTGATTCTTAAGGCCTATGAGCTTGTTCCTGAAGCCTATAGAGTAAAATTTAGGACAACTTACAAGCAAGATAAGCAATCCCATGTTGAGTACGCAAAAATCAAAGAAGATCTGTTAGAGCAGTGGTTAAATTCTAAGAATGTGGATTCTGATTTTGGTAAATTTAAGCAGATGATTTTGCTGGAGGACTTCAAGAGGTGTATTTATAAAGATGTAAGCCTACATCTTTAGAAAAGAATAGATAATTTGTCTGATGCTGCAGTTTTAGCTGATGAATATGTTCTCACTCACAAGAGACATTCTAGAGAAAAAGGGAAAGCTGAGAGTAAGTACGTTGCCTCTACTCAGAGTACAGGTAACAGGAAAGAGAATAAAGATGATGTTTCTCAGGAAGTAAATACCAGCTCCACCTCTAGATTTCAGAAAATAAATGTACTTATTGTAGGAAGCTTGGTCATACTTCGGAGAAATGTTTCAGGAGACAGCGTGATGTGAACAAAAAGGAGTCTTTAAATATTCAGTCAATTGGTCTAGTGTCCACTCTTGAGAGTTCCCAGAATTCTTTAACTGAGTTAACTGAACCTGCTTTGAGGGGTAACTTAAATTCTCATGATGGAGCTCCTCTTTTGAGCAGTAACGTGGGTGACACTCTCAAGAGTTCATGTGCTAATTTTCTTTCTGATGGTTTTGTCAGTCCTCTGGACAGTAATGACAGGAAATCAGTTAAAATATATCGTGATACAGGTGCTTGCCAATCCCTTATGCTGACCAGTGTTCTAGGATCTAATGTTAATTCCTCTAATGAAACTGTAATCTTACAAGGTGTAGGGAATAATTACTTCTATGTCCCTCTGTGCAGAGTGAATTTAGAGTCTGGTTTTGTTAATGGTTCCGTTATGGTTGGGTTGGTTGAGACACTCCCAATGTCAGGTGTAAATTTCTTACTTGGAAATGATATTGGTGGAAGTCAAGTGTGTCCAGCTCCTCAGTTGTCTAGTGAGCCAGTGGCTGGGACCCAGGATTGTGATGTCCCTGATGTGTTCCCTGCATGTGCTGTCACTAGGGCTAAGTCTAAAGTTACTGGTGATTTAGAGGATAATGATGATGATGACGTTACCCTAGCTGACACTTTTCTTGCTAATTTGGACCACTCACCAGAGGAGGTAGTACCGAGTAGTGTTGATAATTTGTCTCGTCAAGAGTTGGTTGAGTTGCAGGTTGCTGACCCTGAGTTGAAAGGTCAAGCTAACTCTGCTTACAGTGAAGAAGAGTCAGCTGGTGCTTCTACTTGTTATTATATAAAGTCAGGAGTACTTATGAGGAAGTGGATACCCCCAACAGCATCAGCCGACTGTGAATGGGAGGTTGTACATCAAGTTGTCATCCCTCGTGTTTGTAGGCTGGATATCATTAGAGTGGCTCATGATTCCAGTTTGGCAGGACACCTTGGAGTGAAGAAGACTGTGGCACGCATTTTGAAACACTTCTACTGGCCAGGTATCTTCAGGGATGTTTCCTGGTATTTTAAGTCTTGTCACACATGTCAAGTCTTGGGGAAGTGTAATCAGACCGAAAAGGTTGCACCTCTAGTTCCCATTCCTCCTTTTGAGGCGCCTTTCACCCGTGTGCTGGTGGATATTGTGGGCCCTCTTCCTAAGACTTCTTCAGGATTTTCTTATGTGTTGACCATGATTGATATGGCTACTCGTTATCCTGAAGCCATTCCACTTAGAAATATCTCAGCAAAGAGGGTGGTTAAGGAAATGCTAGGGTTCTTCACAAAGTTTGGTCTGCCCAAGGAGGTACAGTCAGACCGGGGAAGTAATTTCATGTCAAATGTTTTCAAGCAGTCTTTGAAAGAGTTGGGCATCACCCAGATCACATCTTCAGCTTACCATCCCCAGACCTAGGGAGCGTTGGAGAGATATCATCAAACACTCAAATCGATGCTCAAGAAATACTGTTTGGAACATCAGAAAGACTGGGATAAAGGTCCTCCATTCGTTGTGTTTGCCGCAAGAGAATCTCCAAATGAATCACTGGGCTTCTCACCCTTTGAACTACTGTTTGGCCATGAAGTAAGAGGACCCCTTAAGTTACTCAAGGAATGCTGGCTGTCGGAGGAAGATGACGTCAACCTGCTGGAGTATGTGATGAAGTTCAAAGAACGGCTGTCCACTGCTTTACAGCTGGCGAGAGAGAATTTAGGAGCTGCTCAGGAGAAGATGAAGACTTGGTATGATAAGAAGTCCAGGTTACGCCACTTTCAGCCAGGAGATCAGGTTTTGATTCTGCTACCGGTTCATGGGCAACCTCTTCAAGCCAAGTTTAGTGGTCCTTATTTCGTGGAGAAGAAACTCAGTGATGTCAACTATGTCATCGCCACACCGGATCGTAGAAAGAACAAGCAACTTTGTCACATCAACATGCTAAAGTTATATCACAGGCGGGACGAAAATAACCCAGTCTGCACTGTAGCTGTTCCACCCGAGTCTGCAAGTGAAGCTCTCCCATGCAGTATGAGCCTGAGTGATAGTTTGGAGAAGAATCCTGATATCATGAATGATCTCCAGACTAAGGTTTCTCATCCAGCTCCCGAGGAAAGGCAGGAGTTTTCGGCATTACTGCAGGAGTACCCGCAAGTGTTCCGTGCCACTCCAGGAAGAACCACTGTGTTGATGCATGATGTCGATGTTGGAGACGCAAAGCCAATTAAATTGCCTCCTTACCGTGTGAACCCAGTGAAAGTTCCTCTCATCCAGAAGGAGCTTGGCTACCTGTTGGATCACAAGATTATTGAGCCCTGTCAGAGCGAGTGGAGTTCTCCTGTCACTCTAGTCCCTAAGCCAGGGGGGTCACAGCGGCTTTGCATCGACTACAGACGTGTTAATCAGATAACCAAAACAGACACTTACCCTCTCCCTCGCGTGGAAGATTGCATAGACAAGATCGGAAAGGCTAGGTACGTAAGTTTGATTTGTTAAAGGGATACTGGCAAGTACCTATGACTGAACGTGCTAGGGAGAGCTCATGTTTTAACACTAGGAAAGACTTTTGCATGTTTTGTAATGCCATTTGGTATGAAGAATGCACCAGCCACATTTCAGAAGCTCATGAATGTTGTAACAGAGGGTTTGGCAGGGTGTGTTGTTTATATTGATGATGTATTAATCTTCAGTGACAACTGGAAAGATCACCTATGCCATGTCAGTAAATTTCTTGAGCGTTTGGTTCAGGCTAATCTTGTAGCTAATTTATCAAAGTGTGAGTTTGGTCAAGCTAAAGGTCAGTACCTTGGGTACGTAATTGGTGATGGACGTGTTGCACCACCAGCAGCTAAGGTTCAGGTTATAAGTGATCTTCCCAGACCTAAAAGTAGGAAAGAGCTACAAAGATTTTTGGGAATGGTAGGTTATTACAGGAGATTTGTTCTTAACTTTTCAATTCTTGTATCACCACTTACAGACCTACTGAAAAAGGGAGTTAAATTTGTCTGTACCGATAACTGTGAATCCTCTTTCAACAAACTTAAAGCTATCCTATTAAGTCAGCCAGTGCTCGCTACTCCAAATTTTGCTAAGCCTTTTAAGATGGCTGTTGATGCAAGTGATACAGGAGCTGGGGCTGTTTTGCTGCAAGAGGATGATCAGGGTATTGAACACCCTGTATCTTATTACAGTAAGAAGTTCACTCCACCTCAAAAGAACTATTCAACTATTGAGAAAGAGCTTTTGGCCTTGATTTTGGGTTTACAGCATTTTTCATTTTATTTGTGTTCTGGTTTTGACCCCATCCCACTGAAATTCCTTAGTAAGTTTAAAGATAAAAATCAGAGATTGAGAAGATGGAGTCTACTTCTTCAGGAGTATTCATTAGACATACAACATGTCAAGGGTAAAGGAAATGTTATTGCAGATTGCTTATTAGACAGATTGTTTTAGAGTAATAAGAAATTTCCTAAATGTTATTGCAGATTGCTTATCTAGACTTTAGACAGATTGTTTTAGAGTAATAAGAAATTTCCTAAATGTTATTGCAGATTGCTTATCTAGACTTTAGACAGATTGTTTTAGAGTAATAAGAAATTTCCTTTGTAAATTTCTTTTTCTTTGTGGGGAGGTGTTACATAGCTTATGATTTCATCATCCTTTGTGTAATTCTAACGTACAGTGTGCTGCCTGTTTGATCACGAGCGTGTTCTACCTCACTCCCCCCTTTTACCGTTAAAGTCGTTCTTTCTGTTGTTTAGAGCGGGATTGTCAACTCTTTGTCCCCATGGCTTCATTTGCGCGTCCTTCTTACAAGTTGTATCAAGCTCTGCCGGCCCCTATATAATGAGCTCAGTCTCTACATTATTGCCACTTAGATCTCCTCATTTTGCTCACATCTCTGTCCTCCCCTTAGTTGTTATTATTGTTAGTGCTCAGGAAGTCTCCAGCCATCTAACTGCTGTGTAATTTGAGTATGAGTGTTATTACATTTTGTTCTTGTACTGTATAACATAATGTGTTGATTTGTGGGCCTAGTGATGTTTTTGTGCCTTGGTGTAAAGTTGTACTATCAGCCATCATTAATAATATTTTGTATCTGTAATAATATATCTGGCATTTTAACAGGGCTGACTTAGATAAATTTACTCATGCTAATTTCGTGTTAATAGAGGCTGTTGCAGTTAACCATATATTTAACTTGTTTTTGCCATTACATTATCCTTATGAGTCCTGAATGTTTTGTTGTTAGTTTGAGCATTAAACTTTAACTTGTAATTTTACCTGACTCTTTGTTTTGAACCTGGAACTTTACGGGACAGTAGTGATTTTTAGTATTCTCACTTAAAGTGTACATTATCTTTCTCTGTTCCGTAACAATATATATAGAGAGAGAAAAAGAGAGAGAGAGAGAGAGAGAGAGAGAGAGAGAGAGAGAGAGAGAGAGAGAGAGAGAGAGAGAGAGAGCGCGAGAGCAAGAGCGAGAGAGAGAGAGCGCGAGAGAGCAAGAGAGCGAGAGAGCGAGCGAGATCGAGAGAGAGTCCAGCCTGTATGTGTCCCCCCATAAAGGATTGAACTTGCGACCGATCACATAGGAGTCGGACGCGTTACGCAGTCAGGGATCGAGGGGACATAGAAATGACAATAAAAACAGAAGAGAAGGGAAAAAGAAAAATGACAAACTTAAGTTTCATCCTATACGCTACAGACAATACTCAAGGGTACGGTGTCTTAGCCATGAACAATATTGTACTGTATGAAAGTTAACACATTCGGATACATTACAGTCAATTAGGTGCTAAAGAAATAGTAAGTTGTAAACAAGCTACTGTACTGTACGATATCTAGAATATGACACTCCTGTTATCATGCGAGAGATAAGCGAGCCAATGTTGTCGGGTGTTAGGAAACGCTTGATAAGGAGGATACGGAGGTGTGTGCTAGGGGTGTCAGCAATTACCGCATGCAGTATTAAGGAATCACATTTGCTATATTCAATAGCATTAAGCTTTATGGTTTCCAAGCATTAACTGTGCCACTTTTCACAGCGGTAATAACTTGACAATAAAGGTATTAAAATATATATTTGTTACCAGTTATTGTAGATTTATATTATATATAGCTTCCAGCCTTCCACTCATCTGTTTCAGACGTCATCCCTCACCTCTCGTGCATAGGTATCCCCCCACTCTCCTCAAACCCCCTTCCTTCCCCCCCAAACTCTCTCTGTACGACTCTCTCTTACTGGCTGTGGATGCTTCGAACGCATCTCTCTACTAGTGTTTCAGAGTCAATATCTTGGCCAGCGTTGACAACGCTGTGGCCCTCGCGGGAGTGCGGCCAGCTGTACCTTCAATACCGATGTATATAATTTTCAATAAAAACTTTATTCCTCCTCTCCGTAAACATATATTGCATGACAGATATAAAAAATGCAGGTTGATGTATAACTGAATGAACTGTATGACTGTCTTCTGGTGATTGGATTTTAACGTTAGGAAGAGGGTGATTTTTTCATTCGCTGCTGTAACTTCAGATAAAAGTCGGTCAAGTAGATTTCCTACGGTAAAAGAATCCGCATCAGGAATACTTCAAAACTATTATACTTGAGTGATCCTGAAAACAGCATAACTGAGGGTGAAAATGCCAAAAATGCCACTTCAACAAATTTGCTATAAATTATCATTGAATCACTCTTAATCGTATCTAGAATTCAGAAAACATAACAGGGTGAGAAAAGTCCTCCTCAGAAAGAAATTCAGTAACAAGGATTAATGAGATAACAAGAAGAATGAAAGGTTATAATGGAGGTTAGAATTTGACGGATTAAAGCTGAAAGTTTTGTTTCATGAGACGTGAAAACAACCTGGAAATTTAAAGATAAAACGGATATTATTTATATCTATTGATTAAATTTTAAAAATGGAATTTTTTCCCAATATGACTTCGTGTGATAGTATTGAGTTTTGACAACATAAAATCACTCCAAAAGGCGATAAATCGTTTACAAGAAATATGTACCGTATATTATTAGGAAAAAGTAAAAATATAGCCGTACTGAGATATTCAATTTATAAACATGACTTAGTTCCTTATTTACGCAGTTCTATTGCTCGCGATAGGTCAAAGAAAAATCAGGTTACAGGAGCAACGACCTGAACTGTTGTCTCTTCAGTGTTGAGATTAAATGGAGTTTTTATTACCGATTAGTCATTTTTTTTTTTTTTTTCATGCCAGCAATGACTTCACGGATAAAATGTTGCGCCAATTGTGAACTATTTTCGGCTCATAGAATCACCTTTGGGCGTAGTTCAAAACTATTTTACTGTGGTGATTCTTTTATAGACTTATTTTTTGACGAAAACACTAAACATGAAACATCCTCAAATATTCTCAGGATTAATTGCCTTAAAATGCCAATTATTTCCAAAACAAAAAACTTTCTAAAAAAGAATCATATTTAGGAAACATATAACAAAGAAGTCGATTGTCAAGTAATGAGAGTTGGCATAACAGGTGTTTAAGAATAATAAGTGTGAATTAATGTGGGTGCCACCGGAACAAGCGAGAAACTTTCAATGTTCATGTTTTTCATCTGCGGTAAACACTGAAAAAAAAATATATATATATATATTTGCACGTTATGTAAAAACTTTCAAAAATGTAAAACCTCGTGAGAAAGAACATTAATGTGCTCTGGACTCTCAACTAAAAATTTATAAGAGAAAGTATAAGCACTATATTTATCGTGCATGACAGCTAAAAAAAAAATGCAGGTTGAACGAACACTGAATGAACTGTATTAACGTTGTCTGGAGGCTGTCTGGGTTTTTAAGTTAGTGAGAGGGTATTTTTTCATTCATAGTAACATCAGATAGAAAATGGTCAAGTTGTCTTCTCACGGTGTCTTCTCACGGTAAAAGCTATCACGTAGGATGAAATCGATTCACAGGTAACGGAGGACGGCAGATAATGGGTTACAGACCAAAGATGATTGATGAGATACGTGAAAACAATTTTGAATATTAGAGATGAAACGGATATTGTTTATCTTTACAAGAAGGGCTTTAAAGTGGCCTGTTAAGCCTCTTTATCATATTTAACAAATGGAATATTTTCTCAGTATGACGGTTCGTGTGATGTCATCATCCATATTTACCAACCTAAAATCACTCAGAGAGGCGATAAATTGTTTGCATGAAAGTTATTTAGATATCTATTTTAAGATATATATTAGGAAAAAGCAAATACGTTGCCGTATTCATAAATTCAATTTATAAACGTTACTTGGTTCGTCGCACAGTCATTTTTATTGTTCATAAGGGGTAAAAAAAAAAAAAAAAAAAAGCGTCGTCTTGAACTGATATGTCTGTCGAGTTGAGATTAACTGGATTTTATTTTTTTTATTTTTTTATGAAGTAGTTACGGCCTATAGCATCCATTTTGGGTGTTTAAATCTATTTTTGCCGTCGTGAATGCTGTATAGACATTTTTTGCCGAAAACACGAAATATGTAACTTCCTCAAATGTACTCAAAATTGATTGATAAACAATCCCAGTTATTTCCAAAACTGAACACATTTCTGAACGTGAAAAATAATCACATTTAGGAAACATAACACGAAGTCGAGAGACAAGTAGAGTTGGCATCTGAGGTGTTTAAGAACAATGAATTTATTTCGGGGTCACCGAAACACACGAAAAACCGAATATTTTTTTTTCTTAATCTGCAGTAGAAGCATTTTAAAATTAACTAGCTTTCTTACTAACTGTAGATGAAATACGACGATTTGAACATTATGAAAAAAAAAAGAAGTAAAACCTCGTTAGAAGGAATATTAATGAACTCTGGCCTCTCACCTAAAAATTTATACGAGAATGTATTAACAATATCGAAATACCGAGATATACACTTAATTAGAATTCACAACTTTATTCCTTATCTCAGTAGATGTATAGTGCATGACAGCTACAAAAAAATGCAGGTTGAAGTAACTTTGAAAATACTGTTTTGATGTCTGGAGATTGTTTGGATTTCTACGTTAGGGACAGCGTCTTTTATGACTTTGTTCATTTATAGTTGTAACTTCAGATTAAATGGTCATTGTTTTTTATTGCAAAATCATCCGCTTTAGGAATACTTCAAAGCTATTATACTTGAGTGATCCTAAAAACCGAATAATTGAGGGCAAAAACATCAATAATGCAACTTCTTCATTTACACTTTAGATTAGCGGGGAAACACTCCAAATTATATTAAACTCAGAAAATGTAACTGAGAATGAAAAAAAAAAAACGGATAAAGATCAGTAACAAGGCTAAATCAGGTAACAAGTAGAGTGAAGTCGATTCACAGGTAAGGAAAACTGGCAATTTGGGGATTGAAGTCCTAACAGTTTTGTTTGATAAAGGACGCGAAAAGAATATGGAACTTTAGAGTTAATACTGATATTAGTTTTATCTTTGTAAGCAGGGCTTTAAAGTTGCATGAGTCTCTTGATCTAATTTTGAAAATGGAATATTTTCCCATTACGACGGTTCATGTGATATCATTATCAATATTTACCAATGTAAAATCACCCCAGCAGGAATTATATCGTCTAAAAAAAAAAATTGCTTAGCAATCGATTATCAAATCTTTATTATTAGGAAAAGGTAAATACATAGGCTTACTGAGATATTCAATTTATACACATTACTTGCGTATCATATACTCATTTTCCCATTTTGACGGTTCGTGTGATATCATTATCGATATTTACCAATGTAAAATCACTCCAGCAGGAAATACATCGTCCACAAAAAAAATGCTAAGGAATCGATTATTAAATATTTATTATCAGGAAAAGGTAAATACATAGGCTTACTGAGATATTTAATTTATACACATTATTTGCGCATCATATACTCATTTTTGTTGTTCATAATGGAGCTAAAAAAAATCATGTTGCGGGAGCGTCGACCTAAACTTTTGTGTCTGTCCTGTTGAGATTAACAGAATTTTAAGTTTCCGATGAGTACATTTTTTTTTTTTATACTTCGTGTTAACCTTCACAGATAAATGGAAATGCCAATTGCAACTTGTTACTGCCGATAGCATCCACTTTGGCGTAATTCAAAACTATTTTAATGTCGTGGTCAACTATCATTTTTTTTTTTTTTTTTTTTTTTTGACGAAAACGTTATTATACAACTTGATCAAATGTACTCAAATTGACTGCGAGACACTTCTAAATTTTCCGAAACAAAGAACACACATGATGGTGAAAAAAATCACATTCAGGGCACATATAACAAGTAGATTGACAAATAATGACAGCTGGCATCTGGTTTTTAGGGACAATAAGTTTGAATTTATGTGGGCGTCACCGAAACATGCCATAAACTTATAATGAGTATTCTTTTTTTCTGCAGTTGAAGCATTTTAAAATTACGTCCAGGTTTCTGACAATGTAAAAAGAAAAAAATATATAACGTATTTGAACATTTTGAAGGATCGTCTTTCACCATTAGCTAAATATTCTTAGGTAAAATCTCTAAAAAATATAAAGCCTCGTGAGAAGGAGATTAATGAGTTTTGGACTCTCGCCTAAAAATTTATACGAGAAAGTATGATCACATTTTTGAGGGTAAAAAAAATCATATATAGGAAACATATAACAAGGAGTCGATTGACAAGTATAGTTGGCATCTGATATATTAAGAAACAACTAGTTTGAAATTATGTTGGGGTTATCGAAAAAAGCGAGAAACGGATTTTTTTTTTTTCTGCAGAAGTACCATTATAAAAATTCATCTAACTTTGACTAAAAAAAAAAATAACGAACATTTGCACATTTTGAAGGATCGCGTTACACCATTAGCCACATTTCCTTGGATAACATCTCCCAAAATTGTAAAACCTCATGAGAAGGAATAGTAAAGAACTCTGGACTCTTAAAGAAAAGAAATGTATATGATGATTATAAACACTATCGCAATACAAAGATATATAATCAAATACCACCGAGGAAAAAATAAATCAGTAACAAGGCTAAATGAGGTAACACGTGGGATGAAATCGATTCACAGTTAAAGGCTGGCAGTTGAGGGCCCAAAGAGTTTTGTTTGATTGAAAACGTGAAATGTAAATGGTGATTTAGAAATAATACGGATATTACTTTTATCTTAATTAGCGGGGATTTAACCTGGCATGTATAGCCTCGTTATCAAATTTTTAACAAAATGGGAAATTATCCCAAGAGGACGGTTCGATTGGAATCATTATATTTACCATCCAAAAATCACTCCAAAATGTCATTATGGGTCTTAGGGAAATCTGGTTGCAAGAGAGACGAGCTGAACTGTTTCGTATGCCGTGTTGAGATTAACTGAATCTTTAATTTCCCATCAGTCTTGTGTATTTTTTTTTTTTTGCTCAGCCCGGTTATGAACAACAGAACTGCGCATATGAGGAATCAAGTAATGTTTTTACACTGAATATCTCAGTAAGGCTTTTAATTTTCCCAATATATATTTGATAATCGATACCTAAACAATTTTCTCTAAAATAATTTATTCCCTTTTTTAGTGATTTTACATTGGTCAAAATGGATAATATGACACGAACGTTCAACTAGGAAAATACTCCATTTTTGAAATTTAATCAGCAGTCTCATTGTCACTTTAAGGCCCTGCTTATAAAGATAAAACCAATATCAGTCTTATCTCTAAATTTCCAGGTTATTTTCACGTCCTTGATCAAAAAGAACTCTTTGGGCTATAACACCTCAACTTGCCAGTTGAGGTGTTAAAGCCCTTCATTATTTGTGGATCGATTTCATTCTACTTGTTACTTGATTTAGCGTTGTTACTTATTTTTTTTTCTAAAGTGGACTTATTCACCCTCAGTTACATTTTCTGAATTTTTTTTTAAATTGGGAGTGTTTCCCCGTGAATTTAGAGTGTAAATGAGGAAGTTCCATTTTTGGTATTTTCACCGACAATTATTCGGTTTTTAGCATCACTCACGTATCATAGTTTTGAAGTATTCCTAAAGCGAATACATTTTCCTTGAAAAAAACTTCAATTTTCATCTGAAGTTACCAGTACAAATGAAAAATGTCACAAAAGAACCTCTCCCTAACGTAAAAATCCAGACAAGCCCCAGACGACATTAATACAGTTCAGTGTTCCTTAAACCTGCATTTTTTGTAGCTGTCTACAAGATAAGGAATAAAGTTGTGAAAGGTAATTAATTATATATCTTGGTATTGCGATAGTGTTTACACTTCCTCCCATAAATTTTTAGGTGAGAGTTCAGAGATCATTAATTTTCCTTTTAACGAGGTTTTTACGTTTTTGAGAGATTTTATCTAAGGAAATGTGGCTTAAAGCTTAATACGATTCTTCATAATGAAGCGGTGTAATTTTAAAGTGCTTCTACATACTCATTCGGAAGTTTCTCACTTGTTTCGGTGACCCCCATATAATTTCAAACTTATTGTTTTTCAAGACCTCAGAACCCAACTCTCTTTACTTGTCAATCGAGTTCTTGACATATGTTTCCTAAATGTGACTTTTTTCACCATCAGAAATTTGTTCTGTTTTGGAAATAATTGGAAGAGTTTCGCAATCAATTCTGAGTACACTTGAGGAATTTGCATGTTTAGCGTTTTCTTCAATAAATAATTTTATACAGTAATCACGACTAAAATAATTTTGAATTACGGCAAAAATGGATGCTATCAGCCGTAACTATGTCACAAGTATCTCTACATTTTATCTTTGAAGTCACGAATAAGAAAAAATATAAGAAAATAATACCCTCATTGGAACTTTATTATCCACCTAATCTCAACACTACAGACACAACAGTTCAGGTTCACGCTCCTGCACCCTGATTTATCATAGACCCATTATGAGTAATAGAACTGCGTATGCGACGAGCCAAGTAACGTATATCCCATTAGAACCCGGAGCTGCTGGACGAGGGCGTGCCGCCCTCCGCCTATCGGCTCATAATCGCAAAGCTCATAGGTACCTACTCCGGGGTTCCCTACTTTATTAAAGTTTGAAAACATTACTTCATAAACATTACTTCCTTCCTCATTTATGCAGATTCATTGTTCATAAAGGGTCTAGGAAAAATCAGGGTGCAGGAGATACGACGTGATCTGCTGTCTGCCCTGTTGAGACTAATTGAATTCTAAATTTCCAATTACTTTTTTTTTTTAAATCTTAAACATGACTACGTATAATAGGAAGTGCTAATTGTGAAAAAGTTGGGCGTAGTTCAAAACTTATTTACTGTCGTGATTACTGTATAAACTTATTTTTTGACGAAAACGCAAAATATGCAAGTTCCTAAAATGCAGTTCAAATTGACTGCGAAAAAAAAAAATTATATTCAAAACAAAGAACAGATTTCTTTCTGGAAAAAAAAAAAAATCACATTTAGGAAACATATCAAGAAGTCGATCAAGTAAAGAGAGCTGGCATCTGTAAATTTGAATTTATATGGGGATCACCGAAACAAGTGAGAAGATGAATATTTTTTTCTTTTTGTGCAATGGAAGCATCATAAAATTCCACCTAGCTTACTTACTGAATGAAAAAAAGAAAAAAAGAATTGCACATTATGAAAGATGTGCTACACCATAAACCAAATTTCCTTAGGTAAAATCGCTAAAAAAGTAAAACCTCGTGAAAACAAGTATTAATGAGCTTTTGCCTTTCACCTAAAAAATTATAGAAGAAAGTATAAATACTATCGCAGTACCAAGATATATAATTAATTACCATTCTTAACTCTATTCCTTATCTCCTTAGAAAGATAGTGCATGACATCTACTGTACATTAAATGCCGGTTGAAGGAACACTGAGTGAACTGTACTCATATTAATGTCGGCTGGAGATTGTTGGAATTTTTACGTCAGGAAGAGGTTCCTTTGACATGTATTTATAGTTGTTACTTTAGAAAAAAAAAAAAAAAAGGTCAAATTGGTACGTTACGTTAAAGGGATCCGCTTAATGAATCCTTCAAAACTATTATAATTGAGTGATCCGAAAAACTGCATAATTCAGGACGAAAACAAAAAAATGAAACTGCCACAACTGTACTCTGAATTTGCTGGGAAAAACAATTGTACTTCATAAAAAAATAGATCCACAAAAAAAAAAAAAAAGGTAAAAAAGCTAAATGAAGTAACAAGTTAGATGTAATCGATTCACAAGTAAAGGCTGGCGGTTGAGGGGTTATTCCCCAAAGAGTTTCGATTGATCGAAATCGTGAAAATACTTGGAAATTTAAAAATAAAACGGGTATTATTTTTATATGCTCTAAAGTGGTACGTTAAGCCTCCTGATGAAATTTTAGAAAATGGAATATTTTCGCAATAGGACGGTTTGAATGATATCATTGTCTATATTTACTATCCAAAAATAAATCCGAAAGGTCATAATGAGTCTAAGAAAAATTAGGTTCCAGGAACGTCGAACTGAACTGTTTTGTCTGCCGTGTTGAGATTATCTGGATTTAAATTTCCGATGAGTCTATTCCCCCCCCCTTTTTTTTTTTTAATTCATCTTAGTCATAACTTCACAGATAAAAGGTAATGCCAATTGTGAACTAGTTACGGCTGATAGCATACACTTTGGAAGTAGTTCAAAACTTTTACTGGAGTGAATGGGATATAAACTTAATTTTGCTTGAAATCACTAAATATGCAACTTCCTCAAATGTACTCAAAATTGCGAAATACTCCCAATTATTTCCAAAACTCAGAAGACTTCTGAGGGTAAAAAAAAAAAAAATCACATTTCAGAAACATATAACAAGACGTTGATTGACAGGTAATGACAGCTGGCATCTGAGCGTTTAAGAACAGTAAGTTTGAACTGACGAGGGTCACTGAAAGA